>NW_028321895.1:0-1200000 GCF_036245765.1 Copidosoma floridanum
CAATTTTAGTGTTAATTAATATCGTGCATTTTTTTATACGTCCAACAAATATGCTTGATTTAAAAGGTATCGTTTATAACGTATTTAGAAATATCTTTCACGAAATAATGGTATACTAAGGAAAACTCTTATCTGTTCCAACCGTTTTTCAGCTGAGGATTTATTCTGGTTATCACCCATGATAACTTACAAGTAATATAACGTTTACTTTTTCACCTCTTTACAGTCTTAAATTTATTTGTCATTGTACGTATTGCAGTAATAATCTGGTATTTACTTGATATATAATCGTTAAGAAAAAGGATTGCTTATTACAAAAAAAATTTAAGTTCAAATTAGTAGTTGTAATTTTTTGTCAAATTTTATCTTACAAAATATTTTTACTTTATCACCATTTAATACATATTAAGTTAGTTTTTAATTACATTCATTAGAGGATTCCTCATTACTCAAGAATGAGACATACACCAATTATTCCTGTCATTACAAAGTTAAAGAATGTTACTGTAAGTATTCTGCTACTAAAACGTTAGGTAAACCTGCATAAAATTTACTTTTTAACAAGTATAAAAAATCATGTGAAATTGATTGATATTTTTAAAACAAACTATAAGTATTGAAGTTGAAGAAGGTAAAAATAAGTTCTAATCCGTTTTTTGTCACAGTTTATATGTTGTTCGTACTCGTGTGTTAACAAAATTAAACTCAGCAATATTGACTTTCACCTGGTACTTGATGTAAGCTTTACATAAAATAGATTAAAATAATAGCCTCACGTGTTGATACATACTCACGACACAACAACGAATTCAATGTTAGGTTTGCATTTAGTACCAATCAAAGTAGATATTACAGAGTTAAATGTTGTTAATGTACGAGTATAAGACAATATAGTACTGAGAGTAAATCAAAAAAAGTAGCTGTGCCAAAAAAACCGGAAAATAAGTTACCTGACCTTAAGTTATAATTCTAGAACGTGTCATAACTTTCATGATTCCTTTAAAGAAAATATGATTACTTGTCACTAAATAAAGGTTTCTAAATTTTCTTCAATGGTATAAATTTAACTCATTAACCTGATCTTATTTTTTTTTTTTTTCTATTAAAGATAAATTTTGTAAGGATATCGTGCTTTTTATTAAAATACTATTTTTACTGTTCATTTCAAATGAGCTTATTGAATTTAATATAGCATATGTCAGAAAGTATTGCATGTAACAGACATCTGTATAAGTAGGTCAGTCAGTCTACATTTTATGTGGAAGCTGTAGAAAGTGTAGAAGCTGTATATTGAATACCAATCGATCCAACTAAGTTGGACCTCAAAATATTAACAAACAAATCTTCTACTTAAAAGAAAACGTTAAGAACTGCGTTGTTTGAAATGCTTGTATGTCTGAGAAAAATTTATATTTCTCAATGAAATTGAGTTAAAGAGTAGCTTTAAGTTTACAAATTTGGAAAATATTAAAAAGTTTTAGCAAAAACCGATTTTTTGTAATAAATGACAATTTTTTTAAACTTAGATAGTCTATACATCCTTTGGCCTTTAAATGCAATCTAAGGCTCCAAATTTTCTTGAAAGGTTGCTGTAACATGTGACTATTTCACGCTTTTTAAATTGACTGGTAGTATGCAAAGAATCAGTCCCAAAATCGATTTTTTTTGTTCATCAAAACTATCATTTTTCCACTAAAAAATTTTTTTCTATTAATCGTCGATAATACAATTTGGTAGCTGATAATTTTTAACAAATTTTTAAAACAACTTCTCATGCGTGATCTTTTGGAGCTGAATTGCCGTGAAGACATATTATACGTTGTACATTAGTCAGGTTTGAACATGTTCAAGTTTAATACTTGTACTTTTAATGAAAAAAATATGAAGACTTTATACTACACTAATGGCATTCTACAAAAACACTCCAAGTTAGACTCAACTTTACGGTGCTCGGACGTTCGTACTACAGGTGTAAGTAGTGGGGGCAGACATTTCAGAGTCCTTGGCAACTCCATTTTGTGCTGCTCTGTTCGTCTGCTTATTTCTCAACGTTATTGCGTAGTGTGTACTGTGGACTATAATTTATGTATCATATACGAATAGTGCTGTGTTTAAGTGGTGTGTTTAAAGTAATGAGACAAAGGTATGTTATACAAATTTATTTTGCATAGAGATATTTTTGATTGGCTTCGTCATTTGACTTACTTATCAGGATGATTTAAATAACCACATGCGGTACAGGAGTATAACCAACAAATTTATGATTGTTTTATGCACTTTTTTCTATTTTTATCGCTGTGCGTATTAATACGAAATGTTATTGGAATTTGTTACAATTTTATCAAGATGGCAATAAATCATCGTGTAACCCGCTGCAAGTTTCGAATACACATAATTATAATCTTACAGATGTTTTGGGTGAAATGCATGATCAATTAGAACGGTTCAAGAGGCTGATTTAAAATACTTTCAGTGTTAAGAATCAACGTCATGGTTATGATTGAATTTAGCAAGTCTTCCACTGACTGAAGGTGTAAGCTGCTAAATATGCTTACCAAAATTTTTTGGAACTTAATCGTGGCTTGGCGACTCACTAGACCCTGAATAATGGGGTTGGACTACTGATAGTAATAATTTGCTTCCAAAATGTAGCTGAAATCAAACGATTCCAGAAGAGATCATAAAAAAAATAACATGCCGATGCGGAAGTAGCTGTAAAAGCAGGATGCATAGCTGCAAAAAGCATATTTTAAAATGTTTAAACAATGTGCTTCATTTGTAATAATGAAAGTTGTGCTAATATGAAGCAAATTCAGATTGTCACAGACGTTCTCGATAATGGCATTGATGAAGTGATCGTCCATGAAACCGATTTCGAAGAATAAGTGTTGGATTATAATTGTAATAATGATATCGTCAGTAAAACTGACTTGTCAATAATCTCTGAAAATAGCGACAACAGCAGTAGTGAAAAAAAATATTTGTGATCTATTAAAAAAAAAAAAATTAAATAACTCTTGTTACAAGCTGTATATCGTTGTGTATAGGGTAAACGATATGGTAAACTAAAAGTTTCATTTTTATATCAAGAGTATTGCTTACTTATTAGATACCTGCACCATTTTATTGTATACTGGTGGCCTAATTGGATATAACACCGTAGTGTGTTGATACGTAATGTAAAACGTTTCAGTTAAAAATTTTACATTTATTCGTGACACTTCTTGAAACAAATAACTTTTTATTTAAAACATTTTTTCTCCAAATATATGAAATTCATTTGGCTAATCTATAAGTAATGAAAAGTAAAAAAAAATATAATGGTGCTGGAAATTACCGTGCGTTCCTTACACCATCAAACAATTGATGGCCTTAAAGAGCCGTTTATCTGTACTTTTTCACATAATAATATATGAAAAGGAGTATTCATTAGAAATACAGAGATTCAAAACTGAAAAGAAATATACGATCGAAAAATTGATTTTTCGTATCTCATAACTTTGTTATTAGAGCAACAAAGTCCTGAATCTTAATCTCTCGCTTTATTGGCATAATAAATACAAATACTTATTTTTCTACCTATTTAAAAATTTCACTTAATGATTTCTTTATTTGTTAAATGTTAGCACTATACGGATCAAGAGAAAGACTATAATGTCTGAAGCGTTACATTCAGTTGTAGAACTTTTTCCCAACGTCTTCTGGTGTTATACCAAAGACGTTGATTTCTGAAGCACCTTTTTTTTGCAGAGCTTAGTCGTTTTAGTTATCTAAGGTAGGGAGATTGTAATTCTAGTCTGTTGGACATTGTCTCGTTTGCTCAAGTTTATTTTTTCTTTGTAGCTTCACTGTTAGATTCACCTAGTGCAGACCTTGGAGATGATCGGTGATTATGGGTTGAATGCTAAGGGTCGAGAAAGTAATGTAGGGTGGTCGGAAATCGTAGTATCTAGTCTTGCGACGAAAATCTCCACTTGTAACGTCTGTCAGTGAATGACTGACTTGGTTTAATAGTCTCTGGCTTCACATAGTCATTTAGTTGGTAAATTGTTTCTAAAAATGGTTATAAGAATGTATTTGTTAGCAAGGTACTCTAACGTTAGATGGCCCTTAAGAAACTGATGAAATTGATGATTGATTAGGGAACGTAAATACTTATAATGGCCCTGAAGAGGGCCAGTGGTAATACTTTCAGTTATTTCTTACAACAATTCTCGATGATGAAGAGCCGGTTGCGGGTAGCTTAACTCTTATCCTTGAAGTCTCTGCATATGGAAACCATGCTGGAGGGAGGTACGTCACCAGCCAAAGAATATTTCGTCTTTGGGTCGTTCCTTGGATAACCAACTAAATCATTTATCACTTTCAAACATAGAAAAATGCACTTAATTAAGATTTACGGTGCAAGGGGGCACTTCTATCACCTAGCATTTATAATATACGCTTTACATTTACATTTATATTCTTCTGTTTGTTATATTTTCTTGTAATAAAAAAATTCGTCCCATAGACAATTTAAGGGTACACATTTTTTTTATATATACATATATTTCATTTATAAAAAATTCCTATTTGAAAATTCAAATTTGAACGCCACGTGCGGAGAATGTGCGTCTTGTACGTTAAGAAAACGCTAGAGCGCGTTCACCCAAAGAAGGAAAAAACTGCTACTCAAAAGGAAAGAACGTTAGCATAAAACGCACCAGCGCGCAATATAAAGGGAGTCATCTTCTAGCGAACCTGGGGTGCGGAAATCTGCGGTCACCCAGACCTGGAACTCTCTCGTTCACCGGTACATTACCGCGTCGAGCACAAGATGAGAGAAAGAGACTGAGTACGAAGGCCAAGAGCTGAAAAGTAAGTTTGCACACCACCTATAGGTAACCCTCCCACTAACCAGTTCCTACTTGGACTGTCGGTGCTCGACCGCTTTAAGCGTGGAGACGACGCATCCCCAAGTAGTGAAGGCACTAGGGTGAGCAATCACGTTCTTAGGCAAAGTTCCTGGGTTGACGACTTGAGCAGTGCTCAAGACACCCAAGGGCCCTGAGAACGACCTAACCTTACGTGACTTGGTAGAATAGTTAGTTACCTAACATTAACCTTCCGTGGTTGTAATAAAAATTCGTGCTAGTCTAACCTAACGTGTTTAAGCGGAGACATTGAGGAGAGAAATTCAAATTGTTATTTATGTAAAATTTTCTAGTAAACAAAGGCGGATAAATTTTGAGTAAATTCTAAATCATCGAGTATATTACATGTTTCCTTTTTTCATTATTAACGCGATCACTCCAATATAATTAATACAAGGAAAAACTGAAGATACAATTTCCTTAGAATCATATGATTGAATAAATATAAGATAATTAAAAATAAATTAATTGTACTTATTTAAGCAAACCTTCCCCTCTACGTATGATTGCGAGTTCTTTGTATAGTTTAAGATAAAAACTAGAAAAATAGCTGTTAAGATTTGAAATCGTTTATATAAACTAAGAGTATTATCTGTACCCCAAAAAGATGCAGGAATAAATTGAAAAAGATATTAGATTATAAAAATATTGAATAAGTTGAAAAAAAAGATATTAAATTACTATATTAATTAAATTAAAGAAATATTCAGGAGAATTTAATAAAGTAATAATCAATAAACAATTGCTGTATATTGTGCAGGAATTAACTAATTATTCAACAGATACATTTTGAAACTTGATAATAACTATTTTTAAATATTGTATATAATCGGCAATCTCAGCAACTTCGCTCTTTTACACAGGCCAATGAACCGGCCTTCCGACACGTAAACACTAACATTGTTTGTGTGTTGGTTCCTAATCTTAGAGTTTCTTCGAAACCGATAATATTCTTTGCCGATTGTTACCACTACCAATTAACCGGGGTTATACTCTAAGAAAGGGAGGTCGTAACGGTATTTTTAGACACCAAGTGAGCTATATCGGGACACATAAAAAAATTTTTCCTAATTTAGCGTAGGAAATAATTTTATTATACTCTTATTATTCATTATTCATGCACATGTAAGTTATATTTTACAATATAAGCAGTTGTATTAGAAAAAAGTAAAAAAGTCACTTTAAAGTTCATGCATACATGGTATTACGATGTAGAGACAAAAGATCTTATGCATCAGGTAATTGTTTTGTGCATGAATAATGAATAATAAGAGTATAATAAAATTATTTTCTACGCTAAATTAGGAAAAATTTTTTTATGTGTCCCGATATAGCTCACTTGGTGTCTAAAAATACCGTTACGACCTCCCTTTCTTAGAGTATAACCCCGGTTAATTGGTAGTGGTAACAATCGGCAAAGAATATTATCGGTTTCGAAGAAACTCTAAGATTAGGAACCAACACACAAACAATGTTAGTGTTTACGTGTCGGAAGGCCGGTTCATTGGCCTGTGTAAAAGAGCGAAGTTGCTGAGATTGCCGATTATATACAATATTTAAAAATAGTTATTATCAAGTTTCAAAATGTATCTGTTGAATAATTAGTTAATTCCTGCACAATATACAGCAATTGTTTATTGATTATTACTTTATTAAATTCTCCTGAATATTTCTTTAATTTAATTAATATAGTAATTTAATATCTTTTTTTTCAACTTATTCAATATTTTTATAATCTAATATCTTTTTCAATTTATTCCTGCATCTTTTTGGGGTACAGATAATACTCTTAGTTTATATAAACGATTTCAAATCTTAACAGCTATTTTTCTAGTTTTTATCTTAAACTATACAAAGAACTCGCAATCATACGTAGAGGGGAAGGTTTGCTTAAATAAGTACAATTAATTTATTTTTAATTATCTTATATTTATTCAATCATATGATTCTAAGGAAATTGTATCTTCAGTTTTTCCTTGTATTAATTATATTGGAGTGATCGCGTTAATAATGAAAAAAGGAAACATGTAATATACTCGATGATTTAGAATTTACTCAAAATTTATCCGCCTTTGTTTACTAGAAAATTTTACATAAATAACAATTTGAATTTCTCTCCTCAATGTCTCCGCTTAAACACGTTAGGTTAGACTAGCACGAATTTTTATTACAACCACGGAAGGTTAATGTTAGGTAACTAACTATTCTACCAAGTCACGTAAGGTTAGGTCGTTCTCAGGGCCCTTGGGTGTCTTGAGCACTGCTCAAGTCGTCAACCCAGGAACTTTGCCTAAGAACGTGATTGCTCACCCTAGTGCCTTCACTACTTGGGGATGCGTCGTCTCCACGCTTAAAGCGGTCGAGCACCGACAGTCCAAGTAGGAACTGGTTAGTGGGAGGGTTACCTATAGGTGGTGTGCAAACTTACTTTTCAGCTCTTGGCCTTCGTACTCAGTCTCTTTCTCTCATCTTGTGCTCGACGCGGTAATGTACCGGTGAACGAGAGAGTTCCAGGTCTGGGTGACCGCAGATTTCCGCACCCCAGGTTCGCTAGAAGATGACTCCCTTTATATTGCGCGCTGGTGCGTTTTATGCTAACGTTCTTTCCTTTTGAGTAGCAGTTTTTTCCTTCTTTGGGTGAACGCGCTCTAGCGTTTTCTTAACGTACAAGACGCACATTCTCCGCACGTGGCGTTCAAATTTGAATTTTCAAATAGGAATTTTTTATAAATGAAATATATGTATATATAAAAAAAATGTGTACCCTTAAATTGTCTATGGGACGAATTTTTTTATTACAAGAAAATATAACAAACAGAAGAATATAAATGTAAATGTAAAGCGTATATTATAAATGCTAGGTGATAGAAGTGCCCCCTTGCACCGTAAATCTTAATTAAGTGCATTTTTCTATGTTTGAAAGTGATAAATGATTTAGTTGGTTATCCAAGGAACGACCCAAAGACGAAATATTCTTTGGCTGGTGACGTACCTCCCTCCAGCATGGTTTCCATATGCAGAGACTTCAAGGATAAGAGTTAAGCTACCCGCAACCGGCTCTTCATCATCGAGAATTGTTGTAAGAAATAACTGAAAGTATTACCACTGGCCCTCTTCAGGGCCATTATAAGTATTTACGTTCCCTAATCAATCATCAATTTCATCAGTTTCTTAAGGGCCATCTAACGTTAGAGTACCTTGCTAACAAATACATTCTTATAACCATTTTTAGAAACAATTTACCAACTAAATGACTATGTGAAGCCAGAGACTATTAAACCAAGTCAGTCATTCACTGACAGACGTTACAAGTGGAGATTTTCGTCGCAAGACTAGATACTACGATTTCCGACCACCCTACATTACTTTCTCGACCCTTAGCATTCAACCCATAATCACCGATCATCTCCAAGGTCTGCACTAGGTGAATCTAACAGTGAAGCTACAAAGAAAAAATAAACTTGAGCAAACGAGACAATGTCCAACAGACTAGAATTACAATCTCCCTACCTTAGATAACTAAAACGACTAAGCTCTGCAAAAAAAAGGTGCTTCAGAAATCAACGTCTTTGGTATAACACCAGAAGACGTTGGGAAAAAGTTCTACAACTGAATGTAACGCTTCAGACATTATAGTCTTTCTCTTGATCCGTATAGTGCTAACATTTAACAAATAAAGAAATCATTAAGTGAAATTTTTAAATAGGTAGAAAAATAAGTATTTGTATTTATTATGCCAATAAAGCGAGAGATTAAGATTCAGGACTTTGTTGCTCTAATAACAAAGTTATGAGATACGAAAAATCAATTTTTCGATCGTATATTTCTTTTCAGTTTTGAATCTCTGTATTTCTAATGAATACTCCTTTTCATATATTATTATGTGAAAAAGTACAGATAAACGGCTCTTTAAGGCCATCAATTGTTTGATGGTGTAAGGAACGCACGGTAATTTCCAGCACCATTATATTTTTTTTTACTTTTCATTACTTATAGATTAGCCAAATGAATTTCATATATTTGGAGAAAAAATGTTTTAAATAAAAAGTTATTTGTTTCAAGAAGTGTCACGAATAAATGTAAAATTTTTAACTGAAACGTTTTACATTACGTATCAACACACTACGGTGTTATATCCAATTAGGCCACCAGTATACAATAAAATGGTGCAGGTATCTAATAAGTAAGCAATACTCTTGATATAAAAATGAAACTTTTAGTTTACCATATCGTTTACCCTATACACAACGATATACAGCTTGTAACAAGAGTTATTTAATTTTTTTTTTTTTAATAGATCACAAATATTTTTTTTCACTACTGCTGTTGTCGCTATTTTCAGAGATTATTGACAAGTCAGTTTTACTGACGATATCATTATTACAATTATAATCCAACACTTATTCTTCGAAATCGGTTTCATGGACGATCACTTCATCAATGCCATTATCGAGAACGTCTGTGACAATCTGAATTTGCTTCATATTAGCACAACTTTCATTATTACAAATGAAGCACATTGTTTAAACATTTTAAAATATGCTTTTTGCAGCTATGCATCCTGCTTTTACAGCTACTTCCGCATCGGCATGTTATTTTTTTTATGATCTCTTCTGGAATCGTTTGATTTCAGCTACATTTTGGAAGCAAATTATTACTATCAGTAGTCCAACCCCATTATTCAGGGTCTAGTGAGTCGCCAAGCCACGATTAAGTTCCAAAAAATTTTGGTAAGCATATTTAGCAGCTTACACCTTCAGTCAGTGTAAGACTTGCTAAATTCAATCATAACCATGACGTTGATTCTTAACACTGAAAGTATTTTAAATCAGCCTCTTGAACCGTTCTAATTGATCATGCATTTCACCCAAAACATCTGTAAGATTATAATTATGTGTATTCGAAACTTGCAGCGGGTTACACGATGATTTATTGCCATCTTGATAAAATTGTAACAAATTCCAATAACATTTCGTATTAATACGCACAGCGATAAAAATAGAAAAAAGTGCATAAAACAATCATAAATTTGTTGGTTATACTCCTGTACCGCATGTGGTTATTTAAATCATCCTGATAAGTAAGTCAAATGACGAAGCCAATCAAAAATATCTCTATGCAAAATAAATTTGTATAACATACCTTTGTCTCATTACTTTAAACACACCACTTAAACACAGCACTATTCGTATATGATACATAAATTATAGTCCACAGTACACACTACGCAATAACGTTGAGAAATAAGCAGACGAACAGAGCAGCACAAAATGGAGTTGCCAAGGACTCTGAAATGTCTGCCCCCACTACTTACACCTGTAGTACGAACGTCCGAGCACCGTAAAGTTGAGTCTAACTTGGAGTGTTTTTGTAGAATGCCATTAGTGTAGTATAAAGTCTTCATATTTTTTTCATTAAAAGTACAAGTATTAAACTTGAACATGTTCAAACCTGACTAATGTACAACGTATAATATGTCTTCACGGCAATTCAGCTCCAAAAGATCACGCATGAGAAGTTGTTTTAAAAATTTGTTAAAAATTATCAGCTACCAAATTGTATTATCGACGATTAATAGAAAAAAATTTTTTAGTGGAAAAATGATAGTTTTGATGAACAAAAAAAATCGATTTTGGGACTGATTCTTTGCATACTACCAGTCAATTTAAAAAGCGTGAAATAGTCACATGTTACAGCAACCTTTCAAGAAAATTTGGAGCCTTAGATTGCATTTAAAGGCCAAAGGATGTATAGACTATCTAAGTTTAAAAAAATTGTCATTTATTACAAAAAATCGGTTTTTGCTAAAACTTTTTAATATTTTCCAAATTTGTAAACTTAAAGCTACTCTTTAACTCAATTTCATTGAGAAATATAAATTTTTCTCAGACATACAAGCATTTCAAACAACGCAGTTCTTAACGTTTTCTTTTAAGTAGAAGATTTGTTTGTTAATATTTTGAGGTCCAACTTAGTTGGATCGATTGGTATTCAATATACAGCTTCTACACTTTCTACAGCTTCCACATAAAATGTAGACTGACTGACCTACTTATACAGATGTCTGTTACATGCAATACTTTCTGACATATGCTATATTAAATTCAATAAGCTCATTTGAAATGAACAGTAAAAATAGTATTTTAATAAAAAGCACGATATCCTTACAAAATTTATCTTTAATAGAAAAAAAAAAAAAATAAGATCAGGTTAATGAGTTAAATTTATACCATTGAAGAAAATTTAGAAACCTTTATTTAGTGACAAGTAATCATATTTTCTTTAAAGGAATCATGAAAGTTATGACACGTTCTAGAATTATAACTTAAGGTCAGGTAACTTATTTTCCGGTTTTTTTGGCACAGCTACTTTTTTTGATTTACTCTCAGTACTATATTGTCTTATACTCGTACATTAACAACATTTAACTCTGTAATATCTACTTTGATTGGTACTAAATGCAAACCTAACATTGAATTCGTTGTTGTGTCGTGAGTATGTATCAACACGTGAGGCTATTATTTTAATCTATTTTATGTAAAGCTTACATCAAGTACCAGGTGAAAGTCAATATTGCTGAGTTTAATTTTGTTAACACACGAGTACGAACAACATATAAACTGTGACAAAAAACGGATTAGAACTTATTTTTACCTTCTTCAACTTCAATACTTATAGTTTGTTTTAAAAATATCAATCAATTTCACATGATTTTTTATACTTGTTAAAAAGTAAATTTTATGCAGGTTTACCTAACGTTTTAGTAGCAGAATACTTACAGTAACATTCTTTAACTTTGTAATGACAGGAATAATTGGTGTATGTCTCATTCTTGAGTAATGAGGAATCCTCTAATGAATGTAATTAAAAACTAACTTAATATGTATTAAATGGTGATAAAGTAAAAATATTTTGTAAGATAAAATTTGACAAAAAATTACAACTACTAATTTGAACTTAAATTTTTTTTGTAATAAGCAATCCTTTTTCTTAACGATTATATATCAAGTAAATACCAGATTATTACTGCAATACGTACAATGACAAATAAATTTAAGACTGTAAAGAGGTGAAAAAGTAAACGTTATATTACTTGTAAGTTATCATGGGTGATAACCAGAATAAATCCTCAGCTGAAAAACGGTTGGAACAGATAAGAGTTTTCCTTAGTATACCATTATTTCGTGAAAGATATTTCTAAATACGTTATAAACGATACCTTTTAAATCAAGCATATTTGTTGGACGTATAAAAAAATGCACGATATTAATTAACACTAAAATTGTAAGTGAACATTAAACTTGTAAAATACAATAAACAAATAAATACATCCAAATAAATACAACAAAATTCACTTTTGAATTATCATAAGTTATTATATTTTAATAGAAAGAATATCTACAGTACGAAAAGGAATTTTGCAAAAAATAGTAGCATATAAAGTACACATGACACACACTTTAGAACGTCCTTAGTACTTTGACTATTTTTTCTTTAATAAAACATATTAATAAGGTATTGAACCGAAAAAAATTTATTCACTTCATGTTTGAAAACAATAAGATTTATTTTAGAATCGCAATAAAAATAATAATAATAATAATAGAGTAAGATGGAAAAAATTGTAAGATGGCTTGGGCGGTTAGTACCGTACCTAGGGTAGGGTGCTATCAGGGCCCCAAAAAAATCAAAGCTTTTTAACGGTAAATTTTTCTATAAAAGTGGTTATTTCGATAAAACCAACGTGCAAGATCATGAAATTTCCAAGAAAAATACCATGAGCTTATAATTGTGAAAATTGGGAGATGTTGCGAGGCAAGCCAGATTAATATTTCAGAAGTAGATAATAACTGACACAAAACGTTGCTTGATCTCTTTGAAGTCTCTGAAAAAACATGTTAAAATCCGTTCTTCTCTGCTATTTATTCTTGCATCTAGGAATACATTATGAAGAAGAATAAAAACAAATAAAACTATCAATAAATATGTAAACGTTATTTATAAACGCTATTCTATGCATATTTAAGTAAAAAAATTAACAAAACTTTTATAAGTAGAAGATTATTAATATAATTAACGTAAAAAACGAATGAAGAATTGTAAAGATAAAATTATTTTCTATAATAAAAGCATGGTACGTTTAAGCTAAAGGTAGTTATAAAAAAAAAAAAAAAAAAAAAAGTTAAGGCTGCTAGAACTCAAAGTACGTAATTTTTTTAAATTAGCAACTAGAAAATTTTAAATAACAAGATTGAATTAGACAAAGACGCAAAATGGGATACTGAGAATAATAATAAAAACATTATTTAAAGAAGTCATATGTATTTAATAATGAATATTTCTAAGTACGTTAAGGTGAACATCAAGCAAAATAATTGAGTGACTTAAAAATAGATAAGATTATTATAAAAACTAAGAATGTAAATTATTTTGGTTTATTGGTGGGTTTGCCTCAAGAGCCCAGAGGGAGTCTAAGCCTTGCTAGTATAGACAGCTATCTACGCACACAAAAGAAAGAGAAAGAGGGAGAGATAGAGAGGGGCAAAAAGCAAGCTTAGCAGCTCAGTAGAGAAAATGGCCGCTGCAGACACGCTTTCCTCTTTTAGCTAGATCACAGCATCTTTTCTAGCTTGGCAACTTGGAATCGCTCTAATTAAGTCAAACTAAATAGAGAAGATGGCATGGAAGCTACCCTAATTAATTTGAAGCTCCTGTATACTTAAGAGACAATACATTTATACTAAGTAGACTATTGGAGTAATAAATATCTATATTTAACTTTTTATTCTGACCTACAACACGTTCTTCGTTTGTATGCAAAATCACCTAGCTTTCATCTTGCTATTTAAAAATGGCTTGACTCTCTTCCATCGTTTTTTTATCCTCGTCCATGTACCCCCTCTTCCAACCTTTTAACTTTTTTGAAAAAATTTTCTCTTTGGATACAGCACAGCATCACTTTTGGAGTATGTCCTGGTGCCATAGCTACCAGCACGGCTTTATAAAGCATTTAAAGCATTCTGAGTCCATAACCTTGTAAAAACTATGAAATTTACTTGTGCAACTTGCACGCTAGCATAAAGAATATGAAAACATACCCTGAGCAAAGAGATACGCAGTAAATGCATATATAATTATAAATAAGTTATGACTTACAGGTAGCTTTCTCTTAGTTCAAACCAATTAAAATGTGTTTTTTATTTCTAGAAAGAAGATAAAAAAGTTATTTGAATTTTGCTGTCACTTTTTCCATTCTTAAAATAAGAAGCAAATGGAAAAATTAACTTTCATCGCATACTTTTTCAGAGCAAAAACGTTCGAACCGTTGATTTTCTTATGTACATTACGTGCTTACAAAAGTATAACTTTAAAAACACAAGAAACACAAAATTTTTGTTTCAATTAAGGATAAACTTTCAAAAAAACTTATTAAACCTCCAAGATTGTGGATGTGTAGTTGTACAGTCTGCGTGAAGGGATATTCTTTGACAGCTTACACATCTGCCTATAACTCAACCATCAGAAGTAGACTCAGTCTATTTTTACCTGAATGCAAATTTTATTTATACATTTGTCATTTCTATCTTTCAATCATAAGTTCTTTTTATAACTCATGTTTTTTCTAAAAATATTATTTCTTAAAGTTCATTTTAATTTTAACTTATTCCTGTGACTTCCCATCTCATATACTTTATATTTATCACTTTGAGACACATAGTTCCCTCCTAAATTATGAAAAGCAAATGCTCAGCAATCTTTAAGTATTGGGCTGTATCTGCAATCATGTGACATATAACTTACTTCTTTTGAAACAAGCTACAGTCACAAAACTTAAACTACGCATGCAACCTCCAAACAATCTTATAAAGCACTAAGTTAACAACATTCGATTGCACTACTACATCCAAAAATATGAACAGTCAATCATTTCAACATTTTTTACTGCATAAATTTGCAAGAAATATACACAATTTTGACAGCAACTTGTACTTAATTTAAATCCAAGACATTGGCAGCTGTAACCATTATTTACTGAATATTTATTGCACTACGACTATGTTTGTGTCAATCGAGAGTAATTAGGTTAAGCTGTAACTGTTTATTTATATATCCAACCTGACGTGTCCTCCTTAAAAACAAGAGTATAAAAACTCTTTGCACATGTCGATATTCAACTTTTCTCTTTTATTAAGTACTCTAAAGCAACTATAAAGGTTAGAGACCGAGTTATGTGGCGTCTTGTAAGTTAATGTAAGACTGAATTTGGTAATTAAGCTGCATGCTAAAAGTGTGCATTTTAAGCAAATGTAAGTCTTAGTTCGGTGACTAAACTGTTTGAGGAAAGCTCAAGCGAACCAGGCCACTATAAACTTGCCTGAAAAGTGAAACAAAGAGGAGCAATAAAGAAAGGACCGTTGACTTAGAATCATATGTGAAAAGCAGCAGCTTAATTATCATTATCACTACAAGTACTCTCGTATGAAATTAGAACCATTATTGCAGTCAACTCAAATCATCAGATAAGATATAACTTGGTTGCTAATCAAGTTTATTTCCTTTAGTAGCTCTATCGGTAAACGAATTAACAATGAGAATTAGATTAAAATTTGTTCACAAATAAAGTCATAACAATGACACTGTCAAAATTTGAAGGCATGAGGGTTCCTAGGAGGCAAGTAAAACCAACGTGCAAGATCATGAAATTTCCAAGAAAAATACTATGAGCTTATAATTGTGAAACTTGGGAGATGTTGCGAGGCAAGCCAGATTAATATTTCACACTTTTCTTCTGATTTTCTCTTAAGTTAAGTCGTTGGCCCTATAATTTTAAGAGCTTTATAGATTCTTTGTAATAAAATATATAAGAACTATTTTAATTTCTAGAGTTTAATTTAAGATTTTCGAAGATATAGTTCATTTTGTGACCACTGTCCATAAAATAGGTGTTAAACTGGTGAATTCTCAATCGCGATTTGCGAAAAAATTAAGTCGTTGACCCCAGTGTCTCATCATCGCAAATGAATTTGTCATACTTTATTTACATGATTTTAGAATTTGAGACGTTTTGACCAAGCCGATAAAAATTGCCCTAGCAAGCTTAAGGCTAGCACCTCCCGAATAAAACAGTGTAAATAAGGTACCTGCTTTGCAACTGAAGACCGCATAAGGTACAATTATCATTTACTTTTTTTTCTCTTACTAACTATAATGAATTCTTATACTCTAAGACAAAATTGATAGTTCTTCCAATTGAAAGTCAGATTGAGTTTTTTTATAAAACAATGTATAATTCACGACATTTTTAATTACATCATATTCTGGTTGAAAGTATGACGTTTTTTAGGATGTGGAGACAATCTCTAAGAATTTACTTTAGTACACTACGTAGCTCTTTAGAATTAATAATAAAGCTTTGAAATTAATTACTAGCTTAATACTCAAAAACAAACTAAAAGAAAAATTTTGTGACTTAATAACGTTAATTAATAATCTCAAGGTTGCGTTAACCTCTTCACGAAATATAAAAAACAATTTATTTAATATTTTCACGTTTTATGTACAAAATGTTTGTAGGATGAAAATCTCAGTGGTTAAGAAGATAAATAGAACTTTTTTGTTCATTCTGACTTATTTATAATTTAAAAATGTGATTTTTTGTTTCTATAATACTTTTCGCATTAAAAAATTATTTTTCTACTTTAAAAATTTGTAATTACTCCTTCACTACACGATAAAAAAATGATATTTCAAGTACCACTTTAGCCAACCAAATAAAATCACGTTTTTAAGTATAAGTCAATTTTTTATTAAATGGTTTGGGAATTGTGATCTCTAAAAAATTCTACGTTCATTGTAATTTTATATTGGTCTTATTTTATTGCATATATTTATTTTTTTTATAATTTCTATGAGACAAAAGGTTTAAAAAGTATAAAATGAAACAATTTGTTTCAAAATTGAAATTAACAAAACCAAAAACTTTTCATTTTTAATCAAAGATTAAAACAACACTTACTTTTTGAATAGTGGAACTAATAATGTTTTAAGTTTTTTTACAAACCTAATAGCACTGACTAAACAACAATACATCAAATGGTCTTGAAAAAGTAGAGCGGTACATTATTACCATATGCTTACAAAAAATCAATAACGAATGAATCCTAGTAAAAAAAAAATATTAACTTAATGAGAACAAGCACACACCGCTTATACAGACGAATTTCTTCATTGGTTGACAAACGAAATACACTGTAGCAAACATAATAGAATTATAACAATTGTCTTAAAAATAAAAGAATAATTTAAAGATACGCGTTACCTGTTTAGACCTAAGTATCTTGTTAACAAAAATTGTTACCAAGTGCTGCTGATACATATTTTGACAATTTAAGTACTAAATAAAAAAAAATATACTTTTAAGAAGTCTTGATAAACACGCTGGTACAAACCAATAGACAACTATGAGTATTTTCTACTCACTGTAGCCTTGTAAGCAATTCATAAGCAGATAAGTAATTGTGAGCAGGTCAACGTTTTTATAATGGCTTGTAAATTTAAGAAAAGAATTCTAAATTCAATGTAAAAAGATTTCAAATGAGTGTACTACGTTAAAAAGATCAAACTATTTTAACACATGTTTGAGTGAAAGATATTAAATTACAGATTTGTGCATAGAGTTAGGAGCAAAACAATGAAACAAAATTAAGTTGTCAGGTTAAAGAAGATATTCTCAATAGAATGAAAATGACAATTAAGCACAATACAAACCAAACATTTCATGTTAAAGTAAACTTGCAAAATGCATTAAACTTCTATCAAATCATAAACATGATTATAGAAGAACTATATGTAGTAGTAGTAGAAGTAGTAGTAGTAGTAGTTTTAGTAGTAGCAGTAGTAGTAGTAGTAGTAGTAGTAGAAGTAGTAGTAGTAGTAGTAGTAGCAGCAGTAGTAGTAGTACTAGTGGAAGTAGTAGTAGTAATGGTAGAAGTAGTAGTAGTAGTAGTAGTAGTAGTAGTAGTAGTAGTTGTAGTAGTAGTAGTAGTAGTTGTAGTAGTAGTAGTAGTAGTAATTTTTTTTTTTTTTTTGTGGAGGGAGGGGAAATGCATTGAGGCACACCGCAGGAACAGCGGTAGTGTGAGACTCGGTGAATTTTTTTTATAAGACCACCCATACCCACAAAAAACCCCCCCCATGCCGCGTGGCTTTTGATCCACCTATGAACCGCGTTAGCATTTCTTCAGGGTGGAGCCACCAGGGAGACCATCGCGTCTCACAGCATTAACGAGCTAATTTGCCACCATTTGCTAGAGGTGCTGATGCTCTTGAGTCCTGAAAAGGATTCGGTGTCCCTGAGGACCAGCACCTTGTCTAGCGCTTCATAGTAGGCCGCCTACTCAGCCAGCACCACTATAAGCTTAATGCTTTTCCTTGCTAATAGGTAAAAAGTACCCAGCGCAGCGTGGGTCCACATAAGCCTGTCATTCAACTCAAGGCATTTTTGCCTTATTTTGATACTGCTAGGGCCTTATCCCTGGCTTCTTTTAGGGCTCTTCTACATAAAGGGCAGCTCCCACTGCCTGCTTCGTGCTTTTTGTCCATTGTTGGGCAAAGAAAGCACGGTGCTGGGCCTGGACACTCTTTCTTCCGGTGGTTTAAGCTTCCACACCGAAAGCAAAGCTTGGATCTGTTTTCTTCTCTACAATTGCCTGAGAGGTTTCCATATCCCAGGCATTTGTA
This sequence comes from Copidosoma floridanum, assembly GCF_036245765.1. Taxonomy (NCBI): domain Eukaryota; kingdom Metazoa; phylum Arthropoda; class Insecta; order Hymenoptera; family Encyrtidae; genus Copidosoma; species Copidosoma floridanum. The sequence goes on from NW_028321895.1 coordinate 18,654, forward strand.
ACATCTTGTTACTTCAATTCTTCTTCAAATTCGGCAGCTTACAAAACTAACTCGTAACCTGCTTTCCTTTTCTACTTGTCTGGCAATTGCTTCGTCCACCTTTATCAACGCCAGCCTCCGTCCCCTGGCATTTGGCTTTAAGAGAGCTACTTCTGGCTCCTGGCTCTGATGTTTAAAAGTCCTAGCAAAAGCCTCTTTGACCTCATCTTGCTCTACAATGGCATCCAGGTCTCGGACCTCTAATGTTACTTTTCTGTTGCTAATTTTGACAGTACCCTGTCCAACTACCCACTTTTTAATTTGCTGTGAGAATGCAGAAGCATTCTACACACCTTTGGCCTTAATAAGTATGGCTTCTTTTCTTCTAGTGACAATACTTGGGACTGCCACATTAACCTTATCAGGGTCAAAGTTCGCCTTCATCGTCCTTAGCACCTTTGCAAAGGTCTGCCCTTCGGCCATCTTCACTACTACTGTTGTTGTCAGATACACTTTTTTCATCTGGCTTGTTTTTTCGTTCAGGAGAATTTCTTCTTGTTTGCCACTGCCTGTCTTCTTTTTCTTTGGAGGCATGATTTGCTGGCGTTTCTCAAGGCTGTCCGATGGGCTCCTGTTTCTTTTACTTCGTTCTATTTCCTTTAAGGCAGTGTTCAGGGTTCGTTTCTGTACATGCCGTCAGAAATTATCTCGCCTTTTTTCCCTCCACTGCAGGAATGCAAATGACGACTTCCAAGCGTTGGTATACAAATCTTCTTTAGTAAGACAGCCTTTTATCATTACCTCTGCCTCTTGAAGATGCTTTAGCACCACTTTGAGCCCATTTTTAACAGCGTTTGCTGTGTTGCCGTACTTATCGTTAATCATTTGTAGCGTCTCTGTAATGTCATTCGTTGCTAATTGGACTTTATCAGCAACTTGCTGTCACTTTACTCCGAGCCTAGTGACACTTTCTTCTAAAGAGGCAAGCTCTTCCTGGGTTTGGTGGCTAAATACCGACACGTTGCTAACCTTGGTGTCGTTAGTGCCTATACTCGACAGGCTTCCTCTTCGTCCTTTGTCTGTAAGAAAACGCCATGGAACATTTAGCAGTCCCTGTTAGCCATGAGAAACGTCTTTTTGGCCCCCCCCCAGAATCCGTGGGGCCTGCGTAAGTCACCCGGGCTTTTACCAGATCGGAACTGTCGGTGGATTCCCTCAGAGAGGTTACCGCCTGGGGTACTTGTTTTATATCGACGTTTTTCACTTTAGCATCTTTTTAGTGTCGTACTGACCCGCGAAGGCCAGCACTACTTTTTTTTCTAGAAATAAATATTTAGAAAAAATTAAAACCAGGGCAGCAGCCCTCTCTGTTACCAGAGAAAATCGCTACTTGCTCGGGCCAGCCGGGAGTCGCCACTCTCCCTCAGTCCCACTTGCGGAGACTGCCCTGGCGTTGAGTAACAAGTGTAAGAATGGTGTTCATGTGTAATGTATGTATTTGTTGGTACACAGCGGTCATTCCAGCGAGACGAGCGGCAGGTGTACAGTCCCGAGACCGCGCGGACAACCCAACAAAACGGGCTGGCTTAAGGCACTAAGGTGACACCATATAGCCTCCTCAGTTGTAGTAAGCCTAGATGAGTCGGCCCACCACATCTTTTTTGTTTATGAGGCGTACAGCCATATCAGATGTGGTTACCCAGACTTACCCGGGCCTCATCATCCGGCTTCACTAGCCGCCAGGCCTCCAATGCAAGCCCGGAAAAGGACCTGCCACACGCAACCCAGAACAATCCGTAAGTGTCCCTGTGATTGTTTAGTGAGAGTATGTGATGCATGTATCTGAGAAGAATGTTTTAACCGCCGCTTACTTCTATACACGACGGGTGCTAGTTTTTGTTGGCCCGCATCAAGCAATGGAGTGCCACCCACGGAAGCAGCAAAACGTGAAGAACAAGGAGCACAAACAGAGCCGGCCCATGCATCCACACCGATGGAGACATGGGGTACTAGTCCCCCGTCCACATCACCGCAGATACACACGCCAACGCCACACACGCCCTCCGATCCACGCCCCCAACCACCACCACAGAGAGCCACCCCAGCTACCCATCGTCACCTCATATTTTGAGAGGATGCCCTTATCCGCCACCCGGGGAAGCGCCCGGTATGGAGAAACTAGCGAAAACCCCACCCGGGAGTAGTAGTAGTAGTAATAGTAGTAGTAGTAGTAGTAGTTGTAGTAGAAGTAGTAATGGTAGTGGTAAAATTAGTAGTGGTAGTAGTAGTAGTAATTTTTTTCTGTGGAAAGAGGGGAAATACATTGAGGCACACAACAGGGACAGCGGTAGTGTGGAACTTGGTGGATTTTTTTTATTACACCGCCCATATCCACTAAAACCCCCTCCATGCCGCGTAGCCTTAGCTCCACTCCAGAACCACGTTAGAATTATTTTAGGGTGAAGCCACCAGGGAAAAAGGACTTGGGGTCCCTTAGGACCAGCACCCTGTGTAGCGCTCCATAGTAGGCTGCTCACTTAGTAAGCACCACTATAAACTTGATGCTTTCTTTTGCTGATAAGTAAAAGTACTCAGCGCAGCGTGTGCCCACATTATCCTATTTTCCTACTCAAGGCCTTTTCGCCTCATTTGCGTCCTGTTTTTTCTGGCCTTGTCTAGCGCTCTTCTGAATATGGGGCAGCTCTTACTGCCAGCTTCGTGCTTATTATTTGTCGTTGAACATAGGAAACACCATGCTGGACTGGGACACAATTTTTTCCAGTGGTTGGAGCTTCCACACCGAAAGCAAAGCTTAGACGTATTCTCTTCTTTACAGTTGCCTGAGACATGTCTCTACGATAAGCACTTGTAATATCTTGTTACTGCGATTTTTTTTGGATTTGTCAACTTGCGAAGCCGACTCTTAATCTGCCAACACTTTCTGCTTCTTTTTGTGGATTCATCTACTGTAATTAGCGCCAATCATTGACCTTTAGTATTTGTTTTTAGAAACGTCACTTTAAACTCCGTACTTTGTTGTTCGGAAGCCTCTAAAAAAGCCTCTTTAACCTCCTTTGCCTCAACAGTAGCATCAAGGTCTTGAACCTGGAGTGCCACGTTATTATTGCCCATTACTACCATTTCTTGTCTGGCTACTGACTTTTCAACTTGATGTGAGAATGTATACTAATCCTCAACACCTTTAGCTTTTATAAGTATATCTTTTTTTTCGTAGTAACAACACTTTGGGCCTCAGCATCAGCCTTGTCTGGATCAAAATTTGCAAAGTTCATTGATTTGAGCACATTAGCAAAGGTTCGCCCTTCGTCCACCTTTACCAATACTTTCGTCGTTGCGTCTACTCTGTTCTTTTGACCTCTCCTGTTGCTCTGGAGAATCTCTTCTTGTTGGCCTTTGCTTTATCTCTTTTTCTTGGAGGACATGGCTTGTTGGCATTTCTCAGGACTGTCTGATGGGCTCTTGTTCCTTTTAACTCGTTCTATTTCCTTAAAGGCAGTGTTCAGAGTTCTTTTCTGCACATGCTGACGGAAACTATCCCTTCTCATTTCCCTGAATTGCAGGAATTTGAAACATTCCTTTTACCATTGCCAACTTTAATCCTATTAATTATCGATTAAATTAGCAGTATTTGCATATTTCTTGTTAATAGCTTCAAGCGTTTTTTAAAGTTTACTTTTAGCACGTTGAACCTGCTCAATCTCTCTATCTCGTTTCGCTCTCAGCTATGCACCATTTATTTTCATCAATTCAAGTTCATCTTACGTCTGGTTGCTGAAGACGTTCACGTTACTGCTTATGCTTGAAAGGCTTCCTCTTTGTCCTGTATCTGTAAGAAAAGGCCATGTTACGTTTAACAGTTCCTGTTGGCCATGAGACACGTCTTTATGCCCTCCCCCCCCTAAATGCGTGGGCTTAGCAGCAGTCACCCAGACTTGCATCGGATCGGAACTGCCAGCGGATTTCCTCAAAGAGAATACCGCCTAAAGTACTAGTTTGACATTGATATCCTTCATTTTTAATTATTCTTGAAATCGTGTTAAACGATAAAAGCCAGTACTTCACTTTTTTTTGAAAATAAGCATCTGGAAAGGGTGAAAATCAGTGCAGCGATCCACTTCGTTCCCAAAGATAGGCGCTACTTGCTTGGACCGGCCGGGAGTCACCACCAGTATGCATATAATGGTACACTTTAGTCATCCCAGCGAGACGAGCGGCACGCATACAATTCCACGACTAGCGCAGACAACGCGAAAAAACGAGCTGGCGTATAAAGGCACTTGTAATGCCACCATGTAGCCTCCTCAGTGGTAGTAAGTCTAGATTAGTCAGCCCACCACGTCTTTTTTGTTTATGAGGCGTGCAGCCATATCAGATGCGGTTTTCCAGACTCATCTGGGCTCCATCGTCTGGTTCCAACCACCGCCAGACCCCCCACGCCAGCCAGATAGAGACCCTGCCACACGCAAACCGAAATAACTAGTGAGTTAACCTGTGTTTGTTTAGTAAGAGTGTGATGCATGTATGTAAGAAGAATGTTATAACTGCTGCTTACTTCTGTACACGATGGGGTGTTAGTTTTTGTTGTCCCGCATCAAGCATTGAGGCATCACCTACGGTGGCAGTAGTAAGCAAAGAGCAAAAAGCATGAGCATCGCCGGCCCACGCATCTGCATCAATAAAGATAGAGAGCACAAGGCTCGCATCCACAAAGATAGAGATACACACGCCAATGCCGCCCACGCCCACCGATCGACACCCTCCACCACCATGGTGTAGCCCATCAGGAAGCAGGCTGCTCTTATAGAAAGAAACGATGAAAGCTACCTGTAAATAAGTCTGTCTAAAAATGACATGCAAATAATAACACGAGGAAGCAAAATTCTTAAACCACAACGATCACTACTTAGCATAAAACCGTTACGTGAGCATCCAGGTCCGGAGTTCTTGACGTGATTCAGTGCTATTTGCGCGGCACAACACGTGACAGGTACACTCTCTCTCTCTCTCTCTCTCTCTCTTATGCTTTAGTCACTCCTGGGGCCGTCTCGCACGGCTTCCTGGCAACACATGCTCGTGATACCACACAAGATTACCCAAACACTTTTCACGACGACTGTTCACTATTACTGTACCTCTGGGATGGCCATCACTGCTGGGCTTGATCTCCGGGTGGTCTTGCATTCAGCTCCGTCGCGGTTGTCCTTGAGGAGATCGTTATGCCACGGGTCTGGCTCGAGGTGTTCAGGAAGTGGCCTTGGGTACGGCGGCAACACGAGTAGGAAGGTGGTGGGCTGGAGAAATTACTGGCAACCTGCCTCTTAATGTCTTATCAACTCTCTCCTTCTCGCTTTCTTTTGTCTCAACCTCGTTCGTTTCAAAAATGCTTCACGCTTCTCTGATCTGTATTGCACGCTGAGTCAAACTTGAATGAAGCGCGAGGCCAACCAACTAGTGTGGCCTCGCGCATCATCTCACAACATCAATGTACCTGTTCACTTTCTCATGCACATTCGAACGTGGCGCACTTCATGGTACACAAGTCAGTCCATTTGGCGTCGTTACGAAAAGCGTGGTAATTACAAGAGGTTTACTATTTCATTACATAAGTGTCTTCGTGTATTGTATTTATAATGCTCATGCATTCCTGCGTCTCTTCTGTCCCCTTTTATCTTTGGCACTGTCCTTCTCTCAATTAAAAATTTTTAAAGCAAGTAAGCTAAGCTAATTAAGTGAAAAAAATCTAATCTTCTACTTTTTTTTTATCTTACAGCCATTTCTGAAAACAATGTCCAGTAGGCTTTGCATTACTATGTCCTTCTTCATATTTATGCTATTGCCATTGACATAATAAAAACCATCTTGAATTCAGTGTGATTAATTTCTTACACAGCAACGGGAATTTTATTTAACATAGTTTTTAAACCATCACATCACGAAAATATGCACGTGCGCAATGGGTTTCTTAGAGGGCAAATCCAAGAAAGAACAGATTGAGTTTTAAACTGAAAAGCCTGTGTTACCACACTATTGAGCTATAAAAACCATAGTCTAAACTACTCTGCTACCATGGCTGCTAAGTAAACATCATCAATATTCTTATCAATAAATCGGGATTTTGTCCAAATCTTTTATCCCTCTCACAGCCCCCACATCCTTCTGAGAGAACGTGATGGAGACCTTACTCATCTTCATGAACCATAAAATGTATACGCACGTGTGCGTGTCGTATATGTGTACACATTTTATTAGAATTAAATTGTATTTATTACAAATAACTTATGTCTAAATTTAGAAAATAGATTAACTAAGTAAATATAGTCAATCTTATGATTAATGGATCACGATTCTTGTCCAAACTCTCCACCGCTCTCACAGCCCCACACAACGTTTACAAAAATCGGATACTTTCACATATCAATGAAATTTAACAATTAAAAGATTAATCCTGTGACAATTTAAACTTACTTACACTTAACAAACTGATATAAAAAAAGCACCGTAAGAAAAATTTTTTTTGTACCTAATTGTTTAATTGAAAGTACAATGAATCGAAGATCCAATCACGGTTTTCAAAATTATATGTGATTAAAAAAAAGAATTTATCGTAAATGATGCTCCAGAAGGATCCGAAAAATCACTTCTATTTAAAACTTAAGCTAATTATTTAATTTTCGTAGAAAAAATTATATATGCAGCATGGGCTGGTATAACATCAATATTACTTCTAAAAAGAATGACCAGTCAGAGAACATTTTGCTTACGATGAGATTTAAATAATATAGAAATTTTTTTCTTAGAATTCGAATCTGAAAAAAAATTAAGACAAGTAGATATGATCATACGGGATAAAGCTTCGATCCCAAACTATCTAAATGGTTTTTTAAGTTCATAAACTTATTTTACAAGCGTTGCCAAGTAGATGGAAATAAAAAAAAAAATTATTAAAGTTTGTTGATATAATATTGTATCTCATTTCGTTATACGTCTGTTACCAATGAAGATACAGGCGTTTGAAGTTTAGTCAATTCCTTTAGCTGAAAACTTTGCTTTTTAAGTAATACTATGTCCCTATATATTATTATAGTAGTACAGAAGACTATCTAGGAGTTTATTTTAGTTATTCAAATGATTTTACTAACTATAGCCCAGGCACAAATTTTAATTAACTGTATTGATTACTCTTTTAGTGATGTCTTTTTTCATGAACCGTAACCAATGATTATTGTTTGATATCCTTATTTACGACGATATAAATGTTTAAAATTTAGACTATTTCTCTGGCCAAAAAATTTAAATTTATGTGAAAGCCATGGCTTCGCTGTTTTTCGTAGTGGTTAAAAGAATTAAGTAGAACATTTTCTAAGTTATTAAGATGATTACCTGAGTATTTGCATGTAACGTTGCATTTTCGGCCCCAAATCGACGTTTTCACGTCGACGCGAAGCCGTCCCGATACAATGCACTAAAACACATCATTTCACGTACGACACCTAAAAGAACAAAATTCTGCGACCAAATACTCTCTCAAACGCCTTGGCTTGGCTCAGCTCTGCTCTCTCGATGTAGACTCCTTATCTAGTGGAGGCCCCGCCGCGGACTGTCCGTCGGGAGGCGGACAGTTCCCGAGGGAAATGATCAGGATGTGAATATTTCACACTCGTACCAATAATCACACTAACACGAATTTCACTTTTAGACAACTCTTTATTTCATTTACAAGAGATAAACACTTCTAGAGAATTGCCGCTACCTCCGGCGCTAACTCGCAATTCGAAGTACGCACACACACACTTTTGCTCCTATACCCCGCATTCGAACATCTACCTACACCAACACGCACACGCATACCCACAGTTCCCACACTCAACCTAGAGAATGGCTCGCTTTGAGGTTACGACAACCCGGTTCAATCACGAGAGCACTTGGCTACAACGACACGCCTTAGATCACGAGCTACCTCACGCATCAACCCGATGATGAGGACATACACCACGCATCCTCTCTTGGTCTGCAGGGAGTCCTACCAGCGGCTTCACCAGCTGGTTAACCAAGTCTCAAACAACGCTGCAAATACACACACACACACACACACACACACACACACAAGAACTCTACGACGTCCTACCGCAACGGTCAGCTGGCCCCTCGCCGACTGCCGAGACTCGGACAACACTTCACTTCAAATACACACACGCCTTACGTCCTACCGCAGCGGATAGTCGACCTCTCGCCAACTCCCAAGACTCAGACAACGCTTCGCTTCGAAAACACACGCGTATTACGCCCTACCGCAGCAGATAGTCGACCTCTCGCCGACTTCCGAGACTCAGACAACGCTTCGCTTCGAATAAACACGCGTATTACGCCCTACCGCAGCAGATAGTCGACCTCTCGCCGACTCCCGAGACTCAGACAACGCTTCGCTTCGAATACACACGCGTATTACGCCCTACCGCAGCGGATAGTCGACCTCTCGCCGACTCCTGAGACTCGGACAACGCTTCGCTTTCGATACACACACACACACACTCTCACACGCAGTGTTACAGTTTCCCGTCATCTCGAATGCCCTGACTTACCCACTATTCAAGCGATCACGCCCACCAAGTTCTCTTCCGTGACCCGAACGTCTTCCTCTCGAACCAACGCTACAAACTCTCGCTCTCTCACTCTGTCAGCAAACTCGACCCCTCATTTACATTTTTTTACGCTACTTCACAACCTCAAAAAAATCTCCAGTACCTTGAACCACACAAGCTCATCCACTCGCCCGCTTTTTACCCTTACCCTTGAAACATCCTACACTCACATAACGTCACCTCGGCAACACATACTAGTCTCTAACCTCACCACGCACTACGCGAGATACCTCCAGGCCACCATCTGCAGGAAGTTATCAGCGTCGTGTCCTCGCGATGTCGCCCACTGCCATCCTGCTCCTCGTGATTGCGTAGTCTTTAGCCAGGCTGCAGATGATGCCTTTCGTAGATCGCCAAGAGCTGGTGACGGACGTAGGCTGAACGACATCTCGATGGCGCACACTGCAAGGGGGCACTTCTACTATCTATAATTTATAATACACGCTTTACATTTATACTTATATTCTTTTATTTATTATATTTTCTTATAATAAAGAATCCGTCTAATAGACAATTCAAATTTTTTTGTACATACATATATTTCATTTAATAAAAAATTCCTATTTTCAAATTCAACTTTGAACGCCGCGCGCGGGGAATGTGCGTCTAGCACGATAAGAAAACGCTAGAGCGCGGGAAAACCTGCTACTCAAAAGGAAATAACGTTAGCATAAAAGGCACCATTGCGCAATGCAAAGGCAGTTCATCTTCCAGCGAGCCTGGGACGCGGTATATCCGTTGCTCACCCAGACCTGGAACTTTCCCGTGCACCGGTACAATACCGCGACGAGCACGAAGGGAGAGAAAGAGACAAAGTACGAAGGCCGATAGCTGAAAAGTAAGTGTGTACACGACCAACAAGGTAACACTTCCACTAACCGGTACCTACTTGGACTTTCGGTGCTCGACTGCTTTAAGCATGGAGACGACGCATCCCCAAGTAGTCGAGGCACTAGGGTTAGCGACCACGTTCTTAGGCGAAGTTCATGGGTTGATGACTTGAGCAGTGCTCAAGACACCCAAGGGCCCTAAGAACGACCTAACCTTACGTGACTTGGTCGGATAGGTAGTAACCTAACACTAACTTTCCACGGTTGTAATAAAATTTCGCATTAGTCTAACCTAACGTGTTCAAGCAGAGATACTAAGGAGGGAAAATTCAAATCGTCATTTTTGTAAAATTTTCTATTAAAAAGGCGGATAAATTTTAAGTGAATTGTCGAGTATATTATATATTGTTTTTTATTAACGTAAAAAAATTGCGATCACTCAACTACAATTAATACATGTAAAAATTTAAGATATAATTTCCTTAGAATCATATGATTGAATAAATATAAGATAATTAAAAAAAAATTGATTGTACTTATTTAAGCAAACCTTCCCCTCCACATAAGATTGCAAATTCCTTTTTATAGTTTAAGATAAAAACTATGAAAATAGCTGTTAAGATTTGAAATCGTTTAATAAACTGAGAATATTATCTGAACCCCAAAAAGGGGCAGGAAAATAATAAAAAAGATATTAGATTAGGAAAATATTGAATAAGTTGAAAAAGATATTAAATTATTAAATTAATTAAATTAAGGAAATATTCAGGAGAACTCAATAAAGTAATAATCAATAAACAATTGCTGTATATGGTGCAGGAATTAATTGATTATTCAACAAATAAATTTTGAAACTTGATAATAAATATTTTCAAGTATTGTATATAATCGGCAATTTGAGCAATTTTGCTCTTTTACACAGGGCCACGAACCCGCCCTCCGACATATAAACACAATCATTGTTTGTAGGTTGGTTCCTAATCTTAGAGTTTCCTCGGTACAGATAATATTCTTAGCCGATTGTTACCACCACAAATTAACCGGGGTTATACTCAAAGAAAGGGAAGTCGTAAATGGTACCCCTGGTGGGACTCGCAATCGTAAGAGGGAGTGTTTAAACAGGTGCAAAAAATTTTATCAAACGTTTTATATTATTAGTTCGTCTTAAAAATGGTTAAAACACGACGAGGGGGCAATAATGAAGAAACACAACAAGTAACGGCTCAGATCCACGGGAAAAACGAAGATAACTTAAGTGGAATATTTCCATTAGAGGAGTCACCTCAGCCAAATACAGTTGGTGGAAATGATGGAAATATTTTCGAGGTCATAGGGGTCCAAAAGTAGCTGATGGCTAAAATCCTACCTCTCAACCCCGAGAATAATTCGGAACAAATTATTGACAAAGTAAATAAAGTCATCTCACAAACGAACACACTGAAAAAACAATTGATGCGACTTACACATACGTACGATGCACTGGAGACCCATATAGAACGACTCACACAAACACAAAATCAAATACGTACTAAAAACGCACAACGTCAGGCAGAACTTATTAGACAATCAGAAATACTCGATAACTTAAATAAACAATTCGATCAACTCGCACTAAACATAAGGAAAACAACACAAACATTCCAAAAACTCAATCAAATAGTCACGGCACAAACTCAAGCCATAGTCAATTTAGAACAGGAAGATGATCGCATATACGAGGCTATCGCCCAACAAAAAAAAGACGTGGAATCGATCATCACCCGAAAATTAAATTACGTACAAGGCAGAGGAGTTTCTCAATTGAAAGTAGATTTACCCACTTTTAGCGCAGCTGCAAGTGATCGACCAATCAAATTCCTTAAAGCCTTAAAAACTTACATTGAAATAACTTCCATAGAAACTGACACGATTAAATTAGTATTATCTCAAGCATTAAAAGGCCCGGCACTTGATTGGTTTGAGCACATCGAAGAAAGAATAAATTCCATGAATGATTTTGAAACTTTATTTTTGAACAAATATTGGAACGCGACGGTTCAAGCTAAAGTTCGTCGAGCGCTCGAATGGAATGCATACGAAGCCACAAATAATATGAGCCGTAGTGAATACGTGTTAAATTTGTATAGTTACGTGAAAATGTTATCAGCACCACCCACTGAAGCGGAGGCCGTTGAGAAATTCGCAAATCATTTTGACGAAGTCATACAACAGTCTATAATTCTTCGGGGAATTAACAAAATTGACGATCTCATAAAACTCTTAGATTCTATGGATACAGTAGGCGCGTTAAATAGCTCGATTATTATTCGAGAAAATTCATACATAGATTCCGGGAGACAAATAAACTCAAGCCCTACGCGGAATCATAGCAACTTCCGAGCCTCAACACCAAACCCACCCAATAGCAATTGGCGTGACCGCGATAACAATACAAGTAATACCACCTTAAACCGAAATACGAACTCAGGCCAACAAACAAACAACAACAATAATAGTTCCAATCGACCATACGTAGAAAGACCACAAAGTAGCTCATACAATCGAGGGACCCAGGGAACTCAAATAAATTTAATTGAAGAGATCCCAAATCAGGAAAACGAATAGACGTTGTATCCCAAACCCCTAAAGATTATCAAATCTATACTTCATGGGATACAACGATCAGAGGGGGCATTACAAAGACAAGTATATTAAAAAATTATGAATCCAAGTCCGAACAAAAAAATAACATAAACACCTTACACACTACCACGCTACCATATGGAAAGAAAAATTTAAAAATAATGTCGAAAATTAACAATAATCAAGGGAATCTACTTATCAAGGCTCAAGAATGTTTGATACCCCGTACATATACAGTTTTGGTTCCATTTGATAACCAGCTTGAAAAAAAAGTGACTGAGGAGAATAAGTCTAACATTGTTACAAATGCATGCCATTCCTACTCAATTTGCCATAAAAATCAAATAAAAAGTTGTTCAGTGGTCAAACCAGAAATACATACAGTATTCGAAGATTTAAGACAGACACTGCTAGAAGAACCACACAGCGAAAATCTGTTGACCAATAAAGCTTTTGTATGCCCGGAAATAAATTTTGAAATTAAAAGGGTTAAGCTGGAGGCATTAATAGATACGGGAAGTAAATTACCAAGTACATTTAAATACATTTATGAGAAAAATATCGACGCACGGAAAATTTTCCCTACTCTTCCGGTAATTAAGTTTCCAACATGTAGATTTATTGGTAAAATTTTTCTTGAAGCTAAAAAACAATCCAAGGCTGAAGTAAAAATAAATACTAGTAAAATCGCACTCAGAGCCATCTCATGCGATGGTAATGAAAGAGGAATATACGTTGCAAATAGATCAATACAGGGGGCAGAGAAAAATTATTCTACCACAGAGATCAAAGTATTAGCAATCGTTTCGATATTACACCAATTTCCTTCGTATATATTGGATTACAGTTTTAAAACATCATTAATCAAGAGGAGTAAAACCGTGGTAGCCATTCCGTTAAACCGACATATCAATCAAAAGGACCGAAAAAGTACCGAGGATTTCAATACATTAAAAATATTGGCAAGAAAACCAAACGATAATATACCTGAACAATCAAAATTGACATCTAACGTACGATCAAACGATAAAAAATGGCACATAACCAAACAAAACATAATAAATGGACAGGAATATAATCGGTATAAACTAAAAGGGACAATCCTGTATAAATTATGTAACCATAGAAAGAAAATTCTTTTGCAAACGTGCCTCGAAAAGGAGCCCATTACCTCTAAAAAAAAGTTCCTGCTGGTTAAAAAAATGAGACATCTAAAAGGAAATGATGTTAATAATAACAAACGAAACTTATTCCTCAAACCTAATTTGTTTAAAGAAAAATTTTTTTTACTTTCACAAATTAGAGGGGGCACTTCTACTATCTATAATTTATAATACACGCTTTACATTTATACTTATATTCTTTTATTTATTATATTTTCTTAGAATAAAAAATCCGTCTAATAGACAATTCAAATTTTTTTGTACATACATATATTTCATTCAATAAAAAATTCCTATTTTCAAATTCAACTTTGAACGCCGCGCGCGGGGAATGTGCGTCTAGCACGTTAAGAAAACGCTAGAGCGCGGGAAAACCTGCTACTCAAAAGGAAATAACGTTAGCATAAAAGGCACCATTGCGCAATAAAGAGTCAGTTCATCTTCCAGCGAGCCTGGGACGCGGTATATCCGTTGCTCACCCAGACCTGGAACTTTCCCGTGCACCGGTACAATACCGCGACGAGCACGAAGGGAGAGAAAGAGACGAAGTACGAAGGCCGATAGCTGAAAAGTAAGTGTGTACACCACCAACAAGGTAACACTTCCACTAACCGGTACCTACTTAGACTTTCGGTGCTCGACTGCTTTAAGCGTGGAGACGACGCATCCCCAAGTAGTCGAGGCACTAGGGTTAGCGACCACGTTCTTAGGCGAAGTTCATGGGTTGATGACTTGAGCAGTGCTCAAGACACCCAAGGGCCCTGAGAACGACCTAACCTTACGTGACTTGGTCGGATAGGTAGTTACCTAACACTAACTTTCTGCGGTTGTAATAAAATTTCGCATTAGTCTAACCTAACGTGTTCAAGCAGAGATACTAAGGAGGGAAAATTCAAATCGTCATTTTTGTAAAATTTTCTATTAAAATGGCGGATAAATTTTAAGTGAATTGTCGAGTATATTATATATTGTTTTTTATTAACGTAAAAAAATTGCGATCACTCAACTACAATTAATACATGTAAAAATTTAAGATATAATTTCCTTAGAATCATATGATTGAATAAATATAAGATAATTAAAAAAAAATTGATTGTACTTATTTAAGCAAACCTTCCCCTCCACATAAGATTGCGAGTTCCTTTTTATAGTTTAAGATAAAAACTAGAAAAATAGCTGTTAAGATTTAAAATCGTTTAATAAACTGAGAATATTATCTGAACCCCAAAAAGGGACAGGAAAAAAATAAAAAAGATATTAGATTAGAAAAATATTGAATAAGTTGAAAAAGATATTAAATTATTAAATTAATTATATTAAGGAAATATTCAGGAGAACTCAATAAAGTAATAATCAATAAACAATTGCTGTATATGGTGCAGGAATTAATTGATTATTCAACAAATAAATTTTGAAACTTGATAATAAATATTTTTAAGTGTTGTATATAATCGGCAATTTGAGCAATTTCGCTCTTTTACACAGGGCCACGAACCCGCCCTCCGACATATAAACACAATCATTGTTTGTAGGTTGGTTCCTAATCTTAGAGTTTCCTCGGTACAGATAATATTCTTAGCCGATTGTTACCACCACAAATTAACCGGGGTTATACTCAAAGAGAGGGAAGTCGTAACACGCTCTACATCCTTCCCTCTCGAAGGCCCGTCAAAGAGTCCTCTCAGTCTCGCTGCTCGCGTCCTACTACTTCGAAATCTCTTCTATCTCTTTCTGTCCCCTACTTCTCTCATAAGACCTAGCTTGCGCATGTCTCGCTCTTTCCCTTAACTACTCGTATATACACAACTTTCTATATTCCCGGCGCATTACAATTTTACACAAGACCTAGAAAACATAATACAATCGATAATTACAATAATTGCTACGGTTCGTCAACCCATCTATTCTCCCACAAACCTACCGATTTACACTAAAATGTATACGTATATATATCTCTGCGCACACAGTACTAACATAACATCACTTATAGTCCTTTAAAATGCACCTTTCTTCTTATTATTGACGCTTTTTCCGCTCGCGCTTCTCTTTCCTCGCCTCACTGGCTATATGTCTCCGTCGTCCTCTCCTTTTTCCTCGCATAAAACATAATGAAACACAAACATACGTACACAGGTCATTAAAACAAGCCTAAAACCTTAAATTTTACATCGAGTCGAGTTTTGGTGTTTTTTGGGCTAATATGAAAAATGACCCCGTCATATGCATAGAGTCAGTAAACGATAACCAAAAAACGATAACCAAAAAACTTTTATTAGTTTTCGTGATTTAAATCAATTACTTATTTTGCAATATCTCTATTATTTATGAAGTTACAGGCCATAATGAGTTTCGACTATTTCTTCCATCAAAATCGAATCAAATTTTCAAAACTATCCAGGCTTTGCAGTCGCTTAAAGTAATCCAAGAAAATAAATGTAGTTGATAAAATATTTTAACAATCGACACTTGGGTCTAATATACGTAGGATAAAATTAAACTAAATTTTTTTTGCATTAAATTAGCTGTTTATTTGGCAATATCAATGTTATTTACAGAGATTTGGGTGTTCAAAGTTTTGGAAGTTTTTCTAGCCGTAAATTAAAATTTATGGATTGGCTGTCATTTGTGTTCAGGTAAGAGACTGTCTGAATGGTTGTCTTTGTTCTAAAAATTATTTTCTAAGCGTTGGCGAAAGACCAGTAAACGTAAAGCAACGGAACAAATCATCAACAGATTGAATGATGGAGATTTGTGGCTGATTCCTTTTGTTGCTTTATAATTTCAATAATCTGAAGTTATTGCTCGTTTTGCGATATCACCATTATTTACAGAGATATAGGTCTTAAACGCTTAAGTTATTTCTTTGGCCAACAATTCTGAATTTTTGGTAACGCTATAGCTTTGTAGTTCTATTGATTTATCAGCAGTTGAATAAAAAAAATGATTGCAAGGTAAGGTGGCATTACACATTAGTAATCAGACTGTTAGTTTGTCATGTTTCGTTAAAAAATTATTGAGTAAGCAAGCATTGTCTGAACTGTTATGCAGTATTGTATGATAAAAAAATTTATTGAGTAAGTGATTATAAGTGGTAAGTAACCTGTTTTCGAGTATTCCTAAATTAAAAAATTTGTTCAGAAAAAAGCATCGACAATATGTAATCCAACTGTTATAAGTAGTAACTAAATAAAAAACTAATAACTGGAAGAGTAATGATCAATAATAACTGACTAAACAGTTTATCAATAGTGTTAAATAAAAAAATAATAATAATAATAATAGGGGAGCAAGTATTAGCAATATGGAACAAACTGTTTTTTAATCGTTATTGTTAATAAATACGTAATTACTAAGCGAAGAAATGTTGCTGACGAGGAATTAAACCTTTTATAAGTATTGTTTAATGAAAAGAAAATTTTTCTGGCTAGCAGGCATTATCAATGACCATCGTAACTTTTTTGTAGTAATAAATATTCAAAAAATTACTAGGTAAGCTAGCCTTGATAATATTTAGCAAACGGCTTAGCAGTATTGTTTAAAATAAATCTAATTACTGGAAAAGCAAGTGTTGATGTTGAGTATGTCAACAATCTTTTTTGTACTATTTGATAAATAAATTAAATATCAGATTGAGTAAGCATCTCAAAATAAGTAATAAAACTGTTTATTATGTCAGTGAATATTAGAAAAAGTTAAAAAAAAAAAATCTGTTTTCTCATATTGTATGACGAAAAAAATTTGCAGATAAGTATTTACTTCTCTGCATGCTAATATATTTTTTTATTCATTCGTACTTAAAAATTTTTTTGGATAGTTATCAATGTTGCTTACTCGACTAAATTTTTTAATTTTTTTATTTAAGCATTTCATTACTAACAAACAATTCGGTTACTGATCGTCAAACTTACTTGCTTGCCCAGTTATTAAATTTTTTTTGAATACTGAAAATTATTTTGCTACATACTGCTGATCGTTGCTCATCCATTGTTTGAATTTTTTTTGAACACCACTGATAATACAGGTTGGTGACTTAAACGGATGTTAGCTTTCCTAGTAATTAATTTTTTTACAAAACGCTATTCGTATCTATGCTAGGTTACTTAATGTCGATGCTTGCTCGCCAAAAATAAAATGTTTATTTTCAAGAATATTAAAACAGTTAAATTACTTATCTTTAATAATTGCTTACTCTATAAATTTTTTTATAAAACAATTTTACATTAAAGTTGGGTCAGTTATTGTTGATATTCGATTGCAAAATAATTATCTTCCTTATCAAAAAATACTAAGACATAGTTCAGTTACATATCGTCGTTGACTGCACGCCCAGTCACGAATTTTTTTCTCACAATAATACTGAAAAACTTTGTTACTTATCGCTCGTGCTTGCTTATTTGCATTAACTCAAAAAAAAATCAAAGTATTTTTTCTATTGTACTTTTCTAACTCGTTGTATATTTTTAGTGTCTTTAGGAATACCTCTACTAACATTGAGTAAAGGGTGTTAATCCTAAATCTGGCAAGTTATCTCACAGCCCATCTTTCATTACTCAATAGAGAACTTGCATGCAGCAGGATTTAGTCCACTTATACTTTAAATTGCTATCGTAATGTTAATCAAACGTGTATGAGTTTTAATATCACCAATAAATAGTGCATACATTAAAAAATTAAGTATTTTTCGAGCACGTTGTTCAAGCTCTCATTCAAATCGATATCACGTGACAGTGGCGTAAAAACCTCTGAATTTTTTAGGTTTACTTGACTTGCCATTAATGACGTCAGGTTTTGCTTTGAGACGTCATTGTTCATCATTGGAATACGCTTCATTCGAAGAAGATCACTGACTATTTTTGTTTACTGAGACTTGTTGACACTTGGTGTATCAGTACTAAAGTCACTTTGAATCCAGGAATTATTAAAGAAACGTCTGAAAATCTGCCAAAACTAGATCAAGATGTGATGTTCAATTTTATTTATTTTAACGAGTGCTATGGAAGCATGGAAATGCGTTGCGTAAAAACTCAAAGGTTTTGTAGCATTTTAGCATATTGGATTAATTCAAGCTTATACAAATTTACCATAACATGGAGTATTGTAAAATATTGCAATTAAGCTTTAAGAAAAGGTTTAATTTTACTGTAACTATAGATAATCAGAAAATCCAAAAATTCTTTCAAAATACTTCTGCTTGCATACGTACATCAAAGTGATCTTCACAACAGTAACAAATCTTTCTCAATTTTTGTTCTGGATAACTTACAGCATCGCGACAAACTTTTCTTTTTAACGGGTTGTTTGGGACGACTAAAAAAATCTTTGATAGATCCTCGCTGTAGTATTTGTACATCCTGGCATAAAACAGTACTTGTACCAGTTAGAGTTAGAATTAACTTCTTTTTTGTTCATTTTTCCAATTATTTGTCAGTTAACAGTTGTACGTATAACCTTATTTATACCTTGTATCAAATTATCCAGATAAACAAGCATACGACACAGCTTGTGTCTGTTTCTATAGTAGTTTATTCGATTTCAAAGATCATTAAATAACGAACCAACCATGTTTAGCTATTGAAAAAAAGTTATATCGAAGAACTTACAAGCCGGATCTCTATTAGACGAAATATCCTTATCCCAATTTGACCAACCTAATCCTTACCCCATCCTTTTACACTAGTTCTGCGCTCCTTTCTTAAGGCACATACAGCTTCTACCCTTGAGATATTCCTAGGTGAAGAGCTAGCCATGAGTCTCGATAAAAATTCTCAGAATCAGATTCTGATTTATTGAGTTTAAGGCATCTTTTCATTCAAAATCATTATAATTTATAAAAATGAGACTTAAGTGCACAGAGACATTTGTCAAATAGTGCTTTGTTACGAATCAAAATAATTACTTATAAAGAAACGAGAAGATTTTAGGGCACTGAGTCATTAACTTAATGATGCTTGTGATTATTCACATTATCATTTATTAAAAAAAAAGACCCGGATGCACGTGTCACTTAGTTGAAGGCACCTGTTTAACAATTATTATTATGATTTATAAAAAATGAAGAATTAAAGCACACTTTGTTGATTGGTTAGTAACATTTGTTTTTCAAATAATATATTATAATACATTGAAAATAAGATAATTCAAGTGTTTGATGTCAATTTGTTTGATCCGTTTGAATTTTCTTTAAGACTATTATTTGTTAAAAACAAGAATACTCCTGGAAAGAAAAGTCATGTAGATAATAGCATCTGCTTGTGATATGACATTAGATATTATTGTTAAGAACACTCAAGCCCCCTGCGTCATTTAATAAATGGCACTTGTTTCTAAATAAACATGAATAATGTGTACTATAAACACCCATAACTCCGTGAATAACGATGATACTGCAAAATAAGTATAAAATTTATATTATTTAAATTTATAAAAACTTTTTTTTATGAGCATTATTTAGGGTTAACAAAACTTAATTAGAAAAAATTTTATTTTCTATAACTCGTGAATACTAGTCCTTGACTATCGTTGTCAACACCATTTCGGTTGTACTATAGTCAAAGTATAACAATACAAATAATCAAGATATCTCAAAATAAGCAATACATATGTTTGATTACAATTAATAAAATTTCTTTTTATTTTCGTGTACCATATCTGGGCTATTGTTTGTGAAATTATTTAAGTAGCTACAATAACCTTCTAAATCGTTTCCATATACCACTGGAATAAACTGTTTAGCCATGGCATTACACAAAATTTGAAATTTTTAGTGTAAGAAATGGCCTAAGCTTCATATGCCTGTATTTCTGTAAATAACTGACATATTGCAAAATAAGCAACAATTATGTATCATTAAAACTGATAAAATTATTTTTTAAATTTGTCTGTACTAGGACTGAGCCGTCATTTAAAACATTATTACAACAACTAAAATATTATTGTAGAATATTTACTACAGCACTACAAACGACTACAAGGCCATGGACGTTTCTCTAAGCTTGAAATTTGTAGTTTTAGAAATAGCATAATCCTTAAAATACTGTTGCGTAGGACTCTATGGTTTTGGGGTGCGCACGAAGTAAATAGACAAGAAACTAGAATCAACATATTTATTTATGCAAAACGAGAGAAGAGTGTGTCGCGTTCCAGCCGTAGAGAGCCCAGCTCCCTTCAGAATCCTATCTGCTTATCTCTTCGCTCTCTCCCACTACAATCGTCTTTAGTAGGTACCAAAAAGAGAGGGCGCACGTATGTGTAGGTGTTATATCGTACATGACACAACTGTTTTATTTAAATGATGGAGATATTGGGGAATAAGCCTGAATTTTAAATCACTAAATTTTTAAAAAAAATTTGTTTTTAACTTTTCTTAAGCTTAGAATTGTTGATCGTTTCATAAATAATGTAAATAATTTAAATAATCTTCCGGACTGTATATGACATTACTTAAAATGACAACAATGGCATGACGTTACTCCAAATCTAAAGTCTTAAGCTTAAGAAATAGCCAAAATTTTAACGCCCGTATCTCTTTAAATGATAGAGATATCACGAAGAGAGCTATAATTCCGAATAATCAAGATTCGTCAGAAAATTATTTATCTGTTTTAGTATGCTAGGCCTTAGCTTGCATTTGGTAAATCATACAAACTACTATAATTCAGGGGTGGCTTAAAATATTCTGGAACCCTGAGAAACTGACTAGTTTGTCACCCTACATAGCCCTACAAATTTTGCAGATGATAAGTACTTCATGAGAAAATTCTTTAGTAATTTTGTCTAATTTTTTGACGAACATCTTCGCCGTCCGTGACGATCACCAATTTTGAATTTTTTAATCTGACTGCGCTCATAAAAATGGTGTTAGAAAAGGATAATAACTGTACTAAAAATTTTCATACATTTCAGAAAAGCTAAGACATACTCATTTTACGACGCCAATGGTTACGTTTAAAATAATTTTTATTGTATTTAAAGTCATTATTTTTGTGTAGCAGCCGTACAAAAATAATTACACGGTAAAATAAAAATTACTATGTCTAACATGGTAAAAATTGTGGTAGTACAATATTTGCTACACAATATTAAAAATTTTATTCTGATCGTTTTAAAATTTTCCACATTTAAAAGTAGAATTTGTTCTGTGACATAGTAAAATTTCTCATTTCACTGCATTGCCATTCAGTAAAGTAAAAATTACTATGATCAAAAGTAAGTTTGTACAACAGCTATTGGTATGCACGCCTATTGATTTTCAAATTTAAGGATAAGTTACTGTAATCATGACAAGAAACATATTTTTAATTCATAATGGTTAAAACTGGATACCTGCAAACAATAAATTTAAAATTGACTGATTATTCGTTGTTAACAGTGTTGTCCACAAAAAATCTACCAAAGACGAAGGTTTAATTCCCAGTCACTGCAGATCTCTTTTAAAATAAAATATTTTTAAAACACTTCAGTAAGTATCGATACTTACTGATACTAACTTACAGATCTGTATTCTAAAATTGAAAGAATATTTATGTACAAAAAAACTATTAATCCTAATGTTTTGCTAGTTACATATATATATTTCATGTACAACATATATGTATATGTATATATATATATATATATATATATATATATATATATATATATATATATATATATATATTGCTTATTTTACTTTAATATAAAAATTATTTCTACACAGAGTAAGAACTACTATGTCAAGTAACAAATTTAAATACAATCCGGTTTTACTGTGTAGCATGGTTATTTTTATAATAAGGCAAGTGTGTCTCAGCTGTCCTATACGATATAGTAATTTTTGTTATAGTTGTAATTCTTTTTCTAATACAACATTTCTCATTGGGCAAATTGTAGAATACAATAAAATTATTGAAAATTTGTAGGTTGGGTAACTAGCATATTACAGCAGAGTATTTCTCACCTAGGCACTTGCGCGCTTAAAGGGTACAATTGTTGTATGTTTGTGCCCGAAGTAAGAGCAACATTTTTTATATCGAGGGTGGAAAGTGCAACTTTGCACCCATGGGCACACTTGCCTCCCGCCAATCACCTTAGCGTGGGAGCAAACTTTCAGTCCAGCAGGGCAAGTATGTTTCTTCTTGCCCGTAGGCGAAAAGTAACTAGTAGACGGAAAGTAGGCCCTAGGGTGCAAAGCACTTTGCGTGAGGGACGAAGATATATGTTTCAAAATTTTTTTTTTTTATAATTTCACATCAGTATTACGATCATGCTAATGCCCGTCGTTATCATATTGTCAAACTGTTTTCACGTAGTCATAAGCTTTATGACTGCAAAGTACAATATAAAACTTAGTGACAAAAGATTTTAAACGAACACTACGTACTGATATGACGTATTTTTGATACGTTCTCAAATACATAACGAAACTACGTAAACATTTTCAATTGGGTATGTACTTTATCAAAAAACAACAAGACTAAGTTATAGAGATTTCATACTCTCCTAATCTTTGATTTTGAAGTAAAAAACTACCGTAATATGCTGAAAGTACGACCTACAAAACTTTAAAATAATTTTATCGTATTTTACAAAAAAAACGTTAACGAAAACGTATTTCTTCTTTTTTTTTGACCCATATAATTTTTCCCCTGAAATTCACAAGGTTGCGGTCAAAGTGAAAAATTTAATATTTGTGACCGTGGCTAACGGTAAAAATGATACTCGAAAATCTGAAAATATAACGTTATAGCGTTTTCATCCAGTGCTACCAATCCCCGAAATTTAAAGGAAAAATTTGTTCTGTTTCAGTTCACGTGAAATGTCCCACGCACAGATTTGTTTACAAGTGTGTCTGTGTGCGTGTATGTGTGTATGTAATTACGTAGAAATAAAGTATTCCAAATAGTAGTAATCCAATTAAATAATGTTGTAAAAAAACTTTATCTTAATTGACTGTTGCGCAACACATTTTTATTGGGAAAGATATTAATAGACGAATTGAGTTATACCGTGCGACACTTCAGTAGAATATTAATAATATTTATTTGATAATCGTTTATTATTGATATTATTAATATTGATACTCAAGTATTACTGATTTCAAGGATAATATGATTAACAAAATTTAAGAATGTAAATGGTTAATTAGTTCATTATAATAGTTTAAGTTTTATACTCACATTTCTTATTTTTAACTAGAAAAAATGGTTTTTACAATACTACAGTGTTTTGCGTTGTCGTTTACTTGGTGCCCCTGCCTATATGGCGCCCTGGGCAGGTGCCCAGTTTGCCCCACCCTTTAGGTTAGGTCTGGTTGTAGTTTGAGTCATGGTGAGATCTGTATCTGGTGTTTGATAGCCAGTGGGCTCCTTCTGCTATTCCTCAAAGACGTTCTTTGCCGATTCTTGGGTCTCTTGCTCAGCTATTTGCTTTAGCTACGCAGCAAGAGCCTCCTGTTCCTTTTAGAGTGCTTGGCGATCTGCGCGCTCTGCACGTGAATGGTCTCCATCAATCTGCTTGCGTTTTTCATCTTCCTATTCACTGTTGGTCAGGGTGGAGGGTGAAACGCCTGTAACGACTTCGACAGTCGATTTCAGGATGGTGAAGATAAGAGAAGAAGCAGCGCTTGACAGCTGCCTGAGGCGCTAAGTAAAAATTTTTTAAAAGGGTGGGAAGGACACGCGCTAGCGTAGGCAAGATGGCGGCTGAGCTGGTGTTGCCGAACAGGGGCAATTAGCGAATTCTTCTGCAGCAAAATGGTGTGTAAATAATGCAAGAGCAATCACGTATATCAAATCCAGGTACTGAATTTGATGAGGCATAATGGGTGGGGAGCGGTTATGAACGAAGCCACCACACTGGAAAGTTTTGCACGTGTAGACAGGGCTTCACGTTAACAACAAGCTGCTGCTTACGACAACTGATGCGTGAAGGCTCCTGTATGGCTTGTGGTGCCACACATTTTCCGTTTATTTAAAATTTGAGATTTTTAATGCAATTGTTGGCACGATCGTTTGCTTGTATAATTTTCTAAGGATTTTGTTGTTTTAATTGTTTTTTTGTTTTTGCAATGTTTAGAGCCCTTCTAGATACTTTTTGCTTACGTATTTTTTTAATAGGTTTAAATACATAATGAAGTAGGGGTCTTTATTTTCGTAAATTAATAATTTTCCTTAGCTTTTGAGGCTTTCAAAGAGTTCTTTTTCCATATCCGTTTTATTCGTATCACGATGCTGTGCATACAGATTGTTGTTATGATTTTCAAACTTAATGCTTTTATAATTATTGTCAGTTTCTCAATATTTTTTTATGGGGTTTGAATTTTTTTATTTTTAAATATGGATACTGATTATTAATGAGTATTAAGTTTTGAATTTTTGTTTCATGGTTGTTTGTATTCTGATTTTTTGGATTACAAATTTCAGAGTTTGTTACGGAAGTTTTTGTATCTTGATCTCGAATTTCAGTGTTGGTAAAACAATTTTTTATTTCTTGATCTTGGCTTCTGACGTTTGTAATAATAGCTTTTATTTCATGATTTTAGATTTTGGCTTTCGGAGTATCGTTTTATATTTCATGATTTTGGATCTCGG
Organism: Copidosoma floridanum; assembly: GCF_036245765.1. Taxonomy (NCBI): domain Eukaryota; kingdom Metazoa; phylum Arthropoda; class Insecta; order Hymenoptera; family Encyrtidae; genus Copidosoma; species Copidosoma floridanum. The sequence continues at coordinate 43,475 of NW_028321895.1, forward strand.
AGATTTTTGATAATTCGGGATGTCTTGTTTCTTGATTACAAGTGGGTTCAGATTGTGCAGTTTTTGAAGATTCTGAGTAAGAGTGCTTTGTGTCTTTAACGCGTAAGAACTTGTACGGAATGCTCGTGCATGCGATGGAATTTTCACGATGTTTTTGGAAATGCTTTGTGTTATTTTTTCTGGTTTCGATGGGTATTACGTAATTTCGTATTTTTAAGTAATTTTCGTAGTCATGATATTGTCCTTAATAAGTACAAAATATCTCGATTCCTATTAGGCCGTATGTTTTTATGAGGAAATCATCCGTTATTATGTGAAATTCGAAGAAGCATTCATGAAAGCTAAGAATGATGTAACCTTGGGTCTTAATTTCTGCGTTCGTTATGCCTTTTAGGTGCAAAATAGTATCTTGACGAATTATGATGTTAGGTGGAATGACAGATTCTTTAATGAGTGATGCCTCGGCACCGGTGACAAGAATAAACAACAAGAGTCGATTGATTGCACTGAATTTGATTGTTACAGAAGGTGATTGGGTTTTGATATTTAGTAAAATGGTTTTGTTAATTATTAATTTGGGGAAGCCGAGACGGGAGTCCGCTAGTAATAGATAATTATATAATTAGGAATGCCTCTATTTACGTTATGCATAATAAGTCGGAAGATTTTCCTATTTTCTGTTACGTCGTGGCTCTTCAACGTAACTTTAGTGTGCGAGTATTTAAATGTAGCGTGCATCGTGCGTGCAGCAGTATTGCAATGAAGTTTAAATATTAAAAGTAATTTACCAGTACGTTTACGAATAATGTACAATTCAACGTCAACAACTCTCCTGTGATAGCCATCGGAGTAGCCTGGGTATTTTGTAGAATAATTTATATTGTAAGATAATATATATAAACAAATAGTTCAGTCAGTGCTGCAGCATTTTATACACTAACAAACTTGTAAACAACGTGACACTTATGACTGCGTGAGTTCATTGTAGGTTTTGGGAGACTGTTTTTTATTTTCACCCCACTTATACGTTCTTTGTGAGACATCATTGGATTGATAAGGTTATAATCTACAACATCTGTATATTTAAAATATCCAACACTTTTGATAAGAGTTGCAAATCGTTAATTTTAATACGCCTGGCATAACGACTCTAGTGAAAAGAGCAAACTGTAAGCATAAATTTTTTAACAATTTGTCTGGTTGAGTGTATAAACAAAGGTACCATTAGATTCAGCACAATTTCTACTATTTAATGACATTTTAGTAATGTAGAATATTCTTCGTTTAAGCTTTGTAAATTTTGATTGGTTAACTTTTGAAGCACAATTTTTTCCAACCAATTGTGCTTGTTCTCAGATTTTATTAAAGCTGGATAAGAACATTCCAATTATATAACTATCTCACTTTTATGTACCAGAAGCAAACAAAGTTCTCAAATAATTAACTATAAGGTAAAGGCACTAGTTACTGGCCGCGACCAGTACCTGGCCACCAACACCATTATAAGAATAAACTTTAATACTAATTTATGCCAGGATAACATTACTGTAAAAACTTATCAATAATTCATTTTAAAATGCAATGAAGATAAATTTTTTAGTTCAAGACTTTAAAAAATAATTTTGAAAAAGTGGTGGCCTAGTACTAGAGCACTTGTCAATAAAATGTGTACATAACCTCACTTCTGCGAGCACTAGTAGCCGACCACCTCGATTTATGTACATTTAACATGGGGTGGCCAGTTACTGGCTCTTAAATTTGGGTTATTTATCGTATAGTTTAAAATACATCAATAGCTTTCAAATGATACCTAACAGAAGATAAAATTTTAAAAACTGTTTAAAATATATGATGTTCTTTTTGATAACAGCTACTAAATTACGTAAATGTAAGGTGCAAACAGATACAGCGAATAAAAAAAATTAGTAACCACGGTTGACGTATGAAGGCGACAAATACTTACTTATGTTTGATAAGTCATAACAATGTTTTTAGTTATTCATCTCTTAATCGCTGTTTCAGTATACATGTCTGGGTATCTTCTTCAAGTATTTTTATTTGTTCCTTTTAGAATATATCTTTTACAATGATCTCTCTATTTGCTTCTATGATTATGTTCTTACATCTGCTTGCGTATTGAAACTGCCTGTAATAACCTATAGCATTACTATGATACATCACAATATTACAGTTTTTTATTTAAAAAACATATATAATTATCATCAATCAAATCATGAAAGGTGTGGGTTATCAATAAAAACAACGATGGTGGATTTGACAGTTGCAGGGGAGTAGGGGCCATAGCTTGGAATAGTGGAGAAAATAGACGAATTTTTCATTTATCCCTTAGTAGTTGTAGGGAAAAAGGGTTATTGAGAAAACTAACGTGGTGTTGAGAAACGTAGAGAGTTCCAATTAAATATCCATATGAACAATAAACTAATACATAGTGATACATATAGAAAGAAATCAATATTGCAATATTTAGTCAATTCTATCCATTTTCACTACTATCGCTAAACTTTGCTACTTACGCATTTTAATTAAAAATTATAAAAATATTCAACCTTGAAAAACATAGGGCTCCTCTTATTTAAAATGAAAGTAACTTTTTTGTATATTTATGTGTACAGCATCAAATAATTATGTTCATAGACTTTTTAGAATTTTTCTGTTTATTACTGTTATGGCTGTTAAACACTGTAAATATAAATATTTTCTCCTCTTATTAGATATAATATAGATAAGGATATTTGTTAGGGAGGAGAGGGGTACCTTTGAGGAGACCCAGACGTATAATATTTAAATTAATGATGTTTTGTTGTATGATGGTAGTCCGTGTATTTTCTAGCATACTCTCGTATAGATATAAATAGTTGTTAATTACTGATAGTTTACTGTAAACCGTTATGTAAAGTACCGTAAGGAAACATTAAAAACTTTTTAAAGGGGGTCCACTTATCAAGTATTTCTCAGCACTAATAATTTTTTTTTTTTTATAGTGTACACGCCCAATCCGTGGTAGTATTTTTTAGTTGATGTGAAATCCAAAAAGCTGTTAATGTTATAGACTCAACTTATCAATAGAAATTGTTTTTTTAATACACTAGAAGATCATACAGAAAATTCTTAAAAGCTTCTAAACTGAAAATACCGACTTGGAGCACATCACAGGTAGAGCGATTCTATTTTAATTTATTACAGTTTTATGATTATGTAGTAATCTACAAAATTGATACTTTCTGTCCAACATTAGTAAACATTATCCATTGCAAGTAAGCCTAGAGTGGTAGCTACATTATCTTCAATACAAACTCAAAATAATTCAATATAAGCAAGGCAAGGTTAGGCAGCTCATTAGATGTGTCATATTCATACCCTATTGTTAATTTTCAGATGGAAATCCACGTGGATTTCCACGTGGATATCCAGGTGGAAATCCACTTGGATTGAGATGGATTCCACGTGGATTTGGATGGATTTCCACGTGGAAATCTGCGTGGATTTTTGTAGGGAAATCCATGTGGATTTTTACTGGGAAATCTATGTGGATTTATAACGTGCAGCAAAAAATCTGCATGGAAATTGACGTAGAAATCCACGTGGATTTTTTACGTGCAGCAAAAAAATCTGCATGGATATTGACGTGGAAATCCACGTGGATTTCTTACGTGCAGCAAAAAAACCTGCGTGGATATTGACGTGGAAATCCACGTGGATTTCTTTCGTGCAGCAAAAAAATCTGCATGGATGATGACGTGGAAATCCACGTGGATTTCTTACGTGCAGCAAAAAAATCTGCATGGATATTGATGTGGAAATCCACGTGGATTTTTTACGTGCAGCAAAAAAATCTGCATGGATATTGACGTGGAAATCCACGTGGATTTCTTTCGTGCAGCAAAAAAATCTGCATGGATAATGACGTGGAAATCCACGTGGATTTCTTACGTGCAGCAAAAAAATCTGCATGGATATTGACGTGGAAATCCACGCGGATTTCTTACGTGCAGCAAAAAAACCTGCGTGGATGTTGACGTGGAAATCCACGTGGATTTCTTGCGTGCAGCAAAAAAATCTGCATACATTATTTCGACGTAGAAATCGATGTGAATTTCTCACAAGCTCTTCTTAAACTTGCTATTCTGTCTGCTTGACTGTCTGTACGTCTGTCTTTCTGGGAGAAATCTTGCGATCGATTTTTTGAACACTTTTCAACATTCGATCAGGCTGAAATTTTTCACAAACTTTTGGTTCTGAAGACCACATTTACAATTATGGTAAATCTTATATGGCAGCCGATACAAAATGTCTGATTACCTCTTTCTTTACAATCCCCTTGACATTGATATCAAAAGTACATGTCAAATACAGTAAGCGTCATCAAAAATTTAAAATGGCGGCAGAAACAAAATGTCGAAATACTTGTTCATTTACAACCTCTTTAACATGGGCATCAAATTAAGGGGAATGACTAGTGGAATACAGTGAGCTGTGTAACGTTAGTGAAAATCCAACATGGTTTCCGACACAAAATGGCACGTGTTGACACGTTTTATAAACCCAATAAATGCTTAAAATAAGCCTCCTGTACTTATGTTTCATTCTTTGAAATATACTTCTGATTTTAGAATAACGACGATGACGAAGTACCCAATCATAGTGAAGTAAGATACAAACAAATTTTTCTTATAAAGTAATTATAAAGCAAAAGTTTTTGAATGTAATTAAAAAAATTAACGTATGTATAATTGACAGACCGACAACCTCTCTCGATCTAATGAACGTCAATATACTGAACAACAAGACATGCCGACCGACAAAAGCCCAGGAATAGAACGAAAGTCAGGTGCTAAACGTAAATTAGATTACACAAATGACAGCGAGGTAAGTTTTCCAATATGCACATGATACAAGAATACATAAGCACTTACATGCAAACTTTGCGATTAAGTCAATCTGTATTCGAACCTTCCCTTATGACTGAAGTGAACATTTTGAAATCACCGATAAATCTTTATTTTGTTGTAGAGTAATAATAATGACATAACTGGAACTAAAGAAACGACTCCACAAGAAAGAAGTGAATCTAATGAAGGCATTCAAAGTAGTTCAAGCCGCGATGGGCCAGAAAACAAGAAATGTAAGTTAGTGTTTGTAAGACCATCAAAAAAGCATCATATGGAAGAGATAAGTCAGTTAAAATTCCGAGAACGCATTTTCAATAAGAAAACCGGAATTTACGTGAGTATGAATTGATATTTGTAGGTAGTCCTGTTACTGTATATTTATCCATATTATATTGCTATTTTCGTATTTGTGCGATTCCAATCTCTTATTGGTTGTGTATAGAAAATGTATGTAAAACACGACATCATGATCCCTGAAGACGACTGGATAGATCTATTCAAGAAAAAGGATGACAGCAAGTTTGCAAAAGCCCTCATCCGTTATTTTTACACGAAAGAAGAAATAGCCTCGAAGTGCGTCAAGCCTGGCGAAAATGTTCGAACTCCGAAAGGAATCAATCGTCGAGAGGCAATACCTCCCAAACAAATGGATGCTTTCGAATGTAAATATATATATTTATATGTATCTCCCTATTTATTTATCTTTATCCCTATTTATGTATATTTTTATTTTTATGAGTGTACCCGAAATTTTGTTGTTACGTCTATGTCCCCAGTCTCGGCATTGCCCTGTCTTTGTGTTCACATCCTTAATTCCATGCCTTCGTCTGCATGCTTTAAAGAAGTTAGTAGTAAGCTCCTGCCTCCATACCTATGATCGTTAACTTATTTTTGAAACTGTATTTGATTATATTATTAATTAAATTATAACATATTAAATTTTTATTTAGATCAGATAATTTTGTTGTATGTACAATGTACCAAAACGTTTTGTATTCTTATCTTTGCATCATTCAATTCTCTAGTTTGATGTAACTCTATTTTAAAAATTTTTCGTTTTTCTGAAGCTGTTTGTAAAGATATCTTCAAAATTAAATTTTATTTTAATAATTCATGTAAAAAAAAAAAACCATCGAAAAAACAAGAATTTTGTAAAAAATACCTTGTAATTCTGAAAAACGTTATTAGTAATAAAAAAATACATTTACTTTTGCATTATCAATTATGTACATGACTATGTTAGAGAATTTCGTGTTTAAGACATCAGAATTCAGTTCTTGAATAAACAATGATAATTATCAATAATCATTGTTATGAAAAACTAATTATTGTTGAAGAAGTAAATTCTAATAATTTAAATTAAACAACCTCTAATTAAAATGGACGACGACAAAATGTTCTGTAGGAAATGGTTGTATGGTTCTTATTGACACAATTTTTTCGGACATGTGGGTTTGATCAACAAACCATTTGATAATTTGAGAGAAAAGCCATATGGTAAACTTGAAAGAAGAAACGCATCTTCGTATGTATGGGTTTATAATAAAAAAAAGTCTTTGCATTCATGCTTTTGTGTGTAAGAACACTTTTTCTTATTTCTATGTGTTAGTCTTTTAAATAGCATCCTAACTGTGTTTGCTGAGTCAATCTTTGTATTATCTCCTCCCTCACATTTTTTACATCTTCCACGACAATTTTTTTATTTCACTTGTATGCTTTCTGTGCGTTACTAACTAATTATCTCTGTTTCACTAAAATATTACATTTTCAGTGTTATTGGAGTATTACGTACGAAAAAAGGATCCAAGTATTCAGAAAGCTGGTGTAGATAAGAGAGTGTCAAAGCTACAACATTATATTTCAGTTACAATAAATGCTAACATAAAATCTTTGAAGGAAAAAAAAACCTCTTAGTAAAATGTAAAATTACAAGATATAAAAACTTTAAATAAATTTTTTAATATAATTATTGACGACTATTATATACTTATTGTACCTGAAACACTAAAACACTACGTAATCATTTGTGACTCAGAATCTCTACAAAGGTAAGAGTACAGCTGTAAAGTATATATCTATGTAGAATATCAAATTCTTACAGCAAGTGTACTATTTTTTTAATATTCAAATACTCTTATTTGTTTAACTGAAACCTTTCATTTCGAACGCCTATCGAGTGGGGTGTAACGGAATAGGGGTTTCACCACTTTGTGTTGGCTGCTATTTTTAATTTGATTGCCGTCAACAAAAGAAACAGGTATTTCTCAATTTTGTTTATGCCACCATTTTACAATTTTAACGACGTGATACACCTTACGGTATTCTGCTTGCCATACTCTTTCATTTGATACCCCTGTCCAACGGGTTGGAAAGAAATATGTATTCCGCAACTTTATTTCTCCCGCCATTTTAGATTTTCTATGATGTATTATAGCTTACATTATTTTACTTGCCATACTCTTTTATTGGATACCCATGTCGGAGGGTAGGAATGAAAAAATTGACTCAGCCATTTAGTATTTGACATCAGATTGGTTTTTCAAGGACATTGCAGAGCTCACTATACTCTACTTGACATAGCCTTTTATTTAATACCCAAGTCGAAGGGATTAAGAATGAAAAGGTAATCCGCCATTTTGTGTTGGAAACCATATTAGATGTTCAATAAAGTTACACAGATCACTGTGTTCTACTACTCATTCCCTTTCAATTGATGCCCATTCAAGGAGGTTGTAAATAAATATTTCGACATTTTGTATCGGCCGCCATATATGCTTGACCATAATTGTAAATGTGGTCTTCAGAAACAGAAGCGTGTGCAAAATTTCAGCCAGATCAAATGTTGAAAAGTGGTCAAAAAATCAATCGCAAGATTTCTTCCAGTGAGACAGACGTACAGACAGACAAAAAGGGAGAAAAGTAAGTTTTAATAAGAGCTTCTGAAAAATCCACATCGATTTCTACGTCGAAATCCATGCAGATTTTTTTGCTGCACGTAAGAAATCCACGTGGATTTCCATGTCATTATCCATGCAGATTTTTTTGCTGCACGAAAGAAATCCACGTGGATTTCAACGTCAAAATCCACGCAGGTTTTTTTGCTGCACGTAAAAAATCCACGTGGACTTCCACGTTAATATCCATGCAGATTTTTTTGCTGCACGTAAGAAATCTACGTGGATTTCCACGTCATTATCCATGCAGACTTTTGCTGCACGAAAGAAATCCACGTGGACTTTCACGTCAATATCCATGCAGATTTTTTTGCTGCACGAAAGAAATCCACGTGGATTTCCACGTCAATATTCACGCAGGTTTTTTTGCTGCACGTACAAAATCCACGTGGATTTTCACGTCAATATCCATGCAGATTTTTTTGCTGCACGTAAGAAATCCACGTTGATTTCTACGTCATTATCCAATGCAGATTTTTTTGCTGCACGAAAGAAATCCACGTGGATTTTCACGTCAATATCCACGCAGGTTTTTTTGCTGCACGTAAGAAATTCACGTGGATTTCCACGTCAATATCCACGCAGGTTTTTTTGCTGCACGTAAGAAATCCACGTGGATTTCCACGTCAATATCCATGCAGATTTTTTGCTGCACGTAATAAATCCATGTGGATTTCCACGTCAATATCCATGCAGATTTTTTTGCTGCGCGTAAAAAATCCACGTGGATTTCCACGTCAATATTCATGCAGATTTTTTGCTGCATGTAATAAATCCACATAGATTTTCCTGTAAAAATCCACATGGATTTCCCTACAAAAATCCACGCAGATTTCCACGTGGAAATCCATCCAAATCCACGTGGAATCCATCTCAATCCACGTGGATTTCCATCTGAAAATTAACAATAGGGTATGTATAGCCACTACGTGCTGTTTACCTGCCAAGATCCATTACTCTACTTTATTTGTCATTCTGCGCATTTATTTTTACTTAAATATTCTTTTATTCTGATAACTTACTGCAATGTCTTGTAAGATTTACTGGTTCAAGTTTCATTAAAATTAAATCGTTATGAACTCCAACAGAACAATTCCAATAAGACCTAATTCTTTCATAATGGCATTTTTTAACAAAAGTTAATACTTTATTTTAAAGTGTTAAAATATAACAACTGTACATTATTTATAATTTTACTTTATTCCTTATACATCACTAAGTAATTAAATAATGTTCAAATAAATTCTAACTATAAGAATAGTTTTTGTTTTATTTATCAAGAATTGTTTAAATTTCCGTATCACAGCAATTACTGGAAATGTCTATCATTGCCATCTAAGTGATGCTCATTGTGGTGAACTGTGTGGTAGAACCAGGTACATAAATTATAACCAACAGCATAATAATTACTGAATAATTTATTGGCATGCTGACGTACTGTACCCCCACTATTAAAAATTTGTTTGTTGGATCTCCGTCATTTTTTGTTTTTATAAAACAAAAAAATACGTGTCCAATATTTTTTAATTATCAACCTAACATACTGAGTAAATTTTTATGCGAGAACTAAACAGATACACCTAATTGCTAAACTCCTACTCTATGACTGGTATACAGAACATTAAAAACATATTTCATGACAATCGGCAGTTTGGCAGGAAAGGAGGCATATCTTAGCCAATTGTTTAAGTTATAGGTAACGTTAAGCATGGTTACCCACACAGCAGTGACCGTTTCATAAAAGTTTCAGAAACGTTAATTTTAAACTATTGAAACGTTTCAGCAGTGTCGACAGTAACGTTTCACAAACGTTTCTAAAACCTTCTTTTGTTGAGAACGAAAATTCAAAATCAGACATGTTAGGGTATTAAAACACGTTTTATAAACGTCTCTGGAAAATGTCGAAAAAGTTTGATAAACGTTTCGAATTGGTCTCCGGAACGTTTCGAGAACAATTCGTTCATTATTAAGGGTTTTGGGGTAGAATAAGGTTAGACGTTCCTGAAACGTTTCGGAAACGTAGCAAACAATACATTTAAAAAAATCAACTTCAGGTAAATAATTGTTTTATCAAGCGTTTGTAATTAATTTTGTTTATTAACGTTTTTATTTTTTTACACATAACCATAGGCAAACTTGAGAGAAAAAACCATTAAAACAATCATCTTTAAATATCTGTTGAAAATAAATAGCAGGTTGACAATAAAACAAACAAAATTAAGTAACTTATTTATGGGTCAAAACTTATTATAACTTTGAATTGAGACTTTTACATCCTAAGCGGACGCTAGCGTAATCCAACGGAACTGTTCGTTAACGCCTCGAGCTTTTCACTATTTTTTAAATATTTCTGACAAGTAGAAGCACCTTTTCTATCATTGTTTTCTCCATCTAAGGCTGCTTCGATATTTCAGCGTCTCCTGTAAAATACAAAGCAACCGAATATATATATCATCGTTTATTTGCAAACGGACGACTTTAAACGATTGTACTCGTTAAATTATAAAGTTAATATTGTAGTTTGAAGAACAATCATAACTTTTTTTTTCGCGAGCTAGATAATTGAATACACATGATTGATTAATATCACATTTTAAATGAAGGTATAATGATGAAAATAATATAAAATAAGAAACAATAAAATTAGCTACGTACGTTTGCTCGAAGCTCCAAACATTCCAATCTACGCTTAGCTTGTTTCAACCACTGTTTAAAACATTCAGTGACGCCAACAACGGTCCAACTTATATACTGTTTACAGATGACTTCTAAAAGACAAACATACACAGACATACATACTTTTGTACATCTCATAAAAAATTAGTTTTAAAATACTTGAAATATCTTACACAAAAATAATGCTAGGATCCACGGTATAGTACCTGTCACAAGTTTAATCACATTATTTAAATCGCCAAACGCGTACTTTCCTGCTCTGCCAGTAAGATTGCACTGGACAGCTAATGGATCGACCATAATTATTTGAAGCATACGACAGATGCAGTAGTGCTCATCTTTTTCACCTTGCCGTTGTAGAAATAACTTCTGTAAAACAAAGCTTTTTGCATTCTCTTGACAGATCTGCGATACAATAACTGTAACTCAAAAAATGCATCAGTTTTCACAGAATATTGCTGGCTGGATTAAAGTTGTCCACTGAGGATCAAAAAAATGACAAACAATGACAATCCCCTCTTTTATAAGATTTATAAAACTTGAAGAAGTTTTTCTTGTTTTAATGTTAACAGAAATTTTTTTACTAAACAACAAAAACCAATTTGGAAATAGGCTTCATCATCTTATTCTACTTACGATATTTTGCTTTCTAATGCGATCAACTAATCTTGCATTATTTAACCGCTTCAGCACCGCGTATGTTTCAAATGGAAACGCCGTGCCAGCTAGTGTCACTGCTTCCACAAAGATAATGCAATCATTAGCAGATTCATTATCCTTTAATTGCTAAACCTTTGCCTGATTTTCAAGAAGTTTTTGAGATACTCCTGTTAGTGCCAAAATTGTTATAATAATAAGCATTGGATTTCAATTGACTAAATTGCTTACTTGGAAAAAAAATGAGGTATACAGTGTTTGTAAAGCATTTAAAAATGAAAATGAAAAATAGTTACTGAATCCTTAAAAATTATAAGTACTAGTTCAAGATATGGCAATTAAAAAAATTAAATAAACTTTGATAAAAACATGAAGAAAAACGGATTAGGAAACTTGTGAATTTTATTGCATTTTATTCTGCACATTGATTTTAACAAACCATACCAAAACTGATTTGAGGCTTTACAGTTGACATTTGACGTTTGTGCATATATATAAGAAAATCAACTTCATCAGTCATTTCCAGCTTTATTCGGCATCCCAGCTTCTATAAAAGCCAAAGCATTAAGAATTAAAGTTATGCTTAGGCAATACAAAATAATACAAAAAAATCCAACTAGGGTCCTTTAGCTGCTGATAAAGTTGGAATATGAGATGTGACTGACAGAATCATTTTTGTTTTTGTATACACAAATGTGAAATCAAAATTACGAAATGTAACAATAAAGTTACAATACAAGTACACTTAAGATTGAGTTCCAGAGCACGCTCTTCAGTCAAAGCCAAAAGATAATCTCTTTTAAGAACCTATGATCCTGGCTCTGTTTTCTTCTTTTCCTAATTCTCTAAAAAATTACAGAATATTACAGTTATTGTTTATGGCATTACGAAAAAGGTACTCAAGATTTTTATCAACTATCTTAACGTACACAAAAATAAGCGCAAATTCAGAATAAAACGAATACCTGTTATATTTTAAGTAAGCGAAAATTATATTACTTACGATGACAACTGTGATTGACGAAGATAAAAAATTATTTTGTCAACGATTGTTTACCTAAAAATGCCAGAGAAGTCCGTTTGTTTTGCTTCTGGAACTCGTTTAATTTTAACTATCGATTTGATAATACATTACTCGTTCATGACAACTATAAATTGAGTTTACTGTAATAATATAACATACCCGTCTCCTTGAAATAATTCGGAAAAGATTCTTTCTCCATGTCCTCAATCTGCTGCGATGAACTGTTTTTACGTTTTTGACTGGTCATACGTTTTTGACGTTCAGAGTAAATTTTCGTTTGCAGCTCATCTTCTGCGCTTTCATCACTGTCATCTACATACTTCTCATGGGGTTTACTCCTCGATGCCTTGTTCTGCAACTCTTGTAGGTCTCCTCAACCCCGGAGGTATCCTCTGCGATACCAGCCTTTTCAGCAGCCTCTGCATACGTTACTGCAACGTTTAAAATATAAGTATTCGAATAGCCGTAGAAAACTATCCAAATTTTATCGCTTTGACAGTCAGGTCATAGAATAAATTTCAAGAGTCAAGCTACTTGGGCTTACCGACTGAATCGCGGCACCGAAAGTAGCGAGGATTTAAAAATAAAATTGTTCCTTAAAGTTACAATACAGTTTCGCAATATTTAATGAGATTGTTTGAATGTTCTGCTCTATTTAGTGTTGCCATCTAATAAGCAGACTTGTCTTTGGAAACACACCAATAATTTTTTACGGTGCGGTTACATAAAGAGAACGATGCGTAAGGCCGCGGTCACATGGAGAGGTGGAAAACGCAATGCAGATCGTAAAATCCGCTTGAGCCCACATAAAAGTAAGAGAGATAGAGGTCTATTCTGCTAACCTCTCTCTCACTCCTACGGGCTCAAATGGCTTCCTGCATTGCCCGTTGCGCTTTCCGCTTTTCCATGCCATCGCAGCATAACGCGTAAGCATTTAAGCCCGTGAGAGTGAAAGAGAGGTCAAATATGCAAGCTTCTCTCCCACTCTCACGGGCTTTCATGGTTGTGCGTTACGCTCTCCATGTTGTGGCAGATATAGCACAGAAAACAACCAAGGCTTCGTGGTAACAAACTCATTTTACAAGTAAAATTACACATATAACGAATAAAACACGTACATTTTCAGCAATTAATACAACGCTCGCAATCTAGTTCTTTCACACAAATATATGTATGGACAAATGGAAAAAAGCACCGTCAATTCATCGTTAAATAACAAAATGTAATTAGCACTAGTCTTTTATGCTAAGCGGGCCGTATAAATTCAGTACGATTGCATTTGACTCTCAGGAAATATTGAGTAGCATTGCGAAAAAAAACTCAGACGAAACTGAAGACAACACAATTTCATATCACTTTTTCTCTCTCTTTTTCTCTCTCTCTCTCTCTCTTTCTTCCTCTCTCTTACTTGCTCTCTGTGCAAAAATGCATTAATAATGTTAACTACTTACCAGCAGAGTAAAATAATCGGGTTATTTCAAACTCTTTGAAATCTTTGCCTGACGGAATGTTATTTAAGATGGCATTCAAAAGTCTCTTTCCCTTCCATGGCGATCATACCGCAGATGTTTGATCTTTCGAGAGCCAAGATGCTGGGATCACTTTCACCGAACCATTAAACTTGAACGCGCTGATGCAGAATCTTTTTTTGGACACTATACTATCGAATTAATTTGTACTTTTACTTGTATTAAGCGTTCTGCGTGAATCAAGCACGATTACAAGTCAACACTTGTGCAAGAACAGAGAACGAATGACAGAAACGACACGAGCACGACGACGTTAGCTATATTTGTACAGACAGTTGACGCAACGCTTGCGTGCATCCCTATAGCTATAATTCTGGCGTATTTTTCGATTCTATCTATATACCAATCTGCTTCTGTGCCAAGTTTGTTCGCAGACCCCCTCCAGTTTCGTGCGGTACAAGCACGCGACATCACGTTAATGCTGACAAATCAGACAGCAATAAAATCATATCTTTCTCGCACTCTGTTTACTAAAAATCTGACTTATTTGAGGTATACGAAGCTGTGCGTATATATACGTATATGCATACGTATACACACACTTAAATACGATTAATTCGTATACGTACTATGTAAATACTATAAAGCAATAGCATCGCAAAGCCACGGGCGTCATTATCTCGTAGTATATATGCACTTTGGTCTCTTTATCTATCTCGTAATTTTTTTCGCTACAGTATTTCTTTCCGCTTGCGCGACATCATTGTGTTGTAAGTACTTATCATTTAGGCTCCATTCATTGAGAGTGCAACAACTGACGGCAAAGCGAGGGCAATCAGCAGCAGCTAGCAGCCGCCTGCTGTTGCTAACTGATGCCAAGTTCTTCCGTAGTATACATGTATACGTATACGCGAACCTCTACGGTGTACACCTATGTATACAACGGAGACACTCGGAATCACTCGGCAACAGCAGGCGGTCGCTTTATTGGGATATAATATGGGCCACTGAAGGGGATAAGAAATTCAACACGGTGCGGAAGAGTCCACGCATACATGTGCGTAGCAAAGTACTTGAAGGCTAATTTTCCTTCGTCTTTAAATTCTTGATGACAATAAGGCCTATGCGTTTTTCTTAACTATATTTACATTAGAAAGCAGCTTACAGTGCACTTTTTTTATACTCTAGAGCTACATACCTTACTAAAATCCGAATTAAAATACGCAGCTGCTGATAGAGTGCTGTACCTATATGTATACGAGCACTGCTGTAGATATAAGTATGCGCGGGAAAGCTATCAGCAGCTGCGTATTTAATTTGGATTTTCGTGAGTTACATAGCTCTAGAGTATAAAAAAAGTGCACGGGGAGCTGCTTTCTGATGTTAATATAGTTTAGAAAAACGCACGGGCCTTATTGTCATTAAAAATTTAGACACGGAGGAAAACTAGCCTTTAAGTTCTATGCTGCGCGTGTGTATGCGTTGACTCTTTCGCGCCATGTTGAATTTTTTATCTCATTCCGTGGCCCACATTACATCGTAATACTTTCTGCTGCTCCTTCTATTCGTTCCCCGCTTTGCCGTTGGTTGCTTTACTCGTTATGGGTTTTTTAACACGTCAAGACGAACGAAATTGACTTTTTTTTTACTTCATTTCTGTTCATGGTAGTTACAGTGACTAATTAAAAAGTTAGATTCTAACCTTTTTTCCGTATGACTTGACGTATTTCCTACACGTGTTTGAAATGAAGTATTAAATTAAATAATAGTTTTTTATTGGTACAGTCATCTCAGTTTTTTAATTACTGTTTAAAACTTGTTTTTTTAAAGTATTTTTTACTTCTGCTGTTATTGGTAAGTTTTTACATTAGAATTTTTTTTTAGTAGTTGTTGCTTTATTCTTACATACAATTATAAATTTTGTTTTTGCACACTGCGCTACGACTACAAGCTTGTAGGATTTTTATCTTATAACGGTGTTGCAGCCTATTCTACTTTTGCATATAGCACAATTTCATTTTTTACATGCAGCATTAATGTGTACTGGCAATTACAACTTTAACATTTTGTTGATCCATTGAAGAAGTTTGTCTCAGATTTATAAATCTTTTTATCATTTCTCACTCGAAGTAGGTTTTTTATACTTCTTACACACCTAGTATTTATAAGTAAGGTCGATGTCCCAGTACTCGGTCACTGAAGCAGACTGAATGTCCCAATAGTTGGTCACTATTTTTTTTCTTTCATAGGCTTCTGCTATATTCTGAATTGGATACATACGTTAATTTTTGTTGAAAAAGTAATTATTGAGTGCCTGAACAACGGTTTTGAGAAATTATATTGGAAAAATAAACTAAAATAACTGACTATTACCACGAAAAAAATGTTTCTCTTTTGCTGCACGCGCTTTATATGGTATTTATTAGCATTTAATAGTATTTAGCTCGAACAGCAGATTATACTGTGCTTAATTTTACAATGTTTTGGAGATTGTCTGTACATAGTAAAATTTCTTCTTGGTAATTTATATAAAAATCCAGAAGCTTAAAAAATTATTAACTATTATGAAAGCACTCGTAACTTAAAACTATTTATTGGATATAATTTCAATCATTAAAAAATGTAGAAAATCTACAAGTATATAGTTATGTATTTAACAAGCAGTATATTTATTGTAAGTTAAGTATTACTGTAATATAATAGTTTTTGAAATATACCTACAACATTGATTATTAGTAGAATGTAGGCCCTATACTGAAGTTATAACTTCACACAAAATATGTTTCACCATAGATCAACTCAGTTGACGTGGCATGGGGAAAATACCTCCGGGAAATCATTTATGTATAAATACGTAAATATGTATGAACAAAAATTTGACGGAACCTGTTCATGCCTGAGTCTCTCTTTTTAAGGAGTCCTTGTATTATTATAATATTACACTTACTGTTTTTCATGTACGTTTTTTTGAGTAACCACACTACAGTTTTGTGTACGTATAGCGATCATTCGCACAACCAGATCAGAAATTACCTTATGGCGCCTTTACGGACCAAGTACGGTGCCATACACTCACTATCTAGGCCATGCATGGCACCTGATATGTACACTATGCGACGTGTGATCAGGGGTGCTCATGGACAAGATATGGCAGCCATACAATATAGCAGCCGTACAGTTTCCTGAAGGGGACCGTCTACATGTTTTATATAGGATAGCAAAAAGCAATACTACAGTCTTTCTATTTTAAATAATTTTTTTCGTGAATTGTCAGTTTCTTTCGCCGGTGGTATGTTAGTATTACGCATTAGGGCATGATCACATAGAGTACGGAATCCGCATACGGAACCTATTTGTGCCCATGAATTACTGCGTTTTGGCAGTTTGTCGAAGTTGAAAAGTATCTTCCGCTCGACTCAAGCTTTAAAAAAAAATATGAGACTCTGTCTCGAGACCAAACGCATATTGTGTCAAGTCTCAGTTCTCAGTTTGCTTTTGTTAAAAAGTTGTGGCATGTACATTCGACGTGGAAAATTTACATGGGAGTAGTATGTCATCTAAAGACGTTCTACAACACCGCAAAATACAAAAATTATGTGAGTGAGCGTTTTGGTGGCTAGCAATAACAAATTGTTATTTTGGGCCGATCTTGCTTTTTCTTTAAGATTTCGCGTTTTGAATTATTTTGAGGTTATGTTATCGCAAAATAATTTGAGAATAGATTCTACACATATTTTATAGTTTCTTTATCATGCTGTAATTTTTTCATAATTTTTTCGATAAATTTCATACAGATTAGCATTAGCTAAGTTATATTGAGGTTGTGTTACAACATCAACCATGACCTCTCTTTCTATGCGCCTGTATGATTTCGTCCCCCTTTAAGAAACACGTAAAAATTGTTATTTTTGGCCTATTTTTCTTTCCCTTTGACAAATCATGTATTTTTTTTTTTTAAGTTATGTTGTCGTAAAATAATTTTAGAATCCATTCTGAATGATTATGATAATTTTCCTACTGTGCTACATGTTTTCCTCCAATCGTTTCATAAACATATTAATAGTTACATTGTACTAAAGTTATTGTGCCACGTACGGATTATGTAGGAACAAAATAAATGGTGCCAGTCTTCGTTGGGACTATCGATATATATTAAGGGGCCTTAACCCCCTTGCGCACTACGCACGCCAATCCCCCAAACATTAAAACTTTAATTTTTGATTTGTTTTTCATTACAGTTTTTTTAAACCTTTTTTAAATACAACGCAACTGAAATATAAATACCAAAAGGATTCCAAGAACAGCGAGGAATGTATAAAGACAACAAACAACTTTACGAGCAATGCTGTTCAAATTTTATTGTGTCGTGACAACGCTTCGACTACACTTTGGCAGTCCTTCTCAAGTCTCTAAATTAAACAATATAAACTAAACTTTAAAGAATCACAACAGCTAAAGTAATTTTTAAATTTTTTCTTATAAACATAGTTTTTACAAAAAATAAATAAATTATTACACTTACAAATTCGACGTTGACAAAAATATTACTGAGCAAAGTTAATTCGTATAAGTTACATCTTTTCTTGCTCGTAAGTAATGACTAGACAAAAACAAGGCTTACAGGTAGTGCTAAGTTTCAGTGCCAGTGTATAACAAGGGCACAATTGTGCTGTATTACTGCTAGATACTTGTGTGATCGCCCCTTGTTATACACTGGCATTGAAACTTAGCACTACCTGTAAGCCTTGTTATTGTCTAGTCATTACTTACGAGCAAGAAAAGATGTAACTTATATGAATTTACTTTGCTCAGTAATATTTTTGTCAACGTCGAATTTGTAAGTGTAATAATTTATTTATTTTTTGTTAAAACTATGTTTATAAGAAAAAATTTAGAAATTACTTAAGCTGTTGTGATTTATAAAAGTTTATTTTATATTGTTAAATTTAGAGACTTGAGAAAGACTGCCAAAGTGTAGTCGAAACGTTGTCACGACACAATAAAATTTGAACAGCATTGCCCATAAAGTTGTTTATCGTCTTTAAACGCAACTGGAAATGAATTTTGAAAATAATATATAATATTACTAAAAATTATTCTGAAATTAATAAGATTTTCCAGAGGATTAAGAATAACTTTTTTTTACAAAATATAAATTTATTATTTTATACTGAAGTTAAAAAACTAAAAAAAATTAATCACACATTTTTGCATTTCAATTATTTTTCTACCTTTTCCCTTTATCTGGCTCATATTTATTGATATTTATTCTGACAAACTGTTCTATGTGCATATTGTTTTTTTTAATTTTTTTAATTTTTTTTTTTTATATTCATCGTTGCCCGAAGGCTCAGACATGGCATTATGACACCATTAGTGTATTATGCCATACGGTATTAAATCAGTAATTTACTTAATCGGTTATTCTACAGTAGGAAAAGATCAGTGGGTTTGGAGAGGTTCCATCCCTATCTAGGATAATTTTATACATGTAAAGAATTCCAATGAATATCTTGATAGGAATTCTTATTTTAATCCATTCGATTCGATTAGCTAAAACAACTTTTCATCAACTACTAGTATAGATCATGGTGCAAAAAATGTGTTTTATGCCACTGATAGGAAATTTGACTCAAATGTGGCTGATATAGAAAATCAGCTTTATTATAATTTTGGTATTATCTTGGATGATGAGCTGGATTATCGATATAGTGACGATCAAGATACGGACGAATATGAAAACTGAGAGGAAGATTGTGAAGATGATCACTCTGTTTTGATAAGTCCTTTGCAAAACGACGTCATAAGTAACTTTGTAAAAAAGTATGCTTGTTCAGAGTATGATCAGGGTGACACAGATACATTTACCAAAGCCATATCTAATTCGCTTTTATCTGTCATAGTTCCATGGTCTGTAATATACAACATCAGCCACAGTGCATTATCCAATCTCTTGCAGGAATTCCGTGCCAAAGTTTCCGTATTACATGACTTTAAGTGCAAGGACGGTTTTGAAAACTCCGTCAGCTACTATTATTCACAATATAAAAAATGGTGAATACTGTCACTTTGGAATTCAACCATGTCTTGACAAAATTTTACTAAAGTGATTACACCAAGGTATCAGCTATATTTCTATTTAATCGATCGTAAATATTGATGGGGTGCCTTTGGGTAAAAGCTTGGAAAAAACTTGTGGCCCATACTGGCTTCAAAAAAATATAATAGTGATGTATACATCGTCGGAATTTATTGCGGTAAAAAAAGCCTGAAAATAGTAAATAGAAAGAGTTTTTAAAGTTTTTCACAGATTCTTTAGTGCCATTTATAAATGAGGGCTTTGTTATAAATGACATTTAAGTTAAGATTAATTTGTATGCTTTGGTATGCGATGCCACGGCCAAAGCATTTGTATTATGTGTGTGACGTGGTAGCTGAAGCTATCACGTCACTATATACCTATACATATTGGGCGAGTCATTGGCGGCTACCGAGTCCTATGATACAGTATATATTTTACAAATGTATCGTTTTACAACACATTCTTAATGTGTGTTCTCGGTGCCGCGGACTACGAGCCAGAGGAGAGAGAAGGACCGAAGACCAGAGAAGGGATTGAAAGTGTGTGTGGTATGATTGGGTGAGCATGTGTGCAAGGTAGAGAAGGAGAGAGAGGCGAGGGCCCGACACACGTGAGAGAGGTGTGAGCACCGAGCGGCCGCGTCAATTCCCTAGTTTTGGAAACCTCCAAAAATTTACCGGTTTTTAGGCGTGTTGGAGATTTTTCGTATAGACGGGAGGGGCGCGCGCATCTGTCGAAGTGCACTGCCATAACGAGTCAGTACGGCACGGATGAGCATAGAGAGAGGATAGCGGAGAGCAAGGGTTTTCAAGGGATAGGAAAGTGACAGGTCCAGGAAGTAGATTGCACGGAGGAGCTGAGGGAGCCGATCGAGACACCGTTATCGAGGGAATTCCACCGCGATTAGCCGAGTAAGAGACAGAGAGAGGTGAGAACAATACCCGCGAAGAGCAGAGGAGCCGTCGACCGGGAGATACCAGCTGAGTCAACAGCGAGGATAATCAGGAGGTAAAGTTATAGTATTAGGGCACCGGGTGGTAGACTGGGCAGAGAATCAGGGCGATTCGAGAGTGAGTGAGGGTAGGAGAATAACCGGTGTTAGTGGCGCGGGTAAAGGAGCGGGTAGAGGCTCAAGGGCTGAGGTCGTGTGAGTATCGTGTATAAGAGGCAAGGCGTGCTTGAGAGTGTGTGTGTGTAGGCGCATGGGTGAGAGGTCGGAGTACGGGCCACCGTCAGCGAGGTCAAGGTGAAGGCCAGCGGAGGACGATCGGGAGGCGTCCGCACCAAGGTCAAGGTGAAGACCAGTGGAGGACGATCGGGAGGCGTCCGTACCAAGACATCCACGACGGGAGCAGTGCACCATAATTCGATATAGAAGAAGAGAGAGAGAGAGAGAGAGAGAGCGGGCATAGTGTGAGAGCATTGAGGAGGAATAAATAGCGCGCGCGCGCTGTGGAAGATATATCAGTGTTAGTGTCCTCAGTTTTCCCCTTTTTAATTTCCTTTAGGGAGTGTCCAGCGTTCCCGAGCCGGACACCTGTGGCCGACCTCCTGGAGGAGAGGTATCCAGTGAGTAGGGATACGGTAAGTGACGTAAGTGAGAATTTTGTGAGGGAATACGGGACGGCTGTTTTTCGGCCGAAAAATCCTCGTCACATGTGTGAAAAATCACACAGGTTATTTCAGCTGTACAAAGTGCTCAGAATAGAAGGTGATATGCACGAGTGTGTGTGCTTTCCTGGAAAGATTGGAATTTCGAGGACAGATGAGCAGTTTAGAAATTTTTAATAGCAGAAAATTACCAAAAAGAGATCCGAATTTTATGTAGCATACCAAACTTCGGGCCTGTCACACATGTTGTGCTGGATCCGATGCACCTAGTTTTTTTAGGATGCGTTAGCAAATTACTGTGTATGTGGATCAAATCGTGTACTAATTATCGACTGCAACAACAAAAAATTGATGAGATACCAGAAAATATGAAATACTTAAGAAATTTCATTACAAATGATTTCAATATAAAACCTAGAACATTACGTTATATTAAACTTTTTAAGGCGACCGAGTTCTGACAGTTTATATTGTACACTGGAGTCCTTGTACTGCAAGATATACTTGACAAATAAGTTTATTTGAATTTTTCAACCCTGCATGTTGCTGTGACAATTTTATGCAGTCCAGTATAAATACCGTCAAAAAAATACGTTGATTATGCAAAAAAGCTCTTACATAAATTTAATGAAGATTTCACGAAGTTATATGGACCAAGATACGTTTCTCACAATCTTCACAGCTTACTGCATCTAGTCAAAGATGTTAGAAAGTATGGTTTACTAGATTGCTTTTCAGCCTTCCGTTTCAAATCTTTTCTTTTTCAGATTAAGAAATTTATTCGAAAATGAAATCAACCTCTTTATCAACTCATGCGAAGAACGGCAGAAACAGAGTTGATGAATAATGATAAAAATGTAGATCAAACAAGTGTCGAGTTGCAATGTAATCACATTCAGGGGCCAATAACAATAGAGTTTACAAGTGCACTACAGTACAAAATACTGAAGTCAATAAAATTAGACATCAACAGTACCAATGAAAAAGATAATTTTTTATTAATAAACAATAAGCATGTTGGACAAGCTTTGAATATCGTGCAAAATAAAAAACAGGAAATCTTTCTTGTAGGAAGACAATTGGAAGTTATAGGTGACTTGTACAAAGAACTATGTCCATCGTTTAATTTAGGGATTTTTGTTGTTTGACGCCATCAAAATTCTTGTATATAATTCTTTTACAAACCGAACACCTTTCTGACCGACCCATTTTTTATTTGGCTGAAACTTTTTTTACATGTTCTACATTGAAAAAAAGAAGATACCTGTTCGAGGATTTTTTTTTTTATTTTTTTTTTACGAGTTACAGAGGGTTGAAAATTGAAGATTTTCGTGATTTTCGCCTTGGAGATACATTTTCAAAAATTTATAACTCCGGTTCTTTTAAAGCTACGGAAATTTTTTTTTTTCATTTTGAAGGTAATAAAGTGAATTTTAAGAATAAAATTAATCCGAAAAAATTTATAAAAAATTTCATATTGTTATAAACAATTTAAATGTTTAAACCAATTTTTAACAACAAAACCCACCACTTAGGGTTTTTTAAATATAACCATCGTATTCTACGTCAAATTTTACATCGAAAATGATTTTTTAATTTATGGAGAAACGATTATTACTATTGCAAAAAAATTAAATAAACTATCGCGATACTTGATGTCATCTTCCCAAGTTGCAAAATACCCGTTTTCGTTTCGATTATTATCTAATATATATTATATGTGGTGTTTAGAAATTGTATATATAATGTAATTATTATTTAATAATTATTTAAATATTATTTGATCATTTTAAATTGTAATTAAATCATATAATATAATATATATAAAAAAAATTTATCGTCGTATGTTATGTAAAAGTCAATCAACTAATTGTTTTTTGGGATTCTGTACAGAGTGTCCTGGAGTTACAAATATTATTGAGCAATTGGAAATTAACTTAGAAGAAAAATTTATTGAAACTGTTAATTATAAACAATGGGTAACAAATGATAGAACTTCTTTACAAACGTTAACATCTACTGTAGACGAATATTTACAATTTTTAAATAGCGGTTTGAATGAATTGTTGCAACATTCTTTTTTAGTCAACAAACAAAGAGACTTTATGAATCTTCAAAAAAATGAATTGAAGAAAAATGAATGTATTGTAATTTGCGACTTTTCCGAAAACTATGCATTTGTTATTCAAAACTCAGTTCAAGGTATACATTGGAATAATGATCAAGTTACAATCCATCCATTTTCTATTTACTACAAAGATGACAAAGATGAATTAAAAAATAAAAGTTTTGTTTCCATGTCTGAATGCTTACGTCACGACACTGTTGCTGTACATTTATTTCAAAGACAACTTATAAAATTTATAAAAACAAATTTAAAATGTATAAATAAAATTATATACTTTTCGGACGGGGCGAGTGGACAATATAAAAACAAAAAAAATTTTATTAATTTGACACATCATTTAAAAGATTTCGAAATGGCAGCTGAGTGGCACTTTTTCCCGACATCACACGGTAAAGGACCGTGTGACGGATTAGGTGGAACTCTAAAGCGACTTGCTGCTAGAGCAAGTCTTCAAAGAGTTAATAATCCGATACGTACACCAAAAGAATTATTTGACTGGGCTACAAAAGCTTTACCTAGTATAACGTGTTGCTATTCAACCAATGACGAGTACAAAGAAGAGGAAAAACGATTAATTACACGTTTTGAAAAAGCCGTTATGATCAAAGGAACATTAAAGTATCATTGTATGATTCCCATTTCACTTTAAGAATTGGAAGCAAAGCAGTTCTCTTTGAGTGAAAAAAAAAATATCGTAAAAATTTTTAAATGAAAAATTAATTTTACATTTATAGTAAATATTTACACTATTATGATATTAGAATAAAAAAATGTTGACATAGAATGAAACTAATTTGAAATATCAAATACATCTCTTTTGTATGAAATAATATAATTGTTTATTTATTTTTTCCCGATTGCTTATGAAACTTTATTTATGAATAAATAATATTGTTTATTTGAAAATTTTAAACATAATATATATAAAACATCATATATACTATTGTTTGTGAAATGATTCAGAGAACAACGGTATACAATGAGAATATCATATGTAATTTGCAACTTGGGAAGATGACATCAAGTATCGCGATAGTTTATTTAATTTTTTTGCAATAGTAATAATCGTTTCTCCATAAATTAAAAAATCATTTTCGATGTAAAATTTGACGTAGAATACGATGGTTATATTTAAAAAACCCTAAGTGGTGGGTTTTGTTGTTAAAAATTGGTTTAAACATTTAAATTGTTTATAACAATATGAAATTTTTTATAAATTTTTTCGGATTAATTTTATTCTTAAAATTCACTTTATTACCTTCAAAATGAAAAAAAAAAATTTCCGTAGCTTTAAAAGAACCGGAGTTATAAATTTTTGAAAATGTATCTCCAAGGCGAAAATCACGAAAATCTTCAATTTTCAACCCTCTGTAACTCGTAAAAAAAAAATAAAAAAAAAAATCCTCGAACAGGTATCTTCTTTTTTTCAATGTAGAACATGTAAAAAAAGTTTCAGCCAAATCAAAAATGGGTCGGTCATTTTTTGCTCGATTTCGTACGGTTTGTAAAAGAATTACCCATATATATGCTCCTTTTACTTCATGGAAATTACTGTAAAATTAATAGTGTTTCCCTTGAAGAACGATTTTGTAGTCTTCCCAATTTTACATACGCAGTGACACTTCCAATGAAAAATGTAAGTAAAGGTACTAATGATTGTATTATAATATCATTGTCATGTTTACACATAATTGTATGGAACTGTTGCATATAAAAAAACTTTTTATGATAAAACTACTGGATTAATAATTACACGTATTTTTTTTGTACTTGTTTCTAATTTATGTGATACACCTGTTGTTAAATATTTTATACCAAAACACCGAAAGTTCTTTGATTTTACACATCACCTTTATATACTTTATCAAAACACTCTTCAGTTGGCAAAATTTATCATGCAAATAGTTATATTACAGCTTCAGTTGTAACTCATATTTTGAAAGAAAAATAGTATTGTTTTTTATGTTAACAAAGAAACACTAAGTAAGGCCTTAAACTTTAAATTAAAAATTAATGATTTGTAAGGGGATTGAGTTCTCAAATTTTTCAACAGGGATCTGCTGCATCAATAAAATTAAGGCTTACAACTAAATTATTGCAATCAATTTCGCAAATAGCAAATACAGTGGCACTACATAAAGTGAGTTATCGTAGTATTTTATTTTCCATACAATTTTATTAAAAAATAATGTGTCACTCATTCCATTACTACAAATATATTAAAATTTTAGAAGGCATAGTTTTTTGTTCATATTTTTCGATAGTCTTGTTCGTAGTTTTTGATTAAAAAAATCGTTAAGTTTTTCAGCTATACACGGGCTCTTGTAGAGAGGTCGTCACTAGCACGTCACCAAAGACACAGTTTAACCTGTAACTTGCTTTGTTTTTTATAGATTTTCATAAAAACCGAATATGTGTAAGCTAACCATAATTGAGCCCATCGTTCTGAATTTTAGGAAGCCTGGCTTTATCGTTTTGAAGATTCATCCACTTAAAATTATTGCATAATGTTATTTGTGTACCTATATAGTGATGCAGGTCCGAACAACAGTCCATGTTAACTTATGATTCTCGCCATTAAAATTATTTTTTTTGTAAATATTTATGCGGACACATCCGACTAAATACCTATATTATTTACATGTTTTGAATACTCATATTAAAAGTATAAGAACTGAAAACCCCTTTTTGAGGTTTACTGTACCATGATAACCCCTTTAAAGATTAATTACCACCATACAAAGTTTTGAGTGGATATTTGAACGCTCACTAACATGCTGTCATGTGGATGCTCACTGAGAACGTTATTATACATAGCAGATAGTGTAAATTATTTGTCATTAAAGATTTTATGGAGAACAAATTTTTAACTTACATTAACTGTTAAGTTTACTACCGTAATCTAACCCTTTAAATATTTATTATAACGATGTGTTAAGCTCAACAACATGAAAATTGTATTACAAAACATGCTTTCTATTTCCTTAGTCTCTCGTTTAAAACAGTACGTATGTGTATACATATGTATATGTTGACCGATTCTCTCGTGTTGTAGATTTAGAAAGCCGAATAGTTCAAAATCATTTATTGCATGGTGGGGCTCTAAAAATATGCCTTATGATCATTAAAATAATAGGAAGCTTCAACTATCAAAAACTTTTTTCAGCTTGTTAGAACCAGGGCAATATACGAGTTAAAGTAAAGAAAATGAAAGTCATCCATGATACAGAGCAATCAAATTCAGTACTTCAAGTAATGAAAAACAATTATGATAAAGTTCGCAGAACTTTTAAGAGGACAACAGTGAAATTTCAAAATTCAGAGAACAAAGTTTGTTTAACTAGTAAGTGGTATCAATTAATCATTCAAGTATTAAAATAAAAAAATTAAAATATTGCTTTATAAGTAATGTACTGAGATCACTAATACACAACGTTTAATATCTACCTCTCAACTACGTTGATATATAAAAATTTGAGTCAATTTTTATACGAATGTAAAAAAATTTCAATTTTAAATAGCTTAATTTATAAAGTGGGTTATAATAAATTGTTTTGGAAGTTACTTCAAATTTTAAACAGCTAAAAAGTTGTGTTCCTACACGGGCGTTTTTGAGGGGTAGCTGTGCCCTCTGTAGAAAAAATATTGTTCACCACACAATAGCCATCCAACCAGGGCCACCTTTACTTCCTTCGGGCCTCAAAATCGCCCCGGTTACGATAGCGCTCATGTGACGAGAGCAACTATCTTTTACCTAGGGCGCAAAGTAATTGTGCCTTTAGGGCGTACTTTGGGCGCTTGGATCACTTTGCGTCTACCATCAGTAAAGTAATTCAAGGGCCCAAAGTGTGCCCTTGGACCCAAAATTTTACTTTGTGCCCTCGGAAAAAAAATATTATACCTGCCTCGGGCACAAACGTGAAAAAATCGCGCTCTTTAGGGCTCAGGCGCTTAAGTATTTACTTTGCGCCTTATGGACCTAATGTACTATTTTAGTACGTCTGTAATAAGTATGACACATCAGATTTTGAGAGATAATATTACATCACTAGGGTCCAAAGTACAAACTTGTGCCCAAGTCTTGTCATACATCATTTTTCTTACCAAGGGCACAAGGTGCATTAATAGGTGCGAGCTCCATTTTTCTTACTGAAGGCGCAGTAAACGTCCAAAGCTAAAAAAATTAATTCGCCAAAAATGTGCATCCTCGGGAGTTATTGCGTCACTTTGTCTGCTTCTACGTGAAGATCTTGACAAACTTATTTCAGTCTTAAACACGCCAGAAGATGCAGCCTTTCAGACGAAAATAAGTTTGTCCAGATCACCAAGCAGAAGCAGGCAAAGTTACGCAATGCCACCCTAGCCGCAGCAGTCCCAAAGGTACTATTGCTTCCCGTGTGAGCCTGTCATTTAAGTGATATTCATTAGAAATATTGAAGCATATTTAGCACTTGATGTTGTTATGTTTCAAATTTACTTTATATGGGAACGTTCAGCAGCAGCCTAAACTTGCCTACGTAGAAATTGAAACAATTTAAAACCATACAGACGAAATAATAAGTTTTTGTATTGACTAATAACGATGTCATCTGTCCTAATTTAAAACATTATAATAATCTTTGTGAAATTTTTTCTCAGGTGCCGTTGAAAAAAAAGTTAAAGAAGGAAATGCAAACTTATCGAAAGATGATAAATTTCTCTCCCTTGTTCGTGAGTGTCATTTCATTTGAATTGTATTGTGTCTTATATAACTAACAATATTATTTATAGGTAAAAATCGTAAAATGTTACAAAGTCAAGTAAAATATGCTAGAATTAGAACATTGTACAAGTCTAATGATAATAATGAAGAAGTTAAAAAGTGTAAAGATCATTGTTTGATATGTACAACTCTGCCCTTTAGATCGATAAATGAATTCAAAAAATTTAACTGGGAAAACAAAGAAATTCAACAGCTATTGGTAAAGTCATTTGACATTTGTAAGTAAAGTAAAATTTTAAACCAAACGCATGAGAATCTTAGATGTTCGAATTTTTACATTGTTGCATCATTTTTCAATACTTAATATGTTTCTTTTATTCAGAAGGGTCTTTTGTTCCAAAAAAATAGTAAAAAGGGGCCCCGTCTTGTTACTTGATTGTTACGGCAACTAGTTACAGACAAAATTTCAACGAATTTCAGGTTGAGGGGCACAGAAACGAAGAATGCACTAATGCATCATACTGTATGAAAAATACTAAGTTGTAAGTGCAAGGATTTAATTAAAATAAAGGGACCATAGTCAATAGTGTGGCAATTAGTAGATAAAAATATTTAATAAATTACTCTAGGAATATTAATTATTACAGGTACTGCATGCGGGTTAGATAGTTCTTAACCGTACATAAAGTGGAGACCGCAGCCCAGCGCTGGTTTTTTAAATCAACGAGTAGGCTCGCCAGAAAATTCAAAAATATTGTTTCAGAACTATTTAATGCAACTTCACAGATTGTATATAATTTTAGCAGTTGTTGAAACCACAGTGTTTTATTCTTTTACCAACAAGTTGTGAGGATACAAAAAAAATTGTCTACAGTGCTTTTATTCATACATGTAGACTAGTAAATACATAACATGACTTTTAATTTGATAAAGCCAAAATGTGGTGTAATTCAGACTTGTAAGAAAAAATTTTCAGAATTAAAAGCAAAACTTTTTCATTGGTAAAAAGAAAAAAAAAGATAAAAACCACTATTGCATTTTAATAATAATTTATGACTGTAATTGCTTATTTCAAAAAAGTTTTAGTAATTAAAGCGTGAGATCACTTAATCTTCAAAAAGCGTAGAATTGTCATATAGCCAGAAAACGTTAGAAATCACTGCTTTCCAGTCACTGCATTTATTCGCTTTACAGATCTATTTGTGCTTGTTCACAAATGATTGATATTAAATTATCAACGCAAAAAATAAATAAATGAAGTCAAGTAAAAAAAGGCTCGATTTCGCTTGTGCTGACGTATTGAAAAACCCATAACGAGTGCAGCAACCGACGGCAAAGTGAGGAAAAGCAGCAGAAAGTATCCGGATGGAATATGGGCCACTGGAGAGGATAAGAAATTCAACATGGCGCAAAAGAGTCAACGCATACACACGCGCAGCATAGGACTGAAGGCTATTTTTCCTCCGTGTTTAAATTCTTAATGACAATAGGGCCCGTGCGTTTTTCTTAACTATATTGACATCAGGAAGCAGCTCCCAGTGCACTTTTGTTATACTCTAGAGCAATGTAACTCACGAGAATCCAAATTAAAATACGCAGCTGCTGATAGCTTTCCCACGTATACATATATCTACAGCAGTGCTCGTATACATATAGGTACAGCACTCTATCAGCAGCTGCGTATTTTAATTCGGATTTTCGTGAGGTATATAGCTCGAAAGTATAAAAAAAGTGAACTGGGAGCTGCTTTCTGATGTAAATATAGTTAAAAAAAACGCACGAGCCTTATTGTCATCGAAAATTTATAAACAAAGGAAAAATAGCCTTCAAGTACTATGCTACGCACATGTATGCGTGGACTCTTCCGCACCGTGTTGAATTTCTTATCCTCTCCAGTGGCCCATATTACATCCCAATAAAGCGACCGCCTGCTGTTGCCGAGTGATTCCGAGTGTCTCCGTTGTATACATAGGTGTACACCGTAGAGGTTCGCGTATACGTATAAATGTATACTACGGAATAACTTGGCATCAGTCAGCAACAGCAGGTGGCTGCTAGCTGCTGCTGATTGCCCTTGCTTTGCCGTCGGTTGTTGCACTTTTAATGAATGGAGCCTAAATGATAAGTAGTTACAACACAATGATGTCGCGCAAGCGGAAAGAAATACTGTAGCAATAAAAATTACGAGATAGATAAAGACACCAAAGTGCATATATACTACGAGATAATGACGCCCGTGGCTTTGCGATGCTATTGCTTTATAGTATTTACATAGTACGTATACAAATAAATCGTATGTGAGTGTCTGTGTATACGTATGCATATACGTATATACGCACAGCTTCGTATACCTCGAATAAATCAGATTTTTAGTAAACAGAGTGCGAGAAAGATATGATAATATTGCTGTCTGTTTCCCAGCACTAACGTGATGTCGCGTGCTTGTACCGCACGAAAGTGGAGGGGGTCTGCGAACAAACTTGGCACAGCAGCAGATTGGTATATAAATAAAATCGAAAAATACGCCAGAATTATAGCTATAGGGATGCACGCAGGCATTACATCCACTGTCAGTATAAATATAGCTAACGTCGTCGTGCTCGTGTCGTTTCTGTCATTCGTTCTCTGTTCTTGCACAAGTGTTGACTTGTAATCGTGCTTGATTCACGCATAATGCTTAATACAAATAAAAGTACGAAATTAATTCGTTAGTATGGTGTCCAAAAAAAAAATTTTACATCAGCGCGTTCAAGTTTGATGGTTTGGTGAAAGTGATCCCAGCATCTTGGCTCTCGGAAAATCAAAAATCTGCGGTGTGGCCGCCATGGAAGGGAAAGAGACTTTTGAATGCCATCTTAAATAACATTCCGTCAGGCAAAGATTTCAAAGAGTTTGAAATAACCCGAATATTTTCCTCTGCTGGTAAGTAGTTAACATTATTAATACATTCTTGCACAGAGAGCAAGTGAGAGTGAGAAAGAGAGAGAGAAAAAGTGATATGAAATTGTGTTGTCTTCAGTTTCGTCTGAGTTTTTTTTCGCAATGCTACTCAATATTTCCTGAGAGTCAAATGCAATCGTACTGAATTTATACGGCCCGCTTAGCATAAAAGACTAGTGCTAATTACATTTTGTTATTTAACGATGAATTAACGGTGCTTTTTTCCATTTGTCCATACATATATTTGTGTGAAAGAGCTAGATTGCGAGCGTTGTATTAATTGCTGAAAATGTACGTGTTTTATTCGTTATATGTGTAATTTTACTTGTAAAATGAGTTTGTTACCACGAAGCCTTGGTTGTTTCCTGTGCTATATCTGCCACAACATGGAGAGCGTAACGCACAACCATGAAAGCCCGTGAGAGTGGGAGAGAAGCTTGCATATTTGACCTCTCTTTCACTCTCACGGGCTTAAATGCTTACGCGTTATACTGCGATGGCATGGAAAAGCGGAAAGCGCAACGGGCAATGCAGGAAGCCATTTGAGCCCGTAGGAGTGAGAGAGAGGTTAGCAGAATAGACCTCTATCTCTCTTACTTTTATGTGGGCTCAAGCGGATTTTACGATCTGCATTGCGTTTTCCACCTCTCCATGTGACCGCGGCCTTACGCATCGTTCTCTTTATGTAACCGCACCGTAAAAAATTATTGGTGTGTTTCCAAAGACAAGTCTGCTAATTAGATGGCAACACTAAATAGAGCAGAACATTTAAACAATCTCATTAAATATTGCGAAACTGTATTGTAACTTTAAGGAACAATTTTTTTTTTAAATCCTCGCTACTTTCGGTGCCGCGATTCAGTCGGTAAGCCCAAGTAGCTTGACTCTTGAAATTTATTCTATGACCTGACTATTAAAGCGATAAAATTTGAATAGTTTTCTACGGCTATTCAAATACATATTTTTCAAACGTTGCAGCAACGTACGCAGAGGCTGCTGAAAAGGCTGGTATCGCACAAGATACCTCCGGGGTTGAGGAGACATACAAAAGTTGCAGAACAAGGCATTGTGGAGTAAACTCTATAAGGAGTATGTTAATGACAGTGATGAGAGTGCAGAAGATGAGCTTCAAACAAAAACTCACTCTGAACGCACTTTGAACGTCAAAAACGTATGACCAACAGTTCATCGCAGCAGATTGAGGACACGGGGAAAGAATCTTTTGTAAGTTATCCCAGGGAGACAATTACGTTAAATTATAACAGTTAACTTAATTTATAGTGGTCGTAAACGAGTGATGATAATTTATTTATTATATTCTTAAATGTTTTCCTAATTATTTGCGTTTTTAATTAATAGCTTTCTCCGTGGCTTTGAACAAAAAAAATCGTCTTAGTGAGATGGAAGAAGTAACTTTACCGCTAGGTGCGTATGAACCAAAATTTTTTACATAATGTTGTAAATTTCCTAATAGTAGTTTTTGTCAGAAATGTCCATCTTGTATAAAATTTTCAAAGAATTAATCCACTCGAAAACGAATAAGTGTTAAGACTTAATAAATTTTTATTATTTTTCGTGTGTGTACTTTGAGTCATAATATTGGTGTGCATCTATATACAGATTTATCTACTTGTATGTGCAGATATAAAGATTCAGTTGGAAAGTAATCCTGACCCTTCAGTTAATTGGAAGCAAATATCAGGAAGCACGTGAGGCAAACAGGAAAAAAAAATTAATTAAGTTTGAAAACACGTCTCTTGAAACACCAAGAAGATAATAACGCTGTTTATAAACCTTTTGTTTCTTAGGTGATGCAGGTACATCAAAAGTATACGCAAGTAGGCTAAGTATTATTAAATCCATAGTGAAAATTAAACGAGTTTCATAAGCAAAAAGAACGGACTCCTTTGGTATTAATAGGTAAACAATCGTTAACGAAATAATTTTTTATTTTTGTCAATCACAGTTGTCATCGTAAACGATATAATTTTCGCTGACATAAAATATAACAAGTTTTAGTTTCATTATGAATTTGCGCTTATTTTTGTGTATGTTGAGATAGTTAATAAAAATCTTCAGTACCTTTTTTGTAATGCCATAAACAACGACTGTAATACTCTGTAATTTTTTAAAGAATTAAGAAAAGGAGAAAACAAAGCCAGAATTAAAGGTTATTACTAGAGATGATCTTTTGGCTTGGACTGAAGAGCCTGCTCTGAAACTCAATCTTGAGTGTACTTGTATAGAAACTTTATCGTTACACTTCGTAATTTCGATTTCACATTCGTGTATAAAAAAACGAAAAATGATTCCATCGGTCACATCTCATATTTCAACTTCAATAGCAGCTAAAGGACCCTAGTCCAATTTTTTTGTATTATTTTGTGTAGCCTGAGCACAACTGTAATTCTTAACGCTTTTGCTTTTAAAAAAGCTGGGATACCGAAAAAGGGTGTTAATGACCGATGAAGTTAATTTTATTATAAGTATATAAGTATGCACAAACGTCAAATGTCAACTGTAAAGCCTCAAATCAGTTTTGGTTTGGTTCGTTAAAATTAATGTGCAGAATAAAATGCAATAAAATTCACAAGTTTCCTAATCCGTTTTTTTCCAGTTTTCATTAAAGTTTATTTAACTTTTTTAATTGCCATATTATTTTTAAATAATCAGTTACTGTTTTGCATACTCATTTTGAATGCTTGACAAACACTGTATACCTCATGTTTTTTTTTCTTTAACTAAGCAATTTAGTCAATTAGAATCCAATGCTTATTATTATAACAATTTTGGCACTAACAGGAGTATCTCAAAAACTTCTTGAAAATCAGGCAAAGGTTTCGCAATTAAAGGATAATGAACCTGCTAATAACTGCATAATCTTTGAGGAAGCAGTGACACTAGCTGGCACGGCGTTTCCATTTGAAACATACGCGGTGCTGAAGCGGTTAAATAATGCAAGATTAGTAGATCGCATTAGAAAGCAAAATATCGTAAGTAGAATAAGATGATGAAGCCTATTTCCAAATTGGTTTTTGTTGTTTAGTAAAAAAATTTCTGTTAACATTAAAACAAGAAAAACTTCTTCAAGTTTTATAAATCTTATAAAAGAGGGGATTGTCATTGTTTGTCATTTTTTTGATCCTCAGTGGACAACTTTAATCCAGCCAGCAATATTCTGTGAAAACTGATGCATTTTTTGAGTTACAGTTATTGTATCGCAGATCTGTCAAGAGAATGCAAAAAGCTTTGTTTTACAGAAGTTATTTCTACAACGGCAAGGTGAAAAAGATGAGCACTACTGCATCTGTCGTATGCTTCAAATAATTATGGTCGATCCATTAGCTGTCCAGTGCAATCTTACTGGCAGAGCAGGAAAGTACGCATTTGGCGATTTAAATAATGTGATTAAACTTGTGACAGGTACTATACCGTGGATCCTAGCATTATTTTTGTGTAAGATATTTCAAGTATTTTAAAACTAATTTTTTATGAGATGTACAAAAGTATGTATGTCTGTGTATGTTTGTCTTTTAGAAGTCATCTGTAAACAGTATATAAGTTGGACCGTTGTTGGCGTCACTGAATGTATTAAACAGTGGTTGAAACAAGCTAAGCGTAGATGGGAATGTTTGAAGCTTCGAGCAAACGTACGTAGCTTATTTTATTGTTTCTTATTTTATATTATTTTCATCATTATACCTTCATTTGAAATGTGATATTAATAAATCATGTTTATTTAATCATCTAGCTCGCTGAAAAAAAAAATTATGATAATTCCTTTAACTACAATATTAACTATATAAGTTAACAAGTACAATTTTTTAACGTCGTCCGTTTGCAAATATACGTTGATATATATTGGGTTTCTTTGTATTTCACAGGAGGCGCTGTAATTTTAAAGCAGCCTTGGATGGAGAAAACATTAATGGAAAAGGCGCTTCTACTTGTCAGAAATATTTAAAAAATAGTGAAAAGCTCGAGGCGGTTATAAACAGTCCCGTTGGATTACACTTACGTCCGCTCAAGATTTTGAAAGTCCCAATTCAAAGTTATAATTAGTTTTGACCTATAAATAAATTATTAAATTATGTTTGTTTTATAGTAAACCTGCTATTCAAATTTAACAGATATTTAAAGATGATCGTTTTAATTGCTTTTTTTATAAAGTTTTGCCTGTAATTACGTGTAAGAAACACAAAAACATTAATAAACAAAACTAATAACAAATGCTTAATAAAACAATTATTTACCTGAAGTTGATTTTTTTAATGTTTTGTTTGCTATGTTTCCGAAACGTTTCAGAAACGTTTACCTTTATTTTACCTCAAAACTCATAATAATAAACGAATTGTTTCCGAAACTTCCCGGAGACTGTTTCAAAACGGTCATAAAACTTTTTCGACACGTTTTGGAGACGTTTCTAAAACGTATATTAATACTCTAACATGTCTGATTTTGATTTTTCGTTCCGGACAAAAGAAGATTTCAGAAACGTTTTTGAAACGTTACTGTTGACTCTGCAGAAACGTTTTAATAGTTCAAACTTAACGTTTCTGAAACGTTTGTGAAACGTGAGCAGGAGCTGAATAAGGGTCTTACCACAGAATTTAAGTCCACACAATATGATTTTTATATGAAGAAAGAAAGCAGCCAGTTTTCAGGGCCGCAAAACGGTGTGTTTGCCAGTACTTGTTTTCTAGAGATTTTTTTAGGTTCTTTGTCACACTGCAGCTTAAATAAATTAAAAACTGAGTTAAACAATGTTAGGAAGGGATTAATAGGAAAATAGTTTATTACGATACTAGTGCGCAGGAAAGACGATGGGCATACGCGCGTCAGTCACATAACCTGACGCACGTGTGGCGTATTCAACTTTTCGACACAGCGTGCGCAGGTAACAAGATTTAGAGCCATCTAATGTGGCTCTGCAAAGACCGAGACAAACACACGCATTTGTACGAGTGTGCAGTACGAGCTGTGAGTAGCGTGTGTAAATCAAGGTCTTCAGAGCCACAGCAGATACCTCATAACTGAGTCTCCGCACACGGCGTGTCAGAAAATAATCATGAAGGTGTGGAAAAAAACGTGAAATTTGAGGTAAAATACATTTTTACAATTGAATCCCTTCTTAACCCTCAACTTACTTTTACTGTCCAAATAACAATGAAAAGTAAATAAATATCCTCTTTGATCTTTTTTTCTCTGTGCAGTTGACTAAATTCTCAACTATGTATACTTTTAATTTGTTTCAGTCATATTTTACGTAATTTCTCTGTCAAAGAATTCTCTCTTAAAAATTTCTTATGCTTTTGTTAGGGTATGGTGCATCCTATTAACCTATGTATATGTTGATGTTGATAAGATGTTTTTGAGGATGGCTATGAGATAATGTTGAAATATTAAACAGATCTGAATTTGTAACGAACAGTTCTGCTCTTAAGGAACACTTGTTTTATAGACTAGAATTCACATGTGATCGTCGACTAAGTGAACATTTAACATACAACTTGTAACACAAAATCTACGTAACTACAAAACTTTTATTTTTGCTACAGCGTTATTTTACTAAATTTAAAAACATATAGATAAAAATGAGTGTAATAATAGAATTTAAATCCGCAGGTCTAAGATTAAAACTGCCGTACATATTTTTAAAGAAAATTTCTTTGACTCAACATAAAAATTCTATAAAAATTATTTTCCAACAAAAAATAAACTAATGCAAGTTTGGGACTATGCCTAGAAAAAATAGTTTATTGTCGATTACTTCTATAATTTTTATTATGATACTTTGTATATCAAACAAAGAACACTTATATTGCCTGTGAACTGATTGCATTATTTCAAATTAATGAATAGTTCTGACTTGTTTGTGTCCAAGGAATTAAAACGTACAGTAACACCACTTTTTGGCCTTACAAAACGGTGAAATAAACAGCTGACAGATTAAAATAACATGGAAAATAAAACATAATATAAGCTTTACATTAAAAAATATAATTAATGTGAAATGATTTTCAGCAAATACCATTATTCTGAAATCTTATTAATAATAACATCAAATAAATTACATATCCCGTCAGTCTTCTAAATAAGATTTTAAATGTGACACTTTAATGATAGTAAAGACATATTTTTCAAATATCTTTTTTTATAATTTTATTACTTGATTTTCTATCATAATGAGACTCTTAACTAAAGACGTTTAGTTAAATGTTAACTAAAGAACCTTTTTGTCACCCAATTAACTTGTTCTTAACCTAATTTGAAAAATAAAAGCTAATTAGTATTTGACTGAAAAAAAATCTTTGATAGAAGGCAAACCATGGCGGTTCTGGCAACCCCCCAGCTCCCCCCCTCAGATGGTGGTGGGGGAAGAGACTCTAGCTATAGTTGGGCTGTGGGTGGAGGAGAGGCGGTGGTAGGGGAAGAGGCTGATTGGGTGGCCTGAGGTGGTGGTGGAGGGAGATACTCCAGCTATAGTTGGGCTGTGGGTGGTAGGAAAGCGGTGGTGGGGGGAGAGGCTGTTTGGGTGGTGGGAGGAGAGGCTTGAGCATGATCGGCATAGAAGAGGTAGTAGGGGCGGTGGGTAATGAGGACTACTCGGGTGGTAACGTCAGAAAAAGGGGGGCTTCCAGATGCTGTGACGTTGGATGGTACTGACGGCTCCCTTCCTTTCCAACCACGAATCAAGCTCTGACGTCATCAGGATGGGTCCAAAACGTGTAGGTGACAAGCCCAACGTACAGCGCAAGAGGAAGATGATCATGCATGAACGTGTATTTTTTATCAGTGGATGTTTTTTTTTTATTTTCTTCTTCCGCTCATTGTTTAGGAGTCTCAGAGTAATCGTTTTTTTTTTTTTGTTCTTTTCAAGGGCGGGCGAGTCGAGTTGTTGGAGAGAAAATTTTTTTGAGAAAAGTGGATTGCGAATCCCGTTTAGCTGCGACCAACGTTGGCTTACTCGACGCAATACCTTGCCAAGTAATAGAGCTATTATTTCTTATCCACACGGATGTGTTAGCCATGGCCGATGACTTTTTGCTTCTTATCTAGGCGTATAATGTACTAGTGTAATATTTTTTTTTTAGCAAGAGCAGGCGCAACGAGTCACGCTAGGAAACACGTATGTGTTAGCCGTGGCCGATAACTTATCGCTTTTTATTTATGCGTATAATGTACCGAGCGCCTTACGAACGCGTTTAATGAAGACAAGTCCCTTAACGATGAGCTTGTGGCGATTGATGCTGAACACGCCAAGTTGGAGCATATGGCGGGCTTAGAAGACAGCTACATGGAGCTGGCGGTCCGTATCAGGAGCACGCCTGCCACCACGGGTAGTCACAACGCAAGCCTCGGCAATCCTCTTAAGCATTCAACAATCATCGAAAAAAAATGCTCTCTTAAGCTACTGCTTCCATGAGCTGCTCAAGTACTCAAAAACGATTTGTACGTTGACGATCTTTTAACTGGTGCCGATACGATCGAAAAAGTGCTCGAAATTCGCAACGAGGTAACTTGTCTTCTGCGGAGGGGAGGGTTTGATATCCGTCGTTGGGCTTCAAACCATCACAACGCGTTAAAAAATCTTGAGGAGCTAATAATCAATTTAGATTGTGTGATCAAGACGAATACCGTTCTAAAAACGTTGGGAATTGCTTGGAACTCACACGACGACAAAATTTAATATTCAGTTCATATCGGTGATTCGGTCGAAAAATACACAAAGCGTTCCATTTTATCAAAAATCGCTGCTATATTTGATCCGTTGGGACTTCTCGGGCCCATAATTTTGCATGCCAAGACGATGATTCAGGAGTGTTGGAAATTAAAGTTAAATTGGGACGAGTCTTTACCACAAGAGTTGAATTCAAGATGGGGAGTTTTCGCGAAACAACTTTCTTTAATTTCTAGTTTATGCATACCACGTGGACTTATTATTGACAATTCAACGCGCACGGAGATTGATGGTTTTTGCGACGCGAGTAAAACGGGATATGGTGCTTGTATTTATATTCGCACGGGCGATAGCCACGGACGCGTACTAATTCGTCTAGCGTGTGCCAAATCTCAAGTTGCTTCTATCAAGGAAGCCACAATTCCCCGGCTTGAGCTGTGTGGGGCATAGGTCCTCGCCCGTTTGTATAAGAAAATGAGTCCCTCAATAAATCAATCTGTTAATAGAATTGTATTCTGGTCCGATTCCACCATCGTGCTTCATTGGCTTAAAAAACCAGCCCAAGCTCTCAAACCATTCGAAGGCAATCTCGTCGCTAAAATACAGGCATTTGGAGATAAGATAGAATGGCAACACGTGAGAACAGCTGACAATCCAGCCGACGCTTTGTCACGTGGTCATCTCCCTGGCGAGTTTTTTCGAAACGGACAGTGGTTTGAAGGGCCGTCGTGGCTTCGTTCATCAGAAAATTCATGGCCAGCGAACGTGGTCTCCGCTGTCTCGCGATTACCTGGCCTAAGAGAAATTACGTGTCTTGTATTAAATCACTCAACTTCAAACGTTTTTTCCCGATTTTTGTCATATTTGACTTTAATTAATCCTATTTCATGTTCTTTACGGCTACTCAAATCAAATATTTATACCGGTAAAAATATTAGTCCAAGAGAAAGAATCGCGACGGAAAAAATAGTTCTTGGGCTCATTCAATCCGAACAATATCAATCCGAAATCAACCTCATAACAAGCGCAAGAGGAGCCAAGAAAACTCGACTAGCAGAGCTCATTCCCTTTGTTAACGGAGATGGATTACTTCGCGTTGGGGGTCGATTAACCAAAGCGCCAATAGGTTCAGACCGCAAATTCCCGATACTTTTACCTTCTCGCTATCACGCGACCAACCTTCTAATTCGTGAGATGCATATAAACTTTTTCCACGCCGGAGTTCAAAGCACGCTTTCTGCTATTCGGCAACGATAATGGCTCTTGGATAGAAAAAACCAAGTTTGGAAAATCATTTATCGCTGCATTCCATGCGTACGGTACAAACCAACCCCTCTTCAAATGAAAATGGGAGATTTG
Source organism: Copidosoma floridanum (assembly GCF_036245765.1). Taxonomy (NCBI): domain Eukaryota; kingdom Metazoa; phylum Arthropoda; class Insecta; order Hymenoptera; family Encyrtidae; genus Copidosoma; species Copidosoma floridanum. Next base: position 83,668 of record NW_028321895.1, read on the forward strand.
CCTAAAGTACGCGTCACCGAAGCTTTCCCATTCGAGCATGTTGGGGTTGATTTTTTCGGTTTATTATTTATTTAAGAAAAGAAACATAGAAATCGTGCGCAAGTTAAAGCATACGGGTGTGTTTTTATTTCTATGGCTACAAAGGCGGTGCATATAGAAATCGTAAGCGATCTGATAACCAACGGGTTTTTGGGTGCACTGCGACGATTTATCGGTCGACGAGCCCGGCCATCTAACATTTATTCCAACATCGGGTCGAATTTTATAGGCGCGAACAACCAACTTCGCGAGTTATATGCGCTTTTGCAGTCTGAGCAGTTTCGAAACAGCGTAAAGCACTTCACTTTACACAAGGGCATAACCTGGCATTCCATACCCCCTCTGGCTCCCCATTTTTGCGGTATTTGGGAAGCAGCCGTAAAATCATTCAAACACCACTTCAAGCACGTTGTCGGGGATCAATTGCTTACATTAGAAGAATTAAATACTTTTACCATAGAAATCAAGGCTCTTTTCAATTCAAGACCATTATGCTCCCTTTCCAGCAATCCAAATGACCCAAGCGCACTAACATCAGCGCATTTTTTAGTCAGTCACCCTATGACGATGCTGCCGGAATGTAATTTGCTTTCTGTCCCAGACAATCGCCTATGCATCTGGCAATTTATTTCCAAGGCCCAACAACATTTCTGGAAGAGATGGCAATTTAAGTACCTCACAGAGCTACAAAAGCGGCAAAAATGGCTCACGGGAGATGATGACCTCAAACCGGGCATAATCGTCCTCGCCATCAACAAAAACATCCCCTGTGCTCAGTGGAAGCTAGGAAAAGTACTCGAGGTGCATCTAGGCAACGACAAGGTCCACCTTTATACGCAGCGTAACACTGTTGCACCTATTGTCGACCGAAGAGAACCTGCTCAAAAACTCATGAAGATTCTCACTTCCACAACACATATCAATTTTGCTCGGTTACTCGCAACGTAGGGAGAGTGTTCCGTCAGTTCAATATGAAATGTCCATGTAACATATGACAGCCGCGTCTGTCCATAAATCGAGAGAAAGACACACACACACACACACACGCGCGCGCGCATACGTTGGTTCACATCTCTGTATTGTATTTTTCATTCTTAGTTTATTCAAAGTATCATTTTAACGTTATAATATTTAATTTAGTTCTGTTGCATTCAATTCAGTTTGTGTTTATTTTTAGTTCATTAATAAATTAGGTTTTTTATGCCTCCCGGCTTTTCAAAAAACATGCACAACGAATTTATTTTTTAAGAAGTCGCTATTATACCTCTACAAGAAAATGCTACACCGTCAGTTTTTGTCTTTAAGCCCCCATATTCTTGGGCACAGTTCTTACCTAAGAACAAATGTGAAAATCGATAATTGTAGTTTAATTACCACGGTCTTCGTTGGAGCTCGGGAGAAGTTCCCTACGAGGATCTAGCTACAACCTTTCGAGCCATTACTAAGGAAGATGATTTTGTTTACGTAAAAGGTCTTGAAAAAGTCGAATGGTTGCGCCATGTGCTATTTAATAGGTACATTACTCATAGTATGATTTATGCGCTTTACTAAATAATTGCGTAATATAATTATTTTTATGGGTTCATTTATAATATTAAGCAATGTCCAGATTAAAAAAAAATTAGTATGGATGATATTGAATCCATAAATCACCAATGTAATCCAGCTCATTGTGCTGTGAAGAATGCTACAGCTTTAAAAAAATGGATTTTAAAAGACCAGCAACGACAAAACGATATTCTTTACTCAATGTACACCTGATACACAATACTTATGCAATAAATTAGTTCTTTATGAATCTATGTCGATTTTTTATATTCACGCCTCCTTATTACTGCACTGAGTAGAATTACTATATCGTATTAACTGACTCTATTCGTTGGCGAGGTACTGCGGTGAGGGGAAGTAAGCCAAGCAATGTTAGTATGCGCTTTCGGTTATGAAATGGTATACATGTTCTCTCTGGCAACTCGTATCACTTGATATGCCCGTTCTTGCTAAAAAAATATTACGCTGGTGCATTATATGCCTAAGTGAGAAGCGGTGAATCATCAGTCACGGCTAATGCATGCATGTAGATAAGAAATTATGGCTACATTCATTGGCAAAGTACTGCGTCAAAAAAAAAATAAGTGAGCAAGAGTTGAGGAATTAATAGGGATACGCGATTTACTTTTGGAAGTAAAATATTATACATGTTTCCTCTGACAACTCGCATCACTCGATACGCCCGCTCTCGAGAAAAAAAATATGACGTTGGTACATTGTACGCCTAAATAAGAAGCGAAAAGTTATCGACCACGGCTAACACATATGTGTTTCCTAGCGTGACTCGTTGCGCCTGCTCTTGCTTAAAAAAAAATATTACACTAGTACATTATACGCCTAGATAAGAAGCAAAAAGTCATCGGCCACGGCTAACACATCCGTGTGGATAAGAAATAATAGCTCCATTACTTGGCAAGGTATTGCGTCGAGTAAGCCAACGTTGGTCGCAGCTAAACGGGATACGCAATCCGCTTTTCTCAAAAAAATTTTCTCTCCAACAACTCGACTCACCCACCCTTGAAAAGAACAAAAAAAAAAAACGATTACGCTGAGACTCCCAAACAATGAGCGGAAGAAGAAAATAGAAAAAAAACATCCAATGATAAGAAATACACGTTCATGCATGATCATCTTCCTCTTGCACTGTACGTTGGGCTTGTCACCTAAACGTTTTGGACCCATCCTGATGACGTCAGAGCTTGATTCGTGGTCGGAAAGGAAGGGAGCCGTCAGTACCATCCAACGTCACAGCATCCGGAAGCCCCCCTTCCTCTGACGTTACCACCCGAGTAGTCCTCATTACCCACCGCCCCTACTACCTTTTCTATACCGATTATGCTCGAGCCTCTCTCCTCCCACTGCGGTGCACCGCCCAGTCAGCCTCTCCCCCCACCACCGCCTCTCCTCCACCCACAGCCCAACTATAGCGAGAGTCTCTCCCCCATCATCCCCTAAGGCCACCCGATCAGCTTCTCCCTTTACCACTGCCGCTCCTCCACCTACAGCCCAACTATAGCTAGAGCCTCTCCCCCCACCACCACCTTAGGAGGGAACAGGGGGGTGCCAGAACCGTTGTGGTTGACCTTCTGTGGTGGTTGAAAATATGGAAATTTATGGATATTTAGAGGGTTATAATAGTGATGAGGTTAATTATTTCAGGGTGGTGGTGGTGTACGGCTTGGTGGTGGAGTACTTGATGGTCGTTGAAGTGCGCAGCTAAGTGCGAAATGTACAATTTTTGACCATACTCTTCAAATTTGGGTTGAGTCATCTTGACATCGTTTTTATCATAGGCATATGGAAAAGAATTTCTATTGTGGGTTAATGGGTCATTAAAACTGACGTATTTTTGTTGGCTGTCGAACTAAGTAGAGACAGGAACAGGAATTTTGTGCAAACGTTCTTGGCCTGATTATATACTGGTGGACAAGTACGCTTAGTAAGTTAAGCAGTTCCTAAAGCTTCGTGGATATCTTAGTGTTTCGAAAGTGCTATACTTAATTTCCACGTGTCAGGTAAACCATTGTTAAACGTTTGTAGAGCTTATTTTTCAAGTTGTGAGTTTTGTATTGTCTTGAGTTTGTCATCACTTGATTTAGTCAAAAGGGCTGTTAAGATAGTTTCTGTAAGAGAAATTATTCTATGATGAAAATTTCAAACCGCTTCATTTTGTTTTATTGTAGTATTTAAAAGTTCTGCCATGTATTCATTATACGATTTGGCTGGTCAAAATTCTTGTTTTAAATGTTTTTTCAACTGATCAATTGATGCAAAAGTAGAACCTACTAAACTCTTTTGAGCTTTGCCTTTGAGTCTGGAAATAACTGTGCAAAGTTACATAGGGTATTAAGCGGCTGTTATTAGAGCTCGTCCATAAACTTTAGAGGTAGGTGACAGACGTAAAGAGAGCGATTTTCCCTCTTGATGGTGTGTTTTTATATCATCAGAGCGAGTTAAAGAGGCCTTTAAAACAGTAGGCTTGCACGATGATGTCACAGATCATGATTTTATATATTAGGAAGTAACAAAACAACAGTACCTATCACATTTTTTTGACAAGTGCAATTGAGTTTTTGGGTCAGTGATGATGAAAACTCACATTAGCAATATAAAAACGCCAAGTACAAGCTCAATTGTATTAGTAAGTTTGCAAATTTCGAAACTAATTTTTCTGGGTATCTTACAATAAATTTTACGTATAATGAAGTAATGTGTGAATTACAAATTTTAATTTAGTATACATTATCAGAATTAAGCAATTAATGAGCAAGTAACTATTTATTCATACATACAATACGATTTATTCATTCATACATACATGCATTCTTACAACGAGGCTGGCCGTATTCTACGTCAGCACATTATGAAGCATTCACCTTAAAGCTAATACGCACACGCACACACACAAGTGACGTACGAGCTCCTCTTGTTATAAGAGCTTGCATTATGTTCTTAATACGTCTTATCTGAATTTGACGGACTAATAGCTTTTAGTTATAATATAATTCGTATCAACTCGAGATGTAACACATGTAAGGAGGATATTATGAATTTTAGACAAATTTTATAAAACTACAATTAAAACTGCATGGGAGATTATTGGAGACCTAAATAGATTAGAAATGTTAAATGTTTTGTCATTTTACTTTGATCCTAATTTTTAATAATTCTGTAGGAAAGAATTACGTACAAATTTCTTGTTATACTTTACTGATAATCAGTTGTTGCCGATTATTTTGTAAATTTTCTCCTGTTTTGAGATGTCACAATTCATTTACAAAAAATTGTGAATGGAAAGTATGTATAAATTTCTATTATTGCATTTCAATTTCATATTATTCATCTAAGTATCTTATATCTGATGGTAAACGAGAGTAAGAGAGGTTATTGTTGTAGTCCGACTTTTAATTCTATTTCATTCAGTGGGTGATGAATTTTTTTAACTTTCCCAAAAATTTTCCAGCCCTCTGCCAGCAGTAAGTCTGACGCTCTTTTTAATGCTAGTGGTACTTTCTTATCATATACATTACACACAGTATTCTTTAAGTAACAATGATGTGCCACCAAACTTTGCTTACTGAGCTTTATAAAAGCTAATTATAAGCAAGACGACTTTTAGGTTTGAAATTACTTCTTTTTTTCACATATAACAACGAGAAATATTGTCAAGTACAATGAAAAACGAGTTTAAAGACTTCGTAATTCAGATTTCATCATTTTAAAAAACGACTTTTAAGAAATCAAATGAAAATTTGAAGTCATTTATGACTTTATAAGAAAAATATAAAGTTTTTGAAGTTTTACAAAAATCCTATCTTTCAAAAATTTTAAAATCATGCTTTCTCATTAAAGAAGTAATTAAATCATGTTAAAAATTAAAAAGTATTAATCCATACTTTTAATGATGAAAAGCGTGAGCAGCACTACTTTTTTACCATACTTGTATCTAGACTGAATATTTTTAAACATTTAAAAAATCCTAATCGTATAACATAGTCTTAAGAACGTTGCCTCCTTTTTGAAAATAATCACAGAAGTCGATGAAAATTGAGTGTATAAATATTAAGAGCGTCTAGAATACATGCATTTTTTTAAAACATACGTTATAATACTAATTATTGAGAAATGTGACACTAAAAATGCAATGGTTAACATGTGCTTTTAGGGACAGCTGTAAATTTTTGATTAAAAAGTGTGATGGAAATCACACAGGGCAACAAAATTTGAGGTGTAGAGAGAATAAAGTGTGTGAAACAATTGTGCGAAGTTTTGACTGTTGTTATAATTGATATTACAGAAATATCTGTGACAGAATGATAAAAATAACATAAATTAAAATATGAGGCAACGTTGCATCTAAAGCCAGCAAAACCTACAATTCGGAGCTGTAGTGTCAGTCACTTGGAGATACTTTAAAAAAGTCAAAGGGTGTATCTGATTCCATGAAGTACCTTCTTTTTAAAACATATCTACCTTTCCAGTGATATTTTTGTTTAGGCGTAAAAACACAAACACATCACATGTATGTACATATACGTAGGTACACGAGACACTAAGCTGAGAGCAGAAGCAGTAAACTTTGAATATAGATAATAGATATATATATATATATATATATATATATATATATATATATATATATTACAATTAATACGCAAGTTTGCCAGCCATCGACTAGACATCAATAACGTAGTAAGCTACTGAAAAAAAAGTAGGCAACGTCCTTAACGTTGAACTATTATTTTCTGGTCACTATTTACGGTCTGAAACTTATCAAGACGGCAATTTCTATTAGCATAACTTTAATTTATACTGATAAAAAAAAAATTATAAACTTTTTTCATTCTTCGAGAGGTCTTGACTAAAAAACCTTTTAAATTTCCAAATAATTGACATAGAACACTAAGAAAGAAGTATTTTTCAATGAACCATTGTCCAAGTAGCTTTACAGGGAAAACTTTTAAACTATGAAATGGAATTTTGTCTCTTTTACAATAATACTTGTTAAGAAACCTCAGCTAAGATCTTACGTGAGTTTTTGACATGATATCTGAGTTTTCAAGTGTAATCTTAACTGATGTTTTAAGGCAGTGTCATTATGACAAGTACGCGTAGATATATACTGATAACATGGTTAGGTTATCTGAAAGCTTTAAATTTTACGATAGGAGCTATGTTTCTCATTGAAGTACTTATTTAATAAGTAGATAAACAAAGTATACGGTTGCAACCCCAAATAAATAATGCCAATTACCAACTTTTTGCCTGAACCTATAAATTTATTTATACATTTATGTAACACGTAATAATATCGTACTACAGAAATTTTTTTACATAACAAATGTTGTAAATTAAGTTGCGTATAAGTTAGTATACATTATGTTGAAGAAACGATGTATTATAAAATAAGTAGTTCCTAACTGAGGCATGAATCTTATGGAAAAAATCCTGAGTTCCAGATTATACTTGTTAAATGTGCTAAGGAATAAAAGTGCCACTGTACATTGGACATCACGATTACTGTTGTTTGCGTAGATAACTTTTTGAGGCAGTTACCTAGAAAAAATATTATTTATTAAACAAATTTAATAAGACATTTCTCAAACACAAATCGAAACTGATTTAACTACAAAATTCTTACATACTTTCTAGATCTTTTCAGATACTCATTACGTGATTATTTAAAATTTCTCAATCGTTTTAAAGGTAATATTCTATTTGTGTACATTAATTGACCATTAAATACCAAAAAAATTATCAGAATGGATTAGTTGTTGTTAGTTATCTAAGAAAATGTATCTGTTGAAGTTTTGCCAAGCAAAGATAGATGATAAGACGTTACTGCTTCAAATTTTCAGCAGCTACTAGTACGCCGTTTTAGGGTTGGCCTATGAACATAGTTGGTAAAAAAAAACTGCCTTGATAAAAATCAGTGGAGTATAAATTAAAATGCTCAAGAATATTTTTCAGCTCTAAATACATTAGTAGTATACATTTGAGGACTAATGTTTATTTATAAAGGTTAAAAACTAATTTTTCTCTGCTATTGTTTAAGATCAGTTATAAGAAATGGATTAAACCATCACATTGTTATCAAACGTTTGTGAAAGTCTCGAAAATAAGTGAAAAATTTATCAAGTTCTTAATGACAAGTTGAATAACTGATTTAAACAATAGTAATGGTTCATATTCATAACTACGTTAAATCGTACAGTTTGCTTAAGTATTTCTTTATTAATTTTCAATAGTTTAATTGACTTATTTACTAGTTACTTGTTTGCTTAGTCATTGGAACATTCAGATTTTTTAATACTTTTTCCATTTGTCCTGAATGAATATATTTTTGCATGATTTGTAACAAAAAATGTCGTTATATTAAATATAACTTAACTGTATACAATGAAAGGTCTGAAGAAAATTTACAATGGAGGCAAAACCGTACATGTATGATTTAAATAGATTTCTTTTGAAGGTAAAAAAATGTTAACGATAGCAAAATAACAATTTTTGATGTGTATAGTTGGATTTCAAAAGATTATTGTGATATACCCTTTTTTAAATAATTCTAACAATTTCTCTCCACATGCCATAATTGACAAGCATGTTATGAAACTTTTTGATTTGTATGTCTATTAGCGAGATATCCCATAGAAAGTTCTATGGCTTATTTATTATTAATTGTGACAAAACTCGTCAGTAGGATCTTAAAAATGAGCGCTAGAGGTTGAACCAATTAGAAGACTGTGCAAGCCGTACCTACTGCGCAGAACTTATCAGTCAGTACACATTCTCAGTTATCGGCATGCTGGCTGCCTCTGTTGCTTGCCTCATCTTAGTTACAAACTTAGTACTGCCATGTGGTATGAAAGAGTGATAATCATTACTGTCAATATTAAGTAATTCAGAAAGGCATAAAGCTGGCCTAAGGTCTAAGTTACAACTGTTGTACCAGTATTCCGTGTACGTGCTTTCCATTTTCAACTGTAGACATTGGATCAGATAACTATACAAATATCAAAAAGCAACAGTTAATGATTATTTCGTGCAAGTAAGCAACTAGCTAACTGACAAACTAGTGTTCTAAAAGAAATCAGTAACGTATTGGTAAGTATATGATGCATCTGTTATTATCATAACATACATTAAAAGAGCTGTTGCTTTGTCATTATCTCTACTCACAAACATTATACCACATGTAAGTAGTGCAGCTGCCGTTGTAGCTCACAGTCAGGTCAATGCTTCATATTAACATGGTAATATCTGTTTCAAACACCACGTACTCCTTGCACAATAACTTGTACTGTCGTAACCATACATGTAATGTAACCGTAACTGATAGAAACTCAGCTGGATATTTCGATACTTATGTAACTACTTTATCATCATAACGTTCATATTTCTTGTTATAATTTATTGAAGTGCTTCTGTTTATTAGTGCTATTGTACGAGTAGTCTATTTTAAGTTAACTTTAATTTTAATTTTATATTTTTGCTATTATTTTCAAAACTGTTACTTTTTAGAAAAACTTGTTATTGTTATTAGTTTTTATCGTACATCACCACAATAATTTAAGATATTTCCATGTATATTATTACAGAAAACTATTAAAGGTCTTATGAGCTTATTTTAAAGCTAAGTTAATCAATTTATTTTAACTGTGTTCTACAACGTTACATCGTTTTATTATTCAAGATTGATTGTGAGGTAATCTTTATAGATTTTCATGTACATGTTGTATACGTACATGAATGACGTTATACAAAGAAATTAATGTTGTTATTGTAGCAGAAACTATTCACCGCCTTTATTTTTATGACACTGTAGCCACAATTTGAACAGCAGTTATTAAATTAAATTTACTATCATTGCTTGACAAATGCGCGAAATTCTACATTTGCATACGTACTTTAGTTAAGAAAAAAAGATTTATAAGTACACAGAGATATAATTTTATTACTTAAATTAGATCTGTGCATAATTCTGAGAGCTTACGGCCCCAAAAACATATTTTTTATACACACTCGATGTTTACAACTCTCTAGTAACACAAGATACTAAGTTCTTTATCAAAAGAGTAACTTTTATGCAACTCACCCTAGATAGGCCACGTCTCGAGTGCAAGGAATCTTAAAAACTTAAAGGAAAAAAATTATTTTTTTTATCTTTCTATCTTTATCATTTGTTTTATCTTTAACTTAAAAAAAAGCAGTTGAAAAATCAGGTCATCCATCATCTGGTTAGCTCTTTTATTTAAGTCCTTATTAATCCCCAATTAATCTCAGTGAATTAATTCTTAAATGATTCTTTGGAATATCTAAAATGTAAATTTGCTCTGTACTTTTTCAAATAAAAAAAGTAATTAACTATGGACTTATGTTTGAATAGAAGGAAATTCAGTTTACCCCAAAGATAAAAGAAAAAGAAATTGAAAAGTTTGCATTAATAAGATTAAATACAATAAAATGAATAGTCAGTACAGGCAGAACAAACCAAAGAAACAGTAATATATGAATAACTGAGTACGAATTCTTTATGTGCAAAAATACGCAGACAGTAGCAACATTGACACTACCTGAAAAGTTTTGACTTTTGACTCACTTTTAAATTTGAGTTATGGTCAATAACACACAGGTTATTTTTAAAAAACTGGCATATTTCATAGGCTCGAATAGACAGGCACTAAATACAGATTTCCACTTCAAAAAAGTTTTTTTCATCTTGTCACCAAAATTTTTTTGTATGATAGAAAACTCTTATATGAAAACATTAAATTTTCAAATAGATCCAAGAATAATTTTTTTAATACAATAAAAAAGAAAATGACCATGCGTAATAGCGTATACATAGGTGTATTCATATAAGCAAAATAATCATCAGCATTGCTACATATTGACACTCCTCTCACCTCTTCAAGTTTTTCTCATACTAACTGTAATGAACGTTCTTAACTCAAAAAATCACCTGAGTCATAAATAAAAAAAACTTCGGAAAAATAAGATGCAATAAAAATCAATGTATGTAATTATAGAACCTCATATGGAAAAACTATTATTAGAAAAAAATTAAAAAAAAATAATTTCAAAAACCACCACTTTTACGAGGTCTGTGCAGTTATTAAATTATAAAATACTGAACTTAATCTCAATTTTTTAATAAGTAAATATTATTAAATGTAAGTATTAGTTATTGTTTTTTTTTAAACGTTAAATTTTGTTAATGTTTTGTACATAAAATATGTGTATTTTTTAATGAGTTATATTTAGTGATAATATTACATTTCGTAACGAAACAGTGTAGATTACATTTGTTACTTTTAATTGACTATTACTCTATGTAAATGGCTTTATATAATTTGCTTTTTTTGATTGCCAATTTAAATTCTACTCTACTACAAGCTGGCTCTTGTATTTTCATTTAATTTTTTTCTTATCTAATATTTTCATCTAATTGTATTGTCTTAGATTATGGGACATAAGTTTATATTATAAAAATAACAAACAGAAGATTATAATGCTCAAAAAACTACACAGTCACACCTGCTAGAATATAAAAGCTGTGATGGGTCAGACTCAAGAGCTGCTTGCATGATGACCTAGCTTCCGATGCTTGTAACTACTTGGCTACTCAAGCAACAATGTTTTTGCTTCCCACTCGTAAGACTTGTGTATGTGTGTGTGTGTGTGTGTGTGTGTGTGTGTGTGTGTGTACTATCAACTATTTTACACGTACGGATAAACGTTTTCTGATACTTACGTCAGAGGCATGAGATATTTATTTTCATTATATTTAATGACTTTTTTGTATACTAATTCATATAGTCAAAAAAGTACAGTGATCAATGTATCACAATTTTAATCGCAAACACTATTACTTTTCAAGGTAGTACTATCGTATATTGATTGATCTGCAAAATTTTATTGACATTAAACATTAAAGATTATAAGTACCCTGGCATACAGCATACTCAGTGATCTAGTTATATTTTTGTGGTCCTAAGGAGCGACGAAAAAAGTAATGGGCATTTCACTACTTACCAGTTGAACACGTTATCTTGTAGAATGTGATAGTTTATTTCGAGTTTCAAAAAACTGACCTAAAAGATAGTAATAAAAGCTCACGATAAAGACGCTAAAAATATGAACAACATTTACTGTATAACGTATTATCATTGCAATCAAATTTCAATTGTGGTATTTACCTACCTTGTCATGGGGTGGCGAACGTCTAGCATTAGAATAACAAGAAATTTTTTTACATCCATCGGTAGGTACCAGACGTAGAAAAGGGGAGAGCTGGTGTGGCACCCTAAGTTTAGTTGTGAATTGCATTTAGATACTGTTAATGTGCATCTATTAAGAAATAGGAATGAATAGAAGCAACTGTTTAAAATGAGTAAACGTAAGAAAAAAAAAATTTCTTTTATTCATTATTAACGGCAAAAAATTGGTTGAAATAAGTTTAAAAACTGCTCCACTTACCTCATTGGAGGGCACGAGGTGGTAAAGGGTAGGGAACGCGTAGGACGGTAGTTATAAAGTGCTAAGTGTATAGTTTACTTGTAATTATTTGGATCATAAAAGTAATGTTATTTTTAACATTAAAAATTTTTTGATTAGGCAACTTCAAATTTTTCTGTTAGTAGACAATTACACAGAATAAAGTTCGCATCCTTTTTTTTTATTTTTATGAATAAATAAAAATGACGTCATGTATTTAATATATACACACACACATACACAAATTTAATGCTACTAAAAAATTATAGAACGAATATATATATATCTTACGACCTCCCTTTCTTGTAGTATAACCCCGGTTAATTGGTGGTGGTAACAATCGGCTAAGAATATTATCTGTACCGAAGAAACTCTAAAATTAGGAACCAACACTCAAACAATGTTAGTGTTTATATGTTGGAGGGCGGGTTCGTTGCCCTGTGTAAAAAAGCGAAGTTGCTCAGATTGCCGATTATATAAAATATTTGAAATAATTATTATCAAGTTTTAAAATTTATCTGTTAAATAATCAATTGATTCCTGCTCGATATACAGCAATTGTTCGTGATTATTGCTTTAATTATTTTTATCGTTCCCTGAATATTCCCTTCAGTTAATGTCTTTATCTTTTTTAATTCATTTCTGCCCTTTTTTGGGTACAGACAGTATTCTTAGTTTATTTAAAACAATTTCATAAATATCTTAACAGCTATTATTCTAGTTTTTATTCTTAAACTCTAAAAAGGAAACTCGCAATCATACGTGAAGGGGAAGATTTATGTAAATAAGTACCATTAATTTCTTTTCATTTTTAATTATCTTTTATTAATTTAATCATATAATTCTAAGGAAATCGTATCTTCAATTTCTACATGTTTTAATTATATTTAAGTAATCGCGATTCTTTACGTTAATAATGCAATAAGAAAATGAATAATATACCCGACAATTGAGAATTTAGAATTTACTTAAAATTTATCCGCATTCGACAATTTAAATTTGAATTTTTCCTCCTTAATATCTCCACTTAAACATATTAGGTTAGACTAGAACAAGTAACCTTTGTAAGTCAAGGTATTATCATGATGATAATAATAGTGTTAAAAGTAGTCAATAAGCATTAATATAATGATAATATACAGAAATTCGTTATGATAAATTTTAATAAATTATACTAAACGAGAGATATCAATTCAAAACACAAAATATTTACAACGTGGATGAAGCAGGCATCTCTGTAGTACCGAAATCTATCTCTAAAGTTGTTATGACCAAAGCAACATGTCACTTTTATTTACTTTTACTCGTGGGAAAATCATCATGAGTGACATAAATGCACCAGCCACAGACATACAAATCCCTACTGTCACTGTCTTTTCTCGCTTAGCAGCAGTTATACCTCCTATTTGGTTGCAACAACATTATAGATAGATTTTGATATTACACAGATACCTGTTTCATCCACGTTGTAAATATTTTGTGTCTCGAATCGATATTTCTCCTTGAAATTTTTGAACAACGAAGAACATTTTTTTACTGCTTCTGGATTGAAACCATTAGCTCTTACTGTCAAGGTATACTTGTTTTTTCGAAGAGACAATTTCTGTTACTTCGGGAAGCTTGTAAAGCAGCCTTTGCCATTTAGTCCTAAAGTAAATTTTCATTTAATTATTATTATGGACATACATAACTGCGTACATACAAAATCATTTATGGCCACTTGTACATGATAGAAGCAATAGCAGAAATATTTTTTGGAGAGAAGTTACGCTTAATGTTTAAATATTCAGCTAGATCATATCCCAATCTTGTCAAATCTACAGATGTTAGGCCTATCATTTTACTCTCCATCTTTTGAATGTACTGACATAGAGCTCTTTTTCGTGTTCTAGTGAAAAATTCGTTCAAAGACTGATTCTTAAGACTATTGAAAAACAACTGCACTACTTTAACAAACTCATATTAAATAGATACTTTTGTTGTCCATATTTTTAAGCAATACCCACCTGACTTTTTATTGGAGGTAGTTTTGTTTGCTACTTGTACCCTGTCCTGAAGTGTTGTCCTTAAGATATCCAGTTTTTCAGCAGTATTTTAAATTGATTCTCCATTCTTAACATATTTTAAGGCTAGCCTTGTTCCTTTGTTTGTTCTAAAACACATTTTTAATTTTTTTTACAGCGCTCAATCATTCTTAAAATTTTTTTTTTTTGAGCTATTGAATAAAAACAAGCTTTAACTTAAATATCAAGTGATCAGCTGAGAAATCTCTTACTGCTAGAACGCCTATAAAATAGCTATCACATACATAGTTTAGACTAGCCTGAGCTCCACTCAGCACTTTTATTTTCAATGATAGGATTATTGTCAGTGTGAAAAAAAAAGTAGCTAACTACAAATGAAAGTAATGCTTTTCAATAAATTTTTTTAAAGTTTATGTCAGTAAATATTTGAGTGTCAAACACTAAAATTTCCAAAATACTAGATGATGTATACAAAAAGAGCGTGCAGTGGCTTGGTTGGCTGGCTTGCGGATTGGCTCGTGGGAGATCACGGTTTAATCCCCGGCCAGTACGACTCTCCCGAGTAAGTATCTCTGTGAATTTTCACATGTACTTTTTTACCACGCAATGCTCCTCGTGAAAGGGGTGGACGACCTTTTTGCAGTAAAATGGCCTACCACGTAGATCCTTTGCTCTCGAGGTGGTCTATGGGTGACATCATCACTGCACCAATAAATTGAAAACTGTATCCAATAATGTAACATGTATCTAATACTGTAATATGTAACTAATATAATGTCAAAATGTGCATTACTCTTACAAGCCTATATGTACTTGTTTAAGATAACGCCTAAAAAATAAATACACTACCGTAGCAGGTATTTATTTTTTTTGTAAAAAAAAAAAAAATGTATGCTTAAATTTGTTACCGTTTATTTAAAAAATATATAACTTTTCTGTCATGTTATTGCTTAACAGAAATAAGGTAAACACATAAAATGATTGTTTCCAAGTGTATTTTAATAAAAATATTCACATATACTTGAAAAATATAGAGTGTCAGAGTTACCCAACGAACAGTACTGGCCCCACTCTTCCTTATAAGTTATTGTCACTCCCACAAATTTGCTGTCGAATTTTGATACTAATTTGACGTGCATTTTCGAGATTTTCAACTTTTAATTTACATATTGTAATACTACATCTTCCGAGCAAGTAGTTCACAAATACATATTTTTGTTGATAACTTTAATTTTCTTACGATTGTTTTGAAAAACGATAGTAAAACGAAGAACAAAACTGCACTTTAAATATCAAAAGATTATCAATGTGCCATGTGCCGTAATGAAGGTTTCTCAATTTTTAAATAATTTTTTTTACTTTTAGTGTATCTTTACAGCGGTAAAGTTGTTGTCCTAGTTTCGCTCTTAGTTAAAACTATCAATCTTTTTTTTTAGCTTTGTGATGACAAAGTGTATTTAACTACTACAAATATTTTTCAAATCCAAAAAATCGTAAGCGAATCGAAAACCAAAATGATGGAGTTGAAAAGATAAATAAAAAAGTTTTTAAGTTATTATCTATTGTAGAGAGTATTGGTGATGGACTAGCACATACAGTTATAGCATGTCATAAATAGATCGATATGGCCAGATGCACTAAAAATTGTTGATGTTATATCTGTACATAAGCTTGGAAACAAAAAACAAATGACAAAGTACGGTCCTAAGTCGCTTACATCTAACATAATAATATTTAAAAAAATAATTCACAACAGGTTAAGAAATTTTATATCTCATAATAATGTCGTTGCTGAAAATCAGTCTGGCTTATTTCAAGGAAAAGGGTTTAAAGATTCGCTAAATTATAAATTTAAAGTATGATGTGAAAACTTAGATGGAAGTGGGCCAATTTTGATAACTTTCCTTGATTTTGCAAAAGCTTTTAATACCGTAAGTCATACTATATTACTCGACAAGCTATATAACTACAGAATAAGAGGTAATGCAATTGACACAATCAAAAGCTATCTTGATATTAGGTTTTTGTGGGTAAGAATGGGATAAGATCGAAGTCATATGGAGAAAAATAATATTGGGGTACCACAAGGGACAATAGTAGGTTCGTTATTATCCATAATATATGTTAATGATCTTTTAACGGCTATGTTAAATGGATGTATTATGTTTTATGCTGACAATACTGCAATTATTTCTGTTGAAAAGTGTTGGAGCAAAGTCAAGGTACATTAGCAAATATTCGGCACAGGCAGCCAATTGGCTGGATCTAAATAAACTTTCACTTTGTATAAATAAAACAGTATATATGACATTTAAAAACTACTGTGATGAAAATGGGAAACATGTAAAATATGCAAGTCCTGCGTATCACATTTAGAAAAATTACTTACAGTTCTAACTAAACACCCAGCTATACATATAAGAGGTGAAGGGCAACTGAACGTTTGTAGTTATCC
Source organism: Copidosoma floridanum (assembly GCF_036245765.1). NCBI lineage: Eukaryota > Metazoa > Arthropoda > Insecta > Hymenoptera > Encyrtidae > Copidosoma > Copidosoma floridanum. Next base: position 100,231 of record NW_028321895.1, read on the forward strand.
CAAAATAGTAGTATGCACGCTGTTACAACATACAGACTGCTGTACATAAACGTACAATTGCGACATTTAAGTACCGTATGTACTTTATAAAACTAGAAGCCAATGGGTGCTTAGGTACCCAAGTATACAGTAACACTTCTTTGGCAGATAATATATGAATATAGATATCCCTTGAATAAAATAATATTTTAAATGATATACTGTGATGTATCAAAGATGGTGAAATTATTTTTAAAATATTTATACCCGTCAATTAGGTATGGTTTCAATTGCCAATTTGATTTGTATACGAGAAAGTTGCTCTGTACGTTAAATTCTTCTTCAGTGTTTATATAAGGTAGTCTGTTACTTTTTGCTTATATAATATAAAAGACTGCTGACATATTTTTTATTCATTTCTTTCTAACAGCTTAAAGAGGTTGAAACACGTTTCAACAAAATATTTCATACGAAAGCGAGAATTTTTTTTGTATTTGATTTTTGCCACTCAAAATTATAAAAAAATAAGATACCAATTTAAATGTCATCAAATTTTTCGTTAGTTTGTATGTATGTGTTGTACTAAGTGAGACTTAATAAAAAAATTTCACTTGTACTATTTAAGGTAGTCGAGTCCGCGAGGAGAGACACACTGTAATAAGATATCATGTATAAATTTTAAACTTGACAAATTTTTTGTTGAATTCATTTGTACAGTAATAAAAAGTAAATTAATATTTAATATTAAAAGACCAGCGTTATTTTTATTTCAAAATTCAATTTTTTAGAGAGCTTTGTCTAGATCCACAGTACTTTCACGCCTTAAGGTACACACTAGTTTGTAGGTGCATGGTGTGCCCATGGATACCAATCAGCATTTTACTTTCTTACAGTAGCAAACTTTGCTCGCAACCTAGGCACAAATACACACCAACAGCGACTTTCGTGCCCGTTAACCATACTTCGTGCACTTAGTATGAGAAGAAATATTTTTATTCCGTAAAAAAAAGAACACTTGCATTGAGTGATATTAATGTAACACCTCTTAACAGTCTACATAGACACTACTCATTTTATAAATAGATAGTAGTGATTTGTTACTAAAAAAATGGCTTCTCGTTCGTTGACAAAAAGTTTTTGATTCATACATTTGAGAAAAATTTTTTTTTTTGCTACACTTTATTAGTTATTCTGCAAAAACACTGACTTTTGTTTATCGTAAAATTATATAACCATTTATTCTAATAACGATCTCCAGTTCTGTTTGTGTGTACACAGCTTAAGTAGAATTAGGGTATACAACCTTAAAATTGAAAGTCTCAGCTGCCCAACTTTGAGGTTTGATACTTCAAGCTCAGAGCTCTGCCTGTTCGACGTTTTTTGACGTCGAAGGCCTCGAATATCTTTGCTTCAGACCTCCAATTCTAACCTGCAGGAGTTCAAACTCTTGAATTGCTGCATTTTTTGATATAACTACATGCTCCTTGTAATTGGAAGTTACAACGTTCAATATTTTTGGAAATACAATTCTACAAGTTATTCAAGACGATAGGTTATACGATTTTTTGCCGTCTAAGAAATAAATATAAGGCTATGAGAAATTTAAAAAGTATTTTAATAAAAAAAAGTGTATAAAAGCATGCAAGACCGACTAACTGTATCTGCAGTATCATATGGTAAAAGACACGGGGCAGACACACAATATACTGGATGCTGTAGGTCACTACTCAGAGTTACATCTACTAAATGGAGACACTGTACCCTGGCAAGTGCAATAACTACAATCATTTTTCATGAAAATTCAGCTGAATGCAAATATCAGTAAATTAACTTGACATTTTATATACAGTTGACTTTAGTGTATAGTTTTTTCAGAAATAACTACCTTCTAAGGTGATTCTTATACAAAGTGATTATGAACAGAATAATTTGAAACCTTCAGAAATCATTTATTTAATTACAATACACTACTACTAAAAATTTTAGTGTAGGCTGTCGTGTCTATTGAAGTCAACCTACAGTCAGTAACAAATATTATACGGTGTTTCTCACCTATTAACCGCACCCATAGATCCATACCAACGCACGCTTGATCAGTTGCGTGCTCACTAGCGATTCCTGCTCCCTCATTCCATCCCCACCAAATTCAACATCTGGCCTAAGCCTACAGCTGCTCCTCTTTTCCAAGAGTATGTTAATCAAATTTACCTTCATACCTTGACTCATCACACATCCCACCCCTCTTTGTCGATCCAATTTATGATTTAAATAGAACCGCTCCCTGGGGGCTCGTCCTCTTTGCTAGAGAAACAGACAACCAACAAGTAGCCGATATTAACTAAAGCGAGTTGTATTATCAAAAGTCCATCGTTTTATTAAATTATCGTTATAATATTTGTGAACCAATAAAGCAAGTTTCACTTACTGTTAAATTGAGCATTTCATTTCTTATGATATATTACCGGCTCAACAAGCAATCTACTTCACTGGCCGTTGCAGGAGAGCTGTCAGCCTCTGATCACCCATAACTTAAAAAAGTACAGGTAAATTACTTTAAAGTTTTTAACTAGATTGCAAACATTGTTAAGCACAGAAACATTTGGTGTCTACGCGCTGCACGCTGATGCATTCAAATACTGGTGCGCTAAAGTTACGTCGAAGAGCCATGACGTAAGAAGGCTTACGAATGTAAACATAAAAGAATGATAAATAAAACGTAAATTCTAAACATGCTCTCTTATGGCAACTAAGCGTTTCTTTACTAAAAATTGTAGCTTAGGTATTTATTTATTGATTGTACTGAAGTAAAAAACTAACACAATAAAGTTTACGCTATACTAAACATACTGTCATCTTGAAATACATATCTTCCTGAACCTAATCAAAAGATATTAAAATAAACAGTCATACATTTTTGTTTCCCATGTTATAAGCATTGCATGAACAGCCTATTGACGTCAAATATTTTTCGAAAGTAAATGATTTTTGCATGATTTCTCAACCAATTTTATTGCAAGTAATCAATACTTAATTCTCATTATTATACATTACCACTAAATTTTGACATCACAAAAAAGTGCGATCAATATCTACTATACAAGTTGGAAATTTTAACAAAATTTAATGTGTTAATACAAAAATATCTGTACTGTCATTAAAAAAAGTTTTAAATAAAAAGGTCATCAAAGACTTAGCTAAATAACGACATGTAAAGTTGTGATTTTATTACTCTGTGACAAACCATGTGATATTATTACTCTGCTAGTCTACGTTTTAGCTGAAATAACAGTACTCCAAACTAGAACTTGCCAATTTAAGTATAGTCTTCATGCGTACACCGTGCTGGCCTCATTTCATACCCCCAATCAATGTTAAATCTTATGAAAGCAAAAAGTATCCGTGACAGCCACCGGTGACACCATATCCCCGGTTCCATAATACTCCGTGTTAAAGTGCCAGCCAGCATGAGCCTTCCCCTCCAACTTCATGCATGGAGCCAATAATACCAAGCTTTTGATTGAGTTAACTACAAAGTGATTTCAGGTCTGGAAAGTTAAATGATATACGTCTTCTATGATTCAATATCAAATTATTTAATTACGTTGTTCGCTGGAAAACGTTTAACTTAATTATGTATTTTATTTAAATGAACTGTAATGCTTGATTTAATACTGATATAAATAAGATAAAAAAGGGGTATTTTTTCGCTTCCTAACCTCAAAATAGCACCTTCATCGATTGATTTTGGATTCTTAGGTGGAGAAATAACTTACGAAACTCATTTGAAAAAGTTTCTTTACAATCCTTGTTACGGCCCTCACCTTCAGCTCGTTCCGTAAACCTCTTGGTTCGTAAATAAAAGCCCTTTCAAACTCGTACGTAATATACTATTTGTGATATGTAGACTGATACTGAATGTACCTTTACCAAACTCCGTGTTTTTTTGAAAATTAATTTTTCACAACCACTATCGATTCTCAGTAAAAAAGTTAAAAAATTGAAATACTTTTTATTTTTCCCATTACTTTAAGAGAACAATAATTGATTTAATAGTTCATGTATGAATAATGTTTTTTTTTTGTCATGTCTGAATCTACTTCCAGTCTTTTATAATATTGTTAATAGAGTCTTTTTTAAGTAACATTGAAAACATTTTTATACTCAAATTTTAAAGTTTATTTTAATTTTTAAGTCAAGTAGTAGCTATAAATCTTACTTTTTTATAATAATAAAATTTGATATTAATATATTGTTTGAAATTTGGCACTGTCAGCCCCCCTGGCTCCTCTCCGTTCAGGCTAGTTTCCAACCTTCGCGCTTCTCCAGCTTCTCGTGATTCTCGATGTTTCGCAGAACTAGTCAGTTTTCTCCTTGTTTCGCAGCCTAATGACTGCGTGTCTTCAAATTACTATCTTTGTATTGTACCTGTTTAACAGGACGCTTTGTACCATTAATATAAATAAACTTTGCTCTAAGTAAGTTCCTCCTTGTTATCTGTGCAATCCTCTCTCTCTGCCTTCCTGGCATAAGGGCTCTTGCAAATCTCGCTCATTTAAAAGGTTATCGGCACAGGACGAACAGAGGAATAACTTGCAAATCACTGAACAAACACGGTACTGCTAGACGAAAGTTATACGTGCACACGATAGGTAAAAAATACTTGTTTTTCTCCCGTCCTTGCAAATCCCCATACAATCATGGCCACGAATTTCAAGCGAGAATTGCTAAATAAGGAGAATTATTACACCTGAAGAATCCAAAGCCATTCTAATCAAGTACAGTGCATGGGGATACGTGAACGGCTCTACCGAAAAATCAACGATCGAAGAGGACAAACCAAATATAAAAAAGAGTCTCGAAAAGTCGATAAATAAAGATTTGAAGACTCAGTCGGACATCATCCTTGCCATCAGTCCATCTGAGAGTAAACAAGTTAACTTATGCACAACAGTGAAGGAAACATGGGAGCGACTGGAGTCAATATATTTATCAAAAGAACCTGTAAGAAAGGCCACCCTGCTCAATTAGCTTATCTCAAAAAAATGGCAGAAGGCGAGAACACTTGAAAAACACCAGAAGATTCTTCGATGTTGTCGACAGTCTGTCGAAAATAGAGGTCGAAATAAACAGAGACCATCTGTCTATCATGCTGCTTCGTAGGCTCCCAGAAAGTTTCAAGAACTTTTAGTGTGCCATTATATCTCATGATGACATTCTAGTATCGGAAATTCTGTGAATCAAGATCTCAAAAGAAAACGAAGCCAGGAAGGGTATGGAGTTGGAGTAAGAGCACAGCCCGAACGCCACGTTTGTCAAGGGGCGAGACAAATACAAAGATAAGGACGCAAAGATACGATGCTACGTTTGCTGGGCAATTGGCCATTGGGCAAAGAACTGCAAGCAGCAAGTGTGATGGGCCTGAAAGGAAGAGATACACCAGTACTCAGTCCTACCCCGTCCATCTGAATACTTGCGCATGGTTTTTACCCCCTTCACCTAGCGTTGGTGAGGCCGTAGCGTAGCATTGGCCAGCTGGAAGTTCCAGCTACCAATCAGACTCCTATATCTTAATACTAACATGTAAAAATACCAGTAGAGAGAGAAATTTTCCCCAGAGGCCTCTGACCTAAGCATAACTTCCACGGCGTTGGCTCAAGCTACCACTCAGTCACTATGAGTAAACCCTGCCTCCGGGTCCCTTTTAGCCTGACTATCGCAGGCTAACCCCAGGTCACCCAGGATAACAAGTCTAGGTGCTCGTGCTTCCATGGTGACAAGAATCCAGGAGTATGAGGGACTGGCAGGAATAAAAAAAACTAACTAAGTCTTCACCCTTTGGCACGCCACCCGCACTCTGGAATACCTCGAGGTAGACCTTGGTCGCTCAGGGTGGAGCTCCCCAAGCTAAGAGACTCCCAGTGGTTTAGCAGAGTGAAGAGGCAGTTAGTCACGAGGCCTCTGGTATTCTTCCGTAAAACTATTATCCTACCATAATTTGACGCTGCGCACATCACCAATCGGCCCCTATCAGGGCCTTAACTGAGTCAGCGTATTGGAGCTCCCTTCCAACCCAACCAGTTCAGGAAGGGTCCACCACGCCTAGTTTTAACAAGAGAAAAGCCAGTCAGCAAGCAACGTGGTGGACATTGCACTGTATTACAAAATCGGGAAGGCAACAGAGGCCATGCTAGCCGAAATCCTGACTCCACCCGATACCTGGTAACTCGATAGTGGTTGTACGTCACACATGTGTAAGAGCATGGATTAGTTCAAAACGCTCCAAAAACAGCACAAGCAAGCTCAACTTAGCAAGCAGATTAAGCATGGAGGTAAAAGGTAAGGAAATGGCAAAGACACGGTTGGAACATGACAGAAAAGCCAAGTAGGTTACATTCCAAAAGGCATTGTTCATCCAAGACCTGTAGTCTAATCTTGCTTCAGTCAGCAACATAACATGGTGCAAGCTTAGGTTCTTAAAGCAAAAGAACGAGGTACTTTGCAAGCTTAAAATCTTTTTTGCCTGAAACACGCAGCTGAAACAGAATTTAAAGTGCATACAGTCAGATAACTGCACTGAGAAACTGACGTAGCAGTGTCTGCTATAAACTATGATTAGTACTACTATACTCACATGGTAGTGGCAGTTTAGTTGCAAAAACCATAAACTCTGGCAGCCACTACCAGAGTCTGTATAGTGGCGACAGCCAGACTACGCAAAGTACACATTGCCAAAACATAAAAGCAGCGCTGACTACAGAGTATTGTCACATCTACTGTATACTCATACGAGTAGTGTAACAGTTTTTTCATAAGTACGAGAAGCATCAATAAGAACTCGATGAAATACAGTGTATGATTACTCAGTAACACATCGAGTACGACTTTTTTAGCTAGAAAGATTAGTTTCAATGAATGTTTTGACTTTATTGTGAAAATAAAGCACACGAATCGCCTTTAGAAACATGTTTACCTCTTAAATTTGTTTAGAGGTTAGAAGAACATTTTATTAGAAACAAACACACTCACTGCATTGCACAATAATAGACTTATTTACATATTATAGTATATTGTAATATACTGGTATTGTCAGTTTAAGCATCGCCATGACGTATATGATATACTTTCATGCGATACTCTGTACTCTCCGTATATATATAGTAAGCGCGCTTATAGAAAGCGCTGCTTTTATGTTTTGGCAATGTGTACTTTGTGTAGTCTGGCTGTTGCCACTATACAGACTCTGGTAGTGGCTGCCAGAGTTTCTGGTACGCACAACTAAACTGCCACTACCATGTGAGTATAACAGTACAAACCACACTTTATAGCAGACGCTACATCAGTTTCTCAGTGTGCCTCGAATACGTCAACTGAAAATTTGACGAGCTGCTCTAGAGAGAGGGTACAAATCGATGCCTGACAGCTCCATACAACCCAGAACAAAACTGCGTGGTAGAGTCAAAGAACCGCATTCTAATGGAGACCACCCGATGCCTCATGCTGCAATCAGGCTTACCCACATCCCTGCGGGCAAAGGCGGTAAACACGGCTGACTTTATTCAAAATCGCTGTCCCTCAAAAAGGTTTAGTGATAAAACTCCCTACGAAATAGTGCATGGAAAGCCTCCCCACGTATCCTACCTCGTTATCTTTGGTTGTAAGGTCTTCGTCTAGGACAGACTTATTAACAAGGGGAAGCTGAAGCTACGTGCGAGGAAAGGTGTGTTCGTGAGATACTGCAATGAGATCAAAAGCTATAGGGTATGGTTCCCTAGGGAATCCAAGATCAAAGTGTTGAGGGACATCACACCATACAGGTTCATTGAACTAATTAGGAAAAACAAGAGTGACAAAAAGGTCAACCCATTCACCAACACCAACCCCATGCGTACGGAAAAACCTGACGATGACTTTAACTCCACCAAAGAAGGCAACGATGTGGATGCCCCAACAGATTTTCGTGGTTTCTTACCTGAAGAACACAAATTTCCAGGACCAGACTCGTACTTGAATCCAAGAGATGAAGAAAGAGCCGACACCAAAACGGTTGCCTATTTACACGAAAATATCCTCCAGAACACCGCCTTTCTAGCAGAGATCCCGATCACGAAGGCACTAACTGCACTGGACTCTGATGAATAGCTGAGCCCAATGGCAAGTGAGGTAGCGTCAATCCTAAAGAACGATGTATGGACAAAGAGGTCAAGCTCCCAGCATCGCGGGAAGCCGGATTGTGCTACGCACCATACCCGATGAGAACGACTCATTCAATAAGAATAAAAAGGCAAGAGTGGTAGCCTAAGTATATACCTAAAGGTATGGTATAGATTTTCAGGAAACTTTTGCCCTAGTCGCTCGCCTAGAGTCCATCAGGCTCGTCCTATCGATAGCTGCCCAAAAAAACTTAGTCATATGCCAGTTCGGAAGCATTATGCCTCCTGAAGCAGGCAGGACACACCTGGCACAAGCATTAGGATCAGGAGCTCAGCAACCTCGGGCCAGCACTGACCAGTGGAGATCCCTCTATATACACCTCAGGATCAAGTAACGAGTTCGTGACATACGTCGACGATATACTGATCACCGGCAGACATACAACTACTGGACACTTGTCATCAAGGCTATCCCAGACGTTCAAGATGAAACACTATGGCGAATCGCAACATTGCCTTGGTATAGATTTCAAGCGCGACGAGGGAAAAATCTTGATTAGACAGCAGACATACGCAGAGTTAATCTTCATGCAGTATGGTATGTTTAACTCTCATCTAGTTTCAACCTCCCTGGACCCTGAAAGAAGACTCAGAAGGAAGCAGCACCTAAAATTTAAAGGAGCAAAGCCGCCGTATTGAGAGTTGATCGGTTGTCTCCTATATCTTGCCCAAGCAACTAGAGCAGACATTGCTTAAGCCACGAGCCGCCTATGTCAATTCAGTGACTCCTTTGGAGAGCAGCACTGGCTAGCAGCAAAAAAGGTGCTCAGGTATTTAAAACAGACCACGGGCCTGGGCATTTGATACACCAATAGAGAAGCCTCTCTTATGGGCTACGTCGATGCCGACTACTATGGGAGTTGCATTAACGACATAAAATCTTACACCGGATTCGTTTTCAACAACTGGGAGTAAAGACATGGCCTTCAGCGATGTCACCAGGGAGGCCATGCACCTTAAACGCTTGATATTAGAGCTAGGAAGGGCTAACTCTTTGAGTGTCAAGCTATGTAACGATTACTTTCGTGCTCCAAAACTCGCTTCTAACCCCGTATTCCACGCTCGCACCAAGCACATTGACATCAGATGCAACTTTTTACGCTAAGCAGTTGAATCTAAGGAGATCGTATTCGAGCATGTAGCTTCAGAGGAAATATCTACTGATGTTCTTACGAAGGGACTGACCAAGCCAAAGCATCTTCATTGCATCGAGCTTCTGGGACTCAAAAGAGGCTCATAAGAATACGCGAGACCAGTGCACCTAGGGGAAACGTTGAAATTTAGCGCTATCACCTGTCCTGGCCCCTTCCCGTTCGGGCTAGTTTCTGACCACCACGCGCATCCCACTTCTCGTGATTCGCGATGCTTTGCAGAGCTAGAGTGAGTCTCTTTCTTACTTCATAAACTATCGATCATATTTAATATAAATAAACGTTGCTCTAAATACGTTCCTCTTAGTTATCTGTGCAATCTTCTCTCCCTGCTCTCATGGCATAAGGACTCTCATAAATCCGATTCAACTAACATATATAATTAAAAAAAATTGAGTATTAATAACTTATCATCAAATTGGCTGAGAAATTATGCGGCAATCATTTCTCTTTTGAAAAATATTTGATGTATTTTGGCTGTACAAATAATATCGATGCTATCAGTAAACTTAAACTTTTTCAGTTTTGCTTTTATTAAAAATTAGTTTTTTATGGATTTCTTGACTTTCCTGGAATGATATTTAGATTCTTTATGGGGACTGCATTAGACATACATAAATTTCATTTATACAACTAGTATTTGAACTAGACGTTTTGTACAAAGAAAGAATAATAAATTACTTGATATACAAATATTAACTGTTTTTCACTAGTGTGTCTTATTCAGGAAATCTATTATTCAGTTATTGCAAGTGTCTTTAAAACATAGTAATTGGTTATGTTTGAAGGTCACTGTACTGTTTAGTAAAATAGATATACTTTGAGTCCAACCGTGAGTCCCTACATCTAAAAAACCTTATAATGTATATTCAACAATCGTTTAATAATTTAAAAAAAAGTAATTGTAAGAATTTTTAATTGTTTTTTAAGTGTAAGATTAAGTAACAGTACCAAACAGTAAGAAGTCCCTTCATCGCTAGAGATCCAATGATCTCTGTAGGTCAAAAATTATCATCTAAAATTTGACTAATCTCTTGTAATAATGAAAAAAAAGCAAGATTATGATTCAATTCAGAAGATTTCAATTAACTTAGTAAATCTATATTTATACATGTTGAAGCTCTCAGTCTAATGTTCTATAGTTTTCCTTTGTATGGTTGTACATTAGCTACTTTTTGAAGTTACAAAAAGCTTATCTTTATAGATTAATAGGGTCTCTATGGTGATCTTTTATCTTATACTGAGTTGTGGGATTAACTTTCTTTTTAAAAATATACATCCACACAATTTTCACTTTCTAATTTTAGTCCTTTTTAGTATACATTTCTTAAAAAGTAGAAAAATATATCATAAGATGCAATGTAAAGTAAAAATTGTTTATTGACGATAAAAAATTGGGAATCTGAAAAAATTGTCCAGTATGCAACTGTTGAGGTTAGAGGAACTTTTTACTAAAAGATTTTGGAGGTGTTAAAGTAGACTTACCAGGTGTATTTAAATTTACTTATTGTAAAGGTATAATAGCATTTTGAATTAAAAATCTAAATAAAATGTAGATTAAGTCTTTCATTTTCAGCATTCATGGGATCCTCAGCGATAAAGTTATTTTTTCATATTTGGTACTCTAGCTTAAATTGACACAGAAAAGTCCAATAGAAAGGTCAAAAGTATAAAATCGAGCTACAGTCCATAATGAAAATTTTCTTTATCAGCGTAGATGTAGTACATTTGGAATTAAAAAATGGACCTTAGATGTGGCTCAAGACAAAAAGTAAAAAATAAAGATGACCACAACGTTCAGAGTACTTTAATGAATCAGAAAAAAGTATTTTAACACCTGCTAAAGCTCTCAGTGCAAAATTTCAATATTATAGGTTATCTCGCCTTTTTATCTCAAGACTAGGTTCAATTTAATATGAACTGCTGATCTGAAAAAATTATTGTATCTCTAGAGATGAAGTGATTTTTAATTGTTTGATACTGTAAACTAATTTCATTCTTTAAGATTCAATAAGACTTTCAAGAATCAGTAACTGTAAGTTATTCATTTCTAATTTTAAATTGTTTAATAATTTTTATACATATACTGCGATACTTTCTAGGCTTACACGCGAATAAATATAAATCTAGTTCACTGCTTATTAGCTTAACTATCTCTTCTACCATGAATTAAGCCTAGTGAAAATAAGTTACATTTTATCTTTCAAAGCATGCCAGTAGAAATGAAAAAATAAATGGAGTGCATTACATGTGATACATGGCAGAAGTGAGAACTTAAAAATTATTCTAAATATGTATAAATTGACAGGGTGAGCGAAAGATTGTTACTGAAAATATAAGGGATTAAATGTTATGAATGATTACGTACATGTTTATTGATGTACATATCCAGAGAGTGGTTCTTATACTGGCAATGAAGGCCCAGTGTTGCGCTAACTACACTGATATAATTGTTGTTGAAAATAAAATTTGCTTATTGAAATTCCACATACGTGTGCACATATGACAATTATTATTTCTGGTTTGTATATCTGTCACTTTACTAGCTATTTTGCATCTTTTAAACGTTTTTTGAGATTTATTTGGCAAAAAAATGAAACATATGTTCTACAAGTTTGTTATCATTTTGAAAATATGCTATAATTGTTTCTAAAATTTTTTACCTTGATGCAACAAAGAAATATCTTAGACACTCCAATTTAAGGTTATATTCTTACATAACGCAACACCTCTCTATTTGTGCTACACAAAATCTTTTATTAGGAACCCCGTTAAAACCGTATTTTTAGTCCATCTTGCTTTTTTTTTAAATATGGTGTATTCTTAAATATTTAGTAGTTATGTGCAAGCATGGCCATCAATAACCATTACTGCATTACAAAAACTCTGTACTAAACATTATATACTTTATTTTATAAAGGTATATGAAAAACGTTGAAAATTGTGGTAACAATTTTACATAAGTCAATGGCTCTATTTTTGTGGGATGTAATATTTTTTTTACTTAAGAAGCGCGTAAGACTCGTTGTTTTTAATTTATCTTGCTTCTTTTTTTAGTTGTAGCATATTTTTAAATATATTGAGAGGTAACATCACGATATCAAAATCTTTTAAATTAATATTGACTGTTTGCATTAATCTGCCATGCATGCAAAATTTTTCTGGTAATTCAGTTTGTTAAAATAATAACATTTATTAGTCTACGTGTACAATATATACACACATGTACGAATAAGTACATAGTATAGCCTGTAGTAGAGGCTGTAGAAAAGTAGATACCTGAATAGTATTCACACATACTGCATACTTCAAGAATAAACAAGTTACACACACATTTTTAGATACATGCATACGTGCACAACTGCACAGTTGCACCTGCTATGCACTAGTCACTATGAACACAGAAATATGCGTACACATAAATCAAACAGTACTGCAGCGAGTTGGAAATTCGATAGTCAATTTTGGTCTTTTTCTCTTTGGGTATTATGTCTCGTATCATACTCATTCACTCAAGGCTAAGTTTAAGCCAGTTGGGACAAAACATTGGAAAACCTTGAAAATAAGCGTATCACATCTACATATCTCTTAATAACGATTTTAAAAGGCTTTTCTTGTCAGGATTTCTGGAGTCGTATTTTAATGCGAATAAGGCATGATAATTTTAAATATCAGGGTTAGAGTGATGTTAAATATTTTTTAATAAATTTTGAAAATAGGGAAGTTAAATTCAGATGTATATAATAGCATAGTGTCATGCGTCTTCTGCCCAAACTTGCATTTACCATAACCACGATACTTGATATCCTTACAAGCCCTTTTTGTCAAATTGCTGAAAGCAAGTTTTCTTTTTTGTACTTTTTGCTTTAAATTCTCAAGATCAAACTTAAGTATACATTTCTCACAGTTTTCAGAATACCTATACAGTTTCCTTTTTTTTTTACTTGCGTTCGTGCAAAATGACGAATGGTCTTACCTTTCAGTACCAAATGAGCTTTCTGTAAAGAATGCACTTTTAGCATCCAGCTGACTTCGTTTCGTGCGAAATAATGAATGGTCTTCGCCTTAATCTTACAGGAAGATCTTTTAATAAAAAATGTACCATCTGTATCTGGCTAAGTCCGTTTGTTATAAAATATTGAACAAACTTTCAGCCGAGTAAAGTGAAAAAATTTATACACTTCACGAAAGCAAAGCATGCAATTCACCCAGGCGAGTAGTGCTGGAATAGAATGGCCTACTTTACTTTTTTGAAGCGTAATGTACTATTTTACTTTATTAAAAAACATTTTACCAAAAAATTTTGGGGCAAAACACGAGTTCATCAGTAAAAGGCTTCATTGATTGGAAATTATAATATAGCTTCTTTTTGACTGATTGTCATAACTCAGAGCCAAAAATTGGTCATCCCTACGGCAGTTTTTAGAGACTAATGCTTTTATTCTTAATTAAAGTGGCTACTGCAATTTCTTTTCTTTAAAAGTCGGTTCCTTCCAGTACTTGTATCCGAAGCAAGTCTCGAAAATAAATGGCCTTTATGAGGCAAAAATTGGTTTCATTGGTTGCATTTTGAATTGCATGGACATTTACTTTAGTTTTATTAACACTTTGTTTTTTTGAGCTTACAAACTTAAGTTCTTAGTAAACATCACATATGAGTAAAGAGTTTATAGGCAGTTTTTGATCATTCAAGGCTTCAGGTATTGGTTTTATGTTTATTATGATTTCGAAAGCAAAATTGAGTTTCACACTGGTATAAGGTAGTTATGGCAATATTTTTATTTAACTAATATATAAAGCAAAGTCGCTAAAACCGTTATTATTGCTAACCATGAAAACTACTGAACTAATTTTGCTGAAATTTTGAGTACGGATTTTGGATAATTCCGAAATGGTTTTTGCATACTTTTTTTTAAATGAGTTAATAATAATAGCGATTCATAAGCTCACAGTTTTGCTAAAATAGGCTGGCTTTGCGCTTTAGTTCAGTAGGATCTGCTAGATAGCGTCGAGGTAAAACTAAAGCCACCCACAATCAAAGATAGTGAAGAGTAGTTGTAAGAAGCCCCATCGAAGTGTCGATTATTGTAGTCTTTCATCAGCCGTACACCAAGAATAAAGTTGTTAGCCGTGCAACTGGACGTTCCAGCTACCGATGATACTCTTCCTTCATGAGAAAGTAAAATAATTCGATTTCTATCCCAGATCGCCAAGAAAACTGAGTGCCAAGGAAAAATAGGCATTCGGAACGTCAACGTCTCCAGCGGAATAAGTACCAGGAGACGTGTTTAGCCAGAGCAAAACCTGCTCCAACACTTTAGAATTTTATGGCCGTTCAACCATCTGGCCTGGTGCTGTCAGAGGATTTCCTACTTCAAATGCAAGCCAGAAAAGACAGCCCTGAAGAGTACTGGTAGCCACGAGGGCCTCCTTCTTAGTGATCTTTCTAACGGAATACCTGTAGAGCAGGTATTATCCAGGCCCACTTGACAATATATCTTGACAATACTATTAAAGTATTTGTGAGAGGGCTGTGAGGTAAGGAAAATCATCTTATATGTTCTCTTCTAATATATTATTTCAAAAAATTCATTTTTTATGGAAGGGCTATAAGGGAGCTATCGAAGAGACACTTAAAATTCAGAGCAGTGTTGGGGGGTTTTACATATTAGTTGTAAAATAAAAATTATGGAGATACGTTAAGAGATTGCCCGTAGTCTGTGAAACAGTTTAGGAGACCTTTGGTCAAGTGTAAAAGCTTTAGTGAACAGGATGCTTATATTGTTTTCTGAAAGTATTCTAAGTTTTTATGGGGAGTTGGGGTGCTAGGGACTCAAAATTTCAGGATTTTCGACATAATGGATGATGTAAAAGAATTTCATCTCATTTAAAAAAAATGATGTTTTAGGGGGGCTTATGAGACACTAAATCTGTAAAGAGGGCCATGTTAAATACTAAGGGGTGTAAAAGTTCTTACTCACTTTTTATTGGGTTAAGTCGACATAGAAATATAGAAAATTTTTCCTGGCTTTCAAGGGGGGTATGGGCTGTGAGGGTACCATTAGGGTTATAGGGGATAAATCATTTTATATGATGTTGGTTTTCAGGTAGATCTGCCTAACTATTCCCTGTACTTCTCATGGTTTCTTAGCAGCCCCCGACAACACTACCCCCTCTGGAAAGTAAGTTGAAATTCTTTGAGTTTCTTCAATATTTTGAGGATTTCGAAAATTTTTAATCTACTGCAAATCCTCATGCCTACTTACAGAAACTTGGAATACCTCCAGAATAAATCATAATCATATTGTTTTCTGAGTCCCCCTTTACACCTTCATGATTTCTCTTCATTTCTAACACAAAATATGAGAAATTCTCTACATATCTTTGTGTTTTTAACTCAACATCGACTGTGTTAAGCCCCTTAAATCCTTCCCTCACACACCACTTCAAATATTAGTTGTCTCATTAATATTGCCTCACAGATCCCCTTACAAGAGCATTAAACTTTTTTGTAAGAATACGTTATTTGTAACAGGTCCACCCTACACCCCCTAAAAAGATTTAGGATGTATTGTAATGACATTTCATCGTGGGTCACTATAGTTTAATGACGCTCATGGACCATGCATTAACAAAGAATTTTTTGTGAGATTACTGCATTATAGGGTCATGAGGCGCTAATTCCGTACCCACCTTGATCAAAAAACAAGAATTTTTCTTACATACCTGTTTTTAAAAAAAATTGTCTATACGTCATCTCCATCCTTTAATAACTTCAACTTATGTTTCTTCTGTTTCATCAGCTTCTGTCCAAACACCAATACCTTTGATTATAAATAAATACTTTTCAACAAAGGTAATTATTAAGATAAAAAATCTCGATGGCGTATACAATAACTTTAAATTTAAATGTTTCTCTATTATAGACTTACTTTTGTGGGTATGTCTACACTGCCCCCTCCTCTATAACCTTTTTCAAAAATATCTTATTCTACTGATTCCTTATGTCCACTACAAGAAAGCAAAAATATACAATTTTTAGTTGAGTTAATTCTATTGTATACTTAAGGACAACCTAATTTATTTCACCATAACTGTATATTTATTTTTGTGGACTCCTGACTACTTTTGTAACTGTATTGTCTCATGTATATTGTTATTTAAATTATCATAACGGATATTATCCTTTATAAGAACAAAAAAATGGAACTTATTTAACAAGTTTTTCCACACCACCCATGAAGCAAATAAACAGGCACGCTGACTTTTTTTCTTAGCGATCATTTTTTTCTAAGATTATAAATTTTTGCATTTGATTTATAAAAGTATGTGACATGATACACACATACGTTTCATTATTTAAAATTATTATAAGGATGTGATAATCGCCTTGAACATCATTTCTTATCAGTCTTCAGCAAAATCTTTAAAAAAGGTGTTTGAAGAATTATACTAAAACATGTGGCATTCTCATTCTTCTATTTATTGTACCTATTTATTTACTATATATGTACATATGTAATATTGAATCCATCTTATAAATATGTGCTAATGATTATTGCTTTAACTCAAAAATAGTCTACTTTCCTTATTTTTTTTTTTTTTTTTGTATAATTTTGCGACAAACTAACTTCTATTTAAAAGATTGTGAAATAAAAGTTTTTTTTCATAATTAATTAAAAATACAGGAAATGGGCAAGTAGTACGTGGAGCATGCAGTGAAGCGGAGATCTACTCGTAACCATATATTCCTATATTATATAGTTATCTCAGTGGGGCATTTTACACAACCCCCAGTAGCCCCCCTGCAGACCACCATTCACCCCCACTGCCCCCCACTGACCCAACACAAAATATGGTAAAAACCCGTCATTTTGTCCTTTATTTTAATACGTCGCAGTTTTTTTCAAAACCCCCCACAGCCCCCATATCCCCTCCACAGCCACCCACCTATTTTTCGTGATCCCCAATGCCCCCTCATCACCCTCCACACTACTTTTGGGGCACCTAAAAGGAATCATACCATCAATATCAGACCTTGATGGGTATACAGACGTGTATAACTGTCTTATCAGCATGATTTATTTTATCGTTAAGAAAACATTTAAAGTCATGATTGATTTAAAAGGGGTCGTTGCGCAAAGCGTCATTATTATATATATATATATATATATGAAATTATAAGGGTAACTGTTATGTTATATAGTTAACAGTGTCGGGCATTCCAAGGCAATAAAAACATGTTTTTTTCTTACAATTAACCCTTTTTCTATCTATTTTTCCACACTGCCCAGAAGGCAAGTAGATGGACTTTATAAATACCAATAATTATTAACCATTCCATTTATACACTTAAGTATAACCAGAAACCAATTTAAATCAATTGTGTTTTAATTTACTTGTAAGTATAAAGTTCTTGGTACTCTAAGCTTTTTTTTTTGGTAGCATTTCTGATAAACTATGCGTAAAATTTTACGTGCATGAATTATATTGTTACATCCCGAGTTGTATCATATGACAAGAGGAGCTCATACGTCATTTATGTGTGTGCGTGTGTGTATCAGAATACGCTAAGGAGCAAGGTACAAAAAAGGAAGCCTGCCGAAAGTGATTCCGGTGAAAGCAGAGAAAGCAGAAATTGCAACATCCTACTGGCCACGAATTTGTTCGTGTAGTTTCAGGAAACACTGATGGTTAAAGTACGAAGCATTAGAAAACTCTGAAGCAGCAGTTACAACAATCTGTGATAGATGTAAGTAAAATATTAGTCATATAATTTACGCTGAACCTTGTTAAAGTGACCTGATTAAATTGTATTAAAAAAAATAAACTATTATTAAATTGCTTTAATAAAGAAATTCATTAATTACTTATATTATTTGAATAAAGATTATGATTCAGTACAAAAAGAGCAAATAAAGCTCCCGAGTTAAATTCTAAAAACCCCACGAGTGACGATTAAATAAAACAGTTAAGGACTTACTCTGAACAAGTCCAATCATAACAAATTCGCATTTCTTGTGTGTTCTTTAAAACTTTGTTTTGTTCGAAAAAAAAAAGAATTACTATTATAAATTAAATAAATCATATATAGATAATAAAAAAAATAATTTTAAAAAATGCCTGAAAATAGTGGGGAAAACCCGTCAGTGGACGACTCTCTTAAACAACAGTTTTTAAATGTCTTACAACGATTAAGTTCAACTAATTCATAAGTGTGCATAAATCAAGCATCTCAACACATTCCTTTTTATGATGGAACCTCGACTTCCTTAAAAGACTTTTTACAAGATGTAGAAAATCGCAACATCTTACTGGCCACGAACCCGTTCAAAAGCCCTATCAAACCACGAAAACTGAGGTCCATTCCTATTCTGTTAAATGAGTTGAAGTTGGTACAGTAGAAATGAAACACAATATACATTTATAGGATACATTTCTCATAGGTAATAAATTTTGTCTATACATGCAAGAATATTTAAATCATGTTGTTATTATAAAATACATTATTATTTATAATTAAAAATTTTTTTCCAAACTATATTTTTAATACCTAAAATGTTTTCTCTATCAAACTAAACAAAAATTTCATTTTTATTTTTGCATCTTGATAAAGCCACGTACAATTGACCATGAGAAAATAAAGGTTTTTTTTTAAGTATAATCCCACATTTTCAAAACTTTGACCGTGAGACTTGTTTATAGTCATAGCAAATGCTACAACTAATATGAATTGTTTTTTATGTAAAATGAAAGGTAGTGATAAAGTACTTCCAGTATTCAATGTAATTCTTGGAATAAAAACTTTATGACCAATTATTTTCCCCTTAAGTACTTCGCCTTCTACGTTATACGTCAACGATTTTATAATTCGCAATGGTGTACCGTTACATAATCCGTCTGATATACTCAAATTTCGAATTAACATTACTTTTGTACCTATTTTTAGTTTAAGTTTATGAGGTGCTAAGCCTTCATGAACTTTGTTTAATGAACATTTCTAAGGAAAAATTTCTATAAATATTATCATTTGATTTATCAACTTTTTTGTAGGTTGTTGTATCGATGCTGTAAGAAGTTCTAGTTTCTCCATTCAATTTACTTCAAATTTTATTGTTTAAAATAAGTATATTTATTATGTGAAGTTAGTAATACGTTATTATCAAAACAGTTGCTGTAATTACCAAATATTTTTGTACAGACATCATCTGTTATCCAGGATTCAGGAATGTTAAATGTTTCTATGTCCCCCTCTCCAATTTTTAATAATAATTTTGAAAATTCTTTATCACTAGAACGAATATTATTTTGTAATCTTTAAATTTTAAAGCAGTTTCATAAAAATGATGATTTAACAGTTTCTTCCATTATTATAGTT
Source organism: Copidosoma floridanum (assembly GCF_036245765.1). Classification (NCBI taxonomy): domain Eukaryota; kingdom Metazoa; phylum Arthropoda; class Insecta; order Hymenoptera; family Encyrtidae; genus Copidosoma; species Copidosoma floridanum. The sequence continues at coordinate 119,949 of NW_028321895.1, forward strand.
CTATTACCGTTTTTTGTAACTGGAAGAATTTGTCGAAAATCTTTCCCTAATACCATTAATTCATTACCAAAGAAAATTTTTGTAATATACAAGTCTCTCAACGTACTATCAACGATTTCCAGAGCTGCTTTTATAATCATGAAAGCCTCGTCCTACATAATTAAATCAACTTCCCTTCATCTTTTTCTTCAGTTCCAAATTCTAGATATATACTCTCAATATTATTTTAGTCTGAAGGTAAACAGAAATTTCTATGACGAATCATACCTTTTGGTAGTAATACAGATGAAATTCTTGTACAAGCCATTGACAAAATATTTTTACCTCCAGAAAGAAAGTTCTTTTTTTCCAAGCCTAGAAGTTAAGAAATTTTTGTTACATGATTTTAATTATAAGTTCCTACGTAATAAAATTGTTGTTGACAATGTTCACTTATTTTTGGTCTTAGTTAAATCTCTATATAACTGTCAAGTCTTATGTCAATTGAAGCTTGATGATATTCATATATTAACATTATAATAATGTTTACAAGAGTACTCTGTAAACTGCAAATTTAAGGCTACGGTCTCGTACAGCGTACGTAGCCAGAGTCACAGCCAAAAAGGAAAAATCCCCTCACCTTCATTTTAATAAAAATATACGTTAACGCTCTGACTTTCATTACCGAGCGCAAAAGTAGTGTTGAGAAGTGTTGAAATGTAATCAAAAAATTAATCACCAGAAGGCAACATATGTTAGTGAAATAGTATATCATACCGGTGGTACATGTATATTCTATCCGACGCTAAGAAACGACTTAAAATTAAATCAAATTATAGCATACTGAATAAAAGATTACACACCCATTGGTTGTGTTAGTCATCGATGTCACAACTGAATCTGACGAGGTTTTTTACTTTTCTAATGACAATAGCATAATACATGCATAGTAACACAGCAATGCATAGTTGTAATACTGTTCGTCAGATTGGTTGTAAAATATGGAAAAAATTACTTTAATTTTCATATTATTTCTACAAAGTTAATTAACTTAAGCCTTCCTTAGCCTCTATCCACTACTCCTAAGCTCCACGATATTATTTATTTCACAGTGAAGTTCTTAACCGATTTAAAAGGTGAGAGTTGGGGCGCGAAGCACGCAGGGGGATGGAGCCCCACTAATATATATATATATACATATATATATATACATATATATATATATCAGATAACAAGTACCGTATCAAGTATCATATCTGATATCTAGCTGATAAGAACAGATTGTTAAGTTTTTCGCTCGACGATAAACCATCCACCTCCCCCACTCTATTTGCTAACCTAACGTAACCTAACAGTTATATAATATTAAGCTAGTGACACCTCGGTGCACCAGCTTATAAAGAGAAGGGGATGGGTTTAGGGAGTGAACGCCCCATCAGACTTTGACCTTGACGCCCAGGTAACACCACTTTGATCTTAGCTAGAGGCCGAGAAGCAATTTATGTATATATTACAGTAGGATGTATATATATCTTTTCATGTTATATAGTCGTAAGGGCAGGGCTTTCTACACTACCCCTCCATGCTTCCTGCAGCTCCTCCACTGCCTCTCCTCCACCTCATCCCCCCTCCCCACCAAACAAGGAAATATTTGATTATTGTCAACGATATTTCAACCCAACAAAATAATAGCCAAATACCCACTGAGCTATCCCCACCCCCCCTGAAGCCCCTCCACACAATGTTTGTAGCCTTTATTTTCCACGCCCCTTCGTTCCCCCCCCCCCCGCACGTTTCTAAGTGCCCCCCCTGCCATCCCTCTACCACTATTTCATGGTCCCCTGCTATACGTTACTGATCCAGCACCTGTTGCAATATGAGGGATAATTCTACAGATTTGTAGCAGCTCTGTCTACAGTTAAATGATTGGCTATCGTATAGACAAAGTGTACATGAGCTAAAGCTAGTTAAAGCCAGCAGTCGCAAGCGGCAGCTCCTGCAGCTTATGGTAAACAAGCTCTTAGCTATACATAGTTATCTATTTTTTTCACACCACGCAGGATGCAAAGAGATTGATTTTATACTTAGTAACAACAAGTACAAAAAACATTCAATAAAGTTATAACTTTATATAAATATTGATAGGGATAAAATCTGAGGCGCATTGACCTTTTTCTTGTTTGTAGTATTTTTTTCTTCCATTTGGCATTGAACTATTACATGTAATTGTTCAACATAATACAAATATTTATTGAAACTCTAGTAGCAAAAAAATAATAGAAAATATGGTAGACACCATCAGTAGCCTTATGAAACTACGAAGAGACGGAGCTCCCCGATGCTCAATGCAAGGAAAAAAAAATATTGATAGATATAGTAATTAAAGAACAATATCAAAGGTGAAACTTCTAAACACTTGCTCCACAGTCAAAAATCAATAATAACATAGTATAAAAAATTAGTTATTGGAGCATAACTTTATTTACACAACTAACATAAAAGCCAATATTTTGACGTCATGCTGACGTCATCCTCAGGGCAACAATGTAAGTGTTAGGATAACACGTGGCATTGCAAACGGAGCAAAAATTATTAGTACATAATGATCAATGTAAAGAAATTACATGTAATAATAAGATTTTTGCTTTCACGAGAAACATAGTCAGAAACATTAAAAAAAAAAAAAATTTATAAAAAGCAATCATACATACATACATATACGTAGAAGTTGTTATTTTATACATAACTTCAATTTTAAGAAGATACGTTTATTAGTACAGAATCCAAAAATTTGATTTTTTAACATTATTAGTTTTCATTACGTATACGAAGTAGTCACAAAAATAAACCAATTTTTCTAAAGTAGTTCAAATGAAGGATCTTATTTGGCAAAATGTTACAAATAGTTATCCTGAATGGAAACTTAAACTTTAATGATTTCTAACAAATTGTAACATAATGAAACATAAACATATCATGTCATTTGCTACTACTAAATAATGTTGATTGAATTTATGTGATAACCTTCAATTCGTCGGTTTTTTTCAGAAAGTGTCTCTTTATCAGAAATTTCTTCCCAAACAACATTTTATAAATCCTGATTATTTTTACGTTCAATTTGCATAAATATCAGATCTTGAGTTTTGCATCTTGATAACGATATGCATAGTTATCTATGAAAAAATACAGGTTTTTTAAGTACATACTGGCTGTTTTGAAACTTTTCCTTGATATTTGTCCATTGTCATAGTGAATGCGAAGACTAAAGGAAATCGCTTTCTGTAAAGTATGAAAAGTAACGACGAGGTATTTACCTGTATTTAAAGTGATTTTTGATATAAATATTCTATTTTAAAATTTTTCTCCTCTGACAATTTCAGCCTAAATATTATACTTAGATAATATTTTAAACTTTATTTTTGTGCTGTTGCACAAGCCATCTGCTAAACACAAATTTCTTATTGACATAACTAATACTCTAACTTTGAAATTCAGTGAATGTGGTGGCACACCTCTTCGAATATTGTTAAATATTTTAATATGGAAATTCGTGTAAATGTTATCATCCGATTTATTGACACCTTTGTTCATGGCATGATCCATGCTATAATAAATTGTCGTATTGCCTGACATTAAATTTAAAATATTGTAATTAAAAAAAGTAGTATTTATTCTGAGAAATCAGAATAACACTACTTAAGAAAATTAATTATTTTTACCAAATATTGAAACATAAGGTAAACGTACCTACTATGGGCCACTGTACGTATTATGGGCCATTGGGCGATTAAGCTGTATATCTTAACAATTAAAATTATTTTTATGTACTAAATAAAAGTTAAAGTGTATTCTTTCAACCTTAATCTTTTTAATGAGCTAAGTTAATTTTTCTATAATACTTCTGAACTTTGAAAAAAAATTTTTTCTAATCGTCCTATCTGACTAGCTCACATCGCAGAGAAATAAACGGAATGTAGACATCCAATCACGCAAATAATACTTACAATTTTTATTGTTTTCAAAAAATATACATTATATGAAAATGACATTATAAATAGCTTGAAGCTTGTAGATTCCATTAGTGATCTTAGATTTGTTTATGATATTATAATTATTTAAAAAAAATAGTGGCCCAACTTATATCCATAATTTTTGTTTGATGTACTTATTATGAGTCGGTAAAAGTAGAGTGGCCCAAATGTTTTATCCCACAGTCAGTCATCGTACGTATTATGGGCCACTAATTTTGATCATTGTTTTTATGTTTGATTTATATTTATTTAAACAATGTTTGTTGTTACAAAAATTGAGTGCTTATAAAAACAATAGTGTCTCTAAAACCATGGGTAAGTAATAATACTATTAACATCATAATGTGTTTACAAAAAGTTAACCTTAAATTTCAACAAAACAAAAAATGTGTTTACAAATTTTCATACTCTTTTACGTAAAACGAGTCATAATAAGTCAAAACCAAAGAAAAAAGTAATAAAAACAAAGACAAAAAAACAATGTAGAAATAATTATTCTAAAGTATCTCTTTCTAACGCTTTGAAAGCGGTGCAAAATGGAACTACAGTCAGGTTGGCAGCTAAAAATTTTGGAGTTCCTAGTACAACTTTGGCCAGAAAAATATGCTTTCGTGGAAAATTTAACAGTTTAAGTGGACCACCTACTGTTTTTTCAAAGAAAGCAGAAGATGATATTGTGAATGCTAGTATTTACGAAGCTGAGAGAGGAAATCCAATGTCAAAAGATGAATTGTTAGATTCTGTGCAACAGTATGAACAAGCTGAAAGTTTAGGTACTCCCTTTACTAATGGCAGACCAGGACGACGTTGGATAGAAGGTTTTTTCAAAAGACATCCAGAATTGACAGTAATAATGGCACAAAATTTGATTAAGGCTCGAGCAGACATCACTGAAGAACACGTGAGAGAATGGTTTGCAGAGGTTAAAGTGTTTTTAAAGGAAAAAAAATTGGAAAATTTAAGACCTTCTCAAATATTTAATAGTGATTAAACTTATGTAGAGTTATGTCCTAAAGCCAAACAAGTCATTACTAAAGTAGGCTCCAAAACAGTTTACAAACAAGTTGATGGTGATGAGAAGGGTAATTTTACACTTTTTTTTATGCATAATGCTGATGGTGTTCGTGCCTCTCCTATGGTGATGTATAAATGTAAAGATGGTATTCCAGAGAAAGTTTTAAAAAATTGCCTTCAAGGTTGGGGATTAGGAAATTCTGATAGCGGTTGGCAAACTGCAGAAACTTTTTATGAGTATATTGTCAATATATTTTTTCCTTAAGTGATTGACAGTAAAATTAAATTTCCTGTTTTAATGTATTTAGATGGACATTGATCTCATGCAACTATCCCCTTAATCAAATTTTGTAGAGAAAACAAAATTAAGATAGTCACCTTATACCCTCACTCAACTTAAATATCTCAGCCACTTGATGTCGCTTTTTTTGCTCCATTTAAAGCAACTTGGGCAAAAACTGTTAATAAATGGAAAACAAATAATAACATAAGCCGATTAAGAAAAGAACACTGTCCTAATGTGATTGCAGAAACTCTTAATAATATGAGAGACGAAGCTGCTATTGTGAAGAATGGTTTTAAATGTACAGGACTGTATCCATTTGACCCAAATGCAATTGATTATAACATGTTTAGTAAAAAAAAGAAGACACAATTTTCTGCCAATATAAGTCCTACACAAAATAGTGGATTATTAGAATTATTTGAGAAATCACTGGATCAGAATTTATTAAATTCAAAGAAGCAGAAGCAAGAAGATTTTGGAGTGGGGAAAAAAAATTTGAAGGAATGTATAAGTATTGGATGAAAATAAAAGGAAAAGAAGTAGTAAGTTGTGAAAGTGAAAATAAAGACAATCAAGAATCAGTTTCTACACAGTCAGAAGCAGCTCCTGGTATTTTATTTTTATCCTAAAAAATTAACAACTACACAATGGTTGGAGGAGGGACAAGACAGTTTTTTAAAAGTTTCTTTAAGTTTTCAATCATTTTTTTTATCGTTTATCTTTAAACAATAATGAATTTAATTTTTAGTAATTATTTTTTTATATTCAAAGTTTTTTGGAAGACAGATTGCTAGTTTCTTTTTTTTTTTTTTTTTTTTTGAAGAAAAAAATTAAATTGTGAATAGTGATTTTTAAAGTAAGATTTTAAGTACTGTCAAGATGATTGTTGTCTTGGATTTACTCATTTTTAATTAGTATTTAATTGTGTACCATTTAAAAAAAAGTGAATGTCATTGAAATTGTATTTATATTTTTTAATAAGCGTCAGTTTCACTTAATTTTTTTTTCTAGGGCATGTTACATCTATGATTTCAAATATTGAAATAGTCCTCGCAGAAAACCTAATCCCAACTGAACTAACAGCAAAGATTTATTATTTAATTATAATGTTAGTTATAGTAATATGACAGAATACAGACACACTGAAAACTCAGAAGTTGTATCGCAGTTTTTCTTACCAATTCTGAATGACCCATCTACTTTGGATCCAAGTCACTCAAATAATATAATAGAGGATGTTGAAAATTACAATGAAAGTACTTATAACTTGACTGGATCAAATGTTATTTCTAAACAGCTTGATGAAAAATCTACTTTACACTTTACAACAAGTGAGTATCAATTTTCTTTCATTATTAAAAAATTCATATTTATAAGTTTTAGTATCTAATGCTATTGTTACGGACGATATGCTGGGCAATTTTCAGATGAAACTCTAGTACAAAATAAAAAAGAATGTTTTGTATGTCAAGAAAGAATTGTAAATGAAAAAGAAAGTATTGTTTGTCAATCTAGTATTATTTGTCAAGAAAAAAAGGCTTAAGTTCAAGAGAACATTTCACAGTCTTTGAATGTGTCACAAGAAGACAATGAACAAAATAAAAAATCTGTAGATGGTTTGTATGAAATTTCATTTATGCTATTGATTTTTTGTGCTACAAAATAAAACAATTTTTAAACTATTTACGTCCAGGAGTTACCAAACCCAAGCCTATTTCCCAATACTTGATGTTACCAGAAGATTATTTGTCTAAGAAAAAGAAAGAAGTTATGCAAAAATCAAAAAAATCTAGAAAGCTAACAGCTGGAACTTCAGATGTATATTGGGATGTACTGATGAAGAAAGAAGAAGAGGCAAAACAAAAAACTTGAAAGAAAGAAGAAAGAAAAATTATTCAAGCTGAAAGGAAAAAACTTTAAGAAGAAGAAAAAAATCAAATGGAAGAGATTAAAAAAGGCAAAAAAAGATAGTGACGACTAACTGAAGCTGCTTAAAGTTATAAAAACAGAGCCCAAATAATTTTTATTTATACAAATTTGTTATAACGTTTGTCATTCATGTTCAATTATTATTTATTCTAACATTATTTGTAATAAATAACTTAAAAAGTTAGTAACACCATTTATCCTATTTATTATCTGCAGTCTACAAATTGTCTCCAAATTACCCAGTTTCAGCTATGGCCCATAATACGTACATACATTATGGACCGGGGGACAAACTTGAAATGATGGCCCATAATACGTTCAAAAAGAGGCTTTGCTTTTTTTCACAGTAAAAAAATTTTTCATTAATTTATTTCCTGTTGAAATTATTGGAAATTCTTCGTAAATGTCTAGCGCTTCGATTGTTATCAAAATCACTGATAATAATAATCTTTTTTCTTTACAATCTACAAAAAATCAAAATCTCATACGCAAAGTGGCCCATAAGAGGTACGTTTACCTTACATCATTGACCTTCTATTTTTCTGGAATGATCAGAGATTCCAGTTTTCTCCCTAGTAAATCTCTAAAGGTAATTTAAAAAAACTTTAATTAACCGAACGGACGTTTGTATTTAATTTCAAAAATATAAAAAGAATTTCAAAGAAAAGCTGACTTGATAGTTTCTGATGTAACCATATGTTTATTACCATTTTCTATAACAGGAAGTGTTTGACGGAAATCTCCTTTTAAAATCATTAATTTATTCATAAAATGTGTGTATTGCATGTACCTACACAAAGTTCTGTCTATTATCTCTAAGGCTTTTTTCGAAATCATAGAAGCCTCATTCTAAATCATTAAATTGATTTCATGTAATTTTTTTGTAAAATTTGGTATCAAAAAATGCAGGCTCAATATTATTGAAATCCAAAGGTAAGCGAAAAGTTCTATGACTATTCATACGTTTTCGTAGTAGTACTGATGCGATGCCAACTCATGCCATTGATGAAGTTTTTTTTCTTTGTTATATGAAGTAAAAAATTAATGTTTTATATCAAAAGCTTTTTATAATGTTTCAGGACCATGTATAAAATGAATTTTCCTAACGTTTTTACATACAATTATACAATTTTAAATATATTTTTTGTTAATTTTTCAGCTAAGCATACATTGAATTGAAACTATGTTTACAGAATGCAACTTTCTCAGCACCATTACTGTTTTGTAGGTCAATTTTAAACGGTGCAGGTAAATTAAGTAATTTACATGATTTATATTTGAGTTCAGAAATTCCGTTTATGTGAAGAAGAGCATAATTTTCTTTATTATAATTGAAATGTTTACAAAAAAAGTTTTTATACTTATTTTAAATTTCATCACCTTGTACATTCTCTGATATTAAAAACCATGCAAAAAATTTTTATAATTGATGAGGAAACATGCAAGTACTAGCTTACTGGAAAATATTGTTAATCTGTGACTCATACTTGATTAACCCCATGGCAATAGCAGAATCTTTGAATGTTATATATTGTATATCTTTATATGTTTTTAAATCTTCAAAGAAATCGCTTCGTTTTTTATATTTAATATTATGTTCAGAAAAATTGTTTATTATATTTCGATGACACTATATTTAATGTCCTTGTTAAAGTATTTTATATTTTTCTTTTTTCTTTAACCCAAATTTTGAGCTAATTATTCAAAGAAGACTTTTCTGGGGTATTAAAATACTTTAAGGATTTTGAAAAATTATTCTTTTCATTCAACTCAATCCAAGCTGTTAGTTGCAATTGCAATTTCGTTAGTATCTGTCCAGTAATATTTTCTTCGAAAACTAAGTTTGTTCATTTTCAAGGTGCACAGCAAGATTTACAACCTTGTGACTCCTACCACAAATTGGATATTCTTGTAATTTTTATGCGGCTTCTATGGGACTGAGATATCTACTATCAACGTAGTTTTTTGTTTCATCTAGAATTTTGTCATTACAATTACTTTATCTTTAATTTAATAACAGCTTTATCACCACCTCTATAAACATAGCCGTATATGTATTGTATGCTTTTAATTAATGCACAATGCTTAACGCTTATGGGCAATCTATATTTCATTAACAAAATTTTATCATGTAATATAATTTTATTATTATGTTTAAGTAGGATTATTTTGTTGTTAGGTTGTATTGTAATGAGAAGATGTGCATGTGGTAAACCACGTTCTCAAAACTCTACAGCATAATCATAGGTTATTAATTTTCCAAAGAGAATAACTATTTTAAATTCTAAATAATTATTTTAATAAAGAACTAAAGAAATTTAGCTCTTAATATTCACGTATTGCTCTAAGATTTCAATGTGTAAAAGGTAAGGGCATCAATGCTTTTGCACTTAAATAAAATCTGGTAGTAGAAAGTTAGCGCACTAAGTCCGCTGAAAAGTGAAAACTGTATAGTTTTATAATTTAAAATCTGCTAAGCTCACGCTAAGTAAGTTTTTATTTTTTTCAGCAGTTTAATTTAACCGAATTGAAATAGGTTGATTAACCCTAAAAATAATAAGTGTCAATACAAGCATTTCTAACTAAGCAATTTACTGCTGATACTATATTATTACTCTTTTTTTTTTATAAAAATAAATATCTACTAACGCAAAATACTTATCTCGAAGGCTTTTATTGTCAACAAGTACATGTAGCCTTGTTTCAGTAAGGCACATTATTACATTATCAGTTAGAAGTTCAAATGACATTGGTAACACATACGTAACATCATTGGATACGGTTTATTAAATTTTTTAGTCCAGTAATGATGTCCAAAAATAGTACTTCAGTAAAAAATCTAGGTGATAGGCAGTTTTACTGCGAGAAAGTCGCCGCCTATCTGGTTACGAGAAGCGTTGTGTGATAAAAAAGTGCATATAAAAATCACAGAGGTACTTGCTGAAAAGAGTCGTACTTGCCAGGAATCGAACCCGTAGTCTCTCACGTGACGTCCCACAAACCAGCCGACCAAGCCACCACGAGCTTATATATTATTTTTATCATTTCGCTATTAATAGGAGGTTAACGCGCAGTGTGCGCAGGGGAGCTGTTCTGTCTCAAACCGATACAGCAATACGCTAGTCTCTTTCGGTCGTGCACACTCCATTCGGCTCACATCGGAAAAAATCCGGCACACGTGCGCGGGCGTGTCTATTACACATCGTTTGCTAATTGGTGTGCTTTCAGACCGGGGGAAAAGAGAAAAGGATAATGCGGGAGAGCTACCAAATCTTCAGGAAAGTGCCTCGCGCATTCGTCCACTCTGTTCTTGCTCCTCGCTGACGACAGTCCTCTGCCGATGCCACTTTGTGAGATCAGTATCTTTTCTTGTTTGTACTATCGATTCCATTTTTGGGTTAATATTAAACATTCAATCCGTGAAAAACATTTTTGATCTTGAATAACAGTTTTGTCGTATTTGTGAAACACGCGTAAATTGCTCGTGAGCGCGGGCTCGCCACGTGCCGCGGATTGCGCCACACACGTGTGTCCGGTGACTTCACTTCGCCGCGATTACCACCGACCGGGCACGTCATCATCGTCACCCTTAATTGTGCGACCACGCTTGGCCAGCCGGTCCGTAGAGTGTGAGAGCTTCTCTCCATTCATACCTACCTCCTTGGATGTCCACCAGCTCGAGTGACATGTGGAATCGACGTCTCCGTCTTCCCGGTCTCTCAGACTCAGCACCACGGGCCGACCTATTCGCACTCTACTTCTACTGACCGTCTCTCTGATCTTTCTACACACACATACACATGTTGCTCACACCTCTATTATTTGTTGTCTTACTTACATTACAGTTTATTTAATTTGCTCGCTTGTTTCTAATAAATTGGTTTTTTTATACTTCTCAGCTTTTTCCCACAATTCTGTTTACTTATTTAGTGTTTACCTGGCCAGGTCCATCCTGTACTTTATTGTATTTAACGTAGATATTTTAGCACATTTGAGAAAATTCACATAGTTCAGCTCGCTTATTACTATTGAGTTAACGCAAATTCCCTTGTTGAACACGAGGCCTCTTCAACTGCGAAGAGACCCTCACATATACGTACAGGAACGGAGCCCTCCAAGTATATATGGGTAACTCTGGCGTTACTTGCTCAGATCGGCTTGAAAAATTTTTTAAAAAGATGTTGGTTCAAAATAATTTTTTTATGGTATTTTTACTGCACACAACATCAGTAACAATTACCTAAAACGATGTAACCATGAAATTTGCTGGTAAAAAGTTATACAAAATTTTATAAAAGTCAGTTTTTATCGATTTTCGAAAAATTGTAGCACTTTCTAGGACGTGTAGCTAATCTTTTTAAACAGTTCTAGTATTCTTACTGGACTAAAATAAAAGTTGAGATCAAGACCTATTGATTAAGAAAAAATTTTATTTGATTTTGTGCCTCCATTCAAAACTTACAGCTGTTTCAATTAGAGCATGAATATTGCTAATAACGTGATTTTGGCTAAAATCCAGTATTCTTCATAAAATTACTACAACTTTTCATTCAAGGCGTACAATTGAAAGATTTTTATTTTAATCATTAGGACTATGCTTTTGCTTTCATTTAAGCCCAGATAAAGCCGCCTAATACAGTGCACCACTTGGCTACCAACGTTGAAAGCAGCACCACTGTTTTTGCATTTACGTATCGAAAAAGGGTCGATTGGGCGAAACTCCGAAACGTATGTCTCATCTTTGAGCTCAATAGTGATGAAAAAAAGTTTGGCTAGGATTGATAGCTCTCAAACGAAAAAAACGGTACTTTGAGGTGATGTAAGGTCGGAATGGAAAAGTTCGGAATGGAATTTTCAAAGTTTGTAATTCTGGTACTACTCATAGACAAATTACAATGACTTATCTACTCATAATTGATTTACTAGCCTCAAATGCAATAAGAAACTGTAGTTTGCGTACCTACACACGCAAATCGAGTGATTATTTCATGGGGGTTGGAACGGAATGAAATGTTTGTACGCGCGAAATACGCAAAAAGAAGAGCTTGGCTATTCGAGAGGTAATAACTTCAGGTGCAACTGTCGTTAGGATTTATTTATCTTAGTCGTGTACTGTAAAAGGTGACCATTGGTTAGCATTTCCAATCCAAAAAGTTACTAGTTTGAACTGATTTTTGTTAAAACCGCGATTATGGTGAAAATATGCGGACACAATGTGTGCAATAAAAACTCACTCGTCTTTGTCAATTTTTGGTGGGGCTAAGGTACAAATTCTATCCCCAATAGCTAAAGTATATAATATTTACACACTTAACTGGCAGATTAGCCATATTTTTTACCAGTGAAAGTTTTTATGAGTGAAATTGAGTTGTGGACATTGATTGGAATGAAAAATCCGACTCTAAATGATTAATTATCTCAATGAAGGAATGAATATTTTGGTATGAGATAATATGTCCAATACAGTCAACAACATTTAACACAATTTGATGTTTTTAAAGTTTTTTATTTTGTTGCGGCATGTGAGTATGAGTACTGGACACGATCTGAGCAAGTTACAGCAGAATCACCTATATATATATATAAATATCTTCCTATAGTATTTAATTGTATTGATGAAAGTGAGTCTCAGCTCCCCTTACGCTCCTCCTTAGTTCTCCCCAAATTCACACAGTTATTTGCTTGTTTTTTCGTCAGTTTTGATCAAATTATATTTTAGTAAGCTCCCCCCCCACTCCCCTGCTCTCCCTCAGCTTCCTCTTACTCCCGCTTTACCTCCCCCAAAATATACTTATTTATAGAATATTATACCATCCAAAATCTTAAAAAATATATTTAATTTGTTACTTAAGTCATACCTCGTATTTATGGTTTTTCAAGTCACTAATAATAGGTCCGCCTCTGTCTATTCTGTCCCCCTTACGTACTTTATGTCTCTGAAGGACCATAATTTGTGTAACTTAATTGAACTTTAACATTTGGAATCTCTTTTTAGTCCATATGTACGTTATCTGAATATAAAATTCTTAATTAACTCAGGACTTTATTTACAAAAAGACAGAATTCAGAAACAGGTATAATTAAATAGGCAAACACAATTAAGCTTTTAAAACAATAATTCATTTTATTACTTTAATGTTGTGACATTTTATGTGTCGTTTTTCTCTATCTGCTCTTTTAAAACCCTTTCCACATTTTTTATATATTTTTTTTTCATGGTTTTTATGAATTAACATACGTAAGATAAAATGTGACGACCTTTTAAACGTTTGTTCACATTCTGTACAATACAATAATCTTTCATCACTATGTTCTTTTTAATGCCTCACTTAATTTTTTTCTTTTGTAAAAACAATTCCGCAAACTTCACAAAAATACTTTAATTTTTGATTTTTCAATTTATGAATTTTTAATTTTTCAGGTGTTAAAAATTAATTTTATGTTGCAGAAGTTGCAAGAATGTGTATCATTATTTTTGAAGAATATACGTTTACTTAAAATTACAAGTTATAGATATTATTTACTTGATTGTTATTATTGTAATTAATTTTTTTACCTCAATTCCATCTGTAAATGGGGTTTGTATAAGTTAAATTATTTTGTTTTAGTACGGTATTAAATAATTGCAGAAACAAATTTTTGCTATGATGCAATATCTCTGGTTGTTTACAATTACTAACCTAAAAAACAAAGAATTTTGTGTGTATATTTGATTTGTAACCAAGTATGTCAATGAATAATTCTTCAAAAGAAGCTCTTACGTGAAATAAATACATGTTACATTTTTTTGAAATACTGAAAAATTTCTTTCCAAACAATATTTTTAATTTCTGATTTATTCTCGGATTCAATTTGAATAAAAATTATTATTGGATTCTTACATTTTGGTACAGCAACTTTTAATTATGCGTGAGAAAATAAAGATTTTTTATTATACAATTGTAAGGAATCAAAACTCTGTCCTAGTAATTTATTGATAGTCATAGAAAATGCTAATTCAAAGGGAAACTGTTTTCTATACGAGATAAAAGGTAATGATGATCATGTGCCAGTATTCAACGTTATTCTGGGAATAAAAGCTTTGCTTCCTTTTTTTCTCCTATAATTATTTCTGCTTCTGTGTTATACTTAAATAACTTTGTTAGTTTTAATCTTGTGCCATTACAAAGACCATCTGATATACTTAAATTTTTTTTTACCATTACTATAGCATTTATTTTTAATTTTAATTCAAGTGGTGGAAAACCATCTCTAATATTATTTAAAAATTTTATTGGAAAATTAATATTTATGTTATCATCTGTTTTATCTTTGGAAGTCGCGTGGTCAATGTTGTAATAAATTTTAGTGTCGCCTTTTATATAACTTAAAATTTTATTGTTAAAAAATTTACTATATTTATTGTGTAATGTTAATATAATATTATTTAATAAGAAATCGTTGATTTTATAAGAAATTTCAAACAAATGTCATTTGTTTTGCACTTATCTGATATTCTTAATATTAAAATTTTCTCTTTCCCAATGTCTAACAAGAATAACGAAAATTGTTCATTAATTGAACGAATATTTTTGTTTAATCGTAATATATTGAACAAAGGTCCAAGATGAGAGTACTGAATAGAGTATTCTATTATAGAAATTTCGTTAGCATTTTTAATACCGGAAAAATTTGACGAAAATCTCCTCCTAAAATGATTAATTAACTCCCAAAAGCATAAGTCTCTTAAAGTTATATCAACGATTTTTCAGGCCTTCTTAGATTTCATCAAGACTTTATCCCAAATTATTTTATTTGCCTTCCGTAATTTTTTTTTATCTATATTCCAATTCTAAAAATACAGTTTCTATAGTACTGAAATTTACAGGCAATCTTAAAGTTCTGTGGCTTGTCATTCCTTTGGGAAATAAAATTAAAGCAATTTCTGTCCAAGCCATTAAAATTTCCTTTTTATGAATTGAAAATTATTAACAGAAATTTGAACGTTACAGTTCTTTATTATATGAATATTGTTATCATTTCTACTGTCCGGTCTTTTATATTCTCGATAACTATTATTTGTGAATCTCATTTTCATGGTAAAGGATTTTAAAAAAAATTTCTTGCAAATTTTATCGTCTTTTTGATTTCACGGACTATTACTGGTATGAGGTCCATTAAGCATATGTTTTATAACCAATTTTTTCAATTTTTCGTCATAAGTAGGTATTTCAGCTGAAATGTATGTGTCTACGTGTTCAGGGGTTATTAACTTATTATCTTCGTTTAAGGTGACAAGAATGTGTGCATGGGGTGATCCTCTTTTGGAAATTCCATGGTATAGACAAATGCAACAGCTACACCAAAAATGTTATTCTTTACGATATTATCTAAAATAAATTTGTAATTTTGTTTCAAATAATTTTACTGTTATACTTGGAAAGTCATTTGGTGATGTATCTTTTGGAAATTTTCTAAAAACTTGTTTTAATTCTTTCCATTTAGGATTACATGTTATGTCATGTCACGTGTGAATAATATCGGTGAGGAGGTGCGTCACGAGAATGATCAACAATTGTAATATCAAGAGTTTTAGTAAAGATACTGAAATTAAAGGCTAAGTAGCGCGTGTGCTTGATCTGTCCGATCTCCTTTATTCGCCTGACCCCCTTAAACTCCCTGACTCGTTGGTTGCCCGACTGCTGCCCGAGTGCCGTGATTAGAGTCTGACTGCCGAGTGCCGAGAGCCGCGACTAGAGAGCCTTGATTAGAGGCTCGCTGGGCCTTATATAGCCTCGTCCCCCTCCTGTTGATGGTCTCTTGCTGAGATTGCCTTGCTGTTGTCAAGGGGGGTCAGTGTGATATGCCCTGCATATCGTAAGTAACACGTCAGAGGCCGCAACGTCGTCCCCCTCGACGACGCTGATTTCAGTTTATGCCGTGTTGAGTCTGTTGGCTTAATTGCCATCGTGCATGTGTGTGTGTTGTGCTGTATTCTGTTGTCTGGGTTGTTCATGTAGCATTCCACACTCATCCTTCCATTTGACTGTGGAGAACCACTGTACTTTTTACATTAATATTTTGTTTTTTTTTTCCTTTTTTTCATTCAGTCTTCTTATCTTGTGTGCTGAGTGTGTAACAATATTGGTTGTTTGCGCGCTTTGCCTTTTATTATAATTATATTTTAAGTTGCCGCGAATTGGGCATTTGCTTAGAACTACTTTACATTTAATATACATTGTTATTTCACGTGAACTGTTTACTTTACACTTTTAACTACATGTATTAACTGTCATTTATTTTAAGTTTAAGAAAATTGATATAAATTTTCGTTACCAGTATTAAAGGAACAAAAAAATTCTTTCTTATCAACATCCTACGGACTGAGTCCCCCGATGTAGTCAAGTGACTCCTGGCGCTTATTTTCGTTCGCTTATTATTGTTACAATTCTTTTTATTATTATTATTATTAAAGGTACAATTACTATTTTTTTTCTTCTTTTTCTCTCTTATATATATATATATATATATATATATATATATATATATGTATGTATATTTAAAACAAATTTCCCGATGTTACATATTTTGAAAAAAAAAAATTCTTTCTTAGTGTCGTCCTACGGACTGCGCTCTCCGATATAGTCGAGCGTCTCCTGGTGCTCATCCTTTTTTCCTTATTACTATTACCATTGTTATTATTATTATAATATTATTACTACCGTACGGCTTATATTATTGTTACTATACTATTCTTATTATATTGTTATTATAAGCATTATAATATTATTATTATACAAATATTATTTGTTATTTATTGTTTCTTAATTTTTTTTCTTTTTTTTTTTTGCTTTGTTGCGTTGTATGTTTTATGTGAGCCCCCAGCTATTGGAGTGTGTCTCCATGAAGACTACCAGGATGTTCAAGAGGTGTCTCGCAGTCCTCTGCGTTTCGATGGATGTTGGCTGAGGTACTGAGGGACACATTGTCGTAGTTTCGTCTCTCTCTGTGTCGCCTCTGCGTTGTCTACCTGCGAACATTCTAGCAAGCTTTAGTATTAAGGGGCCCCCCATTTTAAGAACCCGAATGACCCTGCCACCATGCCCAGACACTATGTATACTCTATTGATAGCTATCTATTTCAGTGTATTACCATATGAACCATACCTTTTTTCTTATTTTTCCTCTTTTTTATCAACGTTGAGCTTTAAGTGTGGCTCTCCCCTTACGTTTAGAGTATATAATAATAAAAGAATATCTTTTAATTCTCTTGATTTCCTTTTTGTATAATTATTGTAATTTATTTTAGTGTTTTTGTCAATGTGGGTATTTTTCCCTTAGTTAAAAAATTTTCAATCGTAAATATGTTTTAATACGTTATCCCTTATTTCGCATCGGCTCTACGTGCGCATATTGAGTTTGTGAATAGTTAGTTATAATATTATGCGCCCCATTCTGCCTGCGGCGTCATATAATATATTCAAGAACACTTTAGAGTCAGATAGTTTGATGATTGGTTGCCTTACAATTCACTTGTATTTTTTTTGTCGAGGCAAGCTTGGAGGTATGAATAAAAAAAATCATTTTATGGCAGTGTATTTCACATTTAAGTTTTGACCTGTATCGTACATATTTCTAGTATTTTTATCCATACGTTTTTTTGTACTATGTTTCCCTCGTAGGGGGGATATATATATAGATATATATATACATAGATATATATATAGGGAAATATCTACATATATATATATATATATATATATATATATATATATAGGGTTATGGGATCAACTTTAGAAAAGGAATTATGAGGATATTTTTTTTTGTTGAATTTCACTCTTGACGCCGTTGACGTATTTGCTAATTTAGTTGGCTGCTTTTTCGCTTTTTTTTTACAACAACAAAGCTTCTATTTTTCTTCTCTAATGTCTAAGGTAAGTGTACTTTCTAAGATGTTTGCGCGGCTGACTGAGCTCTCAGAGCTGAGCTTCAACTCTACTCGTGTCACAACATGATTTTTTTCTTTTTGCGCCAGTAGAATCTCCGTGTGTGGTCCTTACAGATGAAATTTTATTTTATTTTTCTTCCTGCAAAAGCAGGAGCAGCTCGCGTACACTGTTGCGTAATGTCGTTGTGTAAGTAACAGCTTGTGTGATTGCAAGCATCTTTTTTTCAGTTAAGCATACGGGTTATAGATTTGTATGCCTTCTCTTTAGTGTCGACGACCCTGTTTGAATGAGAGTGGCCTGGTAACGTTGTCCTTCGATGGCCAAGTTCTCAGAAACACTGCCGCACACTGGGTGTGGTCGATTATTCCTCTCGATAGTGGAGTGGTGATCTGGGTGCATTATTTTTAGTCTTCCTTACATAAACGATTAAGTACTGGTCCATGTGGCTTTTGCAAAATTATGCTGACTTTGAGGTGGACGGTTTGACGAACAGTCTGTTCGTTGCCTGGGACGTGGCAGTCGATTCGATACTTCATGACGACTGTGTGTGTCGTTTCAGGCGTTCTGATTGTCAGTGGATCATAACGAAAGGAGTAGGTTTGTTACTGAATGAGGATAACAGAAGGGAGGAAAAAAAGGAGGTTAAGCCTCTCGTACTCGACGTGAGCTCGTGGGCCTGTTAAAGAATAATTTTTTCTCTGCGATTGCTTGATTTATTTTACCTTTATTTCTCCATGCTTCTCTCTATCTAACAATAATTGCTAAAATAAGTTTTTGTTACACAACAATGATATTAATGGGCTACAAAAGAAAATTGTTATTTGTTCATACTTTTTTCGTTTGCTAATTTAACATTAATTTTTTTGTAGTTCTTGCATGTATTCATTTAAATTCATATGTATATCTCAGTCTATACGTATACATAATTTTTGTTGTTGTACCATCTATAATATGTACGTTTGTCCTATAAATTAATTCTACGCTTTTTGAAGAATGTCTCCTCATTAGAGAGTGCCACACGCACTTCTCATTTACTTTGCTTTTTTGTTTAATTCATGTAATAAAAATTCTACTATTAATTTATGTTATTGATGCTTTGTTCATGCGTACCTCCCCATTATATTTTTTTTCGTGAGCTTGCGTATCTCAGTCTAATATATGTACGTATCTAGTTCGCGGCACGTCTGGGGGCCGTGAAAATTTTAAGCGAAGTCGAATTTTCAAGTCTGTCTCTTCATGTTCCTTACCCTGTTTGCATTCTCTGACGGTGCCTTTACCATACATGCTTTTTTGATTTTGTCTACGTGAGATACTCTTATTTCATCACTTCTCTGTGGTTTTACGTTTTTGTTGATATAACCAATGCCTATTATGTTTACGTGGGATACTCTTATTTCGTCACTTCTCTATAGTTTTTTGTTTTTGTTGATATAACCAATGCCTATTATTTTATACGGGCCCTCGTATTGCGAATCATATTTGCCCTTTAATGGCTCTTTCAGCACATAAAATATTCCTCCCTCTAAGAAATATCTTGTATTCAGTTGGCGGTCATAGTAATACTTTTTTTCGTTATTTAGCCTTAACGTGGTTCATTGCTGTGATGGTTCATAAAAGTTTATTCCGTTGATCTTCTAGGGCAAATGAAAACACATAGTTTAAGCGACGTTTTATCGACTGGTGTGCCAACGGCAAAGGCCCCAACACCACAATGTACCCCGCTTTTACAACAAACACACACACACCCAAACACACACAAGTTTCGCAGTGTGATGACCCGAGCCCTCAGTTCACATATCACATTATCAGTATACAATTCTAAGAACATGCTTAGTCTTTAAAAATGTACAAAATTAAAGAAACTTCAATAAGTGCGACTTAAATTATAAACATCTTTTTTCTTATTTATATTATGAATGTTGGAGGTAATGTGTAACATTTCAGAGATCAAACGCTTACCATGATTTGGCTTTTTTTTAAATATTTTTATATTGTCCCACTAAAAATTATGGTTATTAGAAATTTGGTGTAAAGTAACTACCAATTCCAGTTTGTAGTTGTTTTAATGTTCTCGTTTTCTCTCTTTTAAAGCTCTCTTCGTTTTACCTGTACATTTAGCTGAACAGTCACTGCATGAGAGTTCATATACGACATCAGTCTTATCCAAAGTATCAGTAGTATCTTTTCCCAACTGTACAATATTATTAATTTTTTTTTATTTTTGGAATTACTTGTGTATTAAATTTTTTTTAAAAACGTTGTATCTTATCTAAATTATTTGGAAAAAATGGTAAGCTTATAATAGTTATATTTAAAGGTAATTGCTCTGGAATTTTCTCTGTGACATCATTGTTAATCTTACAAAGTATTTTGTTAATATGTTTATTAACAAAATGCTTAGGATATCCATTCTCAAGCAGCATTTGTCTTACAATTGTCACGTTTTTATTATGAAATGAGCTGTCAGAGAGTCTTAGGGCCCTGTCTATTTAACTATAAATTATATTATTCTTTTGTTGCCCAGTATGATTAGATTCAAAATGTAAGAGTCTATTTGTAGATGTGTGATAATGATGAAGTGACAAGCTCTTCTATTTTTCATACGTTGATGATTCAATCACTTGTATAAAAGAAAAGCATATTGACCTTGTTACTAAAATCTTTAATAGTTATAACAAAAATTTAAAATTTACAAATGAGATCAAAAAAGAGAACCAAATTTATTTCTTAGATGTGACTTTAATAAAGCGGTGCAACAAAATTATCACAAATTGGTACCAAAAAGTATCATCTACAAATAGACTCTTACATTTTGAATCCAATCATACTGGGCAACAAAAGAAGAATATAATTTATAATTAAATAGACAGGGCCATAAGACTCTCTGACAGCTCATTTCATAATAAAAACGTGAAAATTGTAAGACAAATGCTGCTTGAGAATGGATATCCTAAGCATTTTGTTAATAAACATATTAACAAAATACTTTGTAAGATTAACAATGATGTCACAGAGAAAATTCCAGAGCAATTACCTTTAAAAACAACCGTTATAAGCTTACCATTTTTTCCAAATAATTTTGATAAGATACAACGTTTTTAAAAAAAATTCAATATACAAGTAATTCCAAGAATAAAAAAAAAATTAATCATATCGTTCAGTTAGGAAAAGATACTACTGATACTTTGGATAAGACTGATGTCGTATATGAACTCTAATGCAGTGACTGTTCAGCAAAATGTACAGGTAAAACGAAGAGAGCTTTAAAAGAGAAAAAACGAGAACATTAAAACAACTACAAACTGGAATTGGTAGTTACTTTACACCAAATTTCTAAGAACCATAATTTTTAGTGGGACAATATGAAAATATTTGAAAAATAGCCGAATCATGGTAAGCGTTTGATCTCTGAAATGTTACACATTACCTCCAACATTCATAATATAAATAAGAAAAAAGATGTTTATAATTTAAGTCGCTCTTATTGAAGTTTCTTTAATTTTGTACATTTTTAAAGACTAAGCATGTTCTTAGAATTGTATACTGATAATGTGATATGTGAACTGAGGGCTCGGGTCATCGCACTGCGAAACTTGTGTGTGTTTGGGTGTGTGTGTGTTTGTTATAAAAGCGGGGTACATTGTGGTGTTGGGGCCTCTGCCGTTGGCACACCAGTCGATGAAACGTCGCTTTAACTAAGTGTTTTCATTTGCCTCAGAAGATCAACGAAATAAACTTATGTATTTAATATGGAGGTTGAGAAAGACTTAAGTATTAACTCTTTGAAACATTCATCCAAAGTTTGTCCCTTAGATGGCAGCTTGATACTAGTTGGTGTTTTAGCTCTTTGTCCGAAAAATAATTCATGCGGTTAGTATCTTGTACTCTGATGATCCGTGATATTGTATGAGTGCATGCACATAGGTAAATGTTCGTCTCAGTAATCATTTTGTTCTACATATGCCCTCATGTATACCATAAGAGTATGGTGCATTCTTTCGATGGCGCCGTTTCTTTGTGGCTGGAACGCTGTGCTGCTCATTTTGTCTATTTTAAACAACCTTGCAAGTTCACTCATACTTTTGTTTATAAAACGAGTGCCTTGGTCTGATAATAAATGTTCTGGTGGCCCAAAGTACGCTTTAAACTTATTTGTTATCGCTCTTACCATTTCTTTGGCTGTTGCTCTCTTCACAGGTGCAAGAACTATAAATTTTGTTAGCCAGTCTTGTATAGATAAAATATTTGTATACTGATTTGCTGAGGGTCTACTGATGGGCCCGTAGAAGTCTGTAGAAATTTTTTCGAACGGTCTACTCGATGTGTTGGTGATGAGCATGGCTTACTTCGTTTTAATTCGGACGAGTTCTTTTGTTTGGCATGATGTGCATCCCAAGATAACTTGTCTTACATCTGGGTGCATGTTTCTCCAGTAGTAGTCTTTGTCGATCCCGTCATACGTTCTATTTATTCCTTTATGTCCGCCTATTGCCGCCTCGTGGTATTCTTTGATAGTTTTAAATCTTTGATCTGCTGGTGAGATTACTAGACTGTTCATGTAGAGTACCACTGCTAGTCTCATATTTTTGAATACTTCCTCAAAGGTATCGACAAAGTATCCCCTCTGGGTTAAATTAAAAATCACTAGATCCCTAACAATTTCAATCATTTTTATTTCGTTTGCTGCTACTACCTCTCTAAAGGCCTTAATACACTTTTTAATGTTTGATTTGAGCGCCGTTTCTTTAAAGTGCTCCTTTACATACATGTGCATAATTTTTATTCTTCCTGCATTTGTCATTTTGGCTTCCCCTACGCCTCATTCTTCATTATTCATACGTGTCGGATTAATAAATCCTTTCTCGTGCAGTGCATCTATGACCTCTGTGTTTGGTACTGCCTCTGTTATTGTCATAAACGCTAGATCGTCTAAGTACTTAAATAAGTGACCCTCAGTCCTATTTAGTTTTTGTAATAGGGGTGGATCTTCTCCGTTTTTTGGTGCCCATGGTGGCCTTGCCGTTGGTAGGCGTGTTCTGCACACTCTGTATTTTTTCATCGATGGTGAGTGTACGACTGTGTTAGCTTCGTCCTCACTCTCTGTTTCGCATAGCGCGTTATTCAACTCGTTGGCTTGCTCTCTTTCTTTCTCTAGTGTACTTTCATGGCTGTCATCCTCGCTACTTGTTTGCTCTCCCCATTTTTCCGTATGCTTTCTTGTATCCGCTGCACTTTCCGAAGTGTCTTGCTCCTTTTCTGAATGACTTTTGTCCTCCTTCCCCCACTTGCCTCTGTCTACTCTTTTGTCTAGTTTGGACCCATGTTTACGCTCCTCACTTCCTTCACGACTGCTATGGTCTTTTTGTGGGCTCTCTACCCTTGACTCAATTTCTGTATTTATCGCGCTAGAAACTTGTATAAGAGGCGTATGATGTGCATTTTCACCTTCACTTTCTAAATTATTGCAAGTTTCCCTTCGCGTTTTGTCTTTTAAATATTCTAGCCATTTATCTGGGGGTGCAAGTTTTTCTAGCTGCTCATCGCGTTTGTTTCGTACCATGTTATCATTTTTCTCTGACTGAGCCATACTCCCCCCGTTATGTGTGTTGTCGTTTACTTTGTCTCTTGTGCATAGCGCTGCTTTATTTGTCGTTACTATCTCACTACGCTCCCACATATCCATCCTCATTCCTGGTTTGCCTTCTACATCTTGCTTTTTACTGTCAATTATAACTAGAGCCTGCAATTCATCAGACCTTCCATCTAATAAGTCATGTATATTCGGCTCTTCTTGTTTGTCTGTTAAGAATTCTTTTGCTTGTTTCGTGCTTCCTTCTTTTTCTCTTATATCAGTTCTTGGCTCTTCTGTAATAAACTCTTAATTTTTATTTGCAGTGTGCTAGGTAATGGTCTGTCACAATTTGCTATTATTGTTTCTTTTGATGGGTTCGTCGTCAGTCGCGTGGCTGAAAAACGTGGTTTGTGTCTGTGCAAAGTGTCAAGTTGTCGTTTACGTAATTTCCGGGATTTTTCTTTTTGTTTCAATATTGCTGGCGTGCTCGTAGTAGTTATCCCCTTTCGAAAGCCTGGCTCTTTTTTAATGTAGCCTTATTTTCCGTCTGCTGGCCCCTGTGAAATTAATCCTCCTTTCTCTGCAACTTCTCGCACTTCTCACTCGTTTCTATTCTTTATTGCTTGTGGCAACGGCGAATTCTTTTCGTAGGGCTCCTCTGATTCAGAGTTCGCATCGCTGTTTTCTTGGCCTTCTGTGCTCATATCTGAACCTTTCCCACTATTTTTGCCGTGATACCGTGTTTTTTTTCGTGTTATAACGTTCGAGTTTTTCAAGTAAGTGCCATGGATTTTTTTTTTCTTCGAATTACCTTGAATTCTTTTCTTACGAGTTGCCCATACTATAAATATGTGCGCCGGTGGTCTGTCGCTATTGGCCGGTTTTTCATTCTCTTGTTCGTCTGCCAGCTGATATAGCTCTTGGCAAGGCCATTAGAGATTCACTTCCTCCTCTTGTAGTACTGGATTTCGTAATAATGCGTCTGGTGGTCCGTTGTTCACGCCCAGGTGGTATATAACTTTAAAATCATATCCTCTCAGTTCCGCTTTCAGCCTGTTGAAACGAATGTCTGGTTTTTTAGATGAGTAAAAGTGCTTTAGCGGCTAGAGGTCTGTAATCACCATAAATTTGCACCCGTATAAATATGGTCTGAATTGCTCCTTTGCAAATACGATCGCCAATAACTCTTTGTCGTATGTCGAGTAGCGAAGTTCACTCCCTTTAAGGCAGCGAGATGCGTACTTACACGGTCTATCTTTTCCCATCTCTCCCTGACTAAGGATCGCTCCAATCGCGTGAACTGAAGCATCTGTCATGACGATAAAGGGTTTTTTCAAGTCTGGGGCAACGAGCACTGATCCGCTACACAGTATTTCGATTAGAGTTCTAAATGCGTTTTCTTCATTATCACTCGACGTAAATTTTGTACACTTCTTTAACAGCATAGATAGGAGCCGGGCGATCTTCGCATAGCCTTTTATGAATCGCCTATAATATCCGGAAAATTCCAAAAATTGTTTTACCTTTTTCGCGTTCGTCGGACGTGGGTATTTTTTGGCTGCTTCGATCTTCTTAGGATCGGTCTTCATTTGTCCATTACCTACGATATGGCCAAACACCTTTGCTCCCCTCTTCAAAAATTCACCCTTCTTGGGTTTAATTGCCAAGTTTGCGTCTGCCAATCGTTTTAATAATCTTGTAAATCACTCCCTATGCTTTTCAAGATTGGTTGCAAAAACCATTATGTCATCAAGATACACTTCGACCTCATGATACACTTTGATCTTGCAATCCTGCGAGTGCTAGCGCAATTGCCCTTAAAAATGTGTTCGGGGAATCTTTACACCTCATGGGCATTCTTTTATATTGGTGATGCCCGTCCGGCTCCGAAAATGCCGTTTAGTGCGCGTCATCTTCGTGCACTTCAATTTGAAAAAATCCTGACTCAAGATCGACTTCTGTAATGTAGCGCGCAGATGCTAGCTTTTCTAAAATATCACCTTGAAATATTGATGGACAGCACGATCTCACCGTGACTTCGTTAAGCAGAAGAAAATCTGTGATGACCCTTAGTCTTTTTTCGTTGTTTGGCCCCGGTTTTTTTGCTACTATTCAAATGTTTAAGCTGTACGGGGAGGTAGATGGTTCCACTATCCCCTGCTCTAGCATTTTCTCTGGTTCTGTCTTTATTTGGTCTCTGATCGACGGTGGGTATCTGTACCTCTTCGCAATTATTGGTTGATCTGTTGTCGTCTTTATTCGGTGTTTGACAAGATGTGTTGCTTTCAGAGGTTCTCCGTCAAGGCCAAATACGTCAGGATTTGACTCCATCAGTCTTCTCACATGCTCAATTTCTTCATCGTTGCAACCGGCTATGTCTACGAGTTGCACTATTCTGTCTACTCGTTTCTGTTTCCTAAGCTCCTCTTCATCTCTCACAAAATTTTTTGTTTTTTCTTTATCATCGTTTATTTCTCCAATTAATAACATCATCACTGCTTCACTCAAACTTTCAACATTGTCCCCTTTAAAGTCTGAGTGCTTCCGGTAAATTTCCTCATAATCTAGCAGCTCCACTTCCAGAACAGGCACATATTTTATATCATCACTCATATTAATACATTCTGCAACTATTTTTCCGTTAATATTTCTCGCTATAAAGTTCTCAAATAATGTTCCTTCCTTTATCTCTTGAAGGGGTATCCAGCCATTTTCTGCTTTATTTCTTTTATTTTTTATTCGCGCATAAATAATTTGTTTCGATCTTGCAGGAATTTAAAAACACTTTGGCTTTAACAGTGGTATCTCTACATCTTCTAATTTAATCATATTCTTAGCGGCACTTATCTGGTTCCGATATCGCTTAAAAGTATCCCATCCTATGATTCCTTCCGCGTTCATAGGGAAGTCATGGGGCACAACATGTAATGTGCACTCCAGCCCTTGTTACTGAGCCTGTACTGTGCCCAATGTTTTGCGTGCTCCATGAGTCACGCCGATAATAGCAACTCGATACCTACTGTCTATTAGCGTGTCTGTGTTAAGAAAATTTTCCTTCACAATCGAAATCTCTGCGCCTGTATCCGCATAAATAGTCACCTTTCCATTCTTTCCTGTGGTCCCCGTAACTGGACCGATGGTGGCTTATGCCCTATTCTCGCGAGTTTAATGGTTTTTCTGGGAAACTGTTCTATTTCTTCGTCACACTCTGAAAGCTTGGGTTCGTCATTCCCTATATATGTGTCCAGCGCCCTTATCCGATTATTTTTCTGCGGGCCCTCCTGCCTTTTTTCGTGCGTCCACCCCCCTGTTGCGTAGGAGTGTTTTCACACTCTCCAGTATTACATTCTATACTTCCCCGCACTGCGTAAGTACTCGGACTATTGATGCGCGATTCTGCCTCCACTAACCTTCGCTCCACCCCTTACGGCCTCTCTCTCGCACTTTCTCTCTCGCCAGACACGATTCTCTTTGCTTCTTTCTCTAATTCATGTTCGACGTTTGGGGACCACGCCGAAGATGTTGTGAGTTTAAAACTGCCAGTGGATTTTTTCTGCTGCCAGGGGCGTATACGCTGTTTCCCTGCTGCTGTGAGCCCCTATTCTGTGGTGGCACGTTTCTAACTAAATCCCTGTTATAGTCATCCCTGGTACCCTGATTTTTATAGATGTTTCCATAGCTGTTAGAAGTATCTCTGCTATCATTATCATACGAATCACCATAGCCGCGGTTGCCATAGTTATTATTACCCCTGGGATTGTAGTTATTGTACCTATTATTGTAATTATTCCTATCATTATAATTGCTATTTCTATTGTTGTAATTGTTATTTCTGTTATTTCTATTATTGTAGTTGTTGTTTCTGTAATTGTAGTTGTTCTTCCTGTTTTAGTAGTTATTATTCCTTTTATGAGGGTTTCTTGGGCCATTGTTGTAGCCCCTATTATAATTGTTATCATCATTATTGTGAGCATGGTCATTTCCATTCCCATAATTATAGACGTTTCTGTTGGTATTGGTATTATCTACGGGTTGATTATGCCCCTCGTTTCACTGTCTCTCCTCCTTCTCCCTGTCTTGCTTACGCGAGCGACAGTCTCTCGCATAGTGCCCTGGTCTCTGACAACAATTACAGTTTCCCTTCAGTTCTCTCCCGTTATCTCTTAGCGTTTTTCTGTCGTTCATCACCGCTAACAGTTTTCAGCATTCTTCGACTGAATGCCTGATTAGACCGTCGCAGTATATACAGCGTTTTACGTTTGCTGCTGTTGCTGCTCCTTGTGCCTCATTGGTGATTTCTGTTGTTCTTTCTCCTATATTTGCCAGATTTTCTATTGGCTTCCACTCGGTTGTTGCTTTATTGTGTGCGGGCAGTGTACGTACTGGTGTCGTATTCCATAAGCTAAGATCGCTCTCTATTTTCAGCGCCTCTATAATTGATTCACAGAGAGTCCTTGGGTTTAAACGTGTAATTTTACATCTATATGTCGGGTGCAGGCCATATGTAAATTGTTTTACTGCCTCTGCCTCTGCACTTTCTTTCAGAAACTGCTTCTGAATAGGGAGTAGGCTTGGGTTAGAATCATGTAGCATTATCAGCCTATTATACAGTACTTGTACTCTTCCGCCATAATCCTCTATCGATTCCCGGTTTTTCTGTCTAATTATCTTTAGCTGTGCCATCAGCGTGTCCAAATTATTTATGCTACCATATCTCCTAGAAAGTTCCCGAAGAAATTCCTGAACTGTTATGAATTGAGCCAGTCTGGGCACGAAATGTTCAGCCACTTTCCCCTTTAGTCTGATCGCAAGTGTGCCGAGAAAAAAAAATTTATTTTTTGAGCCCACCCTTTCCCCAGTCATCCTTACCATCCTTTCGAATATTGGTAGGTTGATTGGGTCTCCATCAAAGAACGGGATAGTGCTTGCCATATGACTGAGCGTCAGCAGAATGTTTAGCTGCGCATTGTACGGTCTGCGTGGGTGCTTATGGTTGTTTGTAGCCTGTATGTATTCTGTGTGTTGGGCCCTGGTAGGTGCTTAATCACCCCATGTTCTATCCCTATTTACTTCAGAATCGACTCAATTTGCACAATTATTATTTGGCAGTGGTACTGTTGCTATAAATGCGGCTTCCTTAATTCTTTTGAGTTCCTCGCTCATATTTTTTATTCTGTTTCACAGCTGTTGATTGTACAAGTCTCTTATCGCAGCGTTACTTGATCCTTTATATTCGTAACCAGATGCAACCGAAACCGGTCGCTCTGATCTCTACAGTATGCCTTCTTGTGTCGATGGCATTCCAATTTTGTTTGTTCAAGCTCTACGTATTTCTTCAGCTCTTCTTGTATTTTGCTCGCTGACTAATCCACTCAGAAATGACCCTCTTCTTTGTTTATACATCCTGCGTTTACGTCTGTGTCACAAAATATATTCCTGTAATCCCCATATGCCGGTGATAAATTTCGGATGGTTTCTGTGACCACCTTGTGTAGGACCTCCACCTCAAATGCTTTCTTTATCTCCGCTCTGATTCTTGAAAATAATCTTATTTCTATAGCCTTAGTCTTTTCGTCTAGAAAGTCAAGTTTTTCACACTTTTCTGGTTCAAGCTCTAATTTTAACATTTGCTCCGTCATATTTTCTTTTTGCTGTCTTCTACTGGGCCCTGGCCTGCCCATGTCAGCTATGATATCATTATCCGGGCCTTTGTTATCGCCTTCCAGCTCATTAATAAAGTCACCAAACTGAGTTATTTTTCTTTTTACTTCTTGTATCTATATATGTGTCGTGCGTCGTATTTTCTTTCTTGATTGTAATAAATCTTGTTTATTTTCCTAGCTGTAGGGCTATATTTCATAACCTACGTGGTGGCTTAATAATAATTCGACAAATAGAAACGTAAGTGGCGAAATAAGACGGTAAAAGAGCGGTTTTCATCTTTCTCTTGACTTTTCCTTTTTATTGCTATATTTTTGTTTGGTGGTAATTGGGAGGAACCATTTTTTTGGGGCTGTCTATCGTTTATTTTCGTTAAAGAGATAATAACAATGAAAAAAGTTACAAATTTCTCAGCCGATATGGGTGTAAGTAATTAATTACGGATGTTTCCTGTGTCTGTACCAGGCGTACTAATAAAATCTCTTTGTTTCCCGTTTGTTTTTCAAAAATATGTCTAGTCAACTGTATATTTAAGATTGTTATCCCACGTGATTTTTGTTTTGAGTCTCGAGAGAAAAACCACTAAAAAAAGGGTAGCCGGTGAGATTATAAATATATTTTGAAATTAGAAATTTTTCCCAACCATATCTTTTGCTAATAAGTGCCTCGGGAGAAAGGGAAAAAAAATTTTAATACAAATTTACTTATGTGCACGTCGCTATGCACACCAATAGAAATAAAGTTTTGAAGACCATTTCCCTTGCCTTTTGTCTGCTTGGTCTCGTGATTATCAGCAATGAGTACCCTAGTCCTACTGGCTTCCGGGCTGCTGTCACCGCTGCTCGTAAATCGGTCCTGTTATTTCTGGTTAGACCCTCGGCTTCTTGATTTCAAATCGTCGTATTCTCGCAGCACTGCACTATGTGTGCTTCTCGGCGAAATTTTTTAAAGACGCGTAAAGTAAAAAAAAATTTAAATTCTCACCAAACCCCACACTTGGCACCAAAACTGTCACGTGAGAATAATATCGGTGAGGAGGTGCGTTGCGAGAATGACCAACAATTGTAATATCAAGAGCTTTATTAAAGATACCGAAATTAAAGATAAAGTAGCGCGTGTGCTTGATCTGTCCGATCTCCTTTGTTCGCCTGACCCCCTTGAACTTTGATCCAATAACCCCTAACTCCCTGACTCGTTGGTTGCCCGACTGCTACCCGAGTGCCATGATTAGAGTCCGACTGCTGAGTACCGAGAGCTACGACTAGAGAGCCTTGATTAGAGACTCGCTAGGCCTTATATAGCCTTGTCCCCCTCCTGTCGATGGTCTCTTGCTGAGATCGCCTTGCTGTTGTCAAGGGGGGTCACTGTGATATGCCCTGCATATCGTACGTAAAATTCACAAATAAGTCTGGCCTTCCAAATTTTCTCATAATAGCCATAGCATCTTGGTAATGTTGTTGCGCGTATCTAGGTCTACCTATATGAGTAGATGGTAAGATAAAAAGGTTACCAATTTTTTCATTTTCAAAATTTTTTGAAATATTTGAAGCGCTGGTCATCACACGATCTAATAATCTATGATAGCATTCTATCCTTAAAATTTTCTTATTATTTCTGAAAAAATTCATTCTTTTACTTTCTACGATTATGTATACATGCAGAAAAATCTGCCAAATCAGTCTCCCACAGTAAAGTATTGGACAAAATTGCCTAGAATTGGGTCTATATGATAATTTATAAAAATATTACGGCATAAGAGTAAGTTTCTCTGATTCAAAATTAAATTTTTCATTATTCCTAAATTTAAAACAATAACTGCACTACTTTTTGGTACTAGTGGCTTATCGTACTAATGCTTTTGTTTATCATTTTTTCGAAGGAAATACATTTTATAATTTGGTTAGTTTTAAATATTTGCAATTTGGTGTAAGTGTTTGTAGTTTTTAGCAAAAGTATTTTTAGATAAACCGTCAGTTAAAATTTGAACGTGTCTTTCAACTAATTTTCTAATTATTTTTAATCTTTTTTCAACTGCTATAAATCATTACATATAAACCATTGACTGCAGGATGGTTCTTTGTGATTGCCAGAAAATAAAGTATTAGGTGTAATGTGACAAACTTGTCCTTTAATTTTTAAATTATAGATTGCTTTTTTTTCTTATGTATAACATTAGCATAAAATGTAGCAAAACAAAAAAGGTTGTTGTAATATCTAATCAAATATCTGAAATTTTCATCGTGTAGTACAAAATGTTTTAATCGATTATCATATTTACTTAATAGAAATACAACTATTTTTCCCTTTTTATAACAATTTAACATCTTACGCTCTTCTTTTTAAAAAATAGCTAAATATTTAAAGCATTCTTAGATGTGTGTTAGTTTCAATATCACAAGCACAAACACCAAATTTAGACGTATGACTAAAATAATCCTCTTCATTTTTAATGTTTTGATGATAACTGTTTTCCTTGATGAAATTTTTGTAATAACCCCATTCCCTTACTATATTTACTACGATAACTTGTCTCAACTGCTGGTGATAGTTCTGTGAACCAAATAAAACAAAAATAAAAAACAGCGAAATAAGCAGTTTCCATCATCTTCTACTTCCATTGTTGACTGGTAATAACTGAGAAAGTGTTTTTATGTAAGACATTAGCAAAATTCATTGGTACTTGCTTAAAACTTGTGACTAGTGGGCATTAACTTAAGAAAAAAATCCAAAAAAGTCCGTGCATTGTCTTCCCGTAGCTTTACATCCATATAAAGAAAAAAAAAAATGTTCAGGATAGTTAGATTTTTTTACAACTGTATAAAAAAAGCTATTTTGATAGTCGGCCGCAGTGTTATGCTTTATAGTAGTGTACCAGTTCTTCTATTGCTGGTGATAAGTATAAAGGTGTGATCATATCTGATGGCATCTTTTCACAAGAGTAAACAGACCTCTTTAATAGGTGTATAGTGCCTATTTGGAGCCCTTGTTAACCACGCCTTTGCAGTTTGACCAACCATCCAAGCAATGTAAATCAATAGGTATTTAGTAAAGGGAAGTAAATAAGTTAGAATTCCTTATACGCCTAATGCATAATAGAGATACGAACGCACAGTCTTCCATTAAATAGATATTTTATGTAGCACGATACAGATTTACGATAAAAACTTCTAAAAGTATTATTATACTTTGAGTTGTGATGCACAGCACTTATTCAATGAACGAAACATATACATCTATAAAAATAGCATCAAACTTCAACAAAATAAACCACTACAGAGTATGGTGTTTTGTAATTTACTGACTTAAAATAAAAAGTTTTCTTTCTTAATGAAAATTTTCATCGTTTAAAAAATTTAATCTGTTTGATCTTATTTTTACCTGTTAATATGACTGCTCGTCTCATTGTAAAATACTAAATTGAAATGATAAGACCTCAACAAATATTTATTTATTCTTATTTACTAACAACTGTTCATAAACAATAAATAATTAATGTCACAACTTAAGGCTTTGTTCAATAAGAAATCAAAACATATTTGGAAAATATTGTAGTTATAAAACTATCTGTTGGGGGGTTGGCACCCGGAGTGCGCAGGGGGGCATCAGCCTCACTAGTATATATATATATATATATATATATATATGAGCACGCGGTGGCTCAGTCAGCTATGTCGTAGATTGGGACACGGGAGACCGTGGTTCGATTCCCAGCCAGTGCGACTTTTTCGGGCAAGTACCTCTGTGTATTTTCACAAGTGCTTTTTCACCACTGAGTGCTCCTCGAGGAGGGCTTAGGCAACCTCCTCGCAGCAAAATTGCCTAATTTACCTCTACCCCCCTCCCAGTAGTGTGAGGCCTCCTATCCCTCTTACCTTCCTTCTCCCGAGTGCTAAGTGCCCTGTGTAGTGCCCTTTATAGGAGCCGGATGTAAAGCACTATAATATAAAAAAAATATATATATAAACATGTATCTTCCAATATTCTAAGGTCGTAAGAGTTAGAGCGAGGTTTTGCTCTACCCGCTCCCCTTCATCTTCCCCCCGCTCCCTCCCACATTAAGTAATTTTTCTTCCATTTTCTTGCATTTTTCGAGTAGTCCTACTTTTTTGCTACAGCATTTTTTGGAAGGACCGTTTTTCAGTTCTTTGCAAATTTCTCAAAAAGTATAAGAACGATAATTGAGTCTTTTCATATAACAGAAAAAAAGTTTTGGAATTTCGAAAAAATGGACAAAAAAAGTGGTTTTTAACAATTTAATAAAAAACTATTGGACCGATTAGAGCTCAAAAGGACTCATAAGATTGGTATTTTTACTATGCATTTTTTATTATATTACATTTTATTTGCTATGTGCATAGTTTTTTCGTAAACTGAAAAAAAGCGACTTAAACCATTTTTACAACTTTTTTTTACCATCTTGCCTTATTGAAATCAGCTTTCAAACTTAATATGTTATTTGCATTGTTATTATAAAAAAAAAACTCTAAAAGTGAAGTTTGCAATTTCATTTACTGGTTTTTCGAAGCTTACCTGACTATAATCCTTCAGTGTTGCTACTAGTGGTCAAAAAGATGAAAAAGTAACATTAAAGCAAATGCTTAAAAAATTTGTAGTGAACTTGATTTAAGTGGATTCAATTGATTGAATAAACAAAGCTGTCTTTGCCAAAAAAAGTAGCTCTGCAGTCTCTCTGTTTTTTGAATAAAGAAGTTGCATTTCAACAGTAGCTAGCCCTGAGGGACTCCAACGGCAATGTTAATAAAAATAATTGCGGAGGCTAATGACCACTCCCATTTTTTTCAGAGGCTCGTTTCCAGGTACGAGAACCTGCAGTGTAACTGGTGTTCACGAGTTTTGAAGGTTGGTACTTCATGTCTATGTCCTTCTCGTGCTTGTTGCTGAGTTTGTGTAGGTTAGGTGTGTCAAGCACCACTAGGTGTTTCTTTCCACCTAGAAGGAGTGTTGTTGGTTGCTGATTGAGGCATATGTCAGTCGGTGGTGATGATTGACTCTGAGGCTCGTGGATACCTTTTTGTAGTGGCAGAGAGTTTTTTTAAAGATGGCCCCAGGTTGATAGCTAAGTTGTTATAACCAGCTTTTTGGGAGATAGGTGGCTTCGAACAGAGAGAGAGAGAGAGAGATAGAGAAAGAGTGGAGGGTGGCTAGAGTCGTCTTCGGCAGTATCGATCAGCAGTCGGGAACGAGCACCAATAAGCGTCCTGTATAAGAGGCTCTAAATGAGGAAAGGTAGTGCACTTCTACTGGAATCCGATGCCACTGCTGGAGCAGGTGCCACTGGAAGGTGGTTGGGCAGTGACTGACAGCAGTCGAGAAGAGCTCGTTGCTAGTATATTATGTGAGATGCAACTACTAGCGCCAAAGAGGTTTGAATATTTGTCTGGTTCTTACAGTAGTTGGACAACAGTGCCACGTAGTGTAGATAATGATGGTGAGGGTGGGTAGAGTGAGAGTCAATACACTGAGTGTAATGTAGTCTTAAACATAGGTATTTTATTCAAATTAATTAGTGCTCCAACCACTGCCACAGCATAGGTCTCGTCGAGGTAGCATGAACCTAGCTTTGGCTTAAGATCAGGTGACCCAGGAGGATGATTACAAGATGTTGAGCAGCCCTTCTTATACACTATAAGCTACTTTCTTACTTGCAATGTTTGCCAGAAACAAGTAGTTGATACCTAGTGGACGGTAGGCGTTACTATGAAGTGAAAAGTTTGGAAATCAGAGCTGCGCCTGACATTTTAAAACTTAAATTCATGTGACACGATGTAAAAAATGTGTAGTAGTTGTTTTAATAATTAATAATTAATAAAATATTACCTCAGACGGTAACAAACACCTATGGTGACTAACTTAATGTTTATTTTTTGATAAAACATGGAGAAGAATGTGAAGATACTAAGGAAATTAATAAAACAAAAACAAAAAAGATTTTTTTATACAGAAAAGTAGTTACTAGCTAACATAATTCGATAAGATGCTTCATAATCTAGAAATGTATGAAATGGATGTATGACTTACTCAACAGCGACAAGTGACTACAGATGTGAATTATTTCTTTACTGGAGCTCGACTCTTAATTTATTTTTATTTACATGTATATATATATATATATATACATATATATATATATATATATATATATATATATATATATGTATATGTGCTTGAAATTTCATACGTTCTTATGATTTTCTTTATTATATCATTACGAATTCAATGCCGTATTAATCATAAAGAAGTGTGAGATTCATCTGAAGTGCTCAGTACTAATTTTGATAGTTGCATAGTTTAAGATAGCACATTTAGATGAAATCGAATTTATGCAGAAGTCCACATAATTTTACCATGTTGTTAATATTTTAGCTAAGATCATTGAAAGTGTACATGAGTCACTTTCTGTAACCAAATGTGCACAAACATCTTATACTCCATAGTTGCAAAATCTGTATTCACATAAAAAGTACCTCTCCTATTACAATTTTCAAGTTATTTTCACAAACCTTGGCAGCAGTCTGACAAAGCCTACCAAAACTTAAAGCCTAGAGAGGCATAAAATGCCATTGAATTGTTTCACAAGCCAGCGAGGAAGCAATTTGCTGGTCCAGCACAGAATCACTGCTGAATAAGTAATTAAGCTCGAAAAATTCTCCTTGCAAGTTAGTGCCAGTATTGCTGTACACCTGAAAGCACAGATACCACCATAACGCAAAACGACGGATAGAAAACGCAAA
This sequence comes from Copidosoma floridanum, assembly GCF_036245765.1. Lineage (NCBI taxonomy): Eukaryota > Metazoa > Arthropoda > Insecta > Hymenoptera > Encyrtidae > Copidosoma > Copidosoma floridanum. The sequence goes on from NW_028321895.1 coordinate 156,101, forward strand.
AAAGGTTTAGATACAGTAGTCCAAGACTACTTTTGCGTAATAGGCATTGATTACAAGACACACAGGACACGTATAATCTTATCCATCGAGAAAAAACGACCAAGCTAATAATTCTATTCAGTCTGATCTTGCAAGCTAGTTAAGCAAGACACAGTGATATTTTTTTTTTCTCCAAATCAGTTGACAGATCATAAGAAGCCAATGACTTAAGGGTTTTATCAGCCAGTGAGGACCATGCCACTATAGATCAGAGGAAGATAGAGTCCGATGGACAAGTCACATATAGTGCTATCAGCAGAATTTCCTGTGAATCCTACGTGATGGAAAATAGCTTCAGAAATTAATGTATGAATTTCACTTATTCTGTTAGTTATAAATGTTTTCCATCAGGACGGGGGGCTTCGTAGCCAGGCTAAGACTTTTTTGGAATCAGACAAGCAGTTAATTTCTGAAAGAGACGGTTTTCACAACAAAGTGAACGAGCTGCGTAAGAAGTACGGCACCACACAGCTTAAGTCAAGGCACGTTAATAACCTTCATCAGAGTAACTTTTCTCTTTGGTATTAGAAGATCCGAATAAGTAGAATGTTGCAAGCGAACAACCAGGATACAGTATCTGCATAAGCTTTTTCTAAGGCATCGCAAAAGCTATGCAGTTCCCAAGGAGAAGTAGCATTAGAACAAAGCCACTTAAGTGTTCTGATCTTACTGACCAATGAAAGGTTTCATTAAAACTCTCACCAGGCTTGTGTTCCGAATCCAAAGAAGACTGATCCCAGTCTACACCAAAGAGCTGTAAACTTTGTAATAGCTCACTTTGAACAATTAATGGAGGCAAGAAATCTAATAGATCGTATAGTCTACCGAGTTCTGAGAAAATCTGTCACTTGGTTGGGGACTTTTCATCTAAAAGATTGATAATCTTGTAAGGTAAAGTATCTGAGCAAAGGGGTCCTTTAACTAACACAAAATTTTTAGCAGTTGGCAAAAGCTCAATGGACGGTGACAAAGATAAATAAAACTTTTTTAGTATAGGGTTTGAGTTGGACGCCCATTGATCGAAAGAGTGTCAACTGATGAGACAACTGCCTCTAGTTCTAAGGTTTTTTGTACAGGCCTAATTTAGTATCATCACTAACAAAAAAATCATCCGCATAGTAATGAGTTTTGATAATAGCACTAGGGAGAAATCGGGGGATTTCTGATCAGTAGGCTCTACCACACAGATGTTTACAAGAAACGGTGCAGACAGTATCGTACGTTACTGTGTTCAACTAATAGTGTATTCATGAGTGATTGGAAGACTTACGCCACAAGATGTTTTGCCAATATTTATCCAATAAATTGACTGTTAATTAATGGAATATGTTGACTATGTCGCAAGTTAAACCAAAATAAAAAATTCTTCATTTTATCAAGAATCTACGTGTGTCTTTGAAAAGGTTAAAACCTAGGAGCATGGAACTATTGAGAGTACGTCCGAGATTATTCTTACTTAATGCGTCGAAGACTGTGCACATTTTTTTGGAAAAATTGTCTTAAACAACAGCTTAAACGCAACATGCTTATCACATTCGTCAGCTTCAGACTCTGGAGTCTTGTGTCCTAGCTCTACGCAATCCCTCATGAATTAGTTGTTGGCTTGACAAAGAGTAAGTGTGCTGGATAAGTCCTGAGAGGCACGATCTTGCACTGGATAGAGGATCGAACACACAGGGTGATGGCACATAGAATAAGAATAAGCAGTACAGATTTACGAAAATTGAGAAAATAAAGAGCTCAGCTTGGAATGACTGGTTCTCGTACTTATCGTGGCGTAGGCTGTGCAGCTGTTGTATGAGGAATGGAGTTCAGACTTTCATTCTCTGACTCACTCTAGCATGGTGCATATACTTCTCACAAACGGTACACACGCGTGGAGCACTCAGCTCAAACCACGTCCGACACACATACACACCCACACACACACCCACACACATACGTACATATGACTCAAAGTATCTGATGTTAATCAGTAGAGTTAGCTACCAGCCTTTACTCCATACTCCTGAGTGATCTTTACTTGACGTCTTGAGAAGCTGAAAGTATAGGAATTTTAGAAAACGGCAAATGTAAAACGAAATAGCCTGTATGGTCTCTATCAACATGCTCACTAACGTGAGAATATTATTTTTCCTTATCGAGTGATAAAGCTTTAGCGTCAAAGGATTGCTCAATTTCCAGGTTGTACCGCAGAACTAGGATAAGACTTAGAGCTACCTTATAAATTCTAGCCGAATACTGTAAACACTGCTGAAAGCATGACAGAGGTCCCTCAGATAAGATCAAGGTGCAGGGTAGTAGCGAAGACTTTAGCACCTAGCAAGTAGTTGATTTTGCATGGAGTACCACAGAGAGATCGACAACATTCAAACCTCTGATGTGTTTCTAACTCTTAAAGTTAACAGTACTTGTCAGAAGCTTAAAAGTAAGTTCAGCCATTGTAAGAACCCTTTCCTAAAAGTAAAAATTTGCATTATGAGGAGACTTAACTGGGCTCAATTGCAGTGTATATAATTTTTATGCTACCAGTGAAAACAGCAAAAATGGCCATCAGATACAAAGATTTCGGGTATAATCGTTTCACTTACTTTTAGCTGTAGTGCTTTTAGAAGTCTCTGATAATTTAGCCTAAGATTGCTTCATTTGATCCAAGTAAAGTCTGTTGAGATGTTTTTTTGGGCTGACGCAACATCTGTACTTCGATGTATGCTCATTGCCTGTATGAGTTCCTCCAAGATAGATAAAACAGAGCTTATTGATACAATTGTAGTATCTTCAATCACGCACTAACTTAATAAAGAATTCCTTGCATGAGCTAGTACTGAGGGCCTCAGAATAATATTGACACTTGACCTTGGAACCAGCTGATTGTGATGTCTTGGTTGTGAATTGACAAGTTGAGATTGACTGCTTAATAGCAGCTTTCCATTACTATATTTTAAAGATTGTTTGCTGTTGACTGATGTTACGTGTATATCTAGATGATCTAGAGTCTGAGCCCTAATCTCTAAGAAATTTCGAAGTGTTTGGTAAACAGTAAAAACTGTTTTTTTTGCTTCACACTCTTTGGCCTAATCCAACGGTGTAACTGATGCTGATTTGCTAGTGATGCACTACACCAGTAAGGCATCTCAATTTGCTATAGATACTATGAAATCCGTAAAGACATTGAGGCTTTTATTTGTAATAGACAGCAGCTAGTTGAGATGTGCAACGGACTCAGTGTTCACTGATGGCATGTGTATGATGGCTTTAAGATGAGTGTTGCAATAAAGTTACTGGTCGTTGTAGCGTTTTACCAGCACATCCTAGATGATGGCCAAATTTCCACCCTTAACTTTGATGCCCTAAAGTAATTTAGCTCACCCACCACTGGCTGAATGAATAAAGTGTTGGAACTTAATTACTGGCATTATAGATACATCATTAATAAACAAGGCTGTAAATTGAGCTAAAAAACTCTGCCAGTCTCTCTATTTCTTGTCAAATGTTAGAAACTCAACTTTTTTTCGTTACAAATAGACCTACTAATTAGAAGATGTTCTATTTGAGTTAGTAGCTTCTGGTCAAATAGTCGTGAGTCAGTGCAGAAACGTGTGTAGACACTTTAAATTTTTTATAAAAAAAGTAAGTAAGAAATCGTACATAGTCTCTCTGACATACGGCTTTTGTTTGGTTTTCTTCACGCAGACACTAAGTTTTATATCGGCTTGAAATTCATCCTTATATCGTTAAAGGAGCTTCATTCTGATTAGGAGGTTAAACGCTAAGAGTGCTTTAATAGCCTTGCTTTTTCTTGTATTGGTGATAAAATTCTTTATATACATGGATAATTTTTTCTGCCCTGTGAAAAGTACTTTGCAAACATTATTACCAGCTTCATCTCCACCTGCAATGTACAAGATGCAGAGTAAGGTTTTTGAAATGAAAAAAAAGCGTAGAGTCGTAGAATGAGTTTGTGTATAGGCATACGAAAGTGGTAGGCACTAAGTCTGTGATACGATGATACGCACACTCTTCAAGTAAAGGAAGAGAGAACGAGATGAGCTCTGTGCACTTGAGTGAGTAAGTATACGAACTTGATCGGGGTGCACTACACAAGTAGAGACTTCCGTTCCAAGGGCGCCATCAATAGTTACGTGCATACAAGCACTTAAGGATGTGTAACCCGATGTTCTGAATGAAAAATTCTATTTAACGGGTAAATAGTTTTAGTAAAAGTTAAGTTAATACAAGCACAATATCTGGGCAATAAACTTGCTTGAAGTACATACAATATACCGTAGTTAGGTAACTAGCATCTGATATATATATATAAGTACATTAGAAGATAAAAGTTAGAAAAAAAACCAGAGAGGAAAGGAAGAGAGAAAGAGAAAGAGAGAGAGAGAGAGAGAGAAATGACAATAAAAAGTGAAAGATAGGAACACCTGTAACAAGTTACCACTGCCTTCCAATGTAAGCACAAGGGAACGCGAATGCCCTTTACGATAAAATTGACGAGCACTTCTGTACCTTTTTTGTGTGTTATCCTCTTCTTCTCTGATGCTTCTAATGTAACCAATATTTCCGTTGGTAAGAAAAAGTCTTGTAGTACTTAACGCTTTTCTTACTAAATCCATACGACCCCAGGTCCAGTTTGAAGAACATATAAACATGTGTATACTTGGCATGAAAAACAAACAAAATGCTTGAAGCAAAAAAACGATTTTTGTGCAAGCTTGGATATAGCGCTCTCTGATCATGTTGTGAGGATAAAAAGGCAGGGATACGATGTGGTTGCGTAAAAAAACACAAGCACTTAGAACCAAATAATTAGGTATATTACGTGAAAACTCATCTAGTTAAGCTATTTAATATTGCTCTTTTCTATGCACAAGGGGGAAAAATAACACTGTAAGATTTTATACAGGCTTATCACCATGTGAATACTTTCCACGTACGTCAAATGCCGATATTTAAAAAATTATTTATACCTATAGGTATAAGGAACTTTTAGTCTAAAAAATAGCACTGTGTGGAGTTCAGAATTAATTAATTTAAAGTGAATTTTTTAAAAATTATTGAAACTTGTTTTTAAAGCCCGTACAATTATCAAAAGTAAAAGGACTCTCTGCATTCCTATTGTAATCTTAAAAAAAATGTGTATATTATATAAGCTAATGAAAAGTTGTTTTATAGTTCTTTATGCTTAAAGCGTAAATGAACTATCGTGACATCCCATGTCATATACTTGATATTTATTACTTCAAAACACAGAGTTTCGTTTTTAAATTATAAAAAGCAAAAGCTTAGCGATCTCGAACAATCGAGCGGTATACCTTATTCTGCAATTGCGTGACATATAATTTACTTCTTTTAAAACAAGTTACCGTCGCAAAACTTGAACTACGCGTGCAACCACAAACAATCTTATAAAACGCTTATCTAACAAAATCAATTTGCACAAGTACACCAAATAATGTGATTAATCAACAACTTTAACATTCTTTACTGCGGATGTATACAAGAAATATCATACACAATTTTAACAGTAGCTTGTACTTAATATAAAATCCAAGAGATCAGCAGTATTAACCATCAATTACTGTAAAATTATTGCACCACGACTGTGCTTGTGTCAGTCGAGGATAATTAGGTTAAGCTCTGATTGGTCGTTCGGATTCCCAACTTGACGCGTCCTCCTTAAACGCAGGAGTATAAAAACTCCTTGCATATAACAATATTCGCCTTTTCTCTTTTATCAAGTGCTTCAAAGTAACTATAAAGGTTGGGGAGTGAGTTCTGTAGCGTATTTTAAGTGGATGTAAGACTTAGTTCGATGACTAAGCTATGTGAGAGAAGCTCGAGCAAACTAGGCTACTGTAAACTCGCCTAAAAAGTGAATCAAGGAGGAACAAGAAAGAAAGAACTGTTGACTTGGGTTCTGACGTTAAAAGCAGAAGTCTAATTATTCTCATCGCCATGAGTGCTCTTGTGTAGGATTAGGAGTATAGTTGCGGTCAACCTTATGAGATCTTGGGACTGCGTGTGCGCAAGCAGTGGCTAACCAACGATCATAAAAGTAAGTTAAGGAAACTGTAAATTGCATAACGTTGTTAATGTGAATCTGAAACTTTATTATTTATACTATTTGTAAAATTAACTTTTTCTGGCTTTTTTAAATTCATTAAGTCATCAAATAAGGCATAACTTGGTTGTTGATCAAATTAATTTTTTTTCTTTAAAAACATTTTAATTGCTAAATTATATGAAATATTTCAAGATCTTATGATTCTAATTCATTGTTACATAATTCTTACCTTAATGAATAAATTGAATATCAAGGAAAAATAAAATAGACACTGTATAACAAAGACCTTTATAAGAACGTGAGATAAAAAGACGAATAAGATATGCCACTACCGTATAACATAAGACATAAACTCTAACAGTAAGTCAACGCCAGCTTAGCGTACACCACTCCATACATATCGGTTGGTGAAACCTAACACCACAACGCCGAGTCAACGATTTTAATGAAAAGTATAGTGTAAGTAAAAACAAAGAAGGTCTTTGGGCTGACAGTTGGTTCTGACAAACAAAAGTTAAATTTATTTGTTTGTAGAACAAATTTTCGAGTTTCACCATTCACTTATAGAAGTTCTGAGGTAACACTAGTACGTGAAAAAAAACAGCTATTCTTTTGCATCACTTTTGTGTTGTTTAGCCATGAAATTAAAGTTTAAAAAAGCAATAGTAAAAATAACAAGATAAAGAAAGTAATCTTAACAGCTGTGAACTGACCAAATAATTCCAACTATTTTTTCTTACAGTTTATATTTTTTTTATATACTATTTTATCACAATCTTGTACGTATTGAGACCACTTTGTTACTTTTGCACTACGTACTGTAACGTCATTTCTGTTTGGAAATCAATGTAAGTGTTAGTTACTCTCATAGGTTCATTTATACCATGGAATACATTTCTAGGTCCTATTATTACTTTAATTTCTGTTAACTGAATTCTTTTTATAGTACTACTTTAAATATATTTTTGCGGAACCATCCCTCTGCGATTGGCCTCCTAAATGAAGAAACTGCTCGTGTTGTAATATGGTCGCAGGATAATATCCTTAAATTGCACATTGGCAAGGTAGTGGTAAACGTATATGGTATATACTAGCAGAACATTAGCGTGAAGGTGACTCTACTGCCTCTCATACAGGCTGATATAGCAATGGCTCCTATGGTCAATAGAATTAAAGACCTATGTGTTATGATCTAGGGTGATCTAACATAAAACTCATACGTATCTGTCATTAGCTTTCAGGTCCATGGTATACTGTACATAGACTAAGATTCAAGGGCTACCATTGCCTCGTAAATTAAAAGCGACACAAGCATTTTGTTTCGTTGGGCCACACCTTGATACTCCTTTACATGGGCCTCTCCAGGTACCTTGCACTAAAACTGAATCGGCTCCACAATACAGTCCTAAAATACATCTATGGTTTTCATCACCATTTAACCACTTTGGCAAAGTACTACTTAAGTTGGAAGTGCTCTTCGAAAATTTTGTGTTTAAAAAAAGTTGTGAGTAAAAATTATGTTTCTTTTACCTGATAAGTATATCATATACTTGTTACTTACATACAACTTTTATGCCATTCTAAAAGCTGTGTGGCAAATTTTTTAATTTTCACGGGTTTTTATCTTGCACTTGGTTTTTCTAAATATTAGAAAAACCAAGCAAAAAATCTCAGCACACTACTGCTTTATCATTGCTGCACGTGATTTGTGGGTGAACCACTGGATCGTCTGAAGCAGCGTTAGCATGTTCAGCCAATTATGTGGAATAATTTTACAGTGTAAACCAAATGTTCTTATAATGTCAAATAAGTACAAGATTATGAGTTAAATGCATAAATGCTCTTAAATCATCAAAACAACGAAGCGCAGTCCAAAATGCCAAAACCACGTATAAGGATGCAAATATGGCATTTACACATGAGACGCTCTCACTCATGCAACGCTTACAGAGTAAAAAAAATAAATAAACACAAAAAGGTAAAAAATCAACAGAAGCCTTTTATATTAAAAAGACAGCTTTATTTGGTCAGTACCCATAGTAAAAAATAAAAAATATTTTTGATCTGAAAGAGCTCATGTTTTATAAACTATTTGTGGCTTTATTCTTTAGTGTAAGTACACAGGTTTCTTTGAATTAAGAAATAAATAACATTTGTTATAGGGTCATCATAGAAAAAACAACTTCATTAGGCATGTCGCGTGTATATAGAAACTTTAAAGAATTTTTAATTGCTGTAATTGAAATTTTAAACATGATCAGGTTTTTTAAACTTTCTAATTATGAGACTTATAGAGTACAACGCCTATAAAAATAGTTATAAACTTATCACCTGGTATATTTTAAGTGGTATTCATCAGAGGACAATTTCAAAACAATTCTTGAAAAACTGGCAAACAGAAATTTACTGATAGATGACTTTCAAGACATTTCAATAATGTCTTCTTATCGCTTGGTCCTTGTATTTATAATGTATTGCCACTATATTAAAAACTCGAAAGCATTTATTTATTTGTAGGGCTTTATTTTATACGTGTAATACTAACTTATTTTACAGGATATACAAAGGTATAGAGGTTTATTAATTAAACATGATTCGTAAAAAAAAATTTCCTCACAAAAACATATATTGGAACAATTATGCTATGACTGAAGGAAAAAAAGAGCAAATCAGATAAGGCTTCAGAAAGAGAAGGGGGGCAACTACATACCAAATCGCTAAAATATCCGAACTTTTTGGATAACAAAATTCAATGCACTGAAACATATAATCTTTATCACAAGCTGTTTGGCTGAATACCCATGTTAAGTAAAGTAGGATTAGTAAATAATACAGTAGAACCTTGTTTTATACGAAGGTGAATGAATCCGATTGTTTTCATAACCTTAGGAAGTATCACATTGTTAAGTATCTAGTTTTATACATAAGCAAAGTATTTGGTATTTCCTAGTGAGAACGTACCCAGTTAGCTATACTCTGTCCAAGGAGTCACTCTCATGTGACCACAGTCAAAATTTGTGTGCGTGTCTGTTCACACAGAAACCATATAGAAGTTTTTTATCACGTTGAGCTTGGCCCTTTGTTTGACTTAAGGCAGTCTCTTTGCCAATGTGCTAACACCAAATCGAGTCTTTGTCTTCGCTGTTATTACTCTTATTCCCACTTGGTGAATTTATTGAAAACAAGTGGGGAACAAGCAAGAAACAAATGTATGTAAAATAGAAAAACTTTTGAAACGAAGCTATTACTTTATTGTTTAACAGAGTTTTATTTCAAATCCACCTACATACACTTTTTTTAACTGTTAAATCATTAAAAATTAAACTACTAATTTATTAATCGCAGCAGTAAAATGTTACTAGCGGCTTCCCATCTCGGCTTTGCCCGAGACTTAATAAATGGAACACTGCATAGTATGTTGACATGTAACATGAAAATCCGTTTTCAGTTGAAAATTTTATCTCTATTTCTGACGCTCTTCAAAACAAAAATCTTCTTATTCAAAACATAATTGTTCGGAATCCATACAGTTTATTTGATTAAGTAAAAAGCCGTAAAAAGTGAATAAAATATAAGTATGCTAAAAGATACCGTGCATTCTTTATGACATAAAATAGTCGTTGGCCCTGAAAGGCCGTTAATTTGCAGTTTCTCCTGTATCGTCTATGAACAGGCTTTTTTTTTAAAGCTATAAAGATTTAAAACTCACAAAAAAATTTAATTAAAACAAAATTTTTTGTCTTATCTCACAACTTTATGCCCACACCACAAAGCCCCGGAGCTTAATCTCTACATTTTGTATCGCCACTAAAATAAAAAATTTCATATTCTGACTATTTAAAAATCTGGAAGATTCAAGAGATAACTGTGAGGGTTATAGTGAAAATCTGATTCCTCACTTGAGAAAATTCTATATTTGTTGATTTTGATGTTGCTTTAACCACGATAAATATTGAGCGTCATTTTTTCGACGCCTAAAATTGTATTTATTAAATGCATTTGAAGTTTTCCTTCCACTTCGACTTATAGCGACTTTCAGCATAGTTAAGGCTTTTGTGAGCCCTAAAGGCTATTTTTTTTAACTTTATTTAGTTGTTATGCATTTGTTGGCCAGGTAGTTTGACGTCTAATGACCTTGAAAAAGACTGGTGAGCGTCTTAAGTAAACTTTTTCTTGACTGAAGTTTTTAGCAAACGTAATTGCCTTGATACTTCAGGATGATTTTATCTGGCCTGTTATTATAGCATCATTCTGATCAGGAGAAAAACTACAACGTTTGAGACGTTAAAGCTAGTTGTAGAGCTCTTTCCCAACATCTCCTGGTATAACATTGAAGATGTCGGTGTCTTAAGTGCCTTCTTTTTTTGCAGACTCAGTTGTATTGGTGATCTAAGGTGGAGCGGTTGGTTCGTGATAGTTGCCTGTTGAAATCTGTCTGGTTGCCTCAAATTTATTTTCCTTCATAGCTGTTAGCTTTCCCCAGCGCAGACCTTGAAGACAATCGATTATTGATAGTTTTCCTGCCTTGTAACGAACAACTTCGCTGGTGACGTCTGCCAGTGAATGACTGACTTGGTTTCATAGTGGCCAGCTTTATATAGTCTCTATCTAACGACGAATCAATTTCGAAAATGGTAGTTAAATTATAGGTGGCCCTTAAAAGAACCAATAAGATTGATGGTTAAGTAGGGAACATAAATACTTATAATGGCTCTGAAAAGGGCCAGTGGTGAAACTTTCAGTTATTCCTTAATATTATTCTCGATGATAAAAAGATGGCTGTCGGTAGCTTGACTCTTATCCTTGGAGTATCTGTGTACGGAGACCATACTGGAGGAAGGTACGCCACTGACCACAGAATATCTCGTCTTCAGGTCGTTCCCCAGATAACCAACCGCTCATCGTTAGTTGGGAAACTGGACCTGGAGAAAACCTTCTCCGTAGATATGCCGTTGGAACGACCACTAAGAAAGAGGCTGTCGTGGTTGCCCGTACTCTTCAGGGCTGTCTTTCCTGGCTTGCATTTGAAGTAAAAATTTCTCTGCCAGCACCAGGTGGGATGGTTGAGCGGCCATCAAACTCTGAAGTAATGGGGCAGATTGTATAGTACTCTAGCTAGACACGTCTGCTGGTATTTTCCAGGAGAAGTTGACATTCTGAGCACCTTCATTTTTCCGTGTCACTAAGTTATCTTGGCAATCCGGGGTACAACTGATTTATTTCGCTTGCCCATGAAAGACGAGTATGATCGGTAGTCAGGATGCCCAGCTGTACGACTAATGACTCTGTTCTAGGTGTAGAGCTGATGAATGGCTGCGATATTCTACAACTCGATGGAGCATCTTATAACCACTCTTCACTATCTTTGATTGTGGGTAGCTTCAATTTTACTCCGATGCCACCTAACGAGTTCTACTGAACTAACTAAGGTGCAAAGCTAGCTTATTTAACCAAAACTTAAAGCTGAGTTATCACTATTGTTATTAAATTTTTCAAGAAATAACTATGTGAAAACTATTTCGGAACTCTTAAGAATCAGTATGCAAAATTTCAGCAAAGTTAGCTCAGTAGTTTTTGTGGTTAACGATTACAACGGTTTCAGCGACTTTGCTCTATGTATGTGTAAGACTCAATGAACTTTGTCTCCTTTGTTAAATAAATTTATGGACGTTGTTTGACCTAAACGCTTCTTCCTTTATAGTGGCCACTATCCTGGTAAGAATTAATGAATGAATAACTGCTCTACCTCTACACACACGCACACTTACACAAACATACGCATTCAGATACACTCACACACGAAGACTCTATTTTAGTCACGAATAGCTATCGCAAGCTATTAAACCAAGTTCTATGATAAATTTAGCATTTTACACTAAATAAGTACACTAAAAGACTTATACAAATACCTACATTAGTTTGATACAGATATCTTCTTAGAAATTTGAATTTCTGTCCGTACAAAATATTAAGAATAAATTATATTTCTTATCTACAGAAATTGTACCTCTCAACTGCTAAACACATTAATTAATAATTGTACAATAAGTATAGTAAACATTGCATGAACATGTTATTGTGTCTTAACAGAAGACAAAAGTTCGCAAGAAAAAATAGTAGTTATAAAAACAAGGGACGGTTCAAAAACAATCCTAATACAAAAGTCAAAATAAAAAGTAAAACTGTTGAAAAATATGTAATGCTGCATATTGTTATGATATTTCGTAAGGGGCACTTTTTATGAGAAAAAAAAATTAAACAACCAAAAATCGATCAAATTTTGAGTTTCAACCAATTAAGTTACAGCATAGTATGGAACAAATTATTTTAAAAAAGGTATGTGTATTCATCTTCAGCAGAAATAATCTATGTATGCATGAAACTTCGCATCATGAGTGTTTGAGTGTTTTTCCTCAAGGAAATAACGTATTTAAGCCATTTGAATCACATTTTTTAGAATCTTTTCTAGCAGTCTTAGCTGTTCTGGAAAACTATGATTTACAGTAGAAAAAAAAATAAACTAAAAACAATAAGTGCGTAAAATTTCCTTTGCACCTACAGAAGTAATCAGATAAGAGCTTGAACAGCTCACTATAAGATAATAATGTTAGTGTCCATGTATAAAGTATCAATTTAAAAAAAAAAAACAATGCTAAATGGGAGTGCTCAATCGCTATAAGTCCAGAGCTATTAAGTAAGATATTATGGTTATCATCGTTTTCTATAATTTATTAAGATATAAGGATTGATCTTTGATCATTTTGTTATATTCACCAGTTTAATCTAGCCAATTTTATTTTATCATATGGCATGTCAAAAAATAATACAAAGTAGTCGTTCAAAAAAATACAGAAAACACTCATACAGTAAAAATAAGTAGGTCCCCAAAAAAAGACGCAATACAAATTTTTAAGGAAACAACGCTAAAGTCAATAGAGTCATGTGTACAAAGAACTAATAAAAAGGAATCTAACTTAAAACTGCAATGAAGTGCCACTATAAATATATACATATATATATACATATATATATATATATATATATATCTTTATACTACTGGGGATAACGCCGCCCTGCGCCCTCCGAACGCGAACCCCCATTAACAGATTTAGTAGACAAAATAACGACATTACTCGTGAATTTATCAATGCAGGCTGATAATTAGTTCACAAAAGCAGAATACATGACTCACAAAGAAGTTGATAAAACATATAACATAAATATAAATTTTTTAATAGAATTTTTAAATAATATCAGAGAAGGTCTTCAACCATACGGATCAAAATTAAAAATAAATGCTATAGTAATGTTGATAAGAACTTTAAGTATATCAGGCAGTCTCTGTAGAGGCACAAGATTGATAATGATAAAATTATTTAAGTATTATATAGAAGCAGAAATAATAACGAAAGCAAAAAAAGAAGGGAAAGTTTATATTCCTAGAATAACATTGAATACTGGCACCTTATTATCATTACCTTTTGTCTTCCATAGGAAACAGTTTCCCTTTATACTACCATATTTGATAGTCATCAAAAAATCAGAAAATAGAGTTTTGTTTCTTTAGATTAGTATATTAAAAAACCTTTTTTCTCTTACGGACAATTATACATTGCTTTATTCAGATGTAAAAATCCAAAAGGAATTTTTATTTAAATTGCATCCGAGAATGTATCAGAAATAAAAAATATTGTTTATCTAGAAATTTTTTTGTAATTCAAAAATATGTAACTTTAAAGATCGTCATATTTAAACAGACGTATGTTAATTCATTAAACGATGAAAAACAAATATGTGAAAATGTGGAAAAGGTTTAAAAAGAACAGATGGGTTAAAACGACACCTGAAATGTCACAAAATTAAGTTAACAGAATAAAATATTGTTTCAAAAGCTCAATTGTGTTTATCTATGTAATTATACCTCCTCCGGGATTCTGTCTTTTTGTTAATAAAGTCCTCAGGTAATTAAGAATTTTGTATTTGGGTGAAGTAGACATGGACCATAATGAGATTTGAAATGTAAAAGTTTAATTAAGTTAAACAAATCATGGTATTTCAGAGGCATATAGTGAGTAAGGGGAAGCGAATAGACAGAAAAAGACCTATGATTAGTAACCTAAAAAACCCTAAATACGAGGTGTGACTTGGGTACTAAATTGCGTATATTTTTTAACATTTATAATGGTAAAACATTTGATGAATAAGTGTTTTATGGGGGGGAGGTGGAAGGGGAGGTGGAAAGGGTGGTGGAGGGGGAGCTGAGAGAGAGAGGGGGGCCACTTAAATATAATTTGATTAAAAATGACGTTAAAACATGCAAATAATTATGTAAATCGAGGGGGAGCTGAGGGGAAGCTGGGGGAAGCAAGGAAGGCTGAGCCTCACTTCCGTCAATACAACTATGTAATATGGGGAGGTGTATATATATATATATATATATATATATACATACATGTACATAAATTTAGAATTCATCATTTTCTGGTTTCCTTTGAAATTCACTGCGAAACTAAATAAACCTTACTTAGCAAATCAATGTACTCTTACTCATAAAGTGAACTGTTGGTTAAATTAATGCTTACCATGTCGGATATTATTAATTTTTAAAAATTCAACTCTTTGTCACAGATTTTTATTTTATTCTAATTTAAATGGTAAAAAAATAAATTATATAATTAGGAACTTTCGAATCTTTGTTTGAACGATTTTTTGTTTCCTAACATGCTGTTTTACCTCTATGTTTGTCTCTTTCACACACCCATAGACTTATCACCATAAAAGAATCCTCATACATTTTAAGTATTAAGAGAAATTTCCGTTTTATAATAACTCAATTTTATTAATTTTTTCCACTTTGGGCATTTTTGAAAGGCTGATAAGCCTCGGCATAAAATAACGTATTTGCCACACAAGCGCTACCTTTGCTATCACACCGTGGCTACCTTCGCTTTGCCACAAACTACCCCCAGAGACGATGATACTTCTTAGACAAAAACGTCGTTTTTTAGAGGGCTTGAAATTAAAAAAAAAAACAAAAGTTTTGCATTGTTTTTAATTATTTTTAAGTTTTTTAACTAATTACAATTTAGAACTGGAATTTATAAAAAAATTTTTAACTTTGTCTTTGTATAATAAGGTTGTTCATTTAAATTTAATATATTTAATATAGAGGCCGTTCCACACTATTTGTATTCATTTATTACCACAATTAGATAACTGCTCTCTATCAGTGACCATTCTACAACATCATGACTATTATGAAAAGTATTATATAATTATAATATGCCATGATCAAGTAAGCCATGAGTTGTCCTTCTTTCAGGATAACAGAAGGTTAGACAAATATTTGAGTGTACGGGTTGTAGATAGTTATTCTTACACTCATTCGTGATTAATTGTAAATTTTTCGTTGTTAAAGACATGTATAATTAAATAACAGAAGTATGATTCTCATTTCTGCATATAATATCCTTACTTAGGCACAAGCATAGATAAATCCATTAATTTTTTATAAGGAATCTGCGTATTGTTTTTACATTTTCCAGAAAGTTAAAGGTGTGTCGTTGTTTGCATGTACAGATGTAAATGTAAAACAAACATGATTAAATTACTCCACGGCACTAATTATACAGTTTTTAAACCAACTTTTACTGACTCGTCACAAATAGATACACTCCGCATATTTCACAATTACTTAATGACTAAAACCTTCCCACACTTGAAAAAATTAATGTTTTTTATCTACTGTATATCTTATTAGCCGAAATTTCTCCATATTTTTCATCTTAAATAATTGTTAATAGTTGGAGAACTGCCGCTGCTTGGCAGAGCTACAAATAAATGTTAGTTTTTAAATAAAAGAAAGAATACATAACATTATAATAAATACTTCATTTACATTATCACTCTTTCACGTCACATCCCTATTTACAAACGTTATGTGCAATCTGTTTCCTGACATAAAAGACAAAAAAACTCTCATAAAATCTGTGACATTTTACTAAAAATTCTTAAACACAGACTAAGATTTTTATTTACTACTACACATTTTGTTTTAAACGATACTTTGTATGAGAGAACTTCTGGAAGATCTGTGAAAATCACATGTTCCTCTTGAATTCTCAGATTTAGTTATGGCAGGTTGCAAAAAAAAGCAATCTTGCAAGATTAAAATTTAAATGTAATTGTAAGCTTCTTCTTTCATATCCTTACGCGATTAACAAATTTATGTACAAAAATAACAGAATACATACTAAAATTCTTACGCTTTTGATTGTATTCTACAGTTTTTTTATTATTTAAATTAAAATTTAATTTAAATCTATGAGAATAAGTTAAATTTTTAAGGAACAATAGTATCTAATACAGTGAGCAGTAATGTAACAAACAATACGAGTAAGAAAGCGTTGATTTGCTAGGTAAGGTTTATTAAGTTTTGCAGTGAATTTGCACAGAAACAACTTAATGTTAAATTCTATGTGTGTGTATATGTGTGTGTTTGTGTGTGTATGTAGGACTCTGCCCTCTGCGCGCTTTGCGTACTCACCCCCTCCTGATGAATTATGATTCCTACGTAGGTTTTGAGGTAGGAACCAAAAGGTCTTAAATAAAAAAAAAAATGTTTTCAATTGCAAAACACCAATTGTATTAGTAATAATGATAACAATAACAAAGATATAATAAATACTTTTTACATTAGTTACGTATGGTTGTTATAAAAAACTAGCTTCAGTTGGTCTGTAGTAAGCAATTAAAAGCGGTTTATAAAGAAGTGAATAAAGTCTTATTATTAAGCTTAATAAATATAAAAGTCTAGCATAGTACTTAAAATATTGTTAAACTATAAATTAATAATACTCAGTTTTATTCTTATTTACGTTCTTTGTAATTCTAATAAATTTTCTAATATATTTATGGGTGTACATTATCATTTAATTTTGTTTTTAACAAAGTTTAGGTTGTATTCTGAAAAAAGAAAGAAACTTATGTATCAAACATTATTATAATTGTTGATAATTATTCACATGCCAGTAAAACTTGTTTTTTAGTCGTTTATAAACAATACTAAAATGCTTTTTTAATGCATCTTTCCTTAAAAATTTTCTTACGCAATATTTACAAATTTCATCGTGCTTGAGGTTATGTACATGTTAATGAAGCCGTAAATGTATTGCTTTTTTAAATCTTTGATAAGCCGACGTATAATTATACCGTACGTATACTCCCTCACGTGACGTAGGTAAAATTTTTTTTATGATTATATTGTATGCACTACATTCAACAAATTTGTTGTTATTTTTTCGAATGGATTTTTAATTTTTTCGTAGTTTCAAAAACATACGGGCAACATTAACACTATTTGGTTATTGACCTAAAGTTATTAAATAAATAGCTGAAATTAGGAAATTTTTTTGTTCAATATTTTACATTGTAAGACAACATATTTACTAATTAATCTTATTACGAGACTGCCTCTGTACTGTTACTAAAACTTTTTTCTGTATATATAATTGGTACAGGCTTGTTTAGTATCCATCTTTTTTATCCATTGTCCGCTGACAATAAAAGTGCATTGAAATAGTAGAAAAATCTTGTGGGGGCAGTAGGGGAGGCAGTGGTAAGGAACATAAATTGTGTGGAGGGACAGTAAAGGGGCGATGGAAGGCTCAAACCAATATTTATTGGGTTAAAATAATGTTTAATAAAGACGAATTTTTGCTTAATATGTGGGGGATAGTGGGGGCTTTAGAGGAGCAGTAGAGAAGAAGTGGGGGTTATGTTAAATGCCCTACACATTTAACTGTATAATAAAGGGAAATATATATGTATGAATAATGAGTTATGCTGACAATTTTTTTTCGAGAGGGTTATTGTGAGGACAATATAGGAATTACGCAGACGCCCACATAATTTCTCCATGGTATAAGTATATAACTTAAAAGTACATAAATTCTGCGTTAGCCACTTCCACTATTCACACACACACACACACACACACACACACACACGCACGCGATCCCCTGCGTGCTCTGCCCACCAAGCCCCTGGTTTTGAACAAGGATTGCTTTGACTCTAACAAAACCCCTGGTGGCTTCCCTCGCAGTCAATTGGTTAAAGTCTATTGTGATTTATTTGTGTGTCTGGTGTGTTTGTGTGAAACATATTGTCTACCATTTAATTTGTACAGTAAGCAATTTTCTTTAGTTTTGGCATTTACTATGACTATAAATAAATCTCAAGGTCAAAGTTTCGATAATATTGATGTACACTTGAAGAAGCCTTTGTTTTCTCCTGGTCATTTATGTATAGCTTTATCAAGATACAAAAATTAAAATTTTATAATATTTGTTTATGACTAAAATCGTGCATTAAGTTGTTTACTTTTAAAAAAAGTTTGATTTTGTATAAATGTTTATTGTGAGTATTAAAAACCATTATTTACAAATAAATTTTTAATTAAATTATTTGTAAATATTATATTACTTATAAAATTTCGAAGTACTACAATTAAAGTGGTGTAAGAATTTTGTGCTTGTTTTTTTAAATTCAGTATTCTTTTTAACTGTTTAGACTACATACAAATCCAATGAATAAGTAAACTTTAGACAGGTTTTTTTTTTAAAAATAACAATAAAAATATTTTTATCAATGCTTATTACTGTTAATTTCTGAAGAAATTGTGAGTGAAAAGTTATGTCTTTTTGTAGTTACGTAGGGCTTATGTCAAAAGCTCTTCCAAAAAAATTTCTAATCTTTAAATTGGAACACTACCTGAATTTTTGTGAAAAATGCAAAAAAGTGCTATAAATTATGGAGTGTTTGTGTTTTTTTTTTTTTTTTAACCAAAAGTATATCCGAATTTTCGTTAAATTCTAGTGAACACTTTAAACAGTGAGAAATGAATTATTTTCTAAAAATTCAGTGAAAAATTCTTTGACATTTGGTGAACTTCTATGGTTTAAATTAATAATGTTATTGTGTAAGTTTTTAGATCATAAATTTATTTTTATCATGTCATAAAAATAAATGTTTTGATCATTAAAAATTACATTGTTCTAAAACAATACAAACAAAAAAAAAGTATAACGTGGCTTACACTTTACACTTGGTAAATATAAACTTTTAAATCTTCCAGTTCGTACATGTGAATGTATTTGTATGCATTATACATACATGAATTTAATTTAATAAGTTAAGATAACTTTAACGTTTAATGAATAACTGATAGAATTTGTTGCATATATATTTTTGAAATGTCAAGTATGTCTATTTGCCTTATGGGTGGCCTGGAAAAATAAGCTGATAACGTAAGGGGACTAAATGTGGGAGTACCAAAATTTTCCGCTACATCAAAATTACGTAAAAAACGAACAAATTTAACCTTATTTTGTTGGGGGGCCATTTCTAAACAACTTTTTTTGTTGTGGGGGGACTGTGGAGCTTTGTGTTTAATATAAATTAGTATGTATACAGACATAGAAATGTATAATTATTTTTTAAGTACAATCGATGTCTCTGATTGAAACTGTTTATTTATTAGATCAGTAGTCTAGAAGGTGATTTGTTTGGATGTCGTTTTTAAGAGATCATTTATTTATTATATGTTAAGTGTCTTGCAGCCTCTTCAGTGGTTCTATTATAAGTTTATTCACACAATAATAAATTTGTTAAATATTACATTCTGTCAACAAGTCTTTGGTATTGGTCGGTTAAGTTAAGTTGAATGACGTTATTATAATATGTTTATAACTGTACATAAATTTTATTTTCATGCTGGGCACTTTAAAATTGTGTAAAGGCTATGGGGGGCCCAAAAAAGTCCGTGGGTGACTGTGGGGCTAGATATGAGGCTAGCATATTTTTAACTATGTCAAAACGATCGAATTTTACCTATATTATGGGGGGGGGTTTATAACAAAGTTTTTCCTGTGAGGGGCTGTGGGGGGTGAAATGGGACTGTCCCACACAAAAAAACTATATACTATAGTAATATACATTTGTGTGTGTTTATAGAAAGTGACTTATGCGAACTTCACGTGCTTCTAGTATATATACCAACAACATGGTAGAATTATGGAGACGTTCGCGTAATTCCATTTTTGTCCTTACAATTCCCCTTACATACACGTAATTGTCTGCATAAGTACCCTTTGCAGAAATATATATATATATATTAATTCTCATGTTCGTACAAGTAGGTCTCCACCTCACTGTGCGCTGCACACGCAAACCGCCTACTACTTAAACTTAAGCAAAAAGTCCTTTTTTTAATACACAAAATAAAAGCATATTTGAAACTTGAATTTGTGATTTATAAAAGTAATGATTCTAGATTATTGACTTTAAAAAAATGTGTAAATAAAGTGAACTTTTATTTTATTCTATTGACCGCACCGCGCTACATAACACCACTAAAGTTCGTATGTGAAGAAAAAAAGTTCGTACATTAAAATTTTGACAAATAATTTTGTAATATCATTTATACAAAGCTTTTGTAGTACCACTTAATATTGTTTAGAAAGTAAAAGTTACCATTATGATGTTCTGTAACGGTTTGAGAAAAACTTGGATGAAACAAAAATTTTATTGTAGAATAACAATACATTATATCGTTCTTAGTATTTAAAGATTAAATGATGGTTAATAGAATAACTTTTGAGTAAATTTTAAAAGTCATGTCTGTATGCGCTTGTAAAAATTATAATTTGAAGCACATTTATTTTTGAAAACTTTTTTCTGAACAATTTTTTTGTCTTACAAATTGTCTTCTTAACTCAAATAAATATTATGTTTTTATTTTTGCCACTTAATAAAACTACGTATAATTGGCTGTAAGAAAATAATGGTTTTCGTTAGTAAAAAACAAATATTATCAACTTTGATCTTTAGATTTGTTGATAGTCATAGTAAGTACAACCACTATAAAGAACTGCCTACGATATAAAATAAAATGTAGTAGAGATTTGAGATAAAACCTCATGTCTGATTTTTTTTATAGCTATTACTTTTTCTTGTGCATCGTATTTCAATGATTTAGTAACTCCTATTCAAGTACCATTACATGAATCGTCTAATGTATTAAAATTTCTGAGAAGCATTAACATCAAACTTATTTTTAAACTACGTTTATTTAGTGGTAAGTCTTTACGTATACTTTTCAACGTATTTATCGAAAAATTGATATCAATATTACTGTCCAACTTATCAACCTCTTTAAATGTTGCGTTATCTTTGCTGTAAAGGTTTTCAATTTTTTCAGTTAATTTAAAAAAAACATTTTTATTTAAAAGCTGGGTTACTCATCACGTGATGTAGGTACAACACTATTGACTAAACAATTATTTTAATCACTAAATATTTTAGAACCTTTTTTTATTTGACGTCCATTTTTCATTACATAGCCACGGTTACAGAAGGTGGAAAAAGCCATTGGAACGTCACAGGAGAGAGAGAGAAAAAAGCCCCTCTACTACTCTTCAATAAGTTACGCGTTTCGTTCCGGGAAGAATGTCGACCATTTACGTGGAGCGTACAAAATTAGAAATAAACAGTGCAAGCCGACTAATTAATGATAGGATTTTATTCCTTAGTCTTTATCATAGTTTGAATGTGTCTAAGCGACCTTCCTGTTCTACTCCATGTGCAAGATGGAAATTTTTTACTGTGGGAGTGGAAATTGAAACTCATTTAAGAAGTGGTGCAGGGACTTTTTTCCGGCTGGGAAGTTCCAGTTGCTATTTCTATCTTATGTAACCACAACCTAGTCGAGAATACGGATTTGTTGTTTGAAAATTGCAATTTCGATACAAATGATTATTTAAATCTTTCTAGCATAATAACAGCTCATTTATTTCTCTTTTTTATAAATGGAAGAATTTGACGAAAATTTCCGCCCAAAATCATAAATTTGTTTTAAAATATATTTCCGTACTACATTTATCCCTTAAACTTTTGTCACGTATATCTAAGGCTTTTTTGAAAATCATTAAAGCTCAATCATAAATAATCAAGTGTTCTTCTTGCGATTTTTTGTTGTGTTTTTGAATGCTAGAAACACGTTTTCTATATTGTTTTAGTCTAATGGAAGTCTAAAAGCTTTCCCACTTGTCATACCTTCCACACAAGTCATACCTTTTGCAAGCATTACTGATTCTATGCCACTTCAAGCCATTGACCAATTGTTTTACCTCGAGAAGTTAAATAATAAAGTAATGTTTTTTTATAACTGATTTTTTCTTGAATCTCCAGATCCATTGATAAAAAAAAGAATTTCATCTTTATTTTCACATAATACAAAAAAATGCTTTTGTAATTATTTAAATTTACATTTAATGAGTCAAACACTTCTTTATCCAAAGAGATTTCTGCACTATAAAACTTTATGTACCGTTAATTCATTTCAGTATTTATTAATTAAAACATGTACATGATTAATTTTCTAATTCTATAATTTAATTAATATATAACACAGTGAATTTATCTCTATAATTAACAAATTCTTACATAGTATTGTTTCATGTTTATTTTATATTATATTACTTCGACTATTTCTCAAATTTAGGATAATCGCCAAAAATTGTCTCAATAGATGAGGATACCTCATAGTAATTAGGAACTTTTCATAATTCTTTATAAATACTTCATTTAATCTACCTATTATTATATTATGACTTAAGGTTCAGTGCCTACGTACACGATCAGTAAGAGCTAAGTGGGGATTACCAATGAAAACTCCAAAAAATTAGGTGTTAGTTCGAGCAACGTTTCGTTGGTCTTAACGCCAACCTCATCAGGCTCAGTCTATGTCGTTAAGATGGAGAAAAAGAGGGAATATTATAAAAATATAACAATAGGTTGATTAAACGAAGTATCTACAAAAAATTATGAAAAGTTCTTAATTACTATGAGGTATCCTAATTAATTGGCACAATTTTTGGCGATTATCCTAAATTTGAAAAATAGTCAAAGTAATTTAATATAAAATGAATATAAAACAATACTACGTAAGATTTTGTTAATAATAGAGATAATTTCACTCTGTTACATATTAAGTAAAATATAGAATTAGAAAATGAATCATGTACGTATTTTAATTAACACATACTGAAATGAATTAAAGGTACGAAAAGGTTTTTAATGCAGAAATCTCTTTGGATAAAGAAATGTTTGACTCATTAAATATAAATTTAAATAATGACAAAAGCATTTTGTATGACATATGTGAAAATAACAAAAAAAATCTTTTTTCAATTATTGATCTGGAAATTGAAAAAAAACTCAGTTATAAAAAAACATTACGTTATTATTTAACTTCTTAAGGTAAAAAAATTTGTCAATGGCTGGTGTGTGTGTGTGCATGTGTGTATAAGTGTGTTCGTCTTTGATAGTAAATTTTTCTTGCATAGTTTACGTACTTATGTGGAAAAACTCTATAAAAATATGTCCTACCAGGCAAGTAGATGGACCACCAAAAAATTGTTAATAAGGAGTTTTCTGCACGTACGCATAATTTTTTTTAATCATAATGGAAATACACAGAAGAATTGTTTTTTGGCATGATCGTGCTGCCTTCTTTTGTTATTAAACAAGTAGGTGAAATAACCTGAGGTTTTCCTTTGAATTAAGCTTGTAACATTTTGCGAGGTACTGAAATTGCAGAAGAAACCTTAGATAATTTACTCGTTACTTGATTATTTATAACTTGGTACTGGTTATATTATTCGAAACATTTTTTTCGTAACGTTATAGTGTAAGAAACACGAAAATTGCTATTTTTTATTCTTTACTTTCCAATATTATATACTCTTACTGTTTTAAATAAAAATTCCATAAAAATTATAATTTGATACCTCTTGTAAGCTTGTTTAATTGCGCAAAACGATTATTGACTTCTATAAAAAATGACGTCACACAAAACAATTATGTATTTTTAAATTATTTGGCCATCTTTAAGCTCATAGTATGCCTTGATCATATTTGGATTTCATTAAGAATACTAAGAGATTTTACGTAAAAAAAAAAAATTTTTTTTAATTAGACCTTGATGTTGTATGAAACACAATAGTTTCATAACAACAAATGAATGTATTTAAAAATTTAAATAGTACCTTGTACATTAAAAACTGGTTGTATGAAAGCCGTTAATTTTTCAACTTATTTTCTGTGATAGAAAAGCATTGCCTCAGTATAATTTACATACTAACTTTCAAACTTCCATAGCCATTCATAACATTTATATTTATAACTGTTAAGTCAATGTTAACCTTAAAATATAGCTGAATTAAGAAAAAAATATTGTTATTATAATTAATTGAACCTTAAATAATAATTCACGATAGTTATTTAATACTGTGTATTTGATAAATAACTATCTCAACAGTTTTCTAGTAATTTACATTATAACTTAATATTTTTCTTTAAAGTTATTTTTTGACAATTACAAAATTTTAACTAAAAGGACAATAGACTAAGCAGAAAATTAAGTATTAGTATAATAAGAAAAAGTACACTGCAACAATATACAAGTGTTTTCATCATCTAGTACCTCATTATAATTGTGCAAGAAACACATAAATGGGGGCAAAAAATTCAATAACGTCTTTGAAACTTCAGAAACTCTGTTACAGGACTCTATAATCATTACCTGGCAAACAATAAATGACATATTCCAGATACTCATGCTTTAGATCTTGAAATCAATGATATTATTCAGCAATTGAATAAAAATTCTTAATAAAACTCGTTTATCAATGCATATAATTAGCTATCAAAGTCTTGAACATCTAAGAATGTCAAAAACCTTTGAGCAGACATTTTATGATGTACTTGTATAAGAAATTCCGCTCTTTTTAAAATTGATTTAGAAAATGCTTGTAATCAGATTTTCTTAAGAGTTTATTTGCCATGAAAGACGTCAAAATTAGTTTTATGATTTTAAGAAAGACGGTAGCAGGATACCAACACTGCTGTACCTATATACACACAAGTCAAACTCTCTTACTTAGTATGATAAAAATGTTTTTGAATCAGTAAGTTAATAGTATTATGAAAAATTATTATCGTTAGTTATTTTTATTTATTATAAATTGTATTACTTTCAAATACTTAAATAGTTGAGCAAAGGTCCTCAAAAAAATGGTAAAAGTGGCTAAAACAGGTTTTTTGCGCCTAGGAAAAAAAAATTAATACCGTGCAAAAAAAAGTTGATTAAAAAAAAGTTTTGCAGTTTTAAGACAAAAAGAATAAGCTATGTTGAGCTCCAATCGGTTCAGCTGTTATCTCGAAAGTTGCAAAAAAACTATTATTTTTAGCCATTTTCGAAAATTCAATAACTTACGTTCTAATTAATATTTAAAGCTTTAATTTAGACACAAAATAGGTATCGAAGCCCTCAACACACACATCTAAGTGGCTCAGACTGGTGAGCTGCTGTCACGCCACTACTCAGCGAAGTGCTCCAAGCGCAAAGGACCGCTTTTTCACCAATAATGTTTAACATACTTGCTCGTGGTTAAATCAAACGGCATTTAGAGATCTCATGAATAAACTCTTGATAAACAAGAGCGTTTTTGAAAAATGAAGCTACGTTGCGCCAAAACTTTTAAATGGCCATATTACGAAAGGACGTTTTGTTAGTTTCCTTAGCAGTTAGCGAACAGTTTACAACCAATCTTGCTAAAAATTCAGCTTGTATGGTAAGGGCTATGATGCCTACTTTGTGTTTTAATCTGAGCTCTAAATATAAATTAGAACCTGAGTTAATGAATTCTCAAAAATGGCCAATAACGACAGTTTTTTGCAATTTTAGAGAGAATGGCTCAATTTATTGGAGCTCAACGTGGCTTATTCTAATTGTCTTATAACTGTGCAACTTTTTTGATTGAACTTTTTTTTTGTACGATTTTAAGTTTTTTTTTTTTTCTAGGTGCAAAAAACCTATTTTGGCCACTATTACTATTTTTAGTGGGGCCTTTGATGAACTTTTTAGGTGTTTTAAAGTAGTACAATTTGTTATGAATACAAAAAACTAGCAATAGTAACTTCTTTATGCTACTTATTATTTCCTGAAATTTCAATGGATTTTAAGCTACCTCTATCGTACAAACTTGACTAGAGCAGTAGACAAAAGAACTACTTTAATATATGCACTACGTGATAATAAGAGTTAGAATAGCGAAGATGGAGACTCAATGTGCTGTTAGAGCTGTGGAAAGAAAACTGTCTTATGTCAAACAAAGAGCCGAGCTCAATGTGATAGAAAAGCTTCTAAGCAATTTTTCTGTATACATGCATACACACAAATGTAGATTATGGTCACACGTGAACGGCTCCTTGAATAGAGTATAGCTAACTGAGTACGTTCTCACTGAAAAATACCAAATACTTTGCTTACATGTAAAACTAGACTTTGAAAAATGTGCTACTTATTAAAATTACGAAAACAATTAAATTCATTCACCCTCTTATCAAATGACGTTTTTCTTAAATATTTAATAATCCTACTTTATTTAAGATAATTTTTTAGCTACAAAGCTTGTGATTGAGATTTTATGTGATTCAGTGCATTAAATTTTGTTACCCAACAGGAGCGTGTAATTTTGTTATTTGGCATGTAGGTTACCCCATCCTCTTTTTTAAGGCCTTGCCTGCTTTGCTCTTTCTTCTCTTCAATCATGTTATTAGTATGCTAATATGTATTTTTTTTAGTTAGTTATATTTCACGAATCATGTTTTATTAAAAAACCTGTATCCGTTCGTCTATCCTGATGAATAAATCAGCATTACTCGTGCAGAATAAAGCCTATAGATAAATAAATGCTTGTGAATTTTTAATATAGGGGCAAGACAATATTAATATAAAGATCAAATGACAGGAAAACATTATTGAAATGTCTTGAAAGTCATTTATCACCTAATCGCTGATTGCCAGTTTTAGTAGTATAACGTCCGTTGTTGGTAAACTAACATTACTAACAATCTTTTCTTCCGCTCCTTCCTTAAGAATTTTTCATATTGTTTTGAAAGTATTTTAGGTAAGGACAAACGTGCATCTGAAAAGAGATAAATTACCTGCATGTTACTCATACTTGCAGCCCAATGGTAATTAATGTACATGCATGCTGGCCTTTGCAGACAGGAAATAAAAAACAAACAAATTACTTTTCAACGCACAAAAATGAAATAACTGTAAATTCAAAAGTTTAATTAGGAACAGTTGATCTGAGGTGTAATACTAAGTGCTAATATCACTTTGGATTAAGATTAAATGACATAATGCTAAATATCAGAATAACATCGAGTTAATAGATAACCTAAAATAATAGTGTTACGTCAGCGCAACGTATTAATTGAGTCTAAGCTTGCCCTTAATAACTCAGAATTCACACTGGGTGCGTAGATGGGAAGTGGGGTGGTGGTTAGAAAAGTCATTTGATGGGGTATTCAAAAAGGGGAAAAGACAACTGTTTTGGACGGTTTGAAGCAACTGCCATGTAGTACCTTGATGTATTTATTCGCGACGCGCCTTTGGATTATCAACGTCACTTAGAGAGATGTGTCAAATGGTGTCCCGTTCGCGATCTAGAAGTTACCAATACCGTAATGAGTAAAGGTAGTTGTTCTAGAGATTGCACAAGGGGGGTAAATTAAGTATTTAAATTCACGACCGGTCTAGGAGCCACTAATACCGTCCCGAATAGAGGCGATTTCCCTAGATTTTACATAAAGGGGTTAGTTATGAGTTTCAGTTCGCGACTGGTCTAGGAGCCACTAGTACCGTTCCCAGTAAAGGCGATTGCTCTAGATTTTGAGCAAAAACACTCGATTACATATTCCCGTGGTTTTTGGGACTTATCGATGCCGTAATAGATGGTTATGACTGAACTTTAAGACTACATCCACGACAAAAGAGGAAAGACAAGGTAACCTATTTCAATACTTTAGAAAACTTACTTTTATTTCAAGTATAAGAACATACATGTGGTGAACCAGCGCGAGGTGCCCGATGCTTAAGTTAGAACCGCACTCGTCTAGGACTGTATGATAACAGAGACGGACTTCAACTACCTAGTCAACCGTTCAAGGGTAAGAATTAACTGCTGTGTCCTCACCTCGTGGTGGACTGGGTTGTATCAGAGGCAGACTGTTACTACTCATTGTCAGTGTACCGTTCGAAAGGGAGTGAAAATTAAAGAACCTCGTTTTGGAGCCTCCGGGCCTTTTAATAAGGAGTAGCGGACCTTGGTGATGCGCTGGTTAAAAAATAATGCAGGAAGACTTGCCATTAAAAATCTTAGGGGAAAAGACAATAGCCAAAAATCTAATTCGCTAGAGCAGCTCTAGTTCAGCCACTCAGAAACTGGAACTTCCAACATCCGGCTCGTTCTTCTACATGCGTCAAAAGAAGGGAAGGGATTTTAGTTACTCCTGCTTTCTTTTCTCTTTTACATCCAAATTTTACAGAATTAAGTTATAACTTAATATTAACGTTAAAAAAGAATATAATTAATATTTACCAACATTACATACTCTATTGATTCAACTGAACTTGTTGCAAAAAGAGCAGTGAAAATCGCTTAACAAATCAATTAATGCTTGGGTGAATTAGCGATCAGTGTGTTACGATATATCAGTTAACACTAATACTAAAACGGCAGTAACGGTGGCCGTTGCCATCATAAAAATAAAAATAAAAATAAAAATAAAAATGATAATAATAATAATAATAATAATAATAATAATAATAACAACAATAATAATAATTATAATGATAATAATAATAACAACAACAACAATAATTATAATGATAATAATAATAATAACAATAATAATAATTATAATAATAAGGATAATGATAAAAACAATAGTACTTTGTCTGTCGTGAGTTAATATAATTAAGTTTACGAGTAGTTTGACTGATTAAAGTGTTGCAAAACTTATTCAAAGTTTTGATAGAATTTTTGTCAACATGTTTTTCGCTGCTAGTCATTGGAGAGGGAGTCGGCTCGTGGTGCCCTGGGGAATCGGAAATTCCGTTACATGTGTTGGAGCTAGGAGTACAGACTCTCTCTCATTTAAAATCTCTCAGTCAGGAAAAGGGGAAGGGCTGACATTCCTCTTGTCTTTTACATTTAAAATAGTGATAGAATTTAACTTGCTTACAAATTTGAGTATTGCAGTATGTTTATGAAATTATTAATGCAATACAAAAGAGTTATACAGTAAATCATGAACCTGCGAACATGCATGGTGGAATCGGATAGTTCCTTGAAAGTTAATAAGGTTGCTTTCCTAGGTTTATGTAATGTTGTTGTTAGCTAATGGTGTGGCATGTACAGGTTGTTTCTCTATATGTAGTAATTTCAGCATTTGATATTATTCTCGCTTGGTCTATATGTCTTAACTCTAAGTTATTCTAGTTTTTAATGTCGCATCTTTTAAACTTAATTTATCCATACCACTATTTAATACTACATCTCAGTGCAGCTGTTCCCAGTTAAACTTTTGCATTAACTGGTTTTTATTATTATTTCATTTTTTTTTGCTTATCGTTTTTGATCATCATAGATCTGCATGCATGAAACATAGTTGGTCATTATGCTGCAGCTACGAGTAACTTGCAGGTGATTTTACTCTTTTCAGATGCACGTGGATTCTTGCTCAGATTGTTTTAAAATTAACATGGGAAATTACTAAAGAATAAGCATGAAAAAATATTGGTAAACTTAAGTTTACCGAAATTACAAGCAAATGCCAGAATTGTCACATATATTCAGAAATAATCCGTACACACTACCCTATTAGCAACCAACAACACGACATATTAAGGTAGTTTGGAAGAAAAGTTTAAAATATAGAATCGTGCCACAAAAAATATATGCTATATTAAGCATATCAGGACTGCACATGAATTTTCTGAGATTTTTTACCAGGGAAGACTTTTGAGAAAATAAGTATCAAATATTAGTAGTTTAACACGGTATCTTATGAGAGAACAATGTTAAGTTGCCTTTGAATTAAAAATAATGCATATGATAAATGTGTTGGATTGAAAAAAATTTTTTTATAGATACTTTAGTAAAAATAAAGATGCGCAACAAAAAAATCACGACTTGCTGGGCATTTAAAAAAAATTTAATAAATTACAGTCGTACAATTTAATATTTGTAGAGTGCAAGAGGAGGTGCACGGTAAAGAGGGAAAATCTGTGCAGGCAGGGGGAACCCCCAATTCTTTACCTCTCTAAATGATACTCTCAAACCTGCTTAACTACGGTAAACTTCGTAAAGCAATCTTATTAACTTTTGAAGAACTATCCGATTTTTACCATTCATGTTAGCAAGGTCATGATTTACAGAGTAACCCTTTTGTAACACATTAACATACCACTGCATAAACATACTGCAATAGTTTAATTTGTAATTTTGTTGAATTTTATTATTTTTTTTTATGTACAGAAAAACGGGAAAGTCAACCTTTCTCCTTTGCCTGACTCAGAGATGTCGAGAGAGAGTCTGTTGTCCTGCCTCCAACAAGGGTAACAGAATTTCTGACTCCCCAGGGTAACACGAGCTAACTTTCTCTCCAATGACTAGCAGCGAAAAACATGTTGACTGAAATTCTATCAAAATTCTGTATCATTTTTGTAACATTCTAAACAGTAAAAACTACCTGTAAATCTAACTTTATTTAATCGTGACAAGCGAAGCACTATTATTTTTATCTTCATTTTTACCATAACAATTATTATTATTATTATTATTTTAAATATTATTATTATTATAATATTATTATTTATTATAAGTATTTTTAATTATTTTAATTATTATTACTATTATTATTGTTATTATTATTAGTATTATTATTACAACCACTACCACTAATTTTATAATTATAAGTCATTATGGCAATGGCCACCGTTAAGGCTTTTTAAGTATGAGTGTTGATTGATATATCGTAACACACCAATCATTTATTTTCACCACTATTTTTGCAACGAGTTTAGTTGAACAAACAAATAGTGTTTAGTATTAGTAAATATAAATAATATTCTATCATACTGTTAACATTAAACTATATTGAAATTCTGTAGAATTTGGATTTAAAAGGGAAAAGAAGGGCATAACTAAGTGAATCATCTTCCTCTCTCTTAACGTAAGGAGAAGAGTGAGATAAATGTGAGAAGTGCCAATTTCTGAGTGGCTAAACTGGAGCAGCTCTTGCCAATCGGATTTTTGGCTATTTATATTTCTGCAAGACTGTCCTTTGGCAAGTTTTTCTGCGTCTTTATCGAACCAGTGCGTGACTGAGGTCCACTACTCCTTATAAAAAGGCCTAGAGGCCCAGAAAAATAACTTAATTTTTGTTTTCACCCTTGAATAGTCTTCTAGATAGCTAGAGTCTACTTCTGCTATTACTTGGTCCTCTACGAGTGCGGTGTTCCTACTTAAATTCGGACGTCTCTCGTACTGGCTCGCCATGTCCATAAGTTTTTGGTTTTGAATAAAAGTAGGTGTGTAAGGTTTATTAAGTTTATAATTTGTTTTTCCTTGTTTTATTTCTGGCGTGGACATTAACTCTAACGCACACACTATTACTCGCTACAGTAGTGATACTCGTGGATCAGCGGGAAATTATTAATTATAACGCGCACACCATTACTTTCTACAGTAGTGGTATCCCAGAACCTACATGTATTCAATGATTGATTGAATTGTGCGTAAAAACTAGAAAAAATACTATTTCTCGTGATGGTATTGGTAGATTTTAGACAGTTCACAAATTAAAATACAATGGGACCCTTTTACGTAACCTCTAGAAATGATACCTTCACTTGTAGCGGTACTGGTAGTTTCTAGATCGAGAGCAGAACACCATTAAGTACACCGCTCTGGGTAATATTGACAAACATTAGGCGTGCCGCGAGTGAGTGCATTGGGATACTGCACAGCAGTTGCTTCGAGTCATTTCAAAACAGTCATAGCCCTTTTGCAAATACCGTATCGTTTGATTTAACTATCTTCTAGCCCCGCATCCTACCTACGCGCCCAGCATGAGTCCCGAGTTATTAAGCGAAAGCTTAGACTCGAATAAATTTTCATGCCGATATTACACTAGGATGGATTTAGCAAAACAGCATATTTATTTTTTTTTAATTATTAAAAAAATAAGATTTTATCCTTCTGGAGTTAATTTTCTCTGTCTTGAAATTACGCATCATTGTTCGATCTTCAGTTTTTTTTTCTAGATGTGAGGTAACATTTTTGACCATTGTTCCTATTTTTTGGGCTTTTAGCTGACACAACTTAAAGTCTAAAACTATTTAGATTCCTTCTGAATTCTTTTAACTACGACCCAAATTTTTTTCGCGTTTGAACCAATTTTTTCACATCAAAAACTTAAATCTATCTCTTTATTTTTATAAAATTGTCTTGAAGTCGGTCACCGGCGATTACTCCTTAAAACATACCGTGTGAGATCAAATACCAGGTGATAAGCTTATGACTACTTCTATAGCTGTTGTACTCTTGAAGCCTAATAGTAAGACGATTGAAAGAATCTGATAGTGTTTAAAATGTCAACTAGCACAATTTTAAATTCTTGGAAGTATCTACATACATATATCATTCTTAATAAAACAGTTTTTTCTTAGAATGACTTCATAGCGTATGTGACTCATACTTTATCAAAAGGAACCTATGTGTTAATACAACAGATAAAAAGTATAGTTAGTTTCTTAAATACAAGCTTTTTAAATCTGGAAAAATCTTATAGTTTTTTAAATGTGTACTTACCAAATTAAACTTCCTTACGATTATCAGAGGCTTTGGTTAAGTCTTTACTTTTTCATTACTGATTATTTTTTCTAGTTTTGCTTCAAGTTTTTTTAAACTTGTGGATGTTTAGATTCCTGATAAGAAAAAATAGAGCTTGCACCTAGTACGCATTCAATTAAGGCAAGCACATGGAAACCTAGTGCTTGCCCTCGAGACACGAACAAAAACTACTATTCTTGTGGATTTTGAAGAACTGCATGTTTTCTTTTATTTACTCTTATTAATGTTCTAACCAGTCCTTCATGGATTTCATGGAGCTAAAACAAAAACTTTTATCGACAATTTAAGAAAATGTCTTTTCCATGCATTTTAAATTAGAAGATCAAGAAAAAAGCTGTTTAGAATAAAATTTTAATACTGATAGTGGTTGTTGTGTAGCATGATACTATCAAAATAATTTTGGTGGTCAATCTTCAAGGCAAAAATTATTGTGTAAAGCTATTAGGATGTTTAATAATATCGTCTTTTAATATATTGTGCTTGCACATTAACACACAATTTACTATACAAGTTTCTTTTCAAATGAAATAAAATAAAAAAGACTTCTAGAAGATATAACCAGAGTAAGAATTATTTTTTTAACTATATACGTAGGCTATGAGACACGGTTTTGTAAATAATTTTCAGACTGTCTGTATACTTGAAGGTACAACTTTTAATTAGATTCATACTACATTTAGCTATTAATATAACAAAACATTTTAGTCTTTCAGTATAAAATGGCAGAGATTTTTAGTCTGGAAATCAGCACTATAATTATTTCTCAAGGGCCGTCTTCTTACATGTTTATTTTATTTCAGAAAAATCCCCACTCAGTTTTTTACTATTTCACTGTTACATCTATAAAATAATTTTATTATAATTCCAAAAAACAAATTATTTAATTTGTGTACTTGATAAGCTTTTCAACATTGAAGGGCATTCCGTATATTATCTCAAATTTCTACTTTATTGACTTCCCTATTATAAGAAACTATTGTTAATAATTATAATTACATAACTGTTTAAACCCACAATAATGAGAAGAGCCCCTAAGTTGGTACTTTGTAGAAACCATCAAGCCCAAATTCTGTACAATTTATTGCAAACTAAGAGAAAAAGGTGACATTTCATGATCATTAGAGAGTGGATCAGTGTGCACAATCTAAAATGTAACTTTTTTCTCTCAACTCGCAACGGGTTGCATTGAATTTGGGCTTGATTGAATCCTGAAAGTACCAGCTTAAGGGCTGTTCTCGTGATTCTTGGTTTAAAGAGTTGTATAATTAGTTATTAACAATAATTTCTTATTGTAGAAAAGTCAGTAAAGTAGAAATTTTAGATGATTTACTGAATGCCCTTAATGCACATAATATCCTATTGATCTGTATAACTGAGCATACACCTAAGACGATATCAATTAGATGAGAGTTAATATTAAGAATTTTAAAAAAATACACATTAAAAATTTCTTAAAAATCAAGTATTTTGCAATACATTCCTCTGAAAAAAATTGTGTAACATGACTGACTGTTCATACTATAGTTTATTTAGATATTTTCTTAAGATAAATGACTAAACAATATTTAGAAATTTTATTTCAGTTCGTAATGAGTTGTGTTAAAAATTTTTGTAACATTAAATAATCACTTAGTAAATGTTTATTGAGTCTAAGTACACAATTTAAGTGTCTTAAGTAAGAAAAATAATTTGATACGACTATTTTAATAGTAGTATCAAATTTCAAGCAGAAAATTATGAAATTAAGATTTACTAAGCTCGTGTCTTACGAGCTACGTAAGCAGTTATGAGTATAATTTTTACTTATTGAGGTTGTACATTCTAAAAGGCCTTTTTTAAGGATCCTGATTAACGTAGCAGAAGCAGAAAACTTGCTTCTCAGTGTTCAGTTTTCATCAGGTAATGCCTCCATTTTTTATACGAGTGAAACGATATTTTAGAAGTGTAGTTTGCTTTTACGGACTATTCCTATGAAAAAAAAGACTAAAGGAAGTTTGTACCTTATTAAGTAAAAGTCTGTGACTTTGTTCGAACAACCGCCTCGTTTTAATACAAGAATAACATTTAGACATTAACGATAAGAAGGCATAAAAATGATTTAAAAAGGTCATATACCAGCAATACTAGTAAATGATTTTTACTTTCTTGCTGAAGCTCTTTAATTCAGTAAGAAAGTATTTTTGGTCGATTTCATTATAATCTTACTTTTAAAAGCCGTTGGTTCTGTGCCCTAACTGACTTTTTCTTTTTTTACAGCTTTTCCGAGATACTAGCTCATATGGCACTGCATGACTGTGTTGTTATGCTTTATATGCTATTATTATTGGCCAAATCTAAAACAGCCTCCAATTATAGTGTATAAGTCAGTTACACTGCAATAAGGGCTGATATTTCAAATTGCTTGAGAAGTACTGGACTGCGGTTAGAATACGCATGTGAAATAAAAGTTTTGTAAGAATGCAAGCTAAGTGAGTACAGGATGAGACTTTAAAATAAGTGATCCTGTATTTAAAGCTTTTCAAGCTTCCAGAACTATACCCTAAATCACAGTAATATTTTGGCTGCTTGCTCCTCTATTTATGTTACGATGGGCATTAAAATTCGGCTTAAACATTTTTTTTTTTATCACTGTTATTACAACTAACAAGGTAACTGTTGTTCTACACTACATAAATTTGTGTTCTGTAAGTGGTATTTGAGCGAATAATTTACAATTTTCCATGTAAGGCTGTACTTTATGCACCAATAAATTAGATCAATTCAATAGTCATATGTTTTTTATTCACTGTAAAATTTATATGATTATGGGACATTAATGATGTATTTGTGTCTAAAATTTGTTACATATGTCCATGTACACGTATTAGATTTTATCCTGGTCTAGAAATTATTTAATGTGCTTTGCACCAAAAGTTAATTTTGATATGCATTTTTGAAAATTTTTTTGATGAAATATTATTGATTAATATTTACACACTTTGTAAATTTCATCTAAACCAAAGGAATCGTACATTTCCTTTTTTAGAAGAAATTCTGTAAGTCTAATAAAGTTATGTGTTTATCCT
This sequence comes from Copidosoma floridanum, assembly GCF_036245765.1. Lineage (NCBI taxonomy): Eukaryota > Metazoa > Arthropoda > Insecta > Hymenoptera > Encyrtidae > Copidosoma > Copidosoma floridanum. The sequence goes on from NW_028321895.1 coordinate 192,115, forward strand.
TGTTGAATACATAGCGTCTTATAGAGCAGCTCTTGACTTACTGCTGCGTTTTGAAGATTACCAAAAAAAAAATATCGAATAAAAAATTTTATGGTGTTTTTCAAGGTTTCCAATATAATTTTGTCAATTGCTGGGGAAGTTCGTACGTTTTCATCGTCGAGTAAATATGTTGTAAATTATGAACTAAAAAGAAGCAGGTTAACTCTGTTTTTAAGAGTTTCAGTATGGTACAGTTGGCAACAGCAGCATTCTGCGCGATTTTCTAACTTGAATAACCACACTTATTATGTATGCCTACAATAAGCTTGTTTTTGATTGTAATAACTATTTTAAAAAAAGCTAGGTGTGAATCTTGGAACTCCCCACAAGAGTAAAACTTCCAACTTGCGTATTATTAAACTTGGTATAATAGAAACTGAGAAAATTAGAGTACACCCAATAGGCCTTTATGAATTTGATATTGAAATAGTGAACATTTTTACCTTATGACGCATTTGAGTACGCGTGTGCATGAAATATACATATACATCACTTAAACATACTACTTGTATTACACGTCACTTTAACATACTACTTGTATTACACGTCACTTTAACATACTACTTGTATTACACGTAATTTCCCCATTCTAAGTTCTTCCTTGTTAACCATGGTATATGTATAAGTACAAGTATGAATTATTGGTCATGTAATGCAGAACAAAGCAAAAGTTTTCACCAGACTACGCCAAAAAAAGTACTTTTCTCTCATTACCTGGTACAAAGATTCCTTTTAGCACTGGTAAAAAAGTCATCCAGCTAATGGAATTAAATAAAGAAGCCTTAAATATCATATCGTTTGTCACCTTTGGCTACGCCTCTGGTGGTTATATACGTGAGATCTAAGACTTACTGCTCTTTTGCACCTGTACATGTGTAATTTACTATTTGTGCATTTGATACAATATCAAATATATATACAATCAATTTTTGTTAGAATCTCTGTATCAGACAAATTAAAATTTTTTGAAATATCGGCTGAAGGGTTATGGCTTGAGGAAAATGAGGAGACGACTGAGCAGATTTAATTTTATAAATTATTAATTGAAGTGACTTTACAAACTAACCGACGACTGACTTCCACGGACTTTTCTATGTATACAGACTAAAATTTTTGGGGAGAACAAAGCATAGCGTGCACACTTGACTAAGGTCAAATCAGAACTGCCGCACACCTGACTAGCGCTGCTTATGCCTCTCCTCAAACACACGCACACATATACTTGCGCATGCCTACAGCCTATCGATTCAGTCGTACACTTCAACATTGGCTAATGTAAAAAATGAATAACTCCCTCTATATTACTAGGATTTAGGAAAACGAACGACATAGCTACATTCAATTGTAAAGTTGTAATTTTTCATTTAATTTATTTTATATTATTATTTATCAATCAATTTTGAAATTAACTTATGCTTTACGAGTTTCTTTTAATTTCAAGTTAGTAAAAAAAAGATACGTTTCGACGAGTCTTTTAACATATGATAAAGAATAGAAAATAAATTAATTTATAGGTAGGGTAGGTAGAATGTAGCTTTTGCTTTAAAATAACAATTGTATTATTTTTGAAATTATCATAATTGTTTCTATAAATCAGAATAACAAATATTTTTGCTCCTCAAAACTTATCTCCTATACATAGAATTGTTTTTGGCCTATTTGGCTTATCTTAACAGATCCTACTATTTGTCTAAGTTTTAGGGGTTATGGTGTTACAAAAATCTTTCAAAGATGTCAACGTTTGCCATAATTTTCTAATTATGCCATACTAAAGAACAATTTTTTTTGACTCGTTCTTTTCAAGATACAGTCGAAAAATGGAATTATTAAGATTACGTTTGTGTATAGTCTATGCCCTCTTTTTATTTGTGCACCTCAGTCATGTAGTTCCCCCTTAGAAAGCACGTTAAAAGTGTTTTTTTTAGCTAATTTCACTTTCCTTTTGGGATACAGCGCTTTTCCTTGTTTTCAAAGGTAATGTTTTCATCATGGTACAACAAAACAAGGTAGGTTCACGCACATGTGGATCGATCAATCTCAAAAGAAGTATGTATAACGTCATAATAAGGCACTGAGTTTTAATTAAAAAAAAAAATTTTTTTTTTAAATCTCTGAAATAGTGAGCTGATACAAACTTTATATTTATATTTATAAAGAAAACAACAGCAAAACCGTTTATAATAATCATACTTAAGGGATGTCCATTACTAATATAATTGTATAAAACACCACTGCGAAATTTTCTGCGAAAAAACACAATAGCGTCTAAGAAAAGAAAGAATTTTGAGAAAATTTTAATTATAATCAATCATTACTGACTCAAACGGAAGCCTATGGATCTGCAATTTTTTTAATTCAATAAAGGTGGAATTTTCTGTAAAAAATTGTTTATTGCTGTTAACTATGTACTAAAGGTAAGTATACAAATTCTATTCACAAAATACTTATGAAAGAATAAGTATATGCTTAACAATAGGATTTGTACAACTTTCTTGCATTGAATCTAGAAGTATAAGATACTGCTGCTTTATTTGTATGCTTCAGTCTATTAAACGTTTTACTTCTTACTAACTAAAGCAGAACTTTGTAAGGAAGAAAAAAGCTTGAACTCATCAGTTAGTTGTAACTGAGTTAATCTGGCTTCTTTTCGAAAATATAACTTCCTTTTGATTATGTATCTGCACCATAAAAATTAAGAACACATACTTCCATTATTTAAGTAATATGAAATAGTACTTTATACGTCATCATCAATTCTTCTTTTAAATAATATTTAATCCAGTCTGATCTGACTTGTGAACTAATAATGGGCTCTGTTGGTTCTCCTAAATAATGATATTTTGATCGAAATCGATGAGTTACGATAGTCTCGCTCAAGCGCTCGTACCAAATGCACGATTTCCGCGCACGCCCGTGACGTATCGCTCTTACTCAGACTTAATCTCTCTCTAAACGGCCCTTTTCAGGGCTTCCTCTTCCTCTTTCCGTAAATGCGACTTAGTCACGCAGCGCGACTGTGTTTCCGCTAAATCCTACTCCTGCGTACACGCCACCCTCAAGGGTGGCCTAATTGGCTAGCCCTTCACTAGGGCGCAGCCAAACAATAAACACTGTGGACAATCTACAATTTAATGTCATTATGACTAACTCTTTTGACGCACTGTTGGTAGAAACAGACTCCTCATCTTCCGAGATATTCGCGCTCAATAGTGCAAGTCATAGTGCTAGTGCAGGTGGCAATAGTGCACAGTTTCTCGCAATGTCTAACATGACAGACAGCCAGCTAATGGACTAGCAATCTTCTAAGCTAAAGAGCTGAGATCCCCGCGCCAACCAACGCAACTCTCAGTAGGAACGCAGCCCACTCGCCCGGGACACAGCTGTGCCCTCTGAAATCTCCAAGGTACTCGACAACCAGAAAAGACGGATCGAGTACCTGGAGAAAATAGTGATTGAGAACTCTGTTTAGCTGGAAAATTTCATCCAGCAACTTAACTCTCCACAGTGCTCCAACGAAGAGAAAGACGCAACCATCGTAGCACACTGTGCAAAGTCTCCCCTCACAGCGAAAGTTCCGCTTCTAAAAGGCCTGGGCCTTAAACATCCGTCACCAGAAAATCATGACCCCCTGAACCTTAAAAATTCTTCCATTGTGAAAGTTGAGCAATTCCCCTTGCTACCAAAAACGGTAAACACCCCTGCAAATCCCCCAATTCTAAAGGCACCCCAGAAAAAACAGCACACGCATAATCTTGACGCGAAAAATTGTGCAGCCAACTTCTCTGACATGGAGATTGAAAAATGTCTAACCCAAGTGTCTCTCCTCAGCTCTTCCTAAACAGGAAAAAACGCTTTCGACGGTCATCTTGAGGACCAAGCTCAACATAATACGGAGGAAGCTAGCAGCACGCCCGAAAAAAGGCACCCCCACCGATCACAATCTTGGACTAGAACTTATGGCCCAAGATTAATAAAGACGTTGTCACGGAAAGTATCCCTGTCTGCCGCATTATTATTACCTCCGAAGGTACACGCATGTTCCCTCGACAACGTCGACAGCTTTCGATGAATCGTCCACGACCTTGATGAGAAAAAGGTCGAGTTCACCACCCATCAGCTTTACGAGGATTGTGAAATAATAGTCGTCATCCATGGAGTCAATATTGGCTACACGGAAGCTAAAATCCTGGACATGATCTAGAAAAAAGTATCCTCAGCCCGTCGTGTCTATCACATGACCAAAGGTGACCGAACTTGGTCATAGGTCGTGGCTTACCTGGATGCGTCAGATGTCAAATTCCACAACATCTATAACATCAGTTCTCTCGGGGGCACTTCTGTCAGAGTAAAACAGAAGCGTAAGTCGAACGACATTCTCCAGTGCCATCGCTGCCAAAAATTTAATCACATGGCGGCCTACTGCCATGCTGCCTTTGTTTGTGGTTTCTGTAGCTCAAACACGCCACCGCAACCTGTCCAAAAAAGAACCGGGACCAAGTCAACCCTCGCTGTGCAAACTGCAATGATGAGCACCACGCATTCTACCAGGGTCCAAAAATCTCCCAAAAAGGAGCTCACGCTCCCAAGAAAGGAACTGCCCCTTCTCCCTTTTTTGTGAAATCCACCCTTCGGACAACAGCCCAAGGCTCGAACATCACTCACCGGGAATGTCATACACGAATGTGGCATCCTCTCAACACCGAACAGGAGCTCAACCCCTAACTACTTTGCTCAACACACCCCCCACCACAGAGACAATCCTCCACTCAATAACGACCCTGCTGACCCGCCTTGACCAAAGAGTTTCTGGTCTCGAAGGCAACAGAACAGCAGCACGGTAGACAGAGTCTTCACGCTTCTCAACTGGAACGCGAACAGCATGACACACAAAACAACTGAACTTACACACATACTCCAGACAAAAGACATCGACATTGCATGCATTAGAGAAGCGCACCTAGACAACACAAAAACACTTTACATACCAAATTACACGGTACACAGACGTGACAGACGCAAAAAATCACTTGGCGAAGTGGCTATCCTTGTACACAAGGGCATCCGTCATCGAGTCATAAGTACGGACGCTGCCAACTGTGAAGCAGTCGGAGTCAAAGTACACACTACCTCATCTGCCTCCATCAGAATCATCTCCCTCTATTCCCCTCAAACAGATGATCTAAACCTCCAACGCATAACCTCGCTGTTTGACTCGTACATCCCTACTAAAGTTGCTGGTGATTCGAACGCCAAACACAAATTGTGGGGATGCAAACACGAAAATCCTAAGGGTTGGTCCCTCCTCAAACACTTGCATGACCTTCACATTAACATTGAGGTTCCGAGTAAACCGACTCACTATCCCAGCTCACCAGACCAAAACCCAGATATCTTAGATATATTCCTGACGAAAAACTTGACCATCTCAGTGGAACCTCGAACATCCCCAGACCTCCTTTGCAACCATAACCAAGTCTACCTAAAGATCCTTACATCCCTTCTCACCATACCCGTTACCACCATCCACGTAAACTGGGTCCACCTTGCGTACAATCTCAAATTCTCCCCATATAAATGTTGTCCCATCAGGTCCCAAATAAAACTCGACATAACAGTTGACGAATTCACAGACAAACTCAACAGGTGCACACAAGACGCCACCACAACAACCACAGCTCCCAAATACACACTTAAGCTCCCCCATGACCTCCTGCGTCTTATCAAGGAGAAGAAGAGAGAGTCCAGAAACTCTGGCAAAAACGGAAAACCCCTAAATTAAAAGTTCACCTTAATTCCCTTGAAAGGGAAATCAAATCCCAAGTCATTGAATTCCGAAACAAGGATTTAAACAAATTCATAGCCGAGGCAGAGTCACACCCAAGAAATGCTTGGGAGGTCGTCAAAGAGCTCCGTAACAAATGGCCTTCCCTCCCCCTCCTTCAACAAGGGAACAAACTCTACTCTCTAGATTCAGACAAAGCAGACATCTTTGCAGATTCACTGCAAAATCAATGCTGTTCCAACCGTAGCGCTAAAGAACTAGCGCAGGAACAAGCGAGAATCAACCACACGGTGCAGCAACAGCTGGCCCAGAGACCTGACCATAGCCATGCTCGTCTCTTAAAAAAATCCAAGGAAGAAACTGCAGAAGATAAAGGTCAACAGAGTAGAACTTGACTGAAGCTATACCACCAAGTACCTCGGCGTAACGCTACACCATCAACTCACGTACAGCACCCGCGGTAAGGCATACGGAACCTTCGTGCAACTACAGCCATCTTTAACAACGAAGCCGTCTCTCAGAAGATCAAGCTGCGCACGTTCAAAGCTATCATCAAGAGCATTAGCACCTACGCGATACCAACGTGGGGCGCTGCAAAGGGAAACTGACTACAGGGCATCCAGGGCCCTTTTATAAAGATACTGAGGTCGATCCTGGGTATTACGTGGTACATCAGGAGTACTTAGATTATCAAAGAGCTTAACATCGTCCCTCCAATACAAGCAGCCCCCGTCCATGCGTCTAAAATCCGCGCCTCCATTACGAATCATCCAAACCCTACCATCGCTGCACTCGTGAACCTCCAACCCGGGCACTTCGACCTTATACGACGTCCATGCACTCTAGCACAGAACCCCGAGGATCCTCAACATACTCTAGGTCTCCAATTCCCCCTGCCTCTATCGGATGCATCTCCATGATCTCGCCGAAACAAACGCGACTTCAATCCGCACGCTTCCTTCAGGAGCACCCTTCTATCCACCGTATCCTTTACGGCCTCAACCCTATACAACTGTTACACTAATCATAAGTACGCTTCCAAATACACAATACCTAGCGAACTTTTACATCTGCACACACACACATGCAATAACACCAAATTTTAAGCTACTCTAACTCTATTCCAGCGCAAGCCAAGATTCGAGCTTCGCCCAGATGCGGAAGTGTCTCTCCGCTTATTCTTTTGAGAGCGAGCTGCAGGCCTCAAAAATTCTCCGTTATTTTCATTCTTCTTTCTTCTTCTATGCCCTTTTGTCTTCTAGAAGAGTGGTCCTTATGGATCTGTCCTATGTGGGGAGGTTAGTTTTTAGTCGGTAGGCACACTGGGTGAATCCGTCACAACCACGAGATTAGCTGGGGTGTCTATGAAGATTTTTCCCTCCTTGCTCTATCAAACAAAAAAAAAAAGATGAGTTACGTAACCAGCTAAGTATTTTAAGTACTTATCATTTATCTTATCTGATGTGTTTCAGGTTGTCTACAAGAAAAATAAGCTATTTATCAAAAGAATTTTTTTTAAACACGTTACAAACTTTTTATTGCTAGAATATAAAAAAATAGTATTGGTTTAGAGTTTAAATTATATACTGAAAATAGCTGCTATTTAAAGTAACCCGTACTTATATTCCTTTTATTAAAATCATAATCTTAATTATCGTTATTACCATCAAAGTGTTGAAAATTTTCCATGTACTCATATTCAATCATAACTTGTTCATCTGTACACAACGGTGCATAAGATGAGCCTTCAACGTGGCCACTAGTATTTGAGTACTAATCGTTCATGTAAAAAAACAATAAAACCTATTATCAAAAATTTCTAGTGTCATTATTGTTTTTCTAATTCAAATCTTAGAAAAATTCAATAGCTTTAGATTTTTCATGGTACTGTGGAGAACGAAATAACTAACAGAGCTTCCAGCTTTATATTCATAATCATGGCCATCATTGTTCAAGCCATTATAATTGGAATCATGATGGAAGAATTTTCTACTCAAAATTTTGTTCTCAACTTTTACCAATAGATTTTCGAGTTAACGGACTTGCATGTTTTTATTAAACTATATAAATCTGTAGAATGCTTTTCTAGGATATAAGATCTGATTCTGTGTGCAATGCTGATGGATGATCATTACAAAAAGCCATGGCACGTAAATAAGAAATTTGGTTTTTCAAGCTGTAAAATTTTTTTAATCAAACTTAATGAAAAAATACGGTAAGCAAACTTCATGAACAGCTACTGAATAAAAATATTGTATAAGTGCAATTTTAATGCAGTAGTATTCAAATTAATGTTTTGATTAATAAACTGTTTATGAGAAACTCTTTAAAAATTAATGTTATTGTCATCAAAATTTCTTTAACTGAAATAAGATAATGTCTAAAAAATTTTATTTTTAATAAAAATCAAAAAACATAAGTAGATCATCATAAATCTTTTATGAACAGGTATTGAATCAAAATAATGTGTACGTGGAATTTTAATGCATTAGTATTATAAAACTGTATTGGTTCATGAAATTTTAACGATAAACTCTTTGAAAATTAATGTTACGATTATAAAAATTTATAAACTGAAATAAGCATTTAATGTCTAAAAAATTATTATTTTTTGTAGAAGTCGTAAGAAATCATTTTCATGAAATTAATAACTTTTTAATGATTTTCAAGAAAAATTAAAATTTTTCACGCATGAACATTTAAAAAAATACTTGCAGTTTTTAAAAAAAGTATAAGAAAATTTTGTTGCATAATACATGATTTGTAATATGACCACATTAAATATCCATTTGGTTAATATTTTAATTATGTTGGAAATTTTTCAATGAATTATTGCAATACCTTTCAATGACTATATTGAAATACTTCAAGATAACTTTACGGGCAGTACATTTTATGATTTTTGTTTTAATTGGATGTGATCGAGGTTAGGCTAGTTTATCCGTGACGATAAATGATAGGGTTATAAGGACTAATTCTTATCAAACATTTTAAAAAGCCGAAATCTTACTTATTTTTTTTTTTTTGCAACAATTTTATATTTGTTGGAGTACTTTTATTGAACAAGTAAGGTTTTTTTTTTTAATTACTACACTTTATTTTCATTTACTTTAAACTCATTCGAAAAACTTGTTAAGGCACACCATTTAATGTGTTGTATTAAATACATAAAAGAATTAAATTGTTTTTTACACAAATCAACAGTACACAAAAATTTAGTTTCAGCGTTTACAGCACTATTACTAAATAGTACGTTATGATACTAGTGTGCGAGGAAGGCGATTGACGCACGCGCATCAGTTCGTACACGACCACTATCAAGTGTGTGAAGACACGCGTGTGTCAATTACCTAACCTCTCGCACATGTGGTGTATACAACTTATTGACACATCGTGAGTAGGGAACGAGATTATGAGCCATCTAGTCTGATGAACAGATGGCTCATGATCGAGGTCCCTGCGCACGGCGTGTCAAAAAAATTTTTTTGTCTATATTATTCGATGACTTCGTATTAAGTGTGTATTTAACATTAAGAAAGTTTGAAAAAATTTTTTGCGCGTTAAATATTCACAGTAAAAATTTTTATCAATATGCCCATGGTATTTAGGATGACCAATTTGACTTTTAAAAGATTCAGTTTTGAAAGTACAAAAAGAACAGTAAAACAGTCTACCTAAAAAAAAAACTAAACATCAATTTTTCCTTTTGGAAGGAACTCAAAAAATGTTTAAATATTTTACAAAGAAAATCATAAAAACTCAATTTTTACTAAAATTAATCATTACGGTATATATAATGATATTTTCAAAATGAAATTTTATCTGTAAAACGTGCAGTTATTGAAAATACACTGCCAAATTGATTTATTTTTTCCAAAAGTCATTAAGTTTTATGTATTGCATGCATAAATTTTAATTAAAAAAGTCAAGTTTTTCTAAAAAAATTAAAATTTTGATAAAAAAATTAACTGTAAAGAAAAAAACTTAATTTAAAAAAAAATGTATACGAAGATAAGCTTACATTATATTTAATGACTGTATTTTATTTAAAAACACTCTTGGAAAATAATTTAAAATTCACATACATACTAATTAAAAAATAAAAAAAGAGAAATATTTCAGACGTATGCTTTGATGATACACAAAGAATGTATTCTGTATTTTAAAAGAACATTCATTTAGTGTAGTGCGTGCATTTATTTTAATAGATTACATGTCAATCAGTTATACTTGAAAAATAAAACTAGTTTTGATAACAAACATTCAAATGATTTCTTTTTTTAATGAATGGTTATAAAAAAAATTCACAAATCAAGCTCAAATTAAAAAAAATAAGTTTTCATGAATACACACTGATATAAATTGAAATTAATTTACTTGTTCACTCTTAAGCACTCAGCAAACTGCATGCATCTAATTTATAAAAACTGATGACAGAAAACTCTTGCCAAATTTCCGGGATGAGAACGTACTGAAACTCGTGGTGCGTTCCTGGTCGAAGTCTCGTCTTTGTGAAATCGATATTTTTGCGCTCTGCTGCACGTCTTCACGAGTATTTTCACTGCGTTGACGAGACTGGTACGAAACTCGTCATGCGTTCCCGGACAAGGTCTTGTCTTTGTGAAGCCAAAGTCTTTATAAAATGTCACTTAAATGTACACCCCACTTCAGAGAGTTCTTTCGCTAAGAGAATTAATGTTAATATACTGATAATACATTGAGCAGATATTAATCAATAGCTAATAACTTGGTGATTACGTAGCTATAGTCTCATCTTCACTCATGGCTTACAAACCCTTGTGCAAACACTTGAACACAGCAGCTACCTTAGTTCCCCGTGGACACGATGCAACACTGACGACGAAACATTCGCTAATGAAAAGTCATCTAAACGTTTGCTTTTACAAAACTGGACGATTAATCTGCTTTTGTTTCGGCACCCTCCCTACCTCTTTGCTTCACCGTCTTGCAGACGTTTTGTGCTAACGGTATTCTTGTATTAGGTAGGATAGAAATGCTTGGAATTGTCTTTTATGCATAAAACTTGGAATTGTCTTTGTATGCTTTAAACTTACCTCGTTGATATAATGCATACATTTTGTAAACATTAGTGATAAAATCATTAAACAGTATTATAAGAATAAAATGATGTAAATTTATAAAATTTAGTGACGAACTTTTTTTTTTACTGAATTTAATGACCTTTTACAATTTAAACTATAATTATTTATTGTAATTTCTTGCACATAATGCGTTGGATACGTAAAATTTTTAAGTAACTATAGTTTAATACTTATAGAATACATCTGATAACTAGAACTAACTTGTTTGAATACATGAAGTAAGATGTATATTAAATATACATTCTATAAAATTGATTAATACATGATGAATCTAGGGCTTCACGCGAGACCAAGAGTTATCTTATAGTCTTGTCTTGGTATTGTCCTGGTTTTTGAGACAAGAGTCGAAAAAAAATTTCGAGACAAGACCAAGAGTCAGATCGTGTCTTGACAAAATTCTTGGTGACCATGTTGGGACTTGATGAGCGTGTCCCGCAGCTCAAGGAAAATGGAGGCGAGGATAGGCGCTCAAAGAAGCTCGGGCAGATCTACTGTCAGTCGTGAGGGCCGCGAAGCCCGGTCGTGGCGTCGAGGAGCTGCGTGCCTTTGAGGTCGATCAGCAAGCTGAAGTGAGTCAGGAAAACTGCTTCCAGAATGGCCGTCTGGACGTCAGCAACGATGAAGGACCAGACGAAAGCTCGACGAAGGTCTAGGTTGACCTCGGCACGGTGTGAGCCATGCGTGGAGATTGCCAAGGCGTTTACAGCGGTGAGCATGAGAGAGTCGCGAGCTGGTGGCTTTTTAAACAGGGAAGCTGGAAGCAGAGAAACAACTGACCCAGAGTCAACGAGAAACCTTATCGTTGAGGTTTTGTCGGACACATGGAGGCGATTTTCTGCAGGTGGAGTAGCGCCGTTTTCCGTCGCCTGATACTAAGGCAGGACTACTCGTTTCCCTGCGTCGACGGGGTGAAGTTGCAGGGTGGCCTGCAGTTGCGAGCGTTGTTCCCCAGGATGCGATGGTACCAGCATCACGTGTCGTTGGGATCTCGGTTTGGCGTGGCTGACCTATTTCGGGGGCCGCCTTGCAACCGCGTGGTTGAACGGCCACGTTGCTGGCCTTCCGTTTGTCGCTTTGCTATGTTGAGGAGCTGGGCGACGGACTGACGCAGTGACGCCATCTCCTTGGCCAGGGACTCCACGCTCAGCGTTGAAGGCTGACCGGCCATCTGGGGCTTGGTTGCTTGAAGGTGAACCGCGGTGACGAGCGGGTAGTCCTGGATCAGCTCGTCGGCCAGAGACGCCAGCTCATCCAGCGGGGTTGATTTGACGACCCGGAGGGAGCGTGTAACGGACGGCAGCAAAAGGTCAAACCACCGGAATCTAATGGCTTCGTCAGAGACCGCGGAGCCTGCGAGAGCTTTCATGCGGCGCAGGAGCTGTGACGGCTTCTGGTCGCCTAGTTCAAGCTGCGTGAGCAGCTTGCGGAGGCGCTGATCGGCTGTGTCTGTCATGCGCTTAAGAATTTCGGCCTTAAGAAAATCGTTTTTGCTGTCCGCTGGGGGTGCCATGAGGACGGCAGAGATTTCCTGCACTGTGGCGTCGCCCAAGGCGGTGACGACGTAGTCGAATTTGCTCGAGTCCATGCGGATCCTGTGGTTGTCGAAGGCCACCTCGATCCGGATAAACCACACGCTTGGGTTGGCCTTCCAGAAAGGTGGGAGGCGAAGAGGTGCGACCAACATCACGGGGTTAGTGTCGTCACCCGTGGGGCTCGTGCCTCCAGCATGATTGTCACTGGGGGGAACTACATCGTTGTCGTTGTTGGTCATAACGTATGCCAACGGCGAGATGAGTGTAAAAAAAACTGCACTGCACAGCACTATCACACAACCTCTTACTCTCTATCTTTGTCCTTGTCGTTTTCAAACGGTCCACGAGAGCGAGAGAGTAGAGTAGAGTAGAGTGGGTTTATTAGGCTAAGGACCAAAGGTCCATAGTAGCCTTAGCATTAAGTACATAAGATGAGTTTAGAGGACCCGCAGGTCCAAGATACAAGATAGTCGCAGATAATAGTATTTAAAGACATATATGTAAAAGTATAATAAACACAAAAAGTTAAATAAGTAACATATAATAATAAACAAAGAAATCTCATTCGTTATGAGTTCAGTATATAATCTTTTTCCTTGATTGCACGCAAAAGCCGACTTTTAGATCTAGCAAGCGGGGAGTCAATTCGCAAATTAGCAGGAAGGGAGTTCCACTCCCTGGCAGCGCAAATAGTAAACGAGTGTTTGTAAAAGTCGAGCTTAGTATGAGCCAGTTGCAGTTCTAGAGCATCGGACTGCCTGAGTCGAGAGGATGTGGGTTTGAAGTTGAAGAGTTCCGCTAGATAACTAGGATACCCAGTTCTAAGGACATTCTCAAGGAGACACAGCATGATGTAGAGCCTTCGACTGGAAAAAGATGTGATATTGTATTTCTTGTAAGTAGAAGTGATATGATCTGACTTTCGTAGATTGTCAACATAGCGAAGTGCGGCATTCAAACATCTGTTTATCTTCGTTTCAATTTCACTTGAGAGACCATATAGTAGGGACACACAGTAATCTAAGTGTGGGAACACTAACGAGCGAACCAGAAGTAATCTAGTGTCATTTGGTAGGCTGTATTCAAAGCATTTGAGACGAGCCAGAGTCGAATAGCAGCTTCTAGTCACGAGGGTACAGTGTGACTTCCATGTTAGGGAGCTATCAAGTGTGACACCAAGTAGTTTGATAGTGTTGCACGTAGAGAGAGAGAGAGAGAGAGTGCGGGCACGTTGGCGCGTGGCTCGTAGCGTCGCACGAGTCGACAAGGGCCGTGTTCCAGGAACGCGAGCGAGCGTGCGGGATTTTGCTGAAGATGGCGGCGGGCCGGTCGAAACACGCATGCGAGGCTATGAAAACTGGGTACTGCGAGGCACAAGCAAGATGGGTCGCCTTGCGAGCCGAATAAAAGATGGCGAAGACAAGACGCGATTGTCTAGCTTACCTCAAGACTTTTTCAGTCGGGGTAACCACTGTTGAGACTTGATGAGCATGTTCCAGAGCTCGAGGAAGTTGGAGGCGAGGGTAGGCGCTCAAAGAAGCTCACTCGCGAGTACACAGGAAACAGTGCTTTATTAGCGTACAAAAATTCAGGAAAAAAATATAGGTTGGCGAAGTGTCGAGAGCTGTGACGGCGGTGGAGGCTGCTAGCATGAGCGTGTGCGTATGCGGCTCATGCGAGGATCGAGCTTGGATTGACTGAACTGGAGGCACACCACATTAGGTATAGCTGCTCGGCGGCTCAAAAAGGCGGCGGCAGCGCTGCTTGGCGTGGAAAGCGCGAAGACCTCGCATGGCTTGAGCTGCTGCTTGCGTCAATCACCCGTGTGTGCCTTGACTATTGTCGGAGGTGCCACAACCATACTCAATCTTATAACTATAAAATAGTATATTTATTTCTGGTAATTAACTTAGTTTTAATGCAAATTAACTTTAAAAAAAACTCCATAAAATTATTAAAGTTTAATGTACACGAATAAGAAACAATAAATTAGGGTAAAACTAGTGTAATTTAACACATACAAATAAAATAATATACTTACTACTACGAGAGTATACTTAGAACACCACAAGTCATTCTTGCTAAAGATGGATATAAATTTTCCTGGGCCTGCCACCAATCTACTACATTGATTTCCGCTGTAGCTTTTAGTGCTTCGTAATAGCTTTGGAGTTAATTTTGCCAGGATTGGGCACTTGTTTGAGTATTCAGAAAAGTATTGATAAAATTGCTGTCATGATGGAATCGCTTTCTCCACTCGAAAAGTCCACAAAATTTGATCCACAATACTGAGATTTGAATAGAGCTTCGAATTTTCTTACACTTGTTTGATTTAGATGTCTTCCCCAATTAATCCCTCAATCAAATCCTTCTATTTTATGCCTTGGATTAGGATCAAAGATACGCAGTAGATCCAATTTTTCTTCTTATAATGTGTGTGTGTGTGTGTGTGTGTGTGTGTGTGGGTGTGTATGATTTTCTCAATAGTACTTTGGCCAACAACCAAGACAAGACTAATACAAGACAAGCGTAAATTTACCAGGACCAAGACAATATTGCCCATTTTCGAGCGTTTTCAAGAGCAGTACAAGAGTAATGCTAATTTTGGTCTTGTCTTGGTCTTGTGAAGCCCTACGATAAATCCTTATTTAACTGCATTGGACACACAGAAAATTTCATAAAATTAATGAGTTATAGTAAATTTATTTTATTTAATGAGACGTGTTACACAAATTTTCAAATCATCTTGAAATGTTGTATGTAGGTTTTTATTAAATATCAAGAAAATTTTTTACAGTTTTAATCGTACATTTCTTTAATTGAAATTACTGTTATTCAATACGTAAAATTTCATAAGACGTCATTAATTTTCAATGTAGTTGCATAAAAGTTATTAAATAATACTTAGTTTTCATGAATATCGTATTAAACGTAGTGTCATATCACAACTAATTTTTTTTAATAAATATATGTCCATTAAACTTCAAAAAAATTTTCGCAGTGCAAAATGTCTTAGCTCAATTTATAAGTCAATATGTGTAAAATATCCAAATCAGAGTTAGTAGACTATTGGTGGTTTCATAATTTTAATATTCTTGGTAAAGAAAAATTATTTTTTAAACTTCCTTATGACATTCAATTAAATTTTTGTGATAACCAATTCTCGTATTCTAGATAAATTTATTACTCATTATTCATGATTTATAATTAAATTTTGAGACTCTACATCTAATCCATAAGCATGACATTTATACTATCATATTCCATCTGTACATTAAAAAGGTCGAACCAGTCGTTTATCTGCTTTATCATCGTACTGGATATAGTACACGTAGTACGTACTATTTCACTAACCGTTATCGAGACGAATCTTGATTGCTTTTGGAACAGTATAAGAAAATAGCTGGACTGCTTCTTTAACTTTTTGTCTGTCATTAAAATAACATTTTTCTGGCTCACCCACAGCACAGTGTGGATCTTGGAAAAACCTTTTTTTGTTAATACCCTGGTCACACACTGTTGCTATAACCGTAAATCTGCACTGATATAGTTCTGTTATTATTTTTAACAACATTTTTTTGTTCACAGTGGTATCAACATTATAGAAAATTTGTTGTGTCCAGGCCTTAAACAAGCCACGACACATAACTACTAGGCACTTACTGTGGGGACCAACTTTTTTTTTAAGCTTTTTTCAATGAAAGGAATCTTAGATAGAGAGATTTCATCAAAGCTGATAACTGTTAGTTTATCTCTTACAGAAAAAGAAAACCTTTTGACTTTTATTATTTGTAAAACTTCTTGTAAAATTCCAGATCTGCACTGTATATTTGAAATCCACCTTTTTAACATAGCCATTGGCAAATGTTACTTCACAACATTTCATACGTAAAGGTAAGCCTTGGCACTTACAAATTTTGAAAATGTAGCCACAGAAATATTCTGACCAGTCCACTTTACTTTTTTCTTGGGATAGAGTAATTTCTCTATTTGGCCAGGAGTAAAGATACTAGATAATGTTTTTTTTTTTTAAAGTTTTAATTTTTTTGTTTCAGTTTCTGATAGTGTGTTTTAAATTAACATTGAGTTTTTCAATACGTACACTCTGCTCTTAACCTTTTCAAATTCTAAATTCTCTTTTCATCTCCAGATAAGACTTTATTGAACTGTTTCTCCATTTGGGAATCACAATTTAGAAATTCTTTATTGCTTACATAAAAATTTTTAGTTGGAATATTTGAATCCTATTCTAGTGAATTGGTGACTTCTTCACTAACAAAATTACTCAGTGTTGAGTTCACTACACTATTATTAAAATTCAGCTTAGACATACCTTTGTGACGTACAACACTTTCGTTTCCTTAAAAAAACATTTTATTGTGTAGTACTGTCACATCAAGTAGTAATCTTTCATTTTTGGAGAATAATTCAGTAAAATTTGTTGCAATGGTTCATCTTTATAATCTGCTATGTCAAAATAAAAAGAACAAACACGAGCTGTAAAAGTGTAATTTTAAATAGTAAAACTTGAAAAAAAACCGTACAAAATTAATAGATCTTATTCCAACACACAAATTATAAAATACAATCATCAAAAAACTGTATGATAATGTATTCAAGCTTTTTTAAAATCTAATCTCTATGTTATTAATTCATTCAACGCTACTTTACTGATTTATATTGTTTAAGGCATAAATAAGGTTACAGTTTCTATCAATTTGTTTTTGTTGCCTGCATTTTCTTTTCGTGACTACTATTTTAGTATAAGTGATATGGCTAGACAATATAGAATACAATCTTCATGTATTAAAAGTCATATCGCTGACCAGCCATCCTAGCGTCCGTAGCTTTTCCCCTTAACGTTGTAGTTATTCCTTTCATAAGACTGTTACCGTTAGTTTCAGAGAATAATCGTATAATTAACGAAGTAGACCAGGCTCAAACAGTGATGAACCGGGAAAAATTATTCACACCCAATTTTTTTGTGCTTTCTTGTTCAAAATATAGTAATGTACCTGAAAATTCATCTTGCCACGCAAGAATGTGGTGAGGTATTGTTTAAGCAATTTTTTGTAAACAATTCCGTCAAAGTTATTTTTTAGACCTAAAAAAAATATTCTCAGACTCTTTGGCACATTTAGAACAAAAAACCAATTAAAATATATATACGTTAGCCCCACAGTTTTCTAGTTAAAATCTCCTAAAGCTTAAAAACACGCATTTTCTCTGATTTTCAGAGCTCCACGACAGTGTTAAATTAACTTATTTTGATATGTTACAACACATAATCATAAACTGTCAGGCTTTCTTTACGATCTCTAAAAAAGAAAATGTCAAAAAGTTAAGTGGCAAGATTGTTTTTGCAATAAACGTTCAGGGCGTTTCAGCGCGCTCTCATATGTGAGTGTATAACCATATAACCACGTGCCGTGGCTCAGCGTGTAGTAAACATATGTAGGTTACTTCCTAAGTTGCATGGCAGAACTCCTTTTTATCTTCTATGTGTGTGTTACTGAGTTATGACGCAAAGCGTCGTATTGTAAGACACGTTGGAACTGTAATTGATTAATTAAATATTAATTACAACGCTAAGAAGAAGCTGTTCTTTAATTTTTCTCAACATGCACACCAACTAAAGCTCGTACAGGAGTACCTGAGCAAATGATGGGATACCCTTCATGCGATTCGATGAGTCTTTGGCTCTGAGGTAAATTTTTGGTTTCAAACCCAAAGTTTTATAGAATTACGTTTTGTTTTAACTACTACGTTAATATATTAAACATAAAACTGTATAGAAATATTGTGAGCAGACTATGTTAGAGATTTTTGATGTGAAACATCATATGGTGGGCAATAAATAGCTGTGTGACAGGAAATTAATATGCAACGGAGAGTCTGGTCCACTCCTCGGTTCTTGTGTACCCTACCACTGGGTACTCCTTCTCACTCTATATATATGTTAGCGTGAAAGTATGAAATCAATGAATTCATGAAATCACTAGTTATTCTGTAGAATAACTGATACTATCAGTTAAAGTATGTTATAACGGCAGAGTACCCGTGAAACTATGAAATTAACACTGAAGCAATTACTTACTCCATAGCTTGAAAAATGTAAACAGAGAGAAGAGCAATGGTACATGCACCATTCACCTGTCTACGAGCTCACATTATACATTTGCGTTAGTATAGCTTCTTCTGTGATCGTGAATCAAGTCATTGACGAATTAAAGATAACTTTCATGTGAATATTTTTCTACAATATGAAATATTTTTACCAAACAAAAAAGTAGAATTTTTTATTCGTAATTTAAGGTATATTGGTCCAGTTTACACGGAAAATCAAGGCACAGTCAAAGCCCAAGCAGTGTTGAGAGAGCCAATCAAGATATAGAAATTTTTTGCCCTCAGGTGGTTTTGGGAAGCTGGTACTTCCTCAGGCAAAAAAGCAGTTTTCCGAAACTCGTTCGAAAAGTCTCCTTTACGAACCTCGTTACGTCCCTCGCCTTCGGCTCGGGCCGCAAACCTCTCGGTTCGCAAACAGAGACTTTTCAAACTCGTAGGAAAACTACTATTATACTATAACTACATGGTTGCAAGGCAACAAATCTGAACATTAGAGTGTTGGATTAAAAGCTGTGCAGTTTATGAAAAATAGAGCTTTTCATTCAGAATATAAACGATGAAGAAGATTTAAAAAAGGCTCTAAACGATATAAATAACGTGAATTCTGAAGAATGGAAGGAAAATACACAGACTGCACACACTAATACCCAAGATAATACTGATGCAATCCATGTTGATTCTAGTGCAATAGCTACTTTATTATGCATAAATTGTAACAAAGAATATCAGGAAAAAGTGACTTGTATTTCATGCGAAAAATTACTACATGAACTTTATGGAAAAAAGATTCAGAAACTTAAGTAGGCTGTGTCTATTGTGTTTTAATAAATTAAACATAGATAGTGAGAGAGAAGAAGCTTTTGACAGTTTAAGAGATTAGTAAAAAAATGTAAACTGCGTCAGATTAAAAATTTGGAGAGGTGTCAGTGGGAACAACATTACGTAAGCTAGTATCCAATGTTTATAAAGAAAAAGGTGACGCACAGAATTTGCTGGCAGAATTTTAGAAATGACTGACGACAAGTAAATTAAAGCAACCTTATGATTGCTAGCAGTTCTCTGTATGCGATTAAAATTTATTGACCTTAGATGAGATTCCAAATAATGTAATGTCTGTCCGCTCTGTCGATATTATACAAAGCAATAGTGCCAGGCAAGGTATGCAAAAGTGTTCTTGTACACAACAAAATGCAAAAACAAAAAATGTGCCTACTTTACAAATGACAGATTATGTATTCTCGATGTCATCGCAGCATGATTTGCTGTAATACGTAAATGTGACAATAAGTTTTTGAAGTATTATAATGATGTCAATGGCAATAAATGAAGTTTAAATAAATCTGATTTATGACACCTTAACTAACAGCAAACAGTTAATTCATAGAATCACTAGTTACTTTATAACATACCTAGTTGAAATGTTAAATTTTTACTATATTTTATAGTTTAACTAAAATGCCATGTTATTCCATGAAATAACTAGTGATTCCATGGATTCACTGAATTATTTATATACTTTTACACTAACATATATACATGACTCAATGCGACTTCATTTTGCGTATTAAACATAGATATAATAGGCATAAGTGTGGGAGCGTATGTAATAGATGTAAGCATATGTTATGGATGTAATGAGCGTATAGGCAGTAGGAAGCTGTTTTGAAACCATTGGAAGATTTGATTGAAGTGCAGTCTTGTACTGGCTAGCCTATACATTATTTATATTCTACCGTGCCATAACATATTGTTTATAATCGTTAGCTCATTAAATACTAATTAAAATCATACCTCATCAACATAGGTATAATAATTTGCACGATAGTTGCAGCACTTTTGTACACAATATTGTTTCATAGAAAGTATTTTTATATGCAGGCAATAGAAACAAATTGATAGAAACTGTAACCATATTTATACCTTAAAAAATAAAAACCGGTAAAGTAGCGTTCAATGAATTTATAACATAGATATTAGATTTAAAAAAAGTTTGAATGCATTAATATAGCACTTTGTTGATAATCATTTGTAAATCTGATACGAAAAGAAGTGTAAGGGTACTTAATTTGCACACAATTTTACTTGAATTTTTAACTTCTCTTGTTATGCATAATGTGAGCTTGTTTTCATGCATGTGCGTAAGATGCCTGTATATGAGCGTTTTGCAGTCTGGAGACTCCCAGCAAAAGCTTCAGTGGGCAATTAAATTCGAATTGGTAGAGATCAATATTTATTTTTTTTGCATTTGGTAAAACAGACTCCTTGTCAGAGATTAGTAAAAAGATTACTGACTGCCATGCTACGGAGTGTGCCCACTTTTATCCAGTGGTTCGAGCGCCCCACCGCGACCAAGCGGCCGAACCAGGCGCACATTTTTTTTTTATTTGAGAAGCATGGTAGGGGTATGAGAAGAGTGGATTCGCGTGGAAATGTCCATATAGGTGCACATTTTGGAGACGCGTAGAAAGGGTATACCGAATGTGCGCCTACGAGGAGAGGAGTGGAAATATCGGCTAAATAGCTGCATATATCTGAACGCACAGCCAAAGCAAGTGACGACACGAGTTTTGCTTTTTTGAGAGTCTTTGGACTCTGCAACTGAGTACATACTATGTATATATTTAACTGACTTGCTCTCGCTCTGGCTTCAATGTTATCCATAAATCTGATTTAATTAAATCGTGGAACTAAATGCTCATTAACTGTATACACATAATTTTGATTTCAATACATTATGTTTTAACTCTCCCGTACTCTTAAAATTCCCAAATCCATTTATGTTTTTAAAAAATTAACCACTCATTTATTAATTTCACACATCCTAACTTCTGTAAACTGTAGGACAAGCTCCGGAGGACATCCATGAACATATGTGACTTCGAAAGAGTTACATCCCGTCCTTTGGATAGCTAAGATGGATAAGGCTTATGCCCGTACATAGATTGTTTTGCACTTAAGGGTTTAAATCCACTTCATGGTAGGTATTTTTTTTTTTTTTTTTAATTAATGTATCGTTTTGTCTTTATTTCTTTTATTTTTGTTTCGTTAAAATATATATATGTAGTCAACATTTTTTTTCGAATACATCAAAACAAATTAAATTAATATTGATACTTTGACACAAGGCAATTCTATAATTTTATAATACTCAAATAACTTTTAAGGATTTTAACATAATTTGTGTATTTTAAAACTTCTAAGAAATTGTAAACATCCTATTTACGACAAAAAAAGCCGCCCGTTTACTGATATTTACTTAATGTTGAAATTTTAATCAGTAAATAAATTTGATGAACACAATATAAAATAGTTTTGTAAATATTTTAAAAATGTTTGCAAATCTTTAATAAGGTGTGCTACTTTTATTTATTTTTAGACAGCCAGAAGAACAATAACGAATGAAACAGTTCGATGAATAAGTAATAAAATTTATTCGGCAAGATTCTGAGACTAAACATTTTTATAATACCGCAGTATTTTGTTAAAAAAAAAAAAAAAAAGTGAATTACCTTTAAGGGTGATGATTGTAATAAACATATTTTTAGGCTGTAGATTATAAAGGAACTTTAATCATTTATATTGAATGCAGGAAAAGCATCGTAATACTTTTAACAATGATATAATCGGGTGAGTGCAAGAAAGAGTCTTCTTAGAGTAAAAGTCAAGAAAGAGTCTTTTTAAATTTTCGGGCAGAATAAAGTCCTCTTAAACTAAAAGAAAATGCCTTTTTATACAGAGGTACACTCGCACTGAGGTGTATTAAGCCGGCGTCGATTGGTATAATTAAGCCCAACGAAACGTCGCTCAAGATTATTCTTCGACATTTTTGAGTTCTTATTTGCTCCTTACCCAGCTCTCGGTTGGTCTCGTACCCCTGTACGAATTCACACATTTATTCTATACTTGAGAGCAAAACGAGTAGTTTAACAAAAAGATATCAATGCCTTTTCAACTAATTTGTTTACTTCTATTTTAAGGTAGTAATGTAAATATTTTTATAGATCAATTATATACATACACACATAAATGTAGTACCAACTTAAATTCGGAGAAATGAAAATTAAAGGCTCTTTCTGATATTTAGTTTGAAAAGGCTCTTTTACGCCTATTACTCTGAGAAGACTCTTTATTATGCTAACGTGATAAATTATTTAGAATCAGGAATTGTGAGAACTAACAAAATTTTTTAACTACGAATTTCTATATTAGTAAAAACTGAGTCTGGGTCTATTTCTGCTAGCAAAAACTTCGATTAAGTTACGGGGATGTTGTGATATTTCATTGTTTTAAGAAATTTCTGAAAAAATTTGTATAGGTATGTTTCAGTATTATAAATAACATATTAAAATTTTAAAGAGCCTAGTTTCACTATTTTGGAGAAATAAAATCGCAAAGTTGGCCACTTATACACATGCTTTTAGATGGACTTGTCGGAAAATGCACGTTTTTACTCATAACTTTTGAAATTTTCTTAAGAATCTTTTAAAAAATTAATATGTTAGGGTTTATTATAGTTAAAATATGTATACTTAAATTGAGGAAGCCTAGCTTCACTGCTTTTAAAATATAACAGTTTAAAGTTCAGTTACAACGTTTTTAGAATACTTATATAGTGGTACAGTCCGAGGTGAAAGTTAGGTTAATTTGTTGTTTTAACGTTTGTGTTTACTTTCCTGGGCATTTTTCTGTTCCATACACCTAATTTTTAAATTATTAACCTGTTTTGTTAAGAATAATCACAACAAAGACATTTCGAACACGAAAATTCAATTTTGAAATTGACTGTACCACGACAACCCCCTCATAATAGTATCAACATATACATTTGTAGTGCAAAATCTTTCAAAAATCTACAGTTTTCTAAAAAAATCGACCAATTATTTATTCTGGTTTTCCATTTTATTCTTAAAATCGTGAAGTATTTAAACTATTATTGTTTACTGAAGTTAAGTGCATACTCCTTTATGATGAATTAATTCAGGTATGATTATCAATAATCAATATGTAGAGCTATAAGAAAGGCATTTTAAAGATTTTAAAGTTAAGCTACTCGTCGTGAGAGTTCTGCGTACTTTTTAATAAAAGCAACCTATGTCACATGGTTGAAGATACCGACAATGCAGTTGTTACTATAACTATAGAAAAATATTAGCTGCCTTGCGTTGTGTGGCGAAAGGTGTTTTTTGATGGTTTATCTTATCAACTACAAACAATCGAATAAAATTATGCGAATCATTGTCTGTTGCATACGATGTAAAATTAATTGATTAATTGCGATAATTAAAAGAGCAATTTCAATTGTAAAACTTTAATATTTTGTATAGTTATTTATCTATAACAATATATATAGTGCCACCTTCAAAACAGAGGAAAAAAAATTTTCGTTAACTGTATATGATTTACGCACTGTCAAAAATTTTGGTAACAATTTCTGAAAAATTACAATAACAATTGGTTATAGACAAAAAGATTAATTGTTTACACAGAATACAAATTTTTTTTTTAAACCATACTCTGAGTTACAAGTGGTTGAAACTAGTATGTGTTGAATAAAAAAAGCTTCGTTCAGTCTCTGTAAGACTCTTTAATCTAAAATACGCACTATTTATAAAGAATATAAAGAATCTACTTTTATGTTTGTACATATATATATATATATATATATATATATATATATATATATATATATAAGTATTACGAATTTTGTCAATGCAATAACCACAAGGTTTTGATAAGGAATGTGAATATAAGCTCAAAAATATAATATATGTACGTAGTTAAATATTCACGTATAATTGGATGTAAGTTGAACTTTACTGGTAATGATCATATTTGATATAACAGTAGTAAAAAAATGAGTTTTCTTCTGCTTTCGGCTTTTTTTGTCGTAAATAGGATGTTTACGATTTCTTAGGAGTTTTAAAATACACAAATTATGTTAAAATCCTTAAAAGTTATTTTAGTAATATAAAATTATAAAATTGCCTTGTATCAAAGTATCAATATTAATTTAATTTGTTTTGATGTATCCGAAAAAAAATGTTGACTACATATATATATTTTAACGAAACATAAATAAAAGAGATGAAGACAAAATGATACATTGAATAAAAAAAAAAAAAAAAAAATATCTACCATGAAGTGGATTTAAACCCTTAAGTGCAAAACAATCTATGTACGGGCATAAGCCTTATCCATCTTAGCTATCCGAAGGACGGGATGTAACTCTTTCGAAGTCACATATGTTCATGGATGTCCTCCAGAGCTTGTCCTACAGTTTACAGAAGTTAGGATGTGTGAAATTAATAAATTAGTGGTTAATTTTTTGAAAACATAAATGGATTTGGGAATTTTAAGAGTACGGGAGAGTTAAAACATAATGTATTGAAATCAAAATTATGTGTATATAGTTAATGAGCATTTAGTTTCACGATTTAATTAAATAAGATTTATGGATAACATTGAAGCCAGAGCGAGAGCAAGTCAGTTAAATATATACATAGCATGTACTCAGTTGCAGAATCCAAAGACTCTCAAAAAAGCAAAACTCGTGTCGTCGCTTGCTTTGGCTGTGCGTTCAGATGTATGCAGCTATATAGCCGATATTTCTACTCCTCTCCTCGTAGGCGCACATTCGGTATACCCCTTCCACGCGTCTCCAAAATGTGCGCCTATATGGACATTTCCACGCGAATCCACTCTTCTCATACCCCTACCGTGCTTCTCAAATAAAAAAAAAAATGTGCACCTGGTTCAGCCGCTTGGTCGCGGTAGGGCGCTCGAACCACTGGATAAAAGTGGGCACACTCCGTAGAATGGCAGTCAGCAATCTCCCTTTTAATCTCTGACCTTGTTTGCAACAAAACTAGACTCTGAAGTCATATTTTGATGTCAGAAACTGATTTTGGCAAAAAATAAAAAAAATTTCGAGTAAGTATAACTAATGACTAGTTTCTGCTGGTAATCTGTCAACGCAATTTCCTTGTGAACCTAGTCATTTGTTATACTTACTCACTTTTTTTTTTAACTTTTTACCAAACCAGTTTCTGACAGACAAAATGTTAAAGTAGCAGTCCAGCTGTTTTCCAAGTGTATTTTAAAATGGAATTTTCTGTAATTTGGTTAGTCCTTTTTGAGACCACTTAAGTGCGTCCCTGCCTAGGAAATTGACGTTTAAGTTTGATATAAGTGGAGATAAGGCTGGTATGCACTGGTCTATCGCAAATCTTCTTAGGACAGCATTTATATAGTCATCTTGGATTAGAACAATCTTCTCACTTTTATAGCTTATGACAATATAAAAGCCTGGAAACTCTTTCACTTTTCTATGATTTTTAGTTGGAAATTTTTTTTTAAGGCCTGTCTTTAGTCTTAACAAATAGTCTTTAGAATTTGCAAAAATCAGAATATCATGTACGAAGACAGTTACGATTATTATGCTTGAACCTAATGTGTAAACATAAACACAGGTATGATTTTGAGATTGCTTTAGATGTATGCCTTAAAGTATTTCATTTAATATTTGATCCTACACTCTGCTTCCTTGTCGTAGACCATAAATGGCCTTTTGCCGTTTACAAAATTTGTCCAGATGTTTTGGGTCTTTGAAGCCCTCTGGCTGCCTGAGATAGCTTTCTTCATTAAGCTTTCCATGAAGAAACGCTGTCTTAATATTAAAATGCAATACTATTAATCCGTACTTTAAAGCAAAAGCCTACAGCAGCCAGACAGTTTTAAACCTGACTACCAGTGAGTACGTGTTATCTTTATCTTGCCCTTGTACTTAGTTGAATCCCTTTGCAACCAGTCTATCCTTATAAATCGTATTCTATTCATCATCAATTTTCTTTTTAAACACCCATTTGATTCAAATTGCCTTGTGGTTTAAAGGTAAGTTACACAGAGTCCAGATTTGGTTGTTCAAAATGAAATGCATTTAACTTAACATGGCTTTCAACCATTGATCACGTTCAGATCCACTGATGGCTTTTTTATGTCCTGATGATTCTTCATTATTAGACACACTGAATATATGACATAGTCATCAAGGCGTTTAGGTTGTTGTTTAATTCTTGGCGACCTTTTTAACACTTGGCGAAAGTTCTTTTCATCTGAACATGAGTCACTATTTAACTTCTCTACTTGAGTCTTGGCGTCCAGGGGTGCTGGGTGGTGCTCATTAGCTCGTAGATGTTCTTGATTTACCTTGTCAGATCCATCTGTCAGAGGCAAGAGTACGGTCGTATATTTTGGTAAGCTTAGAATACATTCAAGAAACCTTACATCTCTTGCAACAATTATTTTCTTCTTGGATAGGTTCCACAGTATATATCCTGCTTGATTTAAAGGATTTCCAACAAAGATATACTGCAGAGTTTTTGTATCCAATTTGTGTCCTTGTTGCTAAGGCACCAGCATATGAGCCTTGCACTTAAACACTCGCAGATGTGATAAATCAGGCTTAGTGCCCACCTAAAACTCGTGCGGTGTCTTATTATTGAGGACTCGCTTGGGTAATCGATTATGTAGATATGCTGCTGTTGCGTCAGCCTGTGCCCAAAAATTATTGTTGAGACCTGACTGAAAAAGCATAGCTCAAGCTTTTTCCAGCAGAGTTCGATTACCTTGCTCTGAACCTCCATTTTTCTAGAGGTTATAGGCCACAGACGTGATGTGTTAAATACCTGATTCTTTGAAGAAGGTTTGAACTTTACTGTTGAGGTACTTTGTACCATTATCACTTTTTGAAACTTTTAATTTAGTTTTACTTTGATTTTCCACAAATCGAACAAAAAATTTATTGATTTTAGGAACTTCACTTTTGCTCTTTAAAAAAAAATTCAAAGAATTTGCGAGAAAAGTCATCTAGAAACGTTATAAAGTACTCAGCAGCACCGAGTGATGCTGTGGGCATTTGACATACATCACTGTGAATTAGAGTCAACTTTTTACGAGCTCTTCTTATGTTAGGCACAAAAGGTTTCTTCACTGTCTTACTTTTTATGCAATCTTTACATGCTTTCATTTTATATTCTGGTGAAAAATTTTTTCCACTGACTGCTCCTGATTTTAAAACGTTCGTATAATTGAGATCAAGATGAGCCGATTTCCTGTACCACAGTTTGACGTTCGATATAGCTGATGATGCCAAGAGTTCCTGTTGTACTTTTGTTGTGTTGTAGTTTTCCAAACCGTCTAGTTTATACACATAATTTTGGATCATGGTGCCAGTGATTTTTATATTATTTTTCTTGTTTACTACTAAACACTTTTGTGGTTCAAAACGAACGGAAAAACCTCTCTTTGTTAGAGCACTCACTAGTATAAGGTTGGTTGCCGCAGCTGGAACGTATAATACGTTTATTACATGTATTGTTTTAAATCTGTCGTTGTGACGTATCAATACATTAGTTTGGCCTTGGGCTTGAGCTATCACAACACACTTGTTTGCTGCCCCAATCTTTTTTTTTGGTTCACTGACGTTAAGTGAGAAGGTATCTTTATTTCGGCATATGTATGCTGATGCATCTGAGTCAATCAACCAATCTGTTTCTTTTTGATTTTCATGATTGACTGCAAAATACGCACACATCATAACGCTCTTATCCGAGTCCGAGTCATTTGAAAGTTGGGCCTCACAGGCTTTTGCTTTTCTCTTGTCGGGTTTATGGCACTGTTTTGCAAAATGCCTATACTCGTTTCAATTGTAGCATTGTGACTTTTTGCTTACATTAATAAACTGTTTCTGTTGACTTGGGGTGTTCTTTGACTTGGGCTTCTGTTAAGAAATGAAAGAGTTCCTAAGCTTAAATATTGCCATAAACTGTAAGAGTAAGAAGATTGATCTATTCCAAAATGACTATATGAATGCTGTCCTAAGAAGATTTGCAATGAACTAGTGTATACCAGCTTTTACTTCACTTCCATCAAACTTAAACGTAAACTTGTCAGGTAGGGACGCACTCAAATTTTCTTAAGAAGAATCAACTAAATTACAGAAAATTCCATACCAAAATGCAGTTGGATCTCTCTTCTACATAAGTCAGGCTACTCGAGCGGATCTGGCATATGCTGTTAGTTTCATCAGTAAATTTAACAACAGATACACCAAAGAGTACTGAAAATTGGTAACACATATTTTAAAATATTTAAAAGGAACCTCCAACCTAGCGTTGCAGTACGATGGAAAATACGAGGAAAGACTGGAAGGCTACTGTGACGTCAGCTGGGCAACAGGTTTGAGTGAGCCAAGATCAACAACGAGATATGTGTTTATTTTTCAAGGTGGTGCAGTCATGTGGAATACAAGAAGGCAACCAACTGCAGCTCTTTCGAGCACTGAGGCTGAGTACTTATCGCTGTCTGCTGCTGGACAGGAAACATTGTTGTTGGGAAGACTAGCCAAGGAGCTCAGAATTCAAAATGATCTACTTCTAAAAATAAATTTCGACAAGAAGGGAGCCTTGAATTTGACTAAAAATGCAAAGTTTAGCCCGAGGACCAAAAACATTAACATTAGGCTTTATTTTATTGATTATGAAGAAGAAATAGAGAGAAATGCATTTGTGCTATTCTTTACACCTTCAAGCAAAATGGTAGCACATTCTTTAACGAAGAATGGAAATCCAGAGATGATAAAATTATTCCATTCTTCAGTGGAACTTAAGTAAAGTGTTGCGTTCTCTCTTTCTTTCTCTGTCATACAGTAAGTTTTTTTTTCTTTTATGTGTTGTTGATGAAAATATAAAGGGTTCATACATTTTTTTTAGCATAGCAAATTTACTTGAAAGTTTCTTTTAAATATATTTATTGAAGGGGTTATGTTATTATAAGTGTGTAATCGATAAATATACGTATATTGTATGGACACAACTTAATGTTACACAACTAGTTATAGCAGTACAGTGTGCCTGCGCTCCTCTCTAATTTATATCACTTATATACAGTTTGCTCATGCGTCTTTAAGAGTATAGTCATACTTCTACTCGTCGAGTTTGTATATCATGTGTTAGCCTGTACGCCGAACAACCGAGAAATGAAGAAAAATATATTTTTTGACTCATTGTCTTAAAAAACTCTATTCCCATCTACTACATTTATCTGCCTAATAAACACAAGTATGTAGTTTAGCTTACTAATTGTGAATAAAATAGTTATATTCGTTTTTAAGTGGTCAAATAATATTAAAACTATGTTTTAAAGTTCGCTTTTCTTATATTTATAATTATATATATATATATATATATATATATATATATATATCTTCCTATATTATATAGTCGTAAAAGTTAGAGCTAGGTTTTGCTGCCCCCACCCCCTTGCTCCCCCTAGCTCCCTCTCAGCTCCCCCCCAAATAAGGTAGTTATTCTTTCATTGTCTTGCATTTTTCGAGTAATCATACTTTTTTGCTAGCTCCCCCCCGCTCCCCCACCTTCCCTCGCTCCCCCACCTTCCCCCCCACTTAACCCAGCTTCCCCATATAAAATAATGTAAATATATTCGTAAAGTCTTATATATTAACTGTTACAAGTAGTCTAATTTTCACATATAATTTTATTTGACCATAACAAAAAATTTTGTTACAATTATATTACTTACAATGTTTATTTTTATTAGATACTCTAAAACGTCTTTTTATGTTTCTGCTCTTACATAACCCTTACCACAATTTTGACAAATATTTTTTTTAACGTTTTTTTTATGACTTTTTAAATGTCTCTGAAAGTGATAATTTCTTTTAAAACTTTTTTCGCATTTAATAGGCTTAAAATTTTTTTCAATGTTTTGGCATTCCTTTGTGTGACGCAAATAGTTTTTCTTGTCTAATATTATAATGCAACACAGATCACTTATAAAAAATTTTTTTTTGTGAATTTTTTCGTGCAAATATAGACACTCTTGATTTAAAAACTTTGAGTTATATTTGTCATACTGATGAAATTTTGCATCCATGATGGTGTATCTGAAAACATATTACAAAAAACGGATTGTTTATGATAACATAAATCTGGTTACTGGATGGTACTGGAATTCGCTTTTTTTAAGGAAGAAAAAATTTGTAAGAAACTATAAAAATAGTAATTAACTATAAAACAGTATTTCTGTTACTCTAAAATTTCATTCTAAACAGTATTTTAAATTTTAAATTTGTTTTCTGATTCAATTTCGATAAAAACTTTCTTTGGGTTTCTACATCCAAACAATGCAATGTATAATTGCTTATGAGAAAATAAAAGCTTTTGAAGGTATAATCCTAAGGCACCATAATTTTGACCTTGAGATTTATCGATAGTCATAGAAAAAGCTAAGGTTAATGAAAATTGTTTTTTGTACAACATAAATAGTAGTGAAAAAGAATTGCTTGTATTTAGTGTTATTCCTGGAATGAAGACTTTATTTCCTTTTCTTTCACCTGTGATTATTTCAGCTTCGATTTTGTATTTAAATAATTTTGTAATTTGTAATCTTGTACCATTGCAAAGTCCTTCAGATACGATGGAGTTTCGTACTAACATAACGATAGCGTTACTTTTTAAATTTAATTCGTGTGGAGGAAGATTTTCTTTTATACTCTTCGAATATTCCGTAGGTAAATGAATATAAATACTATCGTCTAATTTATTTACTCCCTTGTTAGTTGATTTATCAATACTTTAATACGATACAAATTTTCCTACCATATGATTCAAATTTTTTTGTTTAAAAAATGTGTTTTCATTGTGAGATGTTAATATAGCTTTACTTATAAAAAGATCATCATTATTACTAAAAATTTTAGAACATGTATCATTTGTTTTCCACGTCTAAGTAATTCTAAGAGTTTCAATTTCACCTTTTCCTATATCCAGTAGCAATAAAAAAAAATTTTATGAATCAAACGTACATTATTTTTTAAATAAAAAATATTAAACAAAGGCCAAAAAATAGAAAATTTCATGGTTTCTTCAACAATAGTAATTTTGCTTCCATTTTTTACCACTGGGAGAATGTAACGAAATCTTCACCGAAGGTTATTATTTTATTTCCAAAAGGTTTATTACTACTAGATAAATCCTTTAAAGTCCTATCAACGATTTCTAACGCTTTTTTCGGTATCATAGAAGCTTCATCCCAAATAATTACTTTTACATTACGTAATTTTTGTTTATCTGGCTTAAACTGGAAGAATGCACTTTCTATAGTGCTTAAGTCTAAAGGAAGTCTGAAAGTTCTGAAAGTCTTACAGTTCTGTAAGTAATCATTTCTTTGAAAGCAGAATGGAAGCAATACCTGTCCAAGCCATTGTAGAAATTTCCTTTCAATTGATATGAAATGATTAATTAATGTTTTGTATAGAAAAGTTTTTCCAGATACACTAGGACCATTGAGAAAATAAAATATGTCTCCCAAATTTTATTATTTCTTAAAAAATTAGATGTTGACTATGACTCAGTTGTGAAAACATTTCATAAAAATTATTCTTTTATCATTGTTAGTATCGATTTTTTTTCGTCGTTTCTGTTGGTTCTGGTAAACTAAAATCTTTAAAAGACATATTTTTAGAATTAAAAATTTCGTTTGATTGTAAAACAGCTATTTTGATCATCTCTACAATCTTTAATGAAAAATTTTTCGTATTTGTTCCAAATAATATTACCAAAAAAATTTTCAGACATAATAAACCATGCGAAAAATTTTCAGACATAATAAATTATGGGAAAAATTTTCATGGTTAAAAAGGAAGCATTACATGCTTCTTCAAAAATTATATCGTTTTGAAAATCGTGTTCTACTAATCCCATTGAAATAGCTGTTATTAGTCAGGGAAAATAAAAAGTGACTGTTTAAAATTCATGCAATTAACTATGATTAATATACATTTTTTACGTATATAAATTTTAAGCAACAATTAATATAATACGGGTTTTTTTCCACACTTCATAAATCTAATTTTCAATTACGGGGGTTGGTGCGCACAGCGCGCAGGGGGCATATATAGTTATAAGAGCGTAGAAATATCTATTGACTCATTTAGGATAGACAGCTCATTTAAAAAAGAGAGCTACTAGAAGAAATAATAGAGCTCACCAACAAAAAGTCAAGGGCACATCTCTCTGTCTATATAAACTTTACCACTTTTATTTGAAATTAGCAGCTTGTTCTTCATATTTCCTAAAAAACAGACCAGTAATCATTCCCCAGCGTAAAAAATTTATTCCCGAGTATTTTCGAAAAATGCCACAGTCTTTCGACTTCTGTAAAATAAACTTCAACATATTATTTTCATACTAAATATTAATTTTAACATTTTTTAAGGCCTCAAAAAATATTAATACAAACCTTATTTTAAAAAAATTACACTTATAACTCAATAAATATGTATACATGTATATATATATATATATATATATATATATATATATATATATATATATATATATATATATATATATATATGTATTTATATAGTGACGTGTTAAATAGGATACACATCTGAACATGTCACAAAGCCCTTGTCAATAACAATAAATGACAAGAATCTCGTAGATACCTCTCTGTGTCTCTCCTGCATGCCGCTTGCTGTAATATACGGAATCCTGGTGTAAAGCCCAGAGGCCATAGCATTAAAAGTAGCTATAGAGCTTGGTCTGATTCCTTTCTCACACTTCCTACCTGTTTCCCGCAGGTGCGTGTATGTGTGGGTGTATGTGCGTACGTGTGCGCTCGTGCACGATGTTAAAAGAGTGGATCCATAAACGACAGTTGTTGGAGTGTCAGGGCCCCGGGAGTGATCCTAGTGTTAGTGATCACTGCAAAGTGCTGTGTTGGCTGATAGTGTGTAGTGGGCTGTATAGCATGTGGTGCGCCTGCGGGGCAGGACGAGAGAGACACTTGAGCTCGTTGCAAGTTTAGTACCAGATTAGCGTGGCGCGACTTTAGCAAACTCTGGCCTGCCGAGCCATAGAGCAGAAATATCGCTGAGACCCAGTGTCACATACATACCAGCAAGCTCTCGCACGGCTATCCAAGTTCTCTGGTAATCTTGGACATGGATAGTTTCGTAGAAAGGATTGAGAAGACTGTCACTTGTGATATCCTGGTAGGTGACGTGACGTTGAGTTAGTGCTGCGTGTTGCGTAGTGTGAGAACAGTTGTCCCCAATTACCCTACTTCAATGCAATATAGAATTATTTAGAGTCCACTATCGCAAATTATCAGGTGAACGATGCCAAGATATAATAAGCTTCAGTGGTAACAACAAGCCATGATGCAGGGATGTCACCTTTTTGGTGTGCCACTCCCTTAATATAGTTTAAGTGGCTGTTGTTTACATTAATAAGTAGGCAGGAAACATTTGAATCGGCCTTGCGTCGTGACTTGTCTTGTGTAGCACTGAATGTGGCTTGTTATTAAGTGCTTCCTAATTTAAAAAAAAAGGCTATGCAACTTTGGTAGCTGTACTGCACCACCTGTTGCTGCAATTGACGCTGCACAAAACCTGGATAACCCAATCCTTTCCCAAACAATATTACAGTAATAGTTGCATAGCAAACAACAGTTAAATAATACACGTTAGTTGTAATCCCCGCCTAACGCGTTACAAATGGCGCTCGATGCTGTTCTCTCCGCGTAAAGGGATTTAGCAGTGAGGAGTGGGACGACTGTTTCCTTAACACTGCGGTGGCCATTGTTAGACAAAATGTTGCTTTTACAGCCATTTGTTCAGTTGATTTCTATACACATAATATACACTTAACACGTTATAATATTACAGTAAATATCTACATATCCATATATTTTTTTATCATTAAGAAATGAATAGTATCATGATTTATACTTCATAAAGTCTTCTGTTTCAAATATCAAGTAAATAAAAATAGTAGACATTATCGCCTACTCTATTTAGGACGTATTTATTTCATTATTTACAGTTGTTACATACCTCTTAATTGTCTTATTATCATTTTCGTTTAGTATTGTGTACGTGTTATTAAGCATTAAAAATTTATATATACATGTTAGCCACTACCACTACCGATAGCCCTTACTGCTATTCCTGTTGAAAATTAATTTTTTATTCTCTTCTTTCTTACCCATTACCAAAAAAAAAAAAAAAAAAAAATTGCGTAGTCTCTTTCTGTCATTCTCTTCTATCCAACACACATTTATTGTCTTATAAGTTTATTTTATCGTTCTTTCCTCTTTATTAATTTTTTAATTTTTTTTTTTTCTCTTTATACTATAACTATATTTTGTTCTCTTTCTCTTTTCTCTGTGTACCTCCTTCTTTTCTACTCTGCCCCTATAGTATACTGAGTACATAGCAATGGGATTCAACAATAGTAATTTGGACTTTAGTTTTAATGCAAGTTTTAAGTGAGGAGAAGAACTAACCTCATTAGACCCAATAACGGGTGAGCGAGTGATCAACAGGACAGTTGAGGCACTACCCAAAGAACATGTGAGAGAATATTGCAAGAATATCAACCTAGTGTACCTTGGACCTCCTACAGAAATTAAAGATAGGCTCAGGAGATGTTGCATAAGGCGTTATTATAACAGTCCAATAAATAAATGGTCCCATTCAAAAGATCGATTGTATCCAACAGATAAGTTAAAAGTGCTTCGTCCACCCTTACTGCAAATAACTGGTAGAGATAGATGGCGTGTTATGTTTCAATTGAACACAACTAGCGCACAAGAAAAAATGGAAAATTGTAATAGAGACAGAAATACCTTCGAGAACGTGGTAAGTTAAAAGTAATTTATACACTTAAATTTTACTCTTAAGATTATCCGATGGAGTATTATCCCTAAGCAGCAAACCAAGGCATTTTCTCAACTTGAATAATAGCAAGGAAAGAGTATCTGTGTCTATTGATAGTATAGCGGCCCATTGTTATTTGGGTAGTAATTTTTCCTAAAAAGTGGAGAAATTTGATCCATGCCAGTCCACAGTTATGGTAGCAAATGGCATGCCCATTTCATTGCAAGGCACAATAAACATTAACCTTAAAATAGATTGTACAAGGGTCTCGATTAAGTTTGGACTAGCAAATGGTCTAAAATATCAAGCAATTTTGGGCATTGACTTCTCACGCCAATTCAAAACTGAAATAGATTATAGCACGGACTCATAGAGTTAAGATCATTTTACACGGGAAAAGTTATATCCAATAGCAGGGGACTCCATTTGTCTCTCAGCTGCAGCAGAGATTGAAGAACAACATTATTTGTGTTCTAAGGAATTAGATGAATTGACTCAACTCTTAGATGAAAACATACCATCATGTCCTAAAAAGTTAGACGTCACGACCGTAGCCAAACATCGAATAGACGTTAAAGGTCAAGCACTAATCAAACAAATGGCACGTAGATATGCACCTAAGGTGTTGTAGGTAGCATACGATGAGATCAAGAGACTTACACAGGAAAACATCATCGAGGAGTCAGAAAGCACTTTTTGCTGCTGCCCGTTACTAGCCCCTTAAGCTAACAAAGAATTTCAATTTTGCATCGGCTATAGGAAGTTAAATCAGTTCACCAAAAGTAATGCATACCCGATGCGCCTGATAAACGATATTCTTGACAAGTTTCGCAAGGCGAAAGTAATTTCAAAGATAGACCTTAGCAAAGCCTATCACCCGATACTGTTGGAAGATGACAGTAAAGAGCTGACAGCCTTCGCGGTGTCAGGTCAACGCCTCTATCAGTAAATGCGGATGCCTTATGGCCTCACAAATAGGCTTGCCACTTTTCAAGCAATTATGGACAAAATCATTCAACTAAAATAAGAGCCTTTTATCCATCCGTACATAAACGATATAATGATCGTAACGGAAAACTTCCATGAACATGAGAAATGGCTTGAGATTGTCTTTAACGCTCTTAAGGAAGCCAACTTAGTTATAAATCGTGAAAAATCAGAGTTTGGATGTGCTGAGGTAAAGTACTTAAGGTATAAAGTCGATCAGTATGGATTACGGGTCGACCCAGATAAGCTCAAACCAATCGTTAAATACCCAGCTCCAACAAACCTAACCAACTGAAGCAGTTTATTGGTATGGTTGGTTAGTACACTTGTTTCATTAAAGGACTAGCTGATCTTGAAACATTTCTAACAAAGCTTATGTCTAAAGATGTCAAATGGGAATGGACCCTTGATCAGGAAAAATCATTCGAGAAGTTAAAACAAACCTTTACTGAAGCCGCAGTACTTGCAAGGCCTAACTTCTTAAAACCGTTCGTGCAACAAACTGATGCCAGTGATTACGCAGTTGCAGGGGTACGTACTCAGGAATTGTACGGAAAAGAACATCACATTTACTATGTGAGCAGAACCTTAAGTAAATCCGAGTGAAATTAAATAGTTACGGAAAAAGAATGTCTAGCAGTACTTTGGTCAGTAGACCATCTTAGAGGTTATTTGCAAGGGGAAAATTTTACAGTGATAACTGACGACAGTAGCCTATTATGGTTAAGCAAACTCAAGGATCCGGTAGGTAGGCTAGCCCAATGGAATACTGCGTTGCAGGCATATGATGTAAAATTCATTTACAGAAAAGGGAAAATTCATCAAGTTCCAGAGGCTTTGTCGCAGGTATACGAAGGCCAAATAGCCACATTTGGAAAGGTTGTCTCGGCTACCCCTACAGAAAATGTTTGAGACAAAAGGCGTATGAAGTCAGTCAAACGGACTCCCAACGAATTTCCCAATCGGAAGGTCTCTGAAGGTAAATTGTGGTATTATAAACCGAATACATTAATAGACTCTGTAATGCCAGATCTCGATACATGAAAAATTCTCCTTCCAAAAGAAGTAAGAATTAGAGCACTACAGAAACCTCATGCAGAGTCACAGATAGCACATTCCGGAGTCAACAAGACCTATTCACGTCTAATCATATACCACTGTTGGCTGGGTTGCTACCATGCCGTTGCAGGATTTGTTAGGATGTGCCAGGAGTGGCAGAGGTATAAGGATTTGCAGTAGGCTCTGGCAGGTTTGATGGGGGAAAGGAACATTCAACAGCCCTGCATGGTGGTGGCTGCTTATATACTCGGACCAAAATCACCATCTAAGACGGCAAACCGATATGTCCTAGTTTTTTAGTATCTCTTCACGAAAATTGTGGAATTGCGACCTCTTTGCAAAGTGGATGGCAAGAATGTAAGGAAAGCTTTTTGGGATTCTACTTTTAACCGGTGTGAAGCTCCAAAATACATTCTCTTGGATAATGGGACTGAGTTTATAAATAAGAAGATGAAAGAAAAGTATACCAACTCAGGTGTAAAACATATGACAATACTACCGTACTATGCGCTAGCAAATCCCGCCAAGAAAGTAATAAGAACGCTCAGACCAATGATGAGTTTTTTCTTGGAAGAAGACGACTAACTTCGGGATGTCCACCTTCAAGAGTTAGCGTTTGCTTTGAACACCATGGAAAATGCGTCCAAAAAAGTTACCCCAGCCTCCCTAAATTTTGGTAGCAATCCATTGCCAATAAACCTTTTGAACCAGACAAAGAACGGGTATAAAGTGGATATGAGGGACACGAAAAACTGGGAAGATCGAATGCAGAGGCTGGCTCTCTTAAAAGATTTAACCAAAAAGCATGTTAACAAAGCAAGGGTTTGCCAAGAAATGGGTTCTTTTCTACTTGCATAAAATTTTATTTTTTCTTCTTGTATAGCGTTGAAAAAAAAGTCAAAAATGGGATTTTTGAGATTTTTTTCACTAGTGCGCCATGTTTAAGAATGCAAAAAACCGTTATTAACCTAACTTTGATTTTTTTTCAACCTACATCCTATCTTTTATAATATAAACATATCTATTTTATGCAAAAATAAATATTTTATGATTTGGCAAGAAACAACAGTAAACTATACAGAAGTACCAAAACTTTGTGCAGATCTTGCTGAAAAAATCCAGTTCGATTTTTTGGTTTCTTAAATAGTGACGTGGTGTGCTGTTTGTCTCTAATATTTGTAGCATCTTCCACTACTTTTCAGAAATACAGATGTACCGTTCCATCACTTTGTAGTAACGATATAGGCATGGTGCAGGTATACAAGATAGGTCCGTACACATGTTAACCTGAATCGTCCAATCAGACGAGGAGCCCGTATAACGGCATATCAAATTAGATGTCAAGCTTGTTTGACGAGATCCAACATTTCAATGTGATTTCAATGGTGTTTTGTCTTCACCTGTTGACGAAAAAAGGCTTCTTTTTCGTCTTACGTTGTCTGCTTACTGCTGGCGTGGTTTGCAGAATACTTGCTAGTAAACTACACCAACGCCTTTTAATTATAAGACGTTGCCAGGTCACAAACAATTTAATGCTAGTGGCGATGAAGCATAGGGCTTATTCTTCCGCTAAGAGCGGTCACCATTACATAGGGGGTAAGCGTGCATTTTGTATATCTGTATTTTCCTGCTGCGCGTGCATTATATGTATATAAACATACAGAATACACGCTGGCTTCCTATGTGATGACAAGCGCTCCTGGCGAAATAATAAGCCCCATATACCCAAAAGAAACTGACCTATATTGTCCCCACATTTAAATTGGAGAACTATGTGGAATAACACGGAATCAAACTTATCGACGGAAGGTGGAGGACTGGTGGGTTATGATGAAGAACTAAAGGACTGAACTAAGACTGGACTAGCAATGTGCGCATGCATCTATACTGACCCTCACCTTAGGCTGGGTTGTACCATCAGGTTATATGCTGAGTATATTTAATAATTTATTATAAAATAAATATAACGTTTTTCGCTATTTTGCATTTCCTAACATGACAGAGCGTTTAAAGAATTAAACACATTTTTAGAACGTTTTAAAAACCTTATGTGCTATTAAACCAGGTAGGAATTTTTTAATTATTTTTCCCGTTTTGCTGGCACTAAGATCTATCAAAAACCACACTCAGATCGTGGTGCCATAGAAATTGTAATCTCTTCCATTAATTGACTACTAAACAATATGTATGTTTTGAAAAAACAAACAATTAATAATAAGAAAATTTTTCGTTGCATGGTGATAACAAAAATGAATGAAATTCTAGTTAGAAATCAGATATATTATCAAATTAGGGTACACGCTGCCAGGAAATCAATTTATTTGTGTACCTTCATGTCACGTTTCACTATCAGAAAGTATATTTAATAGGAATGTGTATGAATCTTTTAAAAAATTTCACACAGTAGTCATATGATAATCATAAAATTATTCTATTTTTCAGTAGGACAAATGGAACATCAAACATCAAACCTTTGCATGTAAGGTTCATCAAGGGAAAGACTTTGATAGCAGTTGCTTAGTTAAAACATATTCAAGCCCTTGAGAAAATGATTTGCACGGCAGAAAACAAGTGAATTAGCAGCATGAGGAATCATAAGCATTCATAAATTTGATCGACAGAGAATAATTTTTTTGGTACAACTCTTAGAATATTTTTAACAAAATAAAATGTATTACTATTTTCTATGCAACAGTTGAATATTTGTAATGTTGTGAGTGATACTTATTTATTGATATGTATGTGATTCTTTCATAAATAACTTACCGAAGTATTAAGTGAGCATACCCATTCGTAAGTTAAGAAAAAAGTAATTGTATTTATTTATTATCTGCAATCATTCTATCATTAGTAGTGTTTGTGTAGATGAATACATGCATGCGTATGTATGTATATGTGATTTTTTTTAAAGCTATTTATCAAATACAAATAATATTATAAATGTTATTTTTAATGTAATACTTATTGAGACCAAAAAGAATTTTATCTTTAGGCGTTTTTTCTTTTTTTTCTTTTTTCAACACCACTGCTTCTCCCAACTTTTAAGGAATAAAGTTGTATTTAAAATATAAAGTTTGTGTTATAAGGTTTGTAAAATAAAGTATATCTTACAAAATAGATATTTATATCGACGTAAAGTAAGAGTCCCTATTATAACATTTTTTATAAAATTTTCAATTACAATTCATTTTAAATTCAATAAAATATTTTCGAATTTAATTTATACTTGAAATAATAATTTTGTGAATAAATGCACATCATTTCGTTAAGACTTATCGTGAAAAAATTGAGCAGTTTGACCTAGACAGCCTGACAGTCAGTGCCCAGCTTAATAGTGGTGCTCTGGCAAACAAGCGAGCGCAGAGGGTGGGGTACTGCCTGTACCATACTTACTTCTCTGCTACCTAAGATACTGTAAGCGTTGTGCAAAAGAGCTTTCCTTTCGAGTTACTGCTTTTTTAAATTTTACTTTTAATCCAGCAGTGATTGTTAGAAAATTTGTTTTTCATTCTTTAATAATTTATTTACAACCGTGGTAAGTATATTTAATTCACTTTATTCAAGCTCTTATGGTACATTTCTGAGTTTTAACATTGGAGAGTCTTTCACGAATAAGGACTATTACCATACAGATATTTTACATGTTACCCAAAATAGAAACTTAAGAAAAAAAAACGTTTCATTTTATAAATAATTGCTAATTGTTTACTGAAACTACCCAACCTTTTATTGTTCTTATGAAATACTAATAACCTTTTGTTATTATTAAAATATTATACAAAAAAACCAATATGAAGCTAAAATACTTTCTTAAATTCTAAAGCGTCATTTTTACATATAGTGCTAACAAATACTCATAAACACATTATTTACAGGAGATAAAATGAGTTTCACAAATGAATAGCCTCAAAACAAAATACATCAACAGAATAATACTAAATGTTGTAAGTGTCAAGTCTTCCTGCGTAAGAAAAAAAAACAAGTATTTGAAAACAGTTTAAACAAAAAAACAGGCTGAAGAATTTTTCAAGACTTATGACTATTATATCCAACTAAATTACACTTTTTGTCAAAAATGTTTCTCGAAACTAAGGTATGAAGAGAGTCAACTTTGTAAAAATCTTACAACAGAATACACTGATCAAAACTCAGAGACTATACCAGAACAGACAATTTCAACCGAGTTACAAGGTGATGATATGGAACTATCACAAGCCTTATCTGAAGATTCGATTGATCAAGACGAGATAAGAACATCTAATGAACAATCATTAC
The DNA here is from genome assembly GCF_036245765.1 of Copidosoma floridanum. Lineage (NCBI taxonomy): Eukaryota > Metazoa > Arthropoda > Insecta > Hymenoptera > Encyrtidae > Copidosoma > Copidosoma floridanum. Next base: position 233,785 of record NW_028321895.1, read on the forward strand.
AAAAATCGACTCAGTTTTCACAAAAGTCTAACCAAACTTCATCAAACCAGGAATCAAGTGAACACTCGATGTATTTTCCAACAGATGAATCTGAAGGTGAAAAGATTGAACGTTTCTTCATGCCTTTTAAGAGCATGGTATTTTTAAAAGCATACTGTGATGTATGTGGAGAGTGAAACAACATTATTGATCGGCCCTTGTAGGCTCGTTATCAAGTTTTTACGAAAAGACGTTTGTTCATTCCCAAACGGAATCGAAGCTGTCCTAGCCATCTGATTACATTAATTTTGAAAGATATTTCAAAATGCACGCTTTCGACTCATTGATTGACTCTCTTTAAGATGTCAGAATAAAACTATATGTAGGCATAATAGAACCTGGCCAAAATAGCGTTTTAAAGTCAAAATAATTTTCTTCGAGGTTATGTTCAACTCTAACAATTTTGAGAAACGTTCTATTTAAAAGTAACGTAAGACTGTATACTCACAAGTTTAGATTTATTTTAGAATTAGAATGCAAAAAAAGAATAAGACCTGAGAAAGTGTTGTGTTTAAGGTCCCTTGGAGTCAAAGTAACAATTTTTTGCATTTTTTAACATGGCGCACTACTGAAAAAAAATCTTGAAAAATACGTTTTCAACTAATTTTTGGACGCTCTACAAGATGGGGAATAAAAAATGTATGCTGGTGATGTAAGACCTGGCCAAAGTTAAGGTCTAAATCATTATTTTGAGGTTATGTTCAATTCCAATCTTGAAAAAAAAAATTTGGCTGAAAAATAATCAAAAATTGTATACTTATGAATTTTTTTAGATTTTGTTAATCATTAGAACATCAGAAAAATAGTAAGACGTAAAAGTGTTCCGTTTAAGGTCCCTTGGAGTACAAATAACAGTTTTTTGCATTTTTGAACATGGCAAACCACTGAAAAAAATTTTTTTAAATATGTTGTTAAAAATATGTATTTAAAAATAAGTTTAAAAAAAAAAAAAAACATTGTTTTTCATGTTTTAATCTTTTTCTCACGTTTTAATTATATAATTATCCTGAAAAAAATCGAGAGTATACAGTTTGACATAACTTTTGATTAAAATCTTTTAAAAATTATGGGAGTTGAACATAATCTCAAAAAAAAATGTTGTCTTTGAAATGCTGTTTTCGCTAGGTTCTATTATACCTGCACAAAATTTTTATTGACCATCTTTTAAAGCGTCCAAAATTCAGTTAGACAATGTTTTTGGGCTCCATCAGAATCCAAAAAATATTCGGAACCTACAACTTCAAGGACTCTTTAGTTTAAGCTCTAAGACATACTTTAACGTTATAAAAAGAAAAATTGAGGGAATTTTACCCCCCTAAGACCGAGGATACCCCTTACATAACTTCTGTTTTGACTCTTTAACTACTTAACATAGATTTTTTTATTTTTTAAGTTCAAAAAGCAAACTGAAAAATTGTGGGGTTGGCATGCAAAGCGCGAAAGGGGGCAAAGAATCTTTAATATATGTTTATGAATGGTGACTTATGCTGACAATTTTTTTACGGAAAGGTTACTATGAAGACAAAATAGGAATTATGCAGACGTTTGCATAACTTCACCATGGTATTAGTATATAACCTAAAAGCACGTAAGGTCCGCATAAGTCACTTTCACTACATACATACATATATAAATCAAGGACTATGTGTATGTATATTCCGTATGCATTTCAAAGCTACTTGACCCATTGGGATGAAACTTTCAGAATATGTTGTGTGGACATTGGCGAAGGTTTCTGACATGGTACTACTGTTTTTCTCTTTTTTCCTCTTTTCTTTTTCGACCACTGTATCAGTACATCACTATGTATATTTTACAGCGGCAAAGGTATGTAAAAGAGCCACATTACCAGCATTAACTTTAACTGCGTTCTTCTCATTGTGTGCACAAGATCTGTTCGCAAGAACATTACTTTATACAGAAGTGACACGATATTATACATAGAATGCATCTGTTAAAAAATTTTAACGTCGCAAGCAAGGCAAGAGGATTGAAAGATGACGGAATATTTATTCATCTGCCACTTTAGGACGTTTGTACACCGTTCATCAAAATGTCCAAAAATGATTCTACCTACTGTTAGTCAACGTGCATGGATTGACCTCATATTAACAAGTAATAACTGTTAAAGATGAAATATGCGCCACTTCCTGACAAGCTTGCCAAAAATTGAATCTTCTTGAGAACGATGCTTATCGGGACACATCACTTGCTAGTTAATTAAATACTGCTCATCCACAGTAAATACGAACATTATCCATCATAATCCAGAGATGGAACTCAGACTAAACGTGTGTGGTAAAGAATTGCTATTCATCAAACACATAGGTTTAGCAGTCGCTTAAAAGAGATTGACTCAATTGGATATGTGGCACCAAATCAGCCTGCAAATGACGCTTTCGATCAGAATTTTGCAACGCGAAATTGAATTCAATGTTTATAATTTGGATCCAATTGTTAAAACAAATTTTCCAAAATTACTTCCAGAACAGTGCATCATATATGACACGATAATTCAAACAATTGTAAATCAACACAATGGGTTGTAGTTTCTAGATGCACCAGGTAGGATAGAAACCATTTCTTATTTTACTTATTCTAGCAACTATTAATTTACAAAATAAAATGGCATTGGCATTTGCGTCTTCTAAAATTGTGGCAACTCTTCTAGACAGCGGTCGAATGGTTCGTTCGGTACTTAAATTGCCATTGAACATGCAAACCACGAATACTTTAATATGCAGTATCAAATAAAATTCTAGAATAGGCTCAATTCCATAAGAGTAACAAATCATCATATGGAATGAAGTGACTATGACACTTAAAAAGTCATTTGAAGCGCTAGATCAAGCAATGAAGGAGTTAAGAAAAAACACTCAGATCTTTGGTGGCGCACTTATTATACTGTCTGGCAATTTTTGGCAAACTCTACCAGTTATCTCACGCTGAACACCTGCTGATGGACTCAATGTGTGTATAAAATCTTCAGTTCTTTGGTGACATATTAAGAAGATTACATTACCAGCGAATATGCGTATTCAATTACAACATCATGCATCTGCCAGTCATTTCGTGATGTCTCAGAAAATTTGCAGCTTAGAATATCGATGCAAATGACGTCCATTTCATTATAAAAATAAAATAACAGGCGAAGCCATAACTTACATGTCCATTGATACTGTCATGAATCCTGACGAACTTGTCAATTATTCAACAGAATTCTTAATTTCACTTGATTTGCCAAGCATGCCACCTTGTATATTAAAACTGAAAATTGGCGTACCACGTTCTTAATAATTTGTTTTTTATTATTACCAAACAAAATTCTCGTTAGAAATCAATATTTGTTTTAATCACAATAATTATATTTTATCATGAATTTCTTAATTTAATTATTATGACTTGATATTTAATCGTATACATAATGACTGCATGTACTAAACGTCTTCTAAAAAGCAAATGGAACTTCGTTCTAACCGGGGGTCTGAAAACCTCTCACGACTTTAGCTCGCATGTATTTTTCAAGATTCTAGTTGCTTTTATTTCAAATAAAAAGCTTTTTGGGAAAAATTTCCAGTATCGATAGATTTTTTGTTCAAACAAGTTTTTTTGCTAGTATTTTTCCTTAGTAAACAAAAAACATTAACTAATGCATACTACTTTACAAAAATACACTCACACACATCATCAATTTTGGTTAAAATCAAGTACAGTAGAGGTCTGCATGACGCTTTGAAGCTTATAAGCTATAAGTAAATAACAGAAAATTTAGGTAAAATGTAAGATAAACATTAATTAGAGCATCACTGTGGTAGCCCACACATATTTAATCTCTTGCTCTGAAGAAGTATGTAAAAAATTGTATTATAAATGTTTTCTTCTCATAATTTTAATCTTTTATCTTTCCAATCATATAAAAAATAGTTTCATCATTACAATTTTCTACAGTTGGCTCTAGCAATCGATTAACATTTCATGGCTTCCACTTTTTTACACCATCCTCCCCCCCCCAAAAAAGAGCACCATAAATCCTTTAACTCGCCACGAACAGCTGGGAAACATGGTTAAAAAAAATTATGTGTGCTTACTTGACAGACTTTTTTCCAGAATGTGTACAGATACGTACAAGATATTCTACTTCTCATAGTCAAGGGCCCTTGCCACGACAGTTTTATGAAAAAAGAAGAGGAATTTAAGGGTAAATAGTCAGTCAGTCTTTCTCTTTTGTACTCTTACGTAGTAGGGATATCAAAAAGACCTGTATCAGTGGCTTTTTGCCAACGCTGCCAGTAGTGGGTTTTTTAGCTCAGAGATTGTAAAACAAAACAAAAAATTTAAAAAAAAGCTCCAACTAGTGCAGAAAGTAACAAATTTTATTATTTGCAGAGATCAAAAGTACTTTTCTTAGATTTTATTTCGACAAAGTGTTTCGTTTCTTTGAAAACAACGCTATTGGCAGTAAATTTTTGGCATTATTAAAAACAATGATAATTAAAAAAATTATTTGTTTATTAATTTGATTAACGTACAATTGAATCTTTACAATTAATGCACTGTTAATTGATATCAAAACTAGAGATAAGTAACGAAGCACACCAAAACAAGAAGAATGAGGTAAATCTGTAAAAAGGGTCACTCGTAGAAAAGTGGATAGGATACTTAGATAGTGTTAAGAAGATCGCTAATTCAATTTTTGAGGAGAGCGTTTTTTTTTTTTTTATAAAATGAGCTGTAGAAAAAAGATAAAAATTAGAAAACTTTATGTCTTAGCATATGCGCTTTGGTGGAGTGGTGTAGTGTGATGTTGTTGGGAAGGTAAAATGAAAAGTTGACTATATTATTAAGTAAATAATATACACACCCAATTTCAAATTACTAGAAAAATTATAAAAAAACATAACATCATTTGAATCCTTTAACTACTTTCATTTTGACTTTTAAACTACTGAACAAAGATTTTTTTACTTTTTTAACTTTAAAAAGCAAAACGAAAGAATGAAATATTTAACTGTATCAAAAATTGGGGGGTTGGCGCGGGAAGCACACAGAGAGATGAGTCCCCACTGATATATACATAATACAAATTAATAATATGTATGTATGTCAAAATCTTATATTATATTTGGGAGTATATTTAAATATATATTGAAAGCTTAGAAACAGTTAGTAACATACATTACAGTACGCTCAGAGATACTGCTATGGCTTAAGGTTAAGTTAAATATGACTCTCAAGTGTATAAAATATTTAAGAAAGCTTGTAATGTTATGCTGCTAGAGATAAGTAGATTATAAACATCAAACAACAAACTATATTATAAACATCTGCCGAAACTCTTGATTCAGCATTTACTTATGCCCCCTCGATTTCTAAGATATTGAATCACAAGATTAAATCAAATCTATCGAATAGCATGTTACACTTATAGGTATATAGACAGTGCAAGTAGCAAGGAAGACTCGTTACAGTCGTCGTCGACAATTGCTTTTTTTACGTGCTCAGCTATACAGCTATGGCCAACATTTTCACTTCTCTCTTCGTAAATGCACACTTAGTATACTGTTTTCACACATCTCTCAAACGTGCACCTATATGCACATTTTCACTAAAATCCATTCCTTTCTTTATAGGTATATATCCGTACCATGCTTCTTAAATAAAAAAAATGTGAGCCTGATTCAGCCGCTTGGCGGCAACGGGGCAAATGAACTGGTGAAAGGAAGTGGGCACACTCAGTAGCATTGCAGTCAGCAATCTCTTTACTTATCTTTTATGCTGCCATATCAACTGAGAAAATTTTTCGCATGGTCTTAAACATCTGCAGTCATTTGTGGTGAGACTATTAGTGCATTATTTCAAATATTCTTTATTAAAGATTTAAAAAAACTGTAAGGAGAATAATGCTTTATATTAATTAAGTCAAATCTTTAAACTTAAACAAAAATCATGTAAAAATTGTGGATGACTAGAATCAAATGAAATTATAACATCTGAACATATTAACGACAATGAAACTCTAAATAATTAAGAAACAAATTTCAAGGGCTTAATTGTTAATCTGAATAGTGGTCAGAAGAAAATTTTTAATAAAATTGTTAATAGTAATACAAACCTATATTTTATTGATGGTCCAAGAGGTTATGGAAAAACATGTTTGTAAAGAACATTAAATTTTATTTTTGTTAGAAAAAAAAAGGTTACATATAAGGCTTGGACAGGAACTGCTTGAATCTAATTACCTAAAGAGATGACAAGTCATGGAGCTGTTACATCCCAAGTTGATACAGACAAATCGTATTATAAGTAAAAATGCAATTCATCTGTTTAATTAATACAAGACGTATTGTGTATATACGCAAGATTATATGACAAGTGGAGCTCATTCGTCATTTATACGCATGTGTGTGTACTTGCTTTAAGGCAAATGTTTTATAATATGCTGACATATAATATGACCACCCTCGTTGTAAGGGTGCATGTATGTTTTGAAATTGTACGTTACATGTATAAATACATAAATTGTATTCTATGTTTGAATAAATAGTTTATTTGTGTATTCGTTGTCCATTTCTAATAATGTATACCAATTTACAAGTTGTAAATTAACACATTATTTTAGTATATTTTTAACTGATTGTAAAATCAGCAAAATAACGGATTGCAAAACTTGTTAACTTGTTCGTCACACTTCAACTAGTATTTGGCATTTCTTTTGTTGCTGATGCAAGCTTTCATCATCACTGACCTAAAAAACTTCATAGCAATTGTCAGAAAAATGCGGTTGGTACTGTCGTATTGTTATTTCCTCATACATTAAATCATAATATGAAAACATCATCGTGCAAGCTTACTGTTTTGCTGTCAACGCAGTCTGCAAGAACATCACTCATTAGTTGAACTAATTCAACCAAAGGCTTTTTTTGCTTACTCTGATGCTATAAAAACGCACCGTTAGAAGAAAAAATGGCTCTTTTTACGTGTGTGACCTGTCCTCTGAAGTTTTAGTCTACTCTTGATTTCTACAACTCGCAAGTACCTTATATACGTACGTCATGACGTAATGGCTGAGATAACTTGGGTGCATTTCGAGAACATCGATAGGATCAAACTACGCTAAGGAGCGAGGTACAATGAAGAAGGCCCGCTGAAAGTAGTTCTGGTGACAGCAGAGAAAGCAGTAACCACAACATCTTTTTGGCCACAAACATATTCGTGTAGTTTGAGGACCACTTAAAATTACTGCACGGAGCATTAGGGAACTCCAAAGCAGTAGAAACAACAATCAGTAATAGATGTAGGTTATTTATCGGTAATTCAATTAGGAGTGACCTATCTAAGTTCTATTTAAAATAATAAATCATTTAAAATGGTTTTAATAAAGGCATTCATTAATTAGTATTATCCACATCATTGAAATAATGGTTTTTACTACACTTAAAAGAGCAAACAAAGCTGACAAGTTAAATCCTAAGATACCCAGGAATGACACTAAAATACTACGGTTAAGACCTTACTCTAAGTAAGTCCAGTCGTAACAGTACATTTTGATTGTCATTAAATTTAAATAACATTGAAAGTTGTTTTTTAGAATATGAAACTGATAAAAAAAATGAAGACAAGTTCATAAAATTATTTGGGACGAAGCTTCAAAGATCTCTAAAAAAGCTTTTGAAATGGTGGATGAAGCTTAATAAGATTTAAGTTATAATATTATTTTATTCGATAAACAATTATTTATTTCAAGAGGCACTTCAAGACAAATACTTCCAGTTATATAGTATGGGTTTAAAAGATTTATATTTAGTAAAACTATAAAGTATTCATTTCTATTAAAACACTTAAAAGTTATGAAATGGAAAAAAATGTGCCGTTTACGGATTAATAACTTTTATTATTGGTAATGTTCATTAAAAATAGAAATATAAAGTCTTTTAAAATTCCTTAGGAATGAAAAACTGATAATGTTTGTAAAAAAACTAATGGGGATGGTATATAATGCTGACAAAAAAGTAATCCTAACAACTTATAATGAACTCTCGCATATTTTTAATAATAAAATTCTGAATTTTTTTTAAAGGAAAAATACATACTTATTGCAGCATAAATTACATAAAATATAAGGGTAGTGATTGCACTGATTAAAACATAAACAGAAATTTTTCCATAGAAACTCTAAATAATATACATAAAAGATAATCACCATACATTTTGAGTTAAAAAGGGGATTCAATTGTTATGTTGATAACAAACTTGAATAAATTCAATGGATTGTGCAATGGCACTAGACTCACTATAACAAAATTATTCAGATATAATTGAGAAGCAGAAATAATAACTAGTGAAAAATCTGGTAATAAGGTTTTAATTTAAAAAATAACGTTAACTAGCGGCAAAAATGTATCTAAACCGTTTATTGTAATCAGTAAACAGTTTTTATTAAATGAAGCATTTTTCATCACAGACAATAAATCGCAAGGTCGAAGTTTTTATACATTAGGATTTTTCTACAAAAAACCTCTGTTTCCTCATGTTCTCAACTGTACGTATTGGTATCAAGACGTAAAAATCAAGCAAACATTAAAAAAATTTATGGCAAGAAATTTCTGACCGTCAACAATTTTATTATTTTTTTGTCAAAGTTCATTCCTTATAAATTTTTTTTTTTTTTTTTTTTTAAGAAATTCAATTCTAAAAACATATCAAATGCATCTTAAAAATTAAACTCTTAACAAAAGAAAATATATAAAAAAATTACTGATTTATTAGGACATTGTGCTTTTCAATTCTTATACTCAGAAAAAGAAATAGCAACGTTACAAAATTTTCCATTTATATTATAACTGTGATTTGTATTTCAAAAATCTTGTATTTTAGTGAAAAATTGATTTTACAAAATTGAAGAGTTGCCTTGACAATCTCAAACTAGACGGGAAATGTCGATAAATGTAATTACTTGCATTAATTTTAAAAAATTAAAGAACAGGTTAGCCTTTAACTTTTCACTTAAAATTTCATCATTCAAAAAGTCGTTGTACTTTCTTAAGCACTTATTTTAAAATGAAAAAAATTGGATGTTTTTCTTTCCTAGGCTAAATACCATATTGCTGCTATGTGATAATAATATTTAATATTGGTTAATATATATTTTGATTCATACTCTCATACAAATATGTATACTTTTCTTTCACAAAAAAGCATTTATAACTAAGTTTTAATTCATAAATGATGCAAGCATTAGAGTCATATACCTACTTTATCGAGCTTAGGTCAAAGATTAAGAGCTAAGGTTCAAATGGTAGAGCAACTGTCTAGAAAATAGGAGGTTGCGTATTCAATATACACCCGAGAAAGATATTTTTCTCATTATTATTCATTTCTTTAAAAAATTTCTTGAAAGACAAAAATTATGTAATTTAGTATTATGAATTTTAATTATATTGGATATTAAGAAAAGGGCATGCATCAAGGATATAGAGTGCTTGTTTAAAAAGTGCCACCATCTATGCAAATGCACCTCTTGCTACAATGATTAAAGATTTTTCAACATTCACTTGTATACCTATTCGTCGCATGAAATTTCTTAATTCTTATTTCTTAATACTTTAATTCCAAGTAAATGTTGAATTTAAAATATAATAAGAAATAACATCATACAAAACTGTACATAGGATGCATGTTTTTAATATACTGAGATATTATAAATTTTACTAAGGAAAGTAGACAAAACTGAGTAACACTTGTAAGAACTCTATTAAATAACAAGTCTATTATTTTGTAAATATTAAGTTATTATATTTTTAAAATTTATGTAATTTTTGGGGGTTAGTGATAAAAGCTTGCAAGAGGACAAAAACCTACTAAGATGTATATGATCAGTTCATATTCATAAGACTTGTTGAAATACTATTTAGAAACCGTATTATATAACGAGTATCCTCAAAGGAAGATAATCATAGCTTAAAAAACGTGTAAGAATTTCCCATATCGTTACTTTAAGAGGCTCACTTTAAAAAACAAATAATGTTTTTTTGAATGACTCCTTTTTAATCACAAAAGCTTTTTAAATACAACTAACAGTTAAAATTCTTGTAAAAATAAAATTTGATACATGAATAGAATTATGCATTATATTAGTGCCTTATTTTCATAGCTAAAACTACACTGAAATATTGACTTCTTGTATCTTAGGAATTTAAACGAAAGTTTTTCAATTTATAACGATTACCTACCAAAATAAATGTTTTTTCAGAGTATTTCGAAAGATATTTGAGTGTAAGTTCTTATGAAAAGTGAGATTGATTGACTATTTAATGTTCACTAATAATTTATTACATTCAAAAATTTTTTAATTTTCAGCTGTACCTCAAATACTCAACTAGATATATAGCTTTTTATCTAGAATTCATTTATATCTTATATATATATATACATACATATATATATTCATGTATTTCATGACTAAAATGAATAGAATTACGGCAAGAACTAGGATTGAAGCAGTCTGGATCTTACGGAAGGGAAATTTCAGTACAAATATTGAGTACAAACCGATACGTAGCATTCTTGTAGCCAATCGAGGTAAGTTTTAATGCCTAATCTTAGAAACTACTATGATCTTATTTCATGTGATCCAACTGCCATTTTGCTAGTTTTAAATACCAGTAATTATGATTGTATCCTTATGTTAGTTTTTCATTATGTCATTCAACAGCATTTCTTACATTTTAATTTTTTTTATTAAGATCTCATTTTTAATTTCTTTTATCTTGTTTTACACTTTCTGTTTCTATCTACATGAATTTTTTTTATTTATATTTTCAAACGTCCAATTATAAATGACTGGTTAAAATGTTTATGTCGTTTTGTAATTGTAAATAATATTAAGAAGTTTAAAACACGATTGTTCGAGTTTAATTTACATTTTTGAAAGTCATTATATGCTATGTTAGTATTTAAAAGATGAAAGTTTTTAGTTAAAAGTATTGATATTTTCAATTTAAAAAATGATACGACCACATAAAAAAGTGGAAATCAAGACTTTGTTTATAATTTTTATTAAAAAATTAGTTACGAAGTTGATAATTATTCTGCAAATTATTGAAATGCGGTAGTACTTGCGTTAAAAAAAAATTAGCTTCATTTTAGTTGGTTTGTTAGATTCTAAAATTCACGCTTTTTTTCAAAAGTGCAAGGAAATTCTCACATTATACTTACTTATAACTTCTACTCCTTGAAGTTCTTGGTCAGGATGAAATAAAAAATATACTTTTATTTTATTCTTTTATGCAGATACAGCATAAACATATTTCATATAAATAACCCCTTTGAATCTGCATAACTAAAACTGGATGTACGACTAGGTAGCAGAAAGTTCTTAACGTGTAAGGAATTAAGTTGTTGTACATAAGTTGGACAGCAGGGAAGGTGGATTAGATGCGCAATATTAAAGTTAACAACCACATTCAATTATAATCATTCTTCTATGTACAGCTGAAGATCTTATAGTCTTACGTTTGTAGTCAATGGCCTACTTATTTTTATTTCTTATCGTAAGAGTTTTACGAAAGTGGAAATTTATTATTATCATCTCTATGCGTATCGTTAGATTAAGTCTTTTATTAAGAATAATGAAACTTGTATTTTCCTTTCAGAATTTCCGAAAATAACTGTTATCTTATTTATGAGTACAAACCAAAACGAACAAAGTACTTTGTATACTGATAAACAGTACTTACCATTTTTATTGCAAATACGTTAAGTTCATAAGAAATTCAATACAAACTATAAATACATAAATATCCACTTCAATTATAAGCTTCAAATTCTATTTTTTCTAAACATAACTGTGAAAAATATTGTTTGTACTTCTATATGAAAGAAAACTATTTTTTCAATACTATTTGAATAACAAATAAGAGACTGACTTAGAACATAAGTCAGAGTCTTGGACTCGAAGTCCCCGGTAAGAACGAAGCTCTCGCATGTATGTAGAAATCACATGCTTACTGTAAAATACAAGGTTCTTAAATATATAAGAGTTGAATATGATTTTTCCACAAATTTTCCACCTTGGTTTCATAAGAAAATATTAAATATAATGGTATTTGAGATAATATCTTCACATAATGCAACACCTCCTTTTTGTGTGCCACGATATTTTTTTCCCCTTTAGAGAGCCTGTAAAAGTTTTTTTTTTCTACATCTAACTTCCTTTCAAAGATATGGCACATTTTTTATATTTGAAGGGTATGTGCACGCATGGCCACGGAAAATTATTCGAAGAATAATACATCGACAACATCCAAAATGGAGGTTATGTTTTTTATAACTCAACGCCTCTATTTTTGTGCGTCACGATATTTTGTTCTCTTTAGAAAACCCATAAAACTGGCTATTTTTGCTCTATCTTGTTTCCTGTAAAAGATATGGTGTATTTTGTAATATTTGGATGTTATGCCATATTATAAATATCCATTTAACCAATACTGGCTATCTGCATCGGTCTGCCATACATGAAAAAATTATTTGTTTATGAACTTTATGAAAATAATAACATCAACTAGTGTACATGGTATTATTATTATTTATTTTTACTACTTGTATCCCAGCAAAAATGGGAGTGCACGCTGTTTTCGTATACTTTCTGGCCGATGGGTTTCCGTTCCGAACCGTTCTTATACACAGGAAATATACATGGAGTATATATCCCATCGTAACCCTTGATAAAGAACTTTGTTCTAAAAAAATGAATTAAATAAGGGTTTTTTAATAATATTTGAGGTATAAGATGGGTATCCAGAGCACAAGGTTAAGCAAATACTTACAAAAGAGTGTTAATTTATCGAACTCTATTTATTTAGTACAAAAAAATGCGGCCTTTCTACAGTGCCACTCTATATGTTCTTTATGCTGATGTATGTGTATAGCACGGGTGCTGCAGAACTGACTTAGCTGAAGTATGCATCTCGCCATGGGCCCGCGCAACAGTCGTACGCAATAGTAGAGGAAGAGGGGAAGGGAGAACCATCTACGGAGTACTGGCAGCGTTTATGGCAAAGCTATTTAGCTCGACACTCTCTCCCTTTGACACTCTATTAGTTTCGTTCGTCTAGTTTCCTCTACCTGTCAACACAATGTTATGAAATATTAGTACTTTTTTTTCGATACATATCTCTAAATTAACTGTCTTACTCAATCGATTTGATCTAAATTTATAATTTTGTCTCTAAGTGCTTTATGTGCCTCATAATATTAGCAACATTCTTTTTCGTGTGTATCCAAAGGACTTTCAGCTTTCCTTGATCCACACATTACTTTATATAGTCTTCATGCGTTACTGACATGCGTACTCGAACTCCTAATTTTTCTATCTTCAGTAGGTTGTTCGTTATTTTCTCTAAGTCCTCGTCGAAAGCCTTAAGCTTAGGACAACCGTCTATCAGAGTATACTTGATAACCGACGTACGGTAACACAAAATTGTAACAGGCATAAGGGTTCTTCTTAACATGTATCTTATTGACTTGTCTCATTATGTAGCCTTCCGTAAAGATAGAGTCTTTGCAATCTCTAAAACTTGCGTCTGCCAACGCTCCTAGTATTTTAGTTCTGCTTAAAAAACTTATGCTGATACTTGGACTTCCTTCTAAATACCTGAAAATTCTCTTTGCCTCCTCTTAGCCAATTTTCTTCTGATAGATTTAGTTGACTTTGGGATAAATAGTTACTGCAAAAGATATGTCTGGTCGTGTAACATTTTACACTTACACTTTTTTATCTTAAATAACTCTAAGATATTCTCTATGTAGACACTTTGATGCAATATTAGTGTTTTGTTAGTTTTATAACTCTCAATACTCATGCCAAAAAAGACTTAAGGTTTGCCCAAGTTTTTCATGTCAAACGCTTTGCTTAAACTCTTTTTGAATTTATCTCTTTTGTCTTGAGCGTTTCCTGCTACTAGAAAAGCATCAATGTAAAGTACTGCAAGGATTGTTATTCCTTTTTTGCTCCGGAAAAACCAATATGATTTATAAATATCATTCACAAAGCCTAACTTTAGCATCCCTGCACTAAATGTTTTGTTCTATCTTTTTAGACTTATTATAAATCCATAAAGACTTTTGATTTGCAAACTTTGCTAAATTTTGTGTTTTTGTTTAGCTCTAAGCCGTCTAGGATCTTTATATATACTTCTTCTTCAATTTCTCCGTTAAAAAAAGCAGTATTAACGTCCATTTAAATAACAACTAAGTCGTATTCTTTCATAACTGCTAGAACTGTTCTAATCACATCCAGTCTAGAGACTGGAGAGTACTTTTTTCAGATCTTATTTATTCTTATCTTTAATAAAAAGCCTTCATCTAAATCTTGTTGATCTACCGTTTTCTATTTTTCTCTTATCATGTTACTTAGAGTATACATGCTTTACAACATTAGCTACTATTGTCTGCTCTTGAGTTCCATGCCTTCTTTTAGATTAACTTCCCGTTACTATGCTTATTTTTTTTTTTAGAAGCTCTATGTTCCACTTCGTGCTCTTTATTTCTTCTAGTTTTTGCATTCTTGGTCTTCCTCTTTCCTTTATTTTTCCAACTGAGTTTTTCTTTCTGTTTTATTCTTCCTGCTCTACCAAATTTTTTAACGAGTTTAAGTCGACTTTTTCGATCTGATTTTGTTTTTCTCTATACACATCTTTATATACTATTTTCTCATTAAACTTTTTATGTCTAGACTCTAGAAATTTTCTAGAACTTGGATGCCAGAGAACATACGACGTTGATTAATATCTTACTAAATCAGCTTTAATTGCTCTTGCTCCAAATTTTGTAGTTGGTTTAAGTAGTTTTACATATGCTATACATCCAAAGCTCTTTATTTAATTAAAATAAACTCTTACTTCTTTGGAAAATTTTCTCAGAGCTATTTTAAACTCTATTCCTTTATGTGATAATCTGTTATATGCATGCCCAGCAGCTTCTACGGTTACCTACCACATTTTTTTGGGTAGGTTGTGACGTGGCAAATCGGATATACATCCAAACACGTCACGGAATCCTTGTCACCGACAATAAATGGTGAGAGTCTCATAGGTAGCTATTTCTCTCCTCCTGGATGTGGCTTGCTGTAGTGTATGAAATTTCAGTATCAGGCCCGTATGTCGTAGTATTAAGAGCAACTATAGAGCTTGGTCTGACTCTCCTTCCGTTCGCCCGGTACCCGTACCTTGGGGATGTGTGTGTGCATTACTAAAGGGATGAGTCTGTGAATGGCAGCTATCAGTGTGTTAGTGTTCCGGGAGCAAAAATGTAGTAGGGGTGGCCTATGTGTGGTGCTCTATTGGCTGATAGTGTGTGCTGGGCAGACGTAGCAGACGGTGCGCCTGCGCGGCGAGACAAGGACAGACACTTGAGCTCGTTGTGAAGCTAGCACCAGAGCAGCACGGCATGGCATCAGCAGACTCTTGTCTGCTGAATTGCCGTAACTTTGCCAAGCCAAAACCTCAGTGCCACACACACACATGAGCCAGCCCTTACACGGTCACCCAGGTTTCCCAGTTCCCTCGACGCTCGTAGCATCGCCAGGAGCATCACCAAGTACTCCACTGGAGTAGTAGCCTGGTAGGTGAACGTATACAGTGTTGGTGTTGTGTGTTGCGTGCTTGAAAGTAGTCGTCCCTCATTACCCTTTCCTTATGCCATATAGAGTCAGCCCAAATCCCCTATCACTAGTTACTAGGTGAACGATACCTCGATTTACTAATTAGTGGCAACAGCAGGCCACTACACAGGAATCGTTGCCGTTGTGATGTGCCATGCCATAAGTGTAACCTCAATGACCGTTATTATTTAACATCAATAAATAACAAATAAGCAGTTAAATATCAAGTGCATCTTGTTGTCGTGTCTTGGCTTAAGCAACACCGAGTGTAGCTGTGACAGAGTGGTGCCTTAGTGTTCGGGTAGGAAGTGCTTGTGATTAAAAAAAAGCTATTTAATTACGATTGCTGCACAGCACTACCTGTTGCTGCACACGGTGCTGCACAATACCAGTGATACCCAGTCCTTCCCTAATCCTCTTTAACAAAGAAGGTTCATAGCATAGAGTACGTGAAAATATTAAAAGTAAAGTTTTAAGTATACACACACGTTAGTCGTAATCCCCGGCTAACGTGTTACAAGATCTGATTTAAATATTAATGCTCTAAATTTCCTTTGTAATACATCACTAAATATTTTTGCTAAACTATTAAATTATGGTGTGAACTTGGTGAGATTTCTAACTTTGTGTTCTCCTTTTTAAGAATCTCTAGAAATTTACCTCCAGAGTACCTTGATCTGATTTAATGAGTACATTTTTGTCTTTACCTATAAGACTCCTAATATAAGAAAGATCTCAAGTGCACCTACTTACTTCTATTTAGTTTAAATAGGATAAGCTCTAGCTAGGTTTAAATCCTTATGTACAAATACAATAATAAATCTTTTTGCCATTATAAATAATTCAGAATCCAATATAGATTGATCAAAGTTCAGATTTTTTAACTCTTTTTCAAATTTTTGGAGTTTTCTTGAATAACTCAGAGATGCATGACCTAACCTAAAGTGACATAGTATATACATATTATACATAGTATATAAATATTATACCCTCTGTAAATTGCTTTTTTCTAACCTACTATTCTCTAACTTATCCTGCCTGATTATGCTCTCTATGCTTTTTATTAATTCCAATTTACCTATGTTCATAATATGTCTATTTGTCATATTCAAGTCCCATTCGATTAAAGTCATATTTTTTTTTCTACAGTCTTTGTTGACTTCAATTCAATGAGTTTTTCTCTGTCCCTTCCAATCACAGATATGCTTTCTCTCAAAATAGGTGTTTTTTCTACCGTATTTGCCGATTCTATATTTGTGCTATCTAACTGCAATTGTTTAAAGAACGTGATATTTGGACATATTAGAGCTTTGCAATAGAAATTGGTATTTTCTCTACTCTTTCAATTTTGATTATTTTAATGATTGATTTTAAATCTCATTGTCCAACTGGGTTTTTTACGATTATCCTCTAAGATTGTTTTATTTAAATTCTTCTCATATACTCCAAATACATCATTATTCAAGTAGATTCTGAACCCAGCTTCTGCTAACATTCTTAGTGGCAACAAGTTCTCTGAAATATCTTTAGAAGCAA
This sequence comes from Copidosoma floridanum, assembly GCF_036245765.1. Classification (NCBI taxonomy): domain Eukaryota; kingdom Metazoa; phylum Arthropoda; class Insecta; order Hymenoptera; family Encyrtidae; genus Copidosoma; species Copidosoma floridanum. Next base: position 251,018 of record NW_028321895.1, read on the forward strand.
AAACTTCTTTTAATTTGAATACGTTAGTCTCTAAATTTTATGTTTCTAGAATAAGATAACCTATACCATCTTGTCTTGTGTCAGCAAAATTATTTCTATTTGCACTCTTAATAACATTGTTTTTTCACTTCTGAAAGTTTCCTCTCCTTCTCCAGTTTCCTCTTTCTCTTTAGACGACTGAGTGGCTGACCTTCTAAATTTTTGCTAATTTCTCTTATTGTAATTGTTTTTGTTTACTTTACTGCTACAAACCTCATTGAGTTTATGTACATTGTTTTTTAAGTTTTAAGCTTTTTTTTCTTTGTTAATCGCATTTTTATTATAATAATTATTTTTAGAATTGTTATTACTCTTACTTTCAGCTTGGAGACAGTTCTTGTTCTTATGATTTCGTACTGTCTGGCAATAGTAGCAAAAGTATAGATTCTTGCGACGCAGAGGATAATCATCAGCCCAGTGACCATCTTTGTTGCACCAGTAGCAATGGTCCTCTAAAGCTCAAACTCCCTGTTGAGTGTACGTTCTATGAGCTTGAGGATTGTCATGTCTTTATCCTCTGCTCACTTTCTTTTTATTTCCTGCCTCTAGCTACAATAAAAATGATTTTATTTTCTCTAGGCTCATTGTATTTGTAGTTTGTCTCCTAATGAGAACATCACTTTCAACCTTAGGGACAGTATAGTTACTGCCTGGTAGAATGCTGTTTTTTTTTTGCTTGGTTACAGGATTGGTCTCTATGCTTATCTCGTACTCTTTAATTATGGATCCAAAGCATACACAAAAGTCATCTACTTTTTTTCTCTTTTAATCTCAATTTTATATAATTTAGCTCTTAGAGATGATTAAGTCAAATTCAGTTTAGTTGTTTTGAATAAAATTTTTTTTTCTATGATCTTTTACGGTTCTTGAACGTGTTAGATTCTTCTATAATAACATTCTATAATGGGACTGATGATTATGTCTCTCACTAAGTTCTTTCTTTTATTTATGGCCATCCTAGTTGAGTTTTTGGTTTATTATAATTTAAATTAACAACATCGTACAGATCATTACTTATGAGCTCTGATTTTGTATAATAAATCAAAATGTTAAAATTTCTTATTTGTGTAAGCTTGTTTGATGTTTTAGTTGTAATTTCTTTGGTAGTTAGATCATCGATTAAAACTCTATTCATGCACAATTACTTGGTACTCTTATCAGCTTCTAAGTCAACAATTTTATTAGAATTATCTCTGAAGTTCTTATTAACTTTTAAATGTCTCATGCTCAGCTTTTCAGCCTCTAAACTGTTCTTTGATGCCTCCAGCATCTTGTTGACTACCTCTTTTATGGTATGAGCCATGACTGCCTGACTTTCGTTTGTTTCTTTAAGTTTTTTTGAATGGTTAGCCAAGGCAGACTCTAAACTTTTCATCAAGTCTATAAGTTTACTTATGGCCGAGAGATGCACGATATTCATCACCCTCAGAGTGGTCTTGCTAATCAGAGATGACACGGTGAACAGACTCCCTGAAGGCAGAAAACCAGAAGCAAAGGCATCAGTTGATGCCTCTTGGGAGGAAAGGGCTGACGGTACCGATGCTCCATTGGGCCTCCGCAGGCGAGTCACTTTGCTGCCACAATTTGCTTGATTGAAATTCTAGTTCACCACTTCAATTATTAATTTACAATTAAAATCTACGATATTCTCAAATATTCTAAGCCTGCATTCTAAAAAATTACTATAAAATAAACTCTCATCCTAGATTACCATGTATAATGATTTTACTCTGAAATTTCACAATAGTTCTAAATATTCTAGGCTCTAATAGACTACAAAAACTTGAATCTCCAAAGTATTAAAATATTTTGTAGTATTCTAACAGGTAATTTTTAGTAATTTTAAGAGTCATTTAAGTGCTCCTGAACCAAGAAAAATGAATGTCAATTTCTCTTAGCTCAAAACAAAAACGGGCTCTCCTGGCCATGCACAAACGCGACACGTGCACCCAGTTACCAAATAAGAATTTCATGCACGGCCAAAATATTATTCGGAGGGAGATTGATTGTGTACTTGCTTGGAGTTCAAGTGGGTTAACAAATTTTTTTAGTCGTCACCAGACACTTTAGATGTGTGCATGCAACTAAAATTTTGTTTAGGATTTGCAGGAGAGTTGAGACAAGCTTGCAGCAAAGAAGTGTGCCGTCACATACATGCGTGTACGTGTGTAATTACACAAAAGTACCGAAACGAGAATGTACATGAGTGTGCTTTTCATTTTCTGTTACTCTATTTCTATACAAAAAAACGCACCACATACAACTGTCCAAGGTAAACGTACTCGAGAATAATAATAAACAACAAACACTCCTGCCCACTCCCTCCCGCATGGACATGAATTTACTCGAAGTTAGTTATCTCAATTCTCTACCTTTCTTACTCTATCAATTTAAGATAAAAGACAAAAATGCGCCAACCACCTCCAACAAACAAGGCCGTTGCAGATAACGTATCAACAGAGGAAGAGGAAAGGATGGGGTAGCACTTGCGCGAAAAAAACTCTTTCTCGGAAAAACAAAAAACTGCGCAGGATGCTCTCGCTCATTTCAATATCTCCGTCAATAACCAGTCTCTTTTTTCGATACAATGCACTCGATAGCAAAGAGAGAAGAACAAAGACACATACGCACTCATACGAATACCTCACTCAGCGCGCTTATAGAGAAACTTTGCTTAGAGACGGCGTCACTTACCTTGATGCTGGTCACTGTCCTCTAAAAAAAACAGTGATGACACGCAGGTAGTGCACCCTCTTTGATGGTGGTCTGGTTGCCACTTGCTCCTCTATTTCTCTTACTCTGCTTCTAGGCTGTACAAAATACAATATATACTGGCTTCTCTATTTCTCTTACTCTGCTTTTAACCTGGAAAAAATACAACGCACTTTTAGCACCTTAATCTTCTGATTATAACAGAAAACCACTTTCACGCAGTGGCCCACGTGCTCTGGGCCCATAACCTATTTGAAGAATGGAATACATGACCAGGGCACAAGGTAAATAGTTACTTACACAAGAGAGTATTTACTTCAGAACTCTATTTATTAATCCAAGATAGCATGACCTTTCTACAATGCCACTCTTTAACCTCAAATATGCAGATATTTGTAACGACGTAACAATGTTAGCCGTAGAATGGGGGCTATAAAAATGTCTCAACTGATTTAAGCGTCTCACCGTGAGCGCGTGCAACTGCCGCGCGCAACAGCTGCGATAGATTGGAAGGGGGGAACCATCTGAGGAGTACTGGCAGCGTTGATGAAAAAAGCTATTCAGCTTGACAAATAACTAATATTTCTTCAAACGTACCTACTGTTAAAATATATCAAATTTTACTTATATGTTTTATGTAGTGCATGCTTTATGAAAAAAAGTCTTTGTTTTTATTTAATAACTCATTTGTATTAGTGTTACAACACACAGAATTAATCTTATTTTTAGATTTACCTTTACGTAGTGAATAAAACATTTAAACATGAAATATAGACGTATAAACTAGTATGTAGTGATTACTGAAACACGTGTTACATTAAATAAATATGAATTTATGTTCATTCTGTGAACTACAGAATGTCTTTGTAAATTTTTTTGTGTGGCAATTTTTCTTCTGTTAAAATTATTGTCTGATACAGTTATTGTTCTCTTTTATTCATAATAACCCTCTTTTAACATTTTCCGCATTGAAAAAGTGTTTGAAAGTTATTTATAAATTCTTCAATTTTTTTCAAGCATGAACTGTACTTTGTATGTCAGGACCATGCAATAAGTATTTAATAACTAATTTTCTAAAATCTTCACCATTTCTTGTTGGATGTGACGTCATCAAAAAATGTGTACATGGCAACTCTTTTTTATATCTATTTATTATGTATGTTTAAATAAATTATGTAACTATGGAAAGAAATTATTTTTTGTTAGGGGCTATAAACATAATTGATAAATTTCGTGAAAAAACCCCTACACCAATGATCAATATTTAATTTGGGGTCATAGTATTTAGAGATTTTTATGATTTTTAATTAGTGAGTCATTATTCCAGCTTATCAAAGAGAGTACAAATCAGATCAACCAGTTTGTTAAATTTTATTTTCTTAGCATACATACAAAACGAAAAAAAGAGAAAAACTTTAAAAGTACAAAAGTATAGAGTGCAACTGATAATGAAAAATTAAATTTAAGACAAATATGTCTTATTTCTCTCAATAGTTTGTACATATTCGACCAAACTATCCTTTCAAATTTGTAGTATTGATCACAGTTGTCTTATATTTTAGAGAGCAATACTGTCTAAAATTAAATAAGTTAAACAAAATGATAAAATGAGGCATTTCACGCGAAACGTCCCACCAAAGTTGAACTGATATGAAATATTTATTGAATAATTAAAAAAAGGAAAAAAACAAAGGATCACCGTTCAATCTGTATGTACTACTAGGAATATTTAATTTTAGGACTACTTTATCGATAATTTAATCAAGATTTGAATTTCACGCTTTTATCAATGATATGCTTCTATGGTCAAAAAGATAGACAGCACAAAGTGAGATTCCCTTGTACCTTGAGCAAACTCTTGGTAGATGTCGCTTTTTTAGTTCTCTGGGGGCTCGTAAGCACAGCTCATGATGACTCTCTTAGATTATTTGCACCCTGTATATGAGCGTTTTTCTATATCAAATAACTTGACTACTGGGGTATACATAGAAGTGTTAATCTACCAGTATAAACCATAAAGTTTTTACTTTATATATCTAAAAGCATCCGTGACTGCTATAATTGTAAAAGATCTGGTCACTTTACTTATAAATGTAAAGAGAATTATTGTAATCATTGTCATTTGTTTGGTCATAGTTGTAATCATTATAAATCATAAAGATATTTAATTAAAAAAAAAAGAAGTGAGAATTGAAATTCCAGTCGAGTTCATTGAGTGAGCGGAGCAGCAAACTCAGTATCAGCTCGTCAGAACATCCCTAAAATTGAGCTGTCATAGCCATTGGCCGAGCGCAGAAACAAGACTTACCATCAATTTCAATACAGAGCCTGGAACTAAGACTAGCTTTACCGAATTTTCTTGGTGACACAGGTTCTGACCTCAATGTAATCAAATGGAAAAGATTATAAAGAAACGTTCAAGTGTTTTATAACTCTTTCTTCAGCTTATCGGAGATCAATCAAGGGATTCCCAAAAACTTAGGTCGAGTTAAATTTAATATTAACAGTTTCAAATTTTCTCTACGTATTGTATATGACAACTTCCCCATACCGTACGATGGAGTACTAGGCGTAGACTTCTTAGAAATGCATAAAGCGATTATTTTGTTTCCTGAGCATAAAGTAGGTCTCAGTCGGTACCTTTCACCGTTTATCGTAATCAGTTTTAAGTTTCTATGAGATCTAGAACTTTCTGCAGTGCTTAAATTCATAATTTTAACAAAGCTAATGGATACTTGCCGAGATTGGAGGCTGGACCAGGGATTTACGGGAGCAAATGTTATGTTAAGAACAATGGGGGATTTTCACACCTTCATATTACCAATACTACATCTACAAATATTAAGTTATCTATATGTTCCGTTGTTTTAAAATCATATACTAATACGATAATACTGATCAGGACTTTTTAGGGTATCTCAAAAGATCAAATACAGATAGATCGAAGAATCAGAATATCTAAAACCTTACAATACCTGAATCTGGACGAGCTAAATGAGGAGGAACAAGATCATGTATTTCAATGAGTGTGATCCTTTCCATACCAACTTCATTTACCTGGGAATAAACTGAATCAGACCGTCAACATTTAACATTGAATTCCTACTATTGATAATATACCCATTAATGTAAAGCAATATCGCCATCCTTCTCATTTCTGCGACGGTTGAAGATTTATTAAGCAATGATATAATTTAAAGAATCAGACTCTTCCTACATTCCCTGTTTGGGTAGTCACCAAAAAAAACCGATTTGAAAGGGAAGAGATAGTTGTACCCACATACCCCTCACTAAATATAACTAAATTTTGGACCAACTGGGCAAATATAAATACTTTTTGATCCTTGATTAGGCCTCCAGATTTCATCAGGTGCTCATAGAGCCAAATAACGCCCCAAAAACTACTTTTTCTACCCCTTTTCAACATCTTCAGTTCAAACGAATGGCTATGGTTCTGAAAGAAGCTCTTACAACTTTCCAAGCAGTAATGGATATCATCCTAAGCAGCCTTCATGGTATCGAATTATTTGTATGTATGGAAAATGTTGTAATATACGTGGTTTAACTTCAGGAACACAATAAGGAGTTAAGAAAATTATAAGGGTGATTAGGAACAACGGGATTAACCTTACAACTAGATAAACGTATGTTTCTTAAAAGGGAGGTCGTTGGTTTAGGAGACACCATTCCAGAGTGGGGAGTCAGGCCAGACCCTAGCAAGACTTGAGCGGTAGATGAATTCTCTGTACCTAAGACAACGATACATATTAAACAACTTTTATGACTAGTTAACTACTATCTCCACTTAGTGCCAGACTTGTCTAGCATTGCAATTTCTCTAAGTTTATTATTAAAAAAAGGGGCTCCATTTATTTAGCTAAGTCTGCAGATAGAAGCATTTTAAAAATTTGAAAGAATTATATGTACTGAACTTCTTTTGCAATATCCCAATTCTACGTGACCCCTTATTATAACTACATACCCCTCATATCTTGCCCAAGGAGCCATCCTAAACCAAGAAGAGATTTGTAAAGACTGATCTGTTGCTTATACTTCGACAAGTTTGAACTCCAACATCTTTTACAATATTCCCATTCTACGTGATCCATTATTGTAACTGAATACGCCTTCTATCTTGCCCTAGGGGCCATCCAAAATCAAGAAGAGATTGGTAAAGACAGATTAATAGCTTTTGCTTCGAGAAGTTTGAATTCCACGGAAATCAAATATATCCAGAAAAAAAATTTCTTGCTATGGTTTCTAATAAAACACATTACTGACCTTACTTATATAGACAAAAATTCACCACAGTAACCGATCACAGGCCCCTAGTCTGGTTAAATTCTTTCAAAGATTTAACTTCAAGAGTAGCGCGTTGGAAAATTAAGTTACAAAACTATACTGTTGCTTACAAAGCAAGAAAAATAAACTCCAATGCAGATGCACTCTCGCAAAATCTAGCATTTTTACCTGTTCTTAACTACCACAAGGACACCTCTTATGAAATTAGGACTGATAGGGTTTTAGACACCACAAAATTAATCTTTACTGAAATTCCATTCCATCCAATGAAGCTAGGCCTAACACATGCACTGACGAGACTACAACCGCAGAAACAGACGCCCTAGAAACTAAAAAATTCGCTGACTTCGAACTAATATGCATAAACAATGGGCTAAAGTCCATTCTCGCCCATACAATGGCACTATTGGGCTCAGAAGACTTGCTAAATCTGGCGCTGGTCGGTGGGCAAGGCACCATTCGAGTCTAATCCTCAAAATTTGTTAGGAAAAGAGATTAAAAGCGCTTAAGCTGATGGTTTGACCCTAGGACTCATGCCAGTACAGCTAGACAAGAAGATAGAAAACAGTTGTGCTGATAGTTTTCCCCTGGTACTAAAGCTGGCACCATAAGGAGAAGAGATACACTGAGAAAGAAGTGGGAGAGCAGAACTCTTTCGAAGGAGCTCTGTTTTACCAAACAGTGGGGCTATTTACCTCCGCTCGAGTGGGTCAGCTGCTGTCCCACAGCAAGAGACTTGAGCCCCCCTTGCGGTGCATACACAATCTCACTTGGCGAGACTGCAACTGTCTCCTATGTGGCTATTTCACTGACGGTGCAATTTTGTCCACCTAGTGGAACGCCACAGCTCCCACTCATGCAGGATACAAGCGATCCTTCGAGTGTGGAATACCTGTTGTACTGTAAGTGGCGCTACATACGCCCTACAACTATGAGAGCATAACCTCACCACTGCTGGTACATCACCACTCCCACTTCTTTCTTAGTGTGGAAAACGCTTGTGCGAATGGTTTTCCTCTGGTACTCAAGCCGGCGCAGCAGCCTTAAGGCGATCTGCCCCTGGTATCCAGATCGCCAAATCAGGAAGAGCAAAGCAATAAGAAAAAAGTAGACACCTTTGCTCAAAGATGTCGAGCAATTGCCCTTGAAGAGTTAGAAAAAATTAAAAGAGAAAGAGATTTTAGGGATTGCAGACAGACGATGGGTAGCAAAAAGGTGAGAATAGACGACGATAGGCATGATGGTAGAGATCAAGGAAGTTTTAATTATGAAGCAGTATTAATTTCCCGAGAGATTAGTTGTTTATGAGGAAAGATAATACCGTACATTTTTGTCAGTAGATTGCAAAGATAAGACATCTGCTTGCGAACAATTAAAGGACTTGTACATGATTGATATTAAAAAATTGTGACTAAGAAATCCTGAAATAGGTTCCATATTACAGACAAATTTATATAATAGACGGATATTTTTCTCCCTATTTATAAAAAAAAAATCAGAAGATACACCTTCAACCATCACAGTAGTAGAAATCCTGAGACAATTAAGGGACGCCATGATTAATTTAGGAGAAGTTACCGTGAGAATAGGTAAACTAAGAAATGGATTAGAAGAACTTCATTAGTTACCTGTAGAATATTCGTTATGACAAGACTGAAAGAAAGAAGATTTGCAACTTACTTTTTTTAATGAAGAGGTTACTATCCATTTACTTGACGATAGGTTAGGAATAATTAATAAGGTTCATGACTTTATAATGAGTATGAGCTCAAACTTCGATCATCTATACTTTGGAATAGATCGAGGTGCTTTGTTTAGGAAATAGAAACCCCGTATTCACAAGTTAGAGGTGCGTGACTTCAAAAGAACTTTGAGGTCGAAGACTCAAGGCGGAAATGTGCCCAAATACGATAGCCGAGAGTTCAAGCCTTCTCGACCGCATGCGCTGCGATATAGTCGTGCCTAAAGCAGCCTTCGTAGCAGGGAACTTTTTTGTCTAACGTCGAGCCAAAGCACCTCAACTATTCTGAACTGCTGTATTTCGTTGGAAGAGCAAATACGTTTTTATGATTAAATAGTGAGGCCTCGAAGCTCTTATATTCTTTCTTCTCATAAAAGTCGAAGCATGGGTCTTCAAAATTTCCCTTCATGTAGTAGAAGACGTGAGAAATATTATTCAGACAAAATAAAAGAATACATTCCAGAATACGTGAGTACTTGTAAGGAATACTAACAAAAAAAATTCGCTTGTGGGAAAAGTAAATTGCCCATGATTATAACGACTACTCCGGAAGAAGCTTTTGAAGTTATAGCTATGAATATTGTTAGAAGGCTTCCCATAACTGCGGTAAGCAAACAGTGTATCTTAACAATTCAAGACAACTTGACAAAATATTTGGAGACCCTCTCTTTACTCGATGCCACCACTAAAACTATAGTCACTCACTTTGCCCTGGAGTTTATTTTCTGGTTTAGATGCCCCCAAAGTAATAAGAACAGACCAGGTATCTTACTTCCAAAGCCAGTTAATGCAAAGATTTACAAAGGTATTTAGAATCAAACAATTACTATCTACAGCTTTGAGATCTCAACCATGAGCTCTATTGAAAGAAGCCATCACTTCTCAGGTAAGTATTAAAAAATGTACCTAGAGCAGGGTGAATGAAACACTTGACTTAAATTTTCCCTTTTTTTCATATAACACGTCATTTGACTCTGCTCATGGTTAAACATTCCTCATGAGCTTTTTTTTGCGCACAAGACACGGCTCCCCACTGAGTTCAAAAGTAAAAATTAGGACAAAATGTATGCAATGTATTTTTATAAAGTAATAAAAAAATTAAATAACACACAAAATACCACCCGCAAAAAGTTAATAAGAGTGCAGGGAAGTTCGAAAGCTTATTAATTTTAAAACTTAGCATCAAGTTATTGAAGTAATAAAATTTGATAGTCACTATACAGTTCAATATACAATAATTAAATTTACAAGGAAAATAAATGTGAAACTGGATTTGGCGCATAAAAAGACTAAAATTGGAAGCTTCAATAAAATCAAACAGGCCCTCCTACGATAAAACGTATAAAATTTTAAACCTACTTGAACAGTGAATTACCTGAATTGGAGAAAAGAGAGCGATAAAAGTGGCCACAGCTCATCGGGTGAGGCGCAGAAATCACAAAAGTCTCAATTTCATTATCGAGTTGTGCTTCAGATCTTTTTAATTTTTTCCCTTAGCTTAGAACTTTTTTGTATTGGAGCGTCACCCCTCCTTATGAAAAAAGAAGTTGTATATATATATATATATATATTGATAGTGACTTATGCGGACTTCACGTACTTCTAACATATATATTAATAACATGGTAGAAGTATGCGGACGACCACATAATCTCACTTTTGTCCTCATAATAACCCTTTCATACTCGTGATTGTCCGCATAAATCACTATTTATAAACATATATTTATATATTAGGTACAATATATAACAAAGTTTAGTGGTAACACAAGTTTACAATCCACCATCCACGTTTATTAGTAATGATCACGTCTACCACCACCCCACACACTGCATTAGCTGCCTCTTAAAAACAATAATATTACTTGCATTTCTGATCTCACCCAAGGAGATACTCTCTTTAGGTGAGGCAACGTAGAGCTATGTATATAACTGCGCACTGTATTGGTAACGAACAAAAGTCTTACATTTTTTAAAGTATAATGATAATCTTGAAGTTTAAATTAATAAAGTGACTGACACACAATTAACATTTCCTACAAGTAATCCAAACTTAAAACACCACCCATTATATCAATATAAAGCTGACAAACATTTAATAGGCTAGTCCTTGACTGAATGTGCGAGTAATCGTGATCGATTGGCAACATAAAAAATCCACTTCTGAAGGACCCAAATCTCAAAAATGTATGTTGTATTTCTTCAATCTCATATATAGTTTGCTGTGAATATGATCTCCAGATCTGGGAGTGATACAATAGGTGAGGTAATTTAAGGTTCCTATACAAATAAACCAGTGTGCACACATTAGTAAGCTACCTGCAGCTATTTATCAAAAATCTCAAAGCCTTGTAAGCCACTGACAAAACAGAGCTACTTTTCTCAAAAGTGAAAGAGTCCTTAAAGAGGACACCTAAATCAGGAATCTTAGTAAGTCTTGTCAGCGATAAGAGACCCAGAGCATAGTTATGAAGTACAAGCTCCCTAGACCTAGAGAACGAGATTACAGCATATTTCTTTACATTGGCTCTAAGACCGTTAGCCTCGCTCCAATTTACAATCGCATCAAGATCAGGCTGCAATATCCGACTATTAGAATCTTTATATACACCTTCATACGATTTGATGTCATGAGCAAACAAAAGAATTCCAGATCCATGTATAACGTCCCTAAAATCATTACTGTTTCGTTTCGAGCCTCTAGGTCGCGATGGACCGTTATCAAGGTCGCGGGGGGGAAACGTACCCGTTATCGTTGACAAATGCCTGTAGAGAGTACGGAAAAAATAAAACGCTCAACACGAACTCTTCAATGATAGGAAACAACTTGTATTTTTTCCTTTACAGCAAATATGAAAATGAAGGCGAATCAGGAAAGAAGACCGGAAAAATGACGCTAATAATTAAATAAATTGTAAATATGGACTGTGCTTAGACGACGGAGAGAGAGGAAGGCTATCCTTGACCAGCGTGCGTCGCTTAGTCAGTGCGATAAAGACCAAAAACATGCCGATCGAAGCAGACGAGTACTTAAGTCACGCTCGTTCTAACGCTCTTCGATTGCAACTAACTCGCTCGCGGTTTGTCTGGAGAGACTTCGACAACGCGGCGACAATTAAGGTAGGGGGGCCCTTTTGGGAGAGACCCCCTCGCGTTGCGGTGCCACGAGGCCTTCGTCTCTCTCTTTCTCGCTCTCAATAAGCGTATACACACATACGTGAACAATTACTATAAATAAGAAATAGAAGCGGCCCCAAGTGCGACACCTAAAAGACTTCCAATTCAACAACTACACCATCAGATACAATCCCTTTCAAAACAACATTCTGCTTATGCTTAGTAAGATATGAGGTAATTCACTGAAGCAGGAATCCCTCAAGACCAACTCTATGTAATTTTTGGACTAGTATCTTATGGTTAATGGAATCAAGCGCCTCTCATAACTAACATAAACTTAATCAACCTAGGCATTCACATTGAAACCCTCTTTAATACTATTAATTAATCTAATTAACTAAGATATCAAAAAATGTAATGTATTAGCAGATTAGCAACAGTAGTACGCCCATGCTTGAACTCATGCTGCTTATTAACCAACACATGATTTAACATACCATTTATTCTTAGAAAAACAAGCAAATCAAACAATTTAGTCACACTGCCAAGAATGGAGATAGGTCTATAACTTTTAACACATGCCTTTTCACCCTTTTTAAATACTGGGATGACCTGAGACAATTCTCAACACTGTGGCATGCAACCAGTTGCCAATGATTAGTTAAAAAGAATCATAAGAGGTTCAGAGAACACAGAATTGCAAGAGCCTATAAAGGACGCAGGACACAACTTTGAGTCTTTATTTGTATAAGTTCTTACACTAATCACTGCCACTTGATTATATCTGTTTACATCTTTTTTAATGACTTTCACCTTAGCCTTCAAATCTGCCTTGGGCAAGACTAACTTGTTACTTCATCCATACATTGTTACCCTAAACGTAAATTAAAAATTTAATCATTGAAAACAAATTTTATTGTGGAGTACAAAATCATTACCCCTTCTTACAAAAGAACAAATTAATTCTAATATTTACAACTCTAACATTATCTCAACAATCAATCACTAGAAGTAAATTTAATTGTCGAAGCTCGTCCTCCCCTTGTAAAAAACAAAAAGATAAAACATCACACTAAACATTCTTCCAAAATTCAGTTTTTATGGCGAACTGCGTGATTTCCCCCATCCTTGCAAACAGCTAGTAACCTATAAAGTAAATAAATTAAAATCTTTTGATAACCAAAAAGTTGAATGATCAATTAACAAACAAAATTCTTTTTCTCTCTATTTTCTAAGTAAACTTTCCAATTAATAATCAAGCAAACCTAATAGTAATAGTAACAATAATAAAAAAAATAACGCCATCATAATAACCATTATCATCAAGACTACATACATAATTACCATTATTATCATGAATATCACTTACATAATTACGACACAGATCATTAATGTCATTATTATCATCACGATCGGCAGAATTATCAACATTACGATTACCAAAATTTTTGCCATGTAACAACCAACATCATAAGCATTACAACCATCGATTATCTGGCAGTATAACTGTTAAAATGATTACCAGCATTACCATTTTTATTATTTTTATCATCATTATCATTAATGTTATCATCATCATCTTTTTCTTCATTATCATTATCAGAATTAGAATTACCATGAATGAAATAAACATCACCTACGTTAATACCACAATGATCGATAATATCATCATGATTAAAATTATCGCAAACACCACTAATAACATCACTATATATGTCACCATTATTATCATTATCATTTTTACCTAAGCATCATATTTAAAAACATAACAACTAGCATATTTCCACCAGTAATTCTATAGTAATTTTACAATTGGTATCACCATTATTATCATAATTATCAGTATTGACATCATAATCATTATGATTGTAAACATCACCATTATAGTAATCAATATTATAATTGATAGCATAACCATTTTTATTCTGAGCAACGAATAATTACCGTTATAATTACCTAAACCATTAACAGTGTAACCATAAGTATCATAATCAATTTGACCATCATTATTAACATCCCAGTTATTACAACCACCATCTTTATTATCATCATTATCATCATCTACATCATCGTCATCAATATAATCATCACCATCACCACCATCATCATCATCATCATCATTATCATCATCATCATCATCATCATCATCATCATCATCATCATCATTATCATCATTATCAGTATCAACAAAATGACCATCATCATCATCGACATTACCTAAATTAACACTTTAACGATCATTAGCATCATCATCATTTTGATCATCATAGTCACTATTATCAATTTTACCATAACCATGACCATTGCGATAATCGTTATTACCCAGCTATTATCATCTTCAACATTAACATTCTCATATTTACTAACCATCATCATTACCATCAGCGTTATCTACTTTTTCATTACTAACATCTACATATTTATAATCATCATCTTTATTATTATCATGATTATCATCGGCAACATCATGGCTATCACCCTTATTACCCATTACCATTATTGACATCACTTAAATTACTGTCAGAGAAATTATTTTTATCGTCATTATTATTATTTCACCGTAACTATTATTAACATTATCATTTCATAACCATTAAAAGCCGTTAGATTATTGGTATATTACTTTTTTTATCATTAAACTTTTTATAACTATTTTTAATATGATAATCAACATCGTAATTATTATTATTCTAAAAATTATCATTATCATAATCAATATCACCATCGCTACTACTATCAAGATAATTATTACAACCAAAATCGATATGATCATTGTGATCATCATTATTATAATCAATATTATCATCCCACTTATCATCCTCATGATCAATATTCTTATCATTATTAGTAACATTTTTGTTGTCAATGTCACCATCATCATCATTTTCTATCAACGTTATCATTTTTAGTATGAGTATCCTCATTCATATGATTTACCACCATTATCCTATACATCATTATCAGCTTAATTGTTACCATTATCACCATCATGACTCTTTTATAAGTGACTTTTACCAGCATTAGCATCACTATTATCATTGCCGCCAAGAACACAGTAACCATTAATATAACCGTAATCATTACTACTGTCACTATCACAGTTATCATCAACACCACTGTCATCATTGACATTACGATTATTGCAACCACGGTCTTCGTCATTGTTATTATTACTATCATCATCATAATTTATGTTTTCATCATCGTCATCCATGTATGTATCATGATTATCATTATGGTTGGTATTATTATCATTATTATCATTGTTATCATCTTCATTATCATAACCATTATCATTCTTATTTCCATCATAATCATGATCATTAACATCAATATCATTATTATTCTTATCATCACCATCGTTGTAATAATGATGATCACTATAATTAGAATGACATCATCAACATAGCTTACATTTATATTACAATTACGGTTACTATCATCATAGTTATGACCATCGTTATCACTATAATTAAAAATACTAGTATCATTAACAGAATTATCAAAATTACCTGACCAGTATTATCTTCATTATCACAACTATAACTGTTCTCATTTGATTATTATTATTTATCATCACTCTTTGTCAGAACCATTGTCAACATTATGTTCATCACCAACGTTAACAGTATAATCGTCGTCATCACTATCATTGTCATTATCATCATCATAGTTATCATAATAACCAATACAGGCATTGGCATCATCCCCATCACTAACGACATTATTATCACTAATATCATCATAAAATTTGCAACTGACGTCATAACTATCACTTTCAACACCTTTTTTGTCATACACATCCCAAATATTACGACCACTGCTATCATAGTCACCATCATTACCATCATTATAATTATTACTGTCAAAATCATGATAAACATCACCACCAACATTATCTATACAGACGTTGTCGTTGATATAATAATTATCAATATAAGCATCATCATCACTGTTATCATTATCATTATTTCTACTAATACTGCCATCATCTTCATTAGCATCACCATTTATCTTAGTACCAGCGACATACCAACATAACCATAACAAAATCACTGTAATCGTAACGATCATTATCAGTAACTCTATTATGACCAACATTCTATCCCTTAAACAAGAAATATCATTATCTTTTTATTCATACTTATCATTAACACTATTATGAAAAGCATTATTCTTACTGTCATCATTAGTACTACTACTCTCTTTATTATTAGTATTATTATTATTGTCATATTTATTACCGTACTTACCATCATCATCCTAAACATCACTTACATCACCATCACAATGATAATTATAAATGTGAGAACCATTATTACTATCGTCACTATTATTTTCTATACTATAATTGTTACCACTATTATTACTATTACCTTATAATTATTTCCATCATCATCATCATCATCGCCATCATCATCATCATCATCATCATCATCATCATCATCATCATCATCATCATTATCATTATCATCAGCCACCATCATCATCATTATTATAATTATCATCAGCCACCATCATCATCATTATTATAATTATCATCATCATTACCATCAATGTTTTTATTATTATTGACATCATCAGTATCATTAGCAACAACTTCATCATTACCATCATCATTATAACCATCATCATCAGATCTATTAACAAAGTTTCTATTAATACTATAAACACCACCTACATTACCACTTCGCAGATCATTATTATCGTCTTAATTTTTCTTATACTTGTCAGTATTTTCAGCATTACCATTACCAAAATCATTAGTCAAAATTAACATCATTAGCATAACAATCTTCTCTTTCCTGGCAGTATTTCTGTTGAAATAGTTATCAGCATCAAATTTTTATAATTTCTATCATTATTTTTGTCATCTTCATTATCATAATTTTTTTGATCACTGTCATCATTATAATAACCATGATTATCATAACTGTCATCACAATTATTATAACCAACATAACTATTACCTTCATTATCACCACAGTGATTATGATTATTGTGCTAATTAACGTTATCTTTAACACTGCTATTAACATCACCATGAATGTCATCATTATCATCATTGTAACCTCAATATTATAATTCAAAACATTACAACAATAACATTTGTACCAGATTTTGTATCGTATTTTTATGATTGGCATCAACATTCTCATTGTTACTATCATTATCGACATCATGATCATTACGATTGTTTACATCACCTTTATAGTAATCACTATTATGATCGATTGCATCACTATACTTTTTGTGAGCAGCGAATTACTATTGTTATTATTATTATAACAAGTAACAATGTAACAATACCAATTTAAATTAACATGATTGTCATTATTAACATCACAATTATTACAGCCACATTAATTATTATAATTATACTTATTATTGTCATCATCATTGTCACCATCATTGTCATCAATATCATCATTATCATCAGCCACCATCATCAATGTTATCAACTTTATCATCATCAACATTATTAGTATCACCCTACCATTATCATCATTATAACAACAATAGTCATCATTATTATCATTATCAACACAATTACTGTCACCATTATTACGATTATCAACATAATTCTCATTCACATCACTAGTATCTTCATAAAAATCTTTATTATTATTGTTATCCTACTTGATACCACTAAGATTGCAACCGTAATATCCTATTTTATTACAACTATTAACATCAACTTTGCCATTATTATCACCATCGTCATTATTACCATAAACATGGCCATTATCAACTCAAAAACAATCACTTTAAATTTATTATTACTATTACTATCATTATAACTATTTTCATTGTTATGATTACCATCATCAACATAATCATCGTTATTATTATCAACATAACCATTATCATAAACATCGTTATAATTATCATCACTGTTACTACAAAACTGTTCTCATTACTACCACAGGTATAACCATCTTTATCACCTTTATTATCGTCTTTATTATTATCATCATTATTATTATCATCGATACTATAATTATCTGTATCCTCATTGATATTATTATAATTATAATTACTATTATCATTATCATCATCACCATTATTACTATCTATCACGATCACTATGATTAAAATCATTATTGTCATGATAATTCTAATAAACGTCACTACTATCAACACCACTATTAGTATTATTATCACCATCGTTATTATGGCCTTAACCATTATTATTATCAACATCACAACTAACAGTATTTTACCTGCACCATTATTATCGACACCACCATACACCGACATCACCATAACCATTATTATTATAAAGCTTATATTTAACATCAATTACATGACCATTGTAACTATAGATCTTCTATTGACATCACTGTCATAAGATTTATTAGTATTATAATAATAATAATTATGATATTACTATAATCAGCATTAGTGCGATTTTAATAACAGACAACAAAATAATTATTATTATCACCTTAACCATTATCGCTATCTTTACCACAATCATAACAATATTTAACATCATTATAACTATCATTAATTTTACAACCATTGTTATCATTATTACTATTAACATAATTATAATCATAATAACTTATATCACTATCATCATTATAATTATTATCATCATTGTCAGAATAATCATCACTACCGTCACCATTATTATCTTTACAATTATAATAACAAGCATCAAGGCTGTCACCATGATAACTGGTATTATTGTTAACATAACCATAATAACCATAACAGCAATCATCATTATCATCATAAGAAGCATTATTATCATTACTATTATAATTATCATCATTGTAACCATAATTATTAGTACCATAATTGTCATTATCATCATCATCATCATCTTCATCATCATCATTATCATCATCATCCTCATCATCATTATCATTATTATTTTCATCACCATTATTATCATGATTATTATCCTCATGATCATTATAATTATTATTGTTATTGTCATAATTACTAGTATCATCGTCATTTTCATCGTCATCAATATTATTATTAACATGAACATGACATTACCTATATTTTTGTCACAGCAAATTCTATTATTTACATTATTATTATCACCATCGTCACTATTAATAACTTACTATCACCACCATACTCACTATTATGAAATAATCCTAATGATTATCAATATTCTCATTATCATAATTATCATCACCATTATTATCATTATTATTATCATTAAACACTATGTTATCACCATTATCACTTTTATCAGTGTTATCATTATTATTATTAACATTATTCGCAACATTATAATAGTAATTATCATAATCATGCTCATAACCATCATCATTATCTTTTTCCCTGTCATTATAATCATCATTACCATCATTATAACTAATACGATAAAAATAATAACTATCATTATCCATGACAAAAACTTTTTTTTCTATTACAATAATCATTATCATTGTCAATAGTGTTATTATTATAGTTACAAGCATCAACATCACCATTATAATTATCATTGCCAACATTATAATTACTATAAGCATTATTATCTTTAACATCACCATCATTAGAAACACCATATTTTTTATCATTATTATCATTGTTATTTTTGTAATCATCATTGTCTTTGTCATCATCATTATAAATATTATCATTTTATTAGTATAATTATTATCATCATTATTATTATTACCATCATCAACATTATCATTATTTTCATCATCAAAATTATTATTATTATCGTCATTATCCTTATAATTATTAACATCATTTTCACCATCACCATCATCACGACTATTACCATAACTACCATCATTATCATTGACATTTTTCATATGGCTTTAAAACTCATAATTATCATCCTTATAGTTGTCATCTTTCATATCACTATTTTCAACATCACTATTACCATTATTATAACCATCACCATCAAAACCATAATCATCATCAAAAAAAGTTATTATTATTATTAAAATTATTATGACGGTAAAGCTGATGATTATATTAATACTAATAACAATTATAAAAATAGTTACGGTGATGATCATAAAAATGACGATAATAACAATAATAATGATACTAATGATGATAATAATGGTGACGATAATTGTGATAATAATGTTAATAGTAACGGTAATGCCGATTATTAAGATGATAATAAAAGAAACAGTTTAATAAAAATCGTGTTGATTAAGATAAAAGTTATGATAAAGGTAACAATATTTATGATGACAGAAGTTATGATTAAGGTTATGACTATGATATTGTTAGTAATGATGGGGATATAAATAAGGATGGTTAGATGATTGTAAATGATAATGGTATTAAAAATGATATCAACGGTGATGATAATAATGAAATTGTACACGATGAAGGTGATGTGAATGACGATAAGAGTTGTATTAGTAAAACAAATGACAATCAGATTAATGTTCGTGATTCTGACAATAATGAGGATAATGATGATTATGATGATGACGGTGAAAATGATAATGATGATAATGATTATAATGGTGATTATGATTATGACGATGATGATGATAATGATGATGATGGTTATGATGATGTTTATAATGTTGATGATAATGGTTATGATGAACAGAATGATTTTGATGATGATGATGAAGATAATGATGATAATGCTGATGAGGATAATGATAATGATAATAATTATGATGTTGATAATAATATTAATGACTGTATAGCTGATAATTTTGAGGGCAGGTAATGATTATGGTTGTGTTAATAATGCGGATGGTCATGGTAGTGATGATAAGGATGATGATAATGATGATGACGATTGTGGTTATGGTGATAATAATAATGCTTATAGGATTATTAATTGGTGAACTGTGGTAGTCTTTGTCTTGTGTTATTATGGGTAGCGCGTAAAGTAGACATTTCTGTAGATATAGGAATTTAGATTGCTGCGGTGATTGGACTTTGCCTCTGTGGAAAGTTTGAATGAAATTTTATAGTTTACGTGAACCAAATAGCTTACGTAAAGAAAACAGCTTAAATTATATAGATTAGGATTTTTTTTTTCACTTTTAATAACTGACGCTCATGAATTTTTGTAACCACAGGTGGTAACCATTTTGGGAAATTTTCTGCTTTCTCTGGCTTGATAGATGCTGGTTGGACTGATGTAGGCCTCATAGATTTTTGGGGGGCCATAAAGGCATCTAGCATTAAAGCGAGGAGGAGACAACCTTCAATTTAAAATTCCCTTAAAATGGCTTTTAATTTCTACTTGGTTTTGGATGAGACAGGCTTGTATGCACCAGATGTTGAGTGAGTGATGTCATCGCTGCCGTTATTTTCAGCAATAATACTAAGGTTAATTTAGAATATATTATTAACTAGAAGATTTAAACCTTAAATATTACATACATAGGAGGATTTTGTATCCCTAGAATTTAAGAAATTCATTAAAGATATGGAGAAACAACATTTTTCTGTATAAAAACTGCTATGCTGATATAAAATGATATAAAAGTGGCAGTCAATCTACTATATAAGTTAAAGAATAGTCGTAAAAGGACAAGAAAAAAAAAAAAAAATCTTCCTGATTACGATACTGATAGTTCGGTGATGACAGTCGTGCAAATTAAAAAGAAAAATAAGAATCACACGATTTATTCAATCCAGTATCGTGTTAAGCGTGGCAACAGGCAAGTGACACAGGATCTTAGTAAGACCGAAAAAAAATTTGATAATTCTTCTTTCGAAGTAGCAAAAAAGATTTAGAAAAATTAAGAGCTAAAAGGAAAGCCACGGGGATTATTGCTCTTGCATAAACAGCTGACGATCAGATGTAATATGGAAGGCAACATTACGATGGTGATGACACCCTGATAAAAGGCCACGTTTATGGTCAATACTTCAAGGCCACAGCTAGAAGTGTGAATGTGGAGGTGTAGTCTGAGCCGGGTATCCTAGAAGATAGGTCTTGCCAGTTTAATGGATATTCATTTAATATCCCTCAAGATTTCATAGCGAAAAATAAGCATTCAGGGTGACCATGAATAAAGAAAAAAAAAAAACAGTAATAAAAGTAATTATAATAACAATAATAATAAGAATAATAATAATAACAGTAATAAAAATAATAATATTAAAAAAAATAGTTATAGTAATAATAATTAAATAAATAATAATTTCAGTAAAAATAATAATAATAAATGTGATTATAAGAATGTTACTAACAATAATAATAATAATTTAAAAAATTTTCTACATAATTGTATCAAAAATGATAATAAGGATAAAAAATTTAGCTAACTGAAAGCGTTCTCACTAGTTATATTAAAGAAACTTATCTTTACATTATTTTGCAGAGTTAAATATTTTTATATATTTAGTAGAAAGTAGTTTTGCATCAATATGAATACCTTTACATATGGTCTATTTATCTCATTGGCCATATTACAACAACGAATGTTATCCTAGTGGAAAGGGTTTGGAGGTGGGTGGGTGTATGAACAAAAAACCAAGCTTAAAAATAGAAAAAAAAAACAAGCTAATTTTTCTTTATCTTGTGGGGGCCATAGCGGGTATTTGAGGGGCTGTGGTAGGATAAAGGGAAATGTAGGAACCTTTTTCTGAATTACTATGTTGCATAGTAAGATTTATAGTCTAGGCATGTGCTCTAAAATAAAGAAACAAGCGATAATCTGTTTTCTTTTTCCTAGTAGATCGTGTGTAATTAATTACCTGAATTATTCGTAACAAAAATGTTAGTACATTCTAATAAGCACATGATTGCAAATCGTTATTTTAGTAAAAGAAAATGTTATTTTTTTAATACTTTTTAAAATGTGTATACTAAAACTTGATCCTATTATTTTAGACATAAAAACTGTCATGATCGCTTACAGTTTAAGCAATGCGATTTTTTATTTGGCTTAAAATCATTTCAATAAAATCGTAAGGATAAAGAAGTAGGTGATAAAATTGTATTTAGTACTGGAAAAAGTAGGCAGTACTATCTGGGTGTGTAAAAAAAAAAAAATTTGTGATTTATACTTGTATTGGTTTGCAAAGTTTTAACTTATTTGCTAAGACTATGTGGGCATTTGCAGTACTGGATTTCTGGTTTCCTTACAGCTGCATATGCTTGATCTTATGCTGTCATCTAAAGTTTAATTGACTAATAAAAATTAAAATCAGTGACATTTTTAGTTCACTTAATGTCCATCAATACGTGTGAAGAGGTGTCAGCAAGGCTCCCAGATTTTCGGTAGTTTCTGCGGGCTTTTTTTAATTTCGAACGTGAATGTTAATAAATAACCTTGCACGTAATGTGGCCACAGTCAATGTGACGGTCTCAAGCCCGGAGAAACTACAGAGAGAGCGTGCTGTAATAAACATACTCTGAGCGAAAAAAAGTTGCTTAATTATTTAACAACAACTAAAAATTCATAGATTTTATTAATTATGCTACCTGAAATCAGCATCAATTTTTTTACTATTTTTTATCGAGTGTTTTTCGGGAATATATAGAAAAATATTGAGAAATTGCAGCATGAGCTTTTATGGCAATCCATATTCTTTGACGAGACGTATTTCCAAGAATAAACACTTGTAGCTAAGTAAGTTATTAATGATACACCAATCAAAAAAAAGTTCGTGCAATTCAGGACAGATTAATGTATTTAACAGTGTTGCTTACCGACCATAATAATGTAATAGTGAATTACATTAACAATGATCAAGGCGTTTCGTTTGGTAATTTTTAAGTACTAAATAATACTTTAATTAACATTACTCGACGCTTAACTCACTAAACATTAATGTTTTGATTTCCTCAATAAGTGACGAATATTTTGTTTTATAATTTTACTTACCTTGTCTTGTACATAGTATTTTTTTAAATTATGTCTTAGTATTGGAACATTATACATGAGCTTACATAATTACATAAACGTGTCATGACACTTTATGTATAACAAATATTAAAAAAAAAAGCGTACAAAAGGCAACAAACCAACAAAATATTTTTTTAATACAAAAACCTAACGTATAAAAATTGTGCAGATGGAAAAAAAAAATCATTAGTGAGATTCGAAGGCTATCGTCGACTGTACTCTTACTTGACAAGATGTCATATTTAAGTTGTGAGAAGTGGGCGGGGCTTAGGTTGAAGGTCTGGGTAGGGGCTCTCCTGCTCCAGCTTGCTCTATGAAGAGAGGGTGATTGCGCACTGCGCATGCGGCGAACTCCCAAAAATCTGGAAGCCTTGGGTGTCAGACATACTGAGCAGACTGCCAAAGCAATACTTGTATTAAAAGATAAAGTTCTTTAAATGTAATAGCTCACTGTCATAGAATAATAAGTTAGATAATTAGGATGATAACCAATTTTTAGTTCCACGAAGTCTGACTTTAAATTAAAGACCACAATTAGTACTAAACTTATTACAACCATATTAATACTGTTGAATTCAACATTAAGCTTTTTTGACAAATAACACAGCTAAATTTATATACAAAATTTAAAACATTTGCATGAAAATATGATCTGCTTGAAATTATTTTATTCAGGATCAGCCTAAGGTTGAAATTAAATTTGGCTAATACTGTTCTGTCTTTTTATAAATTCGCAGACTAGTTTTACATTGATCCTAATCAACATGTGAGTTTATGTATATTTGGCTTTGATACTACCAGTATTTTAATTTCTAGAATTTATAAGCAACCTTCTTGGTTAGTAGAACTTAAAGTTAAAGACAAAAATGTCTCAACCAATTTTACAAATCAATTTAAGTCTTATCTCATAAGTAGCTCTTATAATGAGTATCCCAGATACATGACTAAAGATAGCATTACTAGAGCAAAAATGACATCAATGCATAAAAATGAATCTGATCAGAATCCCGAAATAAGTCAGCACTGTGGTATTGAAAATATGAATTTGTGTAGCAAGAGTGAGAAATTTGATAAAATTAATTCGTATAATAAAATGGGAAAAGTTTTGTCTAACTCTTGGAAAATAGATTGCAATGTTTACCATAGTGACATGGTTTTAAATCTACAAATTATAATAAGGAGATGATCGATACTACAGAAATGTTGACAATTAATCCAAGAAGATAGATTTTCAAGTGCTAAGCAAGATTAATTTGACATTAATCAGGAGGCATTAATAATTATGGCATGTACATTTTAGACATGCCGTTACATCATGCCTAAGAGTACAGAAAAAGAGATTTTTTTTAAATAAGCAACCGAATAAGAACTTATTTATTAATTTATCAATAAATGAGAGAGTCTGCATGAATTTGAAAGTTGCCAAGCTGTTCTTTAAAAATATTAAAATAAGACAAACCTCAAGTCATATAAAAAAATGTTCATGATGATACTATGGATCCCATTAGTCCTTGAGCGTTTTTCAAAAATTACAAATTTATCAGTATATTTTTAGATACGTATTCTAAGTAAGCAAAGGCATACCTGATGGCCGTTTGTGTGTTTATTTCGTAATACCCTTGACCATAACGCTAAAGTTTGTTCCTTACATTCTGATCAAAGTACTGAGTTAACTAGTATGTACTCTGTAAAAGTACTGAATAAATTAAGATCTAAATCTCAGCAAACTAGGTTTAATATACCTTAGTATAACGAGACATAAAAGCACTTTAATTTGACCACTTAAATAAAGATAAGAGCACTTACATTTGGTTCTAGTCTACTTTAATATATGTGAAATTTTGCTCTTGGTGGTGTGGTCTATGCTTATAACTGCCTACCTCATACATCATGAAACGAAATCAGTGAGTAAGTATGTCAGTAAGTAAGTAAGTGTTTAATAATCTATGTGGTATATCCACTTAATGACTTAAAAAAATAATTTAACCACTGTTATGTCAGCGCAACGTATTATTCAAGTCTAAGCTTGCGCTTAATAACTCAGGACTCAATATGGGTACGTAGATGAATAATAAGTGAACTAGGTGGTAAAGTATTTGGAAAAGGGTATGAATGCTTTTGAGTAAAGGGAATTTAGTAATTGTGCCCCAGAGTGGTTGATGTACTGTATTCCGATGCACTTACTCGTGGCGCATCTGATAGTTGCCAATATTACCGGGAGTGGTGCATTGAACATGTCCCATTCACGATCTTGAAACAACCAGTACCATCACAAGTAAAGGTGACGTTCTAGAACTTACGTAAAGAAAAAAATTGTGGTTTAATTAATAAGTGGTCTAGAACCCATTATTACCTTTACGAGAAATGGTCTTTGTTTTAGGCTTTAAGTGTAGAACAGTCGATTATTTATTTTTTAGGGTTCAGAGCGTACCAATACTATCCGAAGTAATGTTGTGCACGAGTTTATGCCCACCCTGGAAAGAAAAAAAAAAAAGGAAATTAAAACCAATAGACAGTAGGTGCTTGGTTACTCAAGTAAAAAGTTATAATTCTATAAAATTATATGGTGGATAATGTTATTATGAACGTAAATTTACTTTCTATGAAACAATATTGTGTACGAAAATGATGTAACAGTCATTGGAAAGAGTACACCTACGTTAGTTAAGTGTGATTTCAATGAATATCTTAATATTTAATAACTGAACAATTATAAACGAAATATTATAGCACAATACAACTAAAGTAATATATAGGCTGGCCAGTACAGGACTGTGCGCTTTCATCAAATCTTCCAGTAATTTCAAAACAACTTTCTACTACCTACACTGATTACATCTGTAACGTCACCCTCACATCTATCACAAATAATCCCACACTTATTCCTTGTTCACATTTAATACCCAAAATATAATTGTATACAAAAAATTAAGAAAAAACATCCTGTAGTATAGCTTTCTTCAATAGGGTAGAATTACATGCCAGTAAATGTCTCTTCAGAACGTTCATCACACACAGATTGTTTTGACAGGTATTATTCAAACAGCAAAAGTATATTAAAATAGCACAAAAATACCAACAAAAATTGCAGCTCGTTTAACTGTGCCATGATTTTATACATGTTACATTTAAAAAAATCAATATTTAATATGTAATCTAATGAAAAAATAGCGTTAAATAGCATTTTCAAATATACCCACTAGTTGGTTTTTAAATGAATTTAGAAAAAGGGGATGAAGTATACATAAAAGCATGTATGTGAGTACATCCACATGAGAAACACAATTGCTAGCTTTACTGCACATTTGAGCGTTCCTTTTACTTCTCTGAGCTTTTAGCCCTGGTAACTATGTGAGCAACGTCCTTAAGTTAAAAAATCACTTTATTCATGAATGGAAAAATTGGAAGAGAATAAAATGCAACAAAAATTAATTATTGTATTCGTACAGTACAGAAACATTTTTTAACCATCGAAAGTTTGAAAAAAATTCAAAACTGTGTAAACAATTATTTATTAATTCCAAAAGTAATAAATTAATGGTAGGTAAATAAATTTTTATTGTTATATAACATAAGAGCTGCTTAACTAATATATACTAATTTCAGAATTTTCGAAGCATGTACTTAAAACATATATTTAATTAAATAAATTAGTTGGTAAGGGCCTCGACTAGTGTGCAAAAGGTCTGGGATTCGAATTTCTTCAGAAACTTTTTTTTTTTTTTTCTTTTTTTTTAAATTGGTTAAAAGAAAAAAAAATTTTTTAATTTGAAATATGTGACGTCATCTGGTGTCATGTCCTCATGTTGTATGGACGAAACTAGAAGTACGTCATGAGGGTGAAGCTAAGGGAGAGAATGGAAGCAAAATCGAATTTCGTCACACTTTTTCTCAAGGTCAAAATTTAAAATCGTTAATTTACCCTCGCGCATAAGATGCCTATAGAAGTATTACTTCAAAAATTCGAAAAAGTCTTATCACTTACTTTTATTTCATATTTAAAAAGGAAATAATTGTACACGCAGCCAACCAGCGCTAGATGTCCAAAATCAGAATTGAAACCGCGCTCATGGAAGGCCAAATGATAGCAGAGGTAGACTATAGCACCCAGTCGATCGTTCAAAGAGTGAGAATTACGAGAGAGTTTTCCGGGCTTCTTGAATATTTTATAGGGAGGAGCGGACCTTGGTTACGTGCTGGCTCGAAAATGATGCAGGAAAACTTGCTGGGAAAAAATCTTGAAGAAAAGACAATAGCAAAAAATCTAATTGGCTAGAACTATTCTAGTTTAGCCACTCAGAAATTGGTACTTTCCACATCCAGCTTACCCTTTTCTGTGCGTCAAGAAAAGGAAAGGTAATTCACTTACTCAGGTTCTTCCTTTATCGTTTACATTGAATTGTTACAGATTTTCGATTTTCATTTTGGTCTAATATTAACATTAAAACATACTATCACTTACTTTTACTAACGCTAAACACTGTTTGCTCATTCAACTGAACTTGTTGCAAAAAGAGCGGTAAAAATCGCTTTGTATTTCCTTATAGTTTTAATTAAAAAATCGTTCGGTGCCATGTGGTATTAACAATAGTTTTAGTAGTAATAACTATTTGACAGCAATAACTATTATAGTTGCTAGACTTGCTATAATTACACAAATTAATAATTTAACGAAATATTAATTACCAACAGCGGTGTCTGACGCCAAAACTAGTGAGCTTTAAGGAAGTAAGCAACAGAACCACCGCCATTCGTTGCAAAATCAACAAGGCGTGTATGACTATACATATACTTTGCAACTATTGTTCCATGTTCTTCTGTTCACTTCCTTGAATATTACTAGTCAACACCTACAGTAACAGTAGTAGGGTGCTTATTGCGAGCTATTAATTATTAACTTACTCAGATTTACCGGTAGTTTCAATTCATTATTAGTTGCAAATATACTTCAAAATGTCAGTAACATTCAGTTAACTTGTTTTTTGCTGCTAGTCGTTAGGGAGGAAGTGGGCTCGTGGTGCCCTGAGAAATTGGAAATTCCATTACCTGTGTTGGAGGCAATAGTGCAGACTGTCTCTCAATATCTTCGACTCAGGAAAAGAGAGAAAGGCTATTGCTTGCTACCAGTGTAGCATGTATAAGTTGTTTTGTGTCTTAACTATATGGAACAATTCTAGCATTTAATATTATTTTCGCTGGATCTTAATCTATATGTATTAAAGTTATTCTAGCATTTAATATTACATTTTAGTGCAGCTGTTTTCAGTTAGACTTTTGCATCTACTGGTATTTACAGTTATTTTATTTCCTTACATTAAAAAGTTTTCCATTTCCTTTTTTTTCCAATTAGTATAAGCTAGTGTGCATGTGCATGAATCATAGTTGGTTGTTGTGCTGCAGCTAGAAGCTGAGTCTTACGTGATTCACTTCTTTTCAGATGCACGTTGGATGCGTCTCGCTCAAAATGCCATCCTTATTAAAATTAACTCATGTAATATCCCAATCTTTCTTATTATTTGGTTTATCTACCAATATCAAAGTATTCTTTATATTCAAACAATCAATTTGTCTTTTCATCACATTTTTCTATTCATTACAATCAAAACTTTTTATCGCTATATCAAAACTTTAAAGATTTTGTGCACTACAATAATGACTATACTTAGTAATATACACATGATAATTATTAATGTACGCACATCCGAAGGTTTAAGTATATTTTCTTTTCAAACTTCATCAACCTTTGATTTTTCTTTACTTATACTTGTATTCTTTGGATCAGCAACGGTGTTAAAGTCAAGACTTTTCATATTATTTCCAGTAGCTTGATTCATGGTAAGAACAATTTTCTCTTTGTGACATTTCAAGTCACTATTATCATCAGAAGTTTTGCTAGATAGGACTAATAATGATAGAATAAATTGTATAAGACTAAAACTATAAATTGCAACCTTTTGGTTTTTAATCAGGTTTTTCAAATTGTTTTGGTCCATTCAACCAACTTGTTTCTGCAGAAAAAATATTTACAACTTTGTGATTGAGAATTTCTCGGAATCCTGTTAGATTCATTTATAACGTTAGATAAATCAAAACGAGTATAAAAAACTGCAAGGGGGCACTTCTATAACCTAGAATTTATAATATACGCTCTACATTTACATTGATATTCTTCTATTTATTATATTTTCTTGTAATAAAGAATCCATCCTATGGACAATTTAAGAGTACACATTTTTATATTTATATAAACAGATATTTTATTTTATCAAATATTCCTATTTAAAACACGAAAATTTAAATTTAAACGCCATGCGTGGAAAATGTGCGTCAAGTACGTTAAGAAAATGCTAGAGCGCGTTCACCTGCTAATAAAAAGAAAACAACGCAGGCATAAAAGGCGCTAGTACGCAATGTAAAGAAGTCCTCTTCCAGCGAACCTGGGACGCGGAGATCCGCGGTCACCCAGACCTGGAACTCTCTCGTACACCGGTACATTACCGTAACGAGCACAAGGTGAGAGAAGGAGACCAAATACGAAGGACAAAAGCTGAAAAGTAAGTTTGCACACCACCTATAGGTAACCCTTCCACTAACCGGTTCCTACTTGGACTTTCGGTGCTCGACCTCTTTAAACGTGGAGACGACGCATCCCCAAGTAGTCAAGGCACTGGGGTAAGCGATCACGTTTTAAGGTGAAGTTCCTGGGTCGACGACTTGAGCAGTGCTCAAGACACACAAGGGTCCTGAGAATGACCTCACCCTACGTGACTTGGTAGAATAGGTAGTTACCTAGCATTAAACTTCCGTGGTTGTACTCAAAATTCATTCTAGTCTAACCTAATGTGTTTAAGCGGAAATAGAAAGGAGGAAAAATTCAAATTTAAGTTGTCGTTTATGTAAAATTTTCTGTTTAATGAATGTGGATAAATTTTAAGTAAATTATAAACTATTGAGTATATTATATATTTTCTTTTTGCATTATTAACGTAAAAAATTGCAATTACTCAAATATAATTAATACATGTAGAAATTGAAGATACGATTTCCTGAGAATTATATGATTAAATAAATTTAAGATAATTAAAAAGAAAAAGAAATTGATGGTACTTATTTGAATAAACCTTTCCCTCCACGTATGATTGCGAGTTTCCTTTTTAGAGTTTAAGAATAAAAACTAGAGTAATAGCTGTTAAGATATTTATGAAATTGGTATAAATAAGCTAAGAATACTGTCTGTACCCAAAAAAGGGCAGAAATGAATTAAAAAAGATAAAGACATTAACTGAAGGGAATATTCAGGGAACGATAAAAATAAATAAAGCAATAATCACGAACAATTGCTGTATATTAAGCAGGAATCAATTGATTATTTAACAGATAAATTTTGAAACTTGATAATAGTAATTTTGAATATTTTATATAATCAACAATCTGAGCAACTTTGCTCTTTTACACAGGGCAACGAATCCACCCTCCCACATATAAACACTGACATTGTTTGTGTGGTGGTTCCTAATGATAGAGTTTTCTCGGTACAGATGATATTCTTAGCCGATTATTACCACTACTTATTAACCGGGGTTATACCTAAAGAAAGGGAAGTCGTAACAAACACTGTTTTTTACCAAACACTGTTCAGCTTATCACTGAACTTAGCAGTTTACTAGTCAGACCTACTGTAAACGGAGTTTCTGTGGTGATAGGTGTCATTGATCCCTGAAGATATCATTTAATAAGGCTACGTTGTTTGTTTGACACTGAAAAACTTGTTTTTACCTTATCAAAGTTTCGACACATTAAAACAGTGATAGTTGCAACAGTACATACCTACTGAATAATCATTCTATTTATGTCAAGGTACCTAATAATGACATCCTTGTGACAAAATATCAGGCAGATTTTTTCCCATGCTAACTCAAAAAAATTTTATGAAAGTCATGGGTAGTCCACTGCTCCGTGTCTTTAGTTGTCAGAATTTTTTTTCCTAATTAGTTGATTTAGCTAATTAATACTTAATTACCTCAACAAATTTAATTGATTTTTCTACTTAACGTCGTTTTTTATTTTTTCAGTTCTAGCTTTGTTTGTAATCTCTTCTAATAAGACGTGCTAAACTACATTATTATAAAAGTTGTTCATATAATTAAAGTGAGCAAGTTCTTTCTGTTTCTATGATATTATTTAAAAATTGTACTGAGTACTTTGACCGTCTCATTCATGAAGTCACTTTCACTACTTAATGGCTCACTTTCACAGTAGTATCACTATTTACCTCTTTGCTTGACATGATGAAAAAGGCCACACTTTCTTTAGCTAAACCACGACGTTGAAGAAAGGTCAAGGTCAATCTTTCGGTCAGTATTTATGGAAGCATTAAGGTTGGCTTGGCTTATCAGTTCTTAGCACCAATACAGCAGACAAGAATGACAGGACAGAGCACTATAGTAGTTAAGTGCCCTGTCCTGTCATTTCTGTCTCTTGTATATATGTGTGTATATATATATGTAGGCTCCGCCCCCCTGCCTGCTTCTCACGCCCACCCCATATTTTGAATCAGTCAAATACTTCGTTTTTTAAGTTTGCTTTTTGGAGTTAAAAGATAAAAAATCTTTGTAAAGTAGTTTAAAAGTTAAAACAGAAGGTGTGTAAATTAAATATATACCTTTTCTTAAATTTTAAATTATTTTATTGATTATATGGTGTTTCTAGAAATAAAGGTTTAATAGGATCTTTTTACTTTACTTTAACATCCTTCTATAGGATGATAATTAAGCCTAATATTAAGTATAGGTAAGAATATTTAAAGAAGTAATAAAAATGGAAGAACTCTATGGTATACCATACTTTCTAATTATACTCTCTGGCTGTACAAAACCTCTCTGATCGTAAATCATGATTTTCAAAATTACATGTAAACAACCAGAAATTTTTTGCAAATGAATTTCCAGGAGGTTGAGAACAAGAATTTCAATATAAAATGTTAATTTATTATTTCATTGCTCTCGGAAAACAAAGTTCATTTATAGCATAGACTGGTATAGCATAAATATTACTTCCAAAAGGAATGACCAGTCCTAGAATATTTTGTTTATTATTAGACTTAAACAATGTAGAAAGTTTATTCTTGTAATTTAAATCTGAAAAAAAATTGAAAAAGTAGATTTAGTTATATCGGACAAGGCTTATATGTCCAAAAAAAACCGTAAAAATAGTTAAAATTAAATTGCGTTGTTTCATGTGATACAATTATAAATTTTGGTAATAAATTAATTGGTTAAGGAGATGACTTTAGACGGATTCTTCTAATTCTAAAAAATAGTAACAGAAGCATGAACATACAATAAAGTATTAAATCATCATATCTTTAGTCGTTGATTCGTATTCTCAAACTTAATACCATGTTTATTCGTTCGATTGACGAAACATTTTCCAAATGATAATCAGATATTGGAAAAGGAAAAACTATATTATTTTAATCATAAAACAAATAAAAACCACTGATGCTTCTTCTTGTATTTTTGGTAAGAATATTAACTTTTTAATAAATAGTGTTATACTTACTTCTCATAACGAATATACTTACATTTTGAATAAAAAAATCTCAAATCATGTGAAAGGAGAAATAAAAAAGTATAACAGCCAGATCATGCTACTAACAAGTTTCAATGAATCTGATAATTATGTTATATAAATGTTCTAATTGATTTTTAAACAATATTTACGAAGGATAACTACCGCATGAGTTTAATTTAAAAATTGAAGTAATTGTTATGTTGATACGCAACTTAATTATAGTTGATGGATCATGTAACGGTATAAGATTACAAATTACAAAATTACTTAAATACGATACTCCAGCAGAAAAAGAAAGTGGAGAAAGAATTGGATAGAGAGTTCTTATACAAAAAGTAACTCTTAACACAGGCAGTTGCTCATCGTTACCTTTCATGTTATACATAAAACAATTTTCTTTACTCTTAGCGTTTTCAATGATTATCAATAAATCTCAAGGTCAAATTTTTAATAATATTGGATTATATTCGAAGAAACCACAGTCTTTGCATTGTCAATAATATGTAGCGATGCAAAAATAGGAATAAAGTTTATATTGAAGTAAAACGTTATATTACTTAAGGGATAGATAATATTGATAAGAAAAAAAATTTTTGACGGTAAGTTATCTAAGGAAGATAAAAAACATTTTATTTATTTACATTGGCAAAAGTATGAAATCATCCAAAATATTCTTGCACTGTTTATTCGAATACTACATAAATGTATTGAATCAATCAAATTATTATTTGAATATAATTTTATGTTAATGCGCATTATTTGACATTTGACTGTAAATATGATTTGTATCTTATCATGGTAAATAGGGCAACAAGTGAGGTCCACGGTTTAAATATTTTTTAAGTTTATTCGTTGTTATTAATTAACTATAAGAAAATAATACCGCGTTCTAATATATATTTAATAATGCAATTAATAAGCTTTTAGAAAACTTAAGAAAAAAAATCAGCGCATAATAGCAGTACCGTAACAGAGGTGTGGAAATGTGCTTCTGTGCTGGAACATAGAAGCTTTATTAAAACTGTAAGGAGAGCTGAGACAGAAGGTTTAAATAGTCATGTAACTAGAAAAGACATGAAAACCGATATGATTTAATCTTGTTTAGAGATGCAGCTGAAGGCTGGCGGGAGAGAGTTCTTTAAATTTGTCTTAGACTATCTCGTTGTTGGATTATTGTGTTATGAAAGATAGTAAAAAAAGGACTAAAGAAAAATTTAACCCAATGAAAATAGGTAAAAACTGACAATAAGAAAATGTGCTGACAAATCATACAGCTAAAATAATCATCACATTTGAATAAGAAATAATAACTTAAGGGTAATGAAAATTGGCTATTTAGAAACTGTAAAGGGGGTAAGAGATTTTTTTACGAAATGTAAGGAGAGCTGAAAGCAGAGTTGCAAAAAGTAATTATGCTAAAACTGACGTGATAACAGATATAATTTAACTTTATTTAAAGATGCTGATGATGGAAGACTAAAGGTAGCTCTTTTAAATTATAAAGAAGGCTTATTAAGTTATTTGGTTCTTCAACTTTAGAATAATAAGAGGAGTTGAACGGGTGTCTTAACAAAAATGTAATCCAACAAAGAAATAGTAAAAACTAATAGAATTTTATCTTATTTAGAAGGAGGCTGAGGGGAGAGGGTGGTGGAGGGGCTGAGGGTGGCTTACGGAAATTAAGCAGGGGGCTGATGGGTAATGGGGGAAGGGCTAACCAATAATTAAACCAAATATAAATTACGTAAAAACTGTAAGAATTCCACCCCATTTGGAGGGGCCGTGAAGGCTGGAGAGGGCGGAGGAAGAATTGTGTGGACTGACCCTCCAAAATGACGATATATATATATGTATATATGTATGGGGCTTCGCCCCCCTGCGCGCTTTGCCCGCCAACCCCCTACAGTTCTAACTTAAATGGAGACTTTTTGAATTCCATCTGTTAGTAGAGAGGGGTTGGTGCCCAGAATTTCGTAAGGAAGAGAATTTTTATATTAACATCGTTAAGCATTAGTTATATATTAATCAGTAAATTTCCAAACAACCCAGAAGGTACTATTGTGGTACGTTGAGTGTTTTTTTTAAAACTCTACATCATGTTTAGAGAAAAACGGTATACATTGTTTTTCTATTGATTCAATTCTAAACAACAAAAAAATTTAATTACTTTAATCACATATAAAATATTTAAATTTTATATAACATACACTTTATACTATTTTTGTTACTTTTATGCATTCTACATTTTATCAATTGATATGAGTGTTTCGAAAAAATTTTTCATTTTCAGAGTCAATGATACATAAAGAAATAATTTCTTCACAGTGTTCCACACTGTAAATTGAAAAAATCGTTTGTACTTTGCACTATTGAAATTTTATTTAAAATCAAACTAAATTTTTTTTAATTTTTGAAAATGAATAATATAAAAGTTAGCGTAAGAGGGGACGGAAATTGTTCATTCAGGACTTTTTCGTCTTTTTTGTATAGTGACAAAGATTTCCACATGAGAGTTTGTTCTTTAATAATCACTTATGTTGTAAATAAATCGCAAAATTATTATGAATTTATAGTGGGAAACGATTATTATCAAAATGTAAGAAGTGGTAATAAATATATTAACATAATGTCAAAAAATATGACTTATGGTAAAAGTATTTAAATTAAAAGCTACTAAGATTTATTTAATGTTTACTTTATAGTTAATTTCTCGAATAACGATATTCAAACATATAAAAATTAAAATAGTCATCTTAAAATAAAAATTGATCTTCAAGGGAAAATAAAATTAAAAAAATTGCAACTGGTTGATTGAAGATTGTATCTCCAAAAGATCATAAAGGATTTTTTTTAAACTTGTATTGAATATAGTAACTGGTTTAACATCGTTCAAAGACATTGAAACATATAAAGGAATAACTCATGAAAGTCTTAAAGATACTGAAATTACAATGGGATTAATAGACAATGTTAAAAAATTCGACGATATTTTTAAACAAACAATTGCTGTTATGCTTCCATATCAATTAGGACAATTTTTTGCTTGGTTTTTAACGTCAGAAAACGTTCAAGGTGATAAAATATGGAATGAATACAAAGAATTTTTTACTAACGGTTTGCCTAATAATGAATATCATTTAGCTCTTCTACATATTAACCAAATTTTAGAATCAGAAGATAAATCATGTCGATGCTTTAATCAAACAACACCAAAAAAATGGAGGTAAGAAAGTAGTTATAGATGATGAAATATATTTCAGTTAACAAATATTCAACTCGATGTATAAAAGTTTCAATAATGACCAGAAAAATACAATTCATACTATTTGGAAACAAAAAAAATAATTTTTTTTTTATAGATTGTCCTTGAGGGTCAGAAAAAACTCATTTATATAAAACGTTAATTTATTTTTTTTACTTCTCAGAATAAAAAAATCATTTTAATGGCATGGACAAGCATAGCATCAATTTTGCTTCGAAAGGGGATAACTAGTCATAGAACTGTTAGACTTTCTTTAGATCTTAATAATATAGAGAGTGCATTATCAGAATTCTAGTCAGGTAAAAAAAATTGAGAGAGGTTAATTTAATTATTTGGGATGAGGCTTTAATGATAAAAAAAAAAAAAAAATATTAGAAATTGTAGACAGAACGTTAAGCGATTTATGTAGTACTGTAAAATATTTTGGAAATAAATTAATTATTTTAGGAGTCGATTTTCGTCAGAATCTCCCAGTGATATAAAACGATAATAGAAAAATTATACCTAACCAAACTAATAAATCTTCGTTTTTATGAAACTCATTTCAAATTTTAAAAAAAGAATTCAATATTCGTTCTAACGATTAAGAATTTCAAAAATTCCTAAAAATTGGATCTTAAATAATGTTCTCAAATATTTTCTAGTATCTAGAATTGTTCGATGAAAAGTATTATACTTACATTGCATAACGAAAACGCCTCTTATTTAAATAATAAAATTCTTAAAAAATTGACTGGGGCAATTGAAACTTACCATAGTATAGATAACGCAACTCATAAAGGGGTTGATAAATTAGATGATAATGTTTATTTCAATTTTCCGGTGGAAATGTTAAACAATATTTGTGAATAATTACCACCTCATAAACTAAATCTTAAAATTGGTACAATAGTGATGTGACTGAGAAATTTAAGTATACCAGATGGACTCTGTAATGGAACGTGTTTGCGAATCATGAAATTATTACAGTAAAACATAGAAAGAGAATTAATAACTTAAGAAAAAACTGCAAATAGTCTTCATTCCAAGAATAATTTTAGACACAGGAAACTCCTTAACATTATTGTTTATTTTGTATCGTAAGCAATTTCCAATCGTTGTGGCATTTGCTATGTCAATAAACAAATCCCACAGTCAAAGTTTCGATAATGTAGGTTTGTATTTAAAAAAACTCTTATATTTTCATGGTCAATTATATTGCTTCATCAAGATGCAAAGATAAAAATAATTTATTTGTTTATGTAGAAAGGCAAAAAAATACAGAAATAAAAAAATGTTGTTTGGAAAGATTTTTACATAATTTATCGTTTTTACTTGATGATTTTCATAGATAAATTGGCAATACTTACGGTAATAA
The DNA here is from genome assembly GCF_036245765.1 of Copidosoma floridanum. Classification (NCBI taxonomy): domain Eukaryota; kingdom Metazoa; phylum Arthropoda; class Insecta; order Hymenoptera; family Encyrtidae; genus Copidosoma; species Copidosoma floridanum. The sequence continues at coordinate 288,945 of NW_028321895.1, forward strand.
ATTGAAAGTGACTTGGTAATATTTCCTCATTTAACAAGTATGCATGACATGATGCATGAAAAATGGTGTGGGGGCCTGTGGGGGGGCTGTAAGGGCGCTGAGGGGGGTATGTGGAATGCCTCACCAAAATAACTATGTGTATGTATATATATATATATATATATATATATATATATATATATATACAGCGCCCTTACAGCCCCCCACAGGCCCCTACACCATTTTTCATGCATCATGTCATACATACTTGTTAAATGAGGAAATATTAACAAGTCACTTTAAATTTATTACCGTAAATATTGCCAATTTATCTATGAAAATCATCAAGTAAAGTCGATAAATTATGTAGAAATTTTTTCAAACAACATTTTTTATTTCTGTATTTTTTTGCCTTTCTACATGAACAAATAAATTATTTTTATCTTTGCATCTTGATGAAGCAATATAATTGACCATAAAAATATAAGAGTTTTTTTAAATACAAACCTACATTATCAAAACTTTGACTGTGGGATTTGTTTATTGTCATAGCAAATGCCACAACGATTGGAAATTGCTTACGATACAAAATAAACAATAATGTTGAGGAGTTTTCTGTGTCTGAAATTATTCTTGGAATGAAGACTATTTGCAATTTTTCTTTCAGTTAATGATTCTCTTTCTATGTTTTACTGTAATAATTTCATGATTCGTAAACACGTTCCATTACAGAGTCCATCTGGTATACTTAAATTTCTCAGTAACATCATTTTATATGTATATATATATATATATATATATATATATATATGTATGAATGTGTGTGCGTGCGTGTGTGTGCGCACGTGTGTTTTTGTGTGTGTGTGTGAATGTAAGTAGGAACATCCTACATGATTCGTACTTGAGAATCGCTATCGTAGCTGGTGAGGCTTTGTCGCTTTCTTGGCTGTCACACAGCCACAGCCATGAAACAGTTGTCCTACAACTTTTTTTTTAATAAAAGAGACGTAAGGGACCTTATTTCGCCGTTTTAGAACCAACTCTGCAAAGCAACGGAGTTGCTCAAGTGTGTGTGGTGAATGATCGAGCGAGGGAGGGAGCAAGCGTGCGATTGCGTTCAGAACAACTGCAGACTCAACCAAAATGTGTATCTACCTAGCAGAAAATTTAAATATTATAATCGCAGATAACTATATTACCAGGCATTAAGCCTCACTTTCGACAGAGTGTAGCCCAGTAACTCTGATATATAATATTAAACATTGTCGTCATCAGTTAAAAATTCGTTCATCGTAAAAATTTTGTTATTTGATACTACTGGCTACATAGACTATACAACAAGCTCTTTGTTTTCAAAATATATGAGACAAATTGTGTGTATCTTGGAGACAATAGTGGGATGGTCTCATAGAGTAAGAAGTAAATAACACATAAGCTAACATCAAAGTTACAAATTTTACTAGATTTGGTAAATCTTATGTACTTTAACTTTACTTAACAGTTGTATTATGTCTTATAAAAATGAGATTCTTACAAATAACGGAATAATTTCTCGCAACTAATTGTCGGCAAATGTCTATTAAACCACAAGAAATGAATTTAAAAAAAAAAAAATAAGGTTTTTGGAACTAATTTTTTTCTATTTAGCTACGCAAAATAAAATTAAATAAGATCTTTATGAATTCGTACACCTTCTGCGTAATTTACAAGGATCTTAGCATTGCCGCTGTCATCGTTACGTTTGTTTTGAGGTATATCACTTATTACGTGATCATTATTAAAACATTTAGTGGGTATATACATTATAAAAAATAGCGGTGATAGTTATAATGACTGATCCCGTCCGTAAGGTAAAGTGTTACTTCGCATCTGAATCATTGCATCTCTACTTATTTCTTAAAATCTTATAAGTTCGCTCAATAACACTTCAACCAGCTTTTAAGGTTAGGTTAGATTTTTTTTCGTTTATAAAGATATGTTTTAGTCTATGGGTCTTTAAAATTAAAGACAGTATTTATGCCCCATCACCTACTGTACATGCATCTAATAGATGATAAAAATAATCATTGCATACATACATATATACATTTATTTTTTTTTTTTTATATTATAGTGCTTTACGTGCGGCTCCTATAAAGGGCACTACACAGGGCACTTAGTACTTTGGAGAATGAAGGGAAGAGGTCGTCTAGACCCTCCTCGAGGAGCATTGCGTGGTGAAAAAGCATACGTGAAAAATCACAGAGGTACTTGCCCGAAAAAGTCACACTGGAAGGGAATCGAACCCGCAGTCTCCCGCGTGCCAATCCGCGACCTAGCCGACTGAGCCACCGCACGCTCTCAATACGTATATACATAGGATCGTTCTTTCTTAACGGGAGACCCCCTCAGTCTAAAATTCTATTGTGTCAAAAAAAATTTATTTTAGGCTTAAAATTTAGGTCTTAAATTCTAGTCCTATTTATCGAGTAGCACCTATTCATTTTTGATTCTGCAAAACCCGTATGGCCCATGATCAGGGAGTTAGTAAGAAATGACTCGTTTTCTGCAAAAGACCCCCCTCTACCCTCAATTTTATTGTGTAAAAAAAATTGATTCTGGGCTTACAATTGAGATTTTAAATTCAAGTTTTGTTTCCAAAGTGGCACCTACTGATTTCCAAGTCATTAAAACCAATATGGGGCTCACAATCTGGGAATCACTAAAAAATTACTTGTTTTCCGCGAATGACCCCCCAACTACCCAAAATTCGATTGTGTAAAAAAAATACAATTTTGGCCTCAAAGTTTGAGTTTTAAATTAAAGTTTTATTTGCCAAGCAATGCCTATCAATTTTTAATTCTGTAAAACCAATATGGGTACCACAATCTGAGAATCATTAAAAATTACTCGTTTTCTGCGAATGACCCCCCACTGCCCAAAATTTGATTGTGTCAAATAAATATAATTTTGGGTTTTAAATTGAGATTTTGAATTCAAGTGTAATTTGCTAAGCGACACCAGTCAATTTGTAATTACGTAAATTTAATATGGTGCCCACAATCCAGAAGTTGCTAAGAAATCTTTTTTTTTTAATGGAAGATTCCCTCTGTCCTAAATATAATCGTGTTTTAATAATCAAATTTGGTCTTTAAATTTAGGATTGTACCTAAAGTTTAATTGGCTAAGCAGTGCCTATCACTTACTGATTTCAAAAATCCAATATGGCGCCAGCAATCTGGAAATTACAGAAAATGACCATAAAAGTTAGCTAAGCTTAGGTTACTTTATCTAAACAAAAATATTGTTGACTGTAAGTGATTAAATAAATAGTCTTATAACAAACTATTGTTTTAGTTATTTAATGTGTTTTCTGACCTTAAAAATTATATAGAGAATTAAATTTACTAATAATGAAATACGAAAAAAAATGATTAATAAGTGGACAAGCCCATCGAATAATTTAAAAATGGTTACTTGAAAATATATGTGATTTCTGATTACAATCAAAGAAAAAAATTAGTAAAATTCAAAATGACTGAGTTGAAATGTTTTTTCATTGACCACAAAAAAATTTCTTCCTTAAAAATTTATAGTCCCAGTGGATAGTCTACATTCTGCTCTATAAGATTTTTAAGAACAGTGATTACTCAATAATTTTGAACATGGTGATTTTAAAATTAGAAGATTAAGATAGATGTCGTATAATACAGATAAAAATTTTAAATTCTCTTTAACGATCTTGCATTTTTTTGTGTAGAGTACTTAGATTCTTTCAGTGGAGCATGTAACGATGAAGATTTGTGTGATAGCTGATTAACATAGGAGTCATAAGTTAAAAAAAAAGTTATAAACTCGGCTAAATATATTAAAAATCTATATATTATCTATGTATTTTTGAGATTATAGTGAGACATACATAGGTATTTGAGTAAAAATATTTGTTTAGGCTGTCAGGTATATATCAAAAAAAGATTCACATGTTTTTTGTACTCTTTAATATTATTAAATATCAAGAAGAGTTTGCTTTGGATTGAGAAGTACTGTATGGTATCAAAGGAGTTCATTTAAGGTGACGTATCACCTCATAACTAGCGTGATTAGCTTCTGTTAAAGTAAGTGATTCATGGATTAGAGTGCTTGTGATAATCTAATTTTTAATAGTCGTAGGCACAAGGTAGCTTTTAAATTATAAATAACTTATGAGAAATACATTAGCACTTTTGAATTTTTAATTTTTATAGTACTAAAAGATGTTTTGTATTCATTAATACATCGCTTATAGAATATTTCCAACAGGCCACATGAACTGCAGAAAAGTTTACATGGTACATGAAAGTTTTTCATCTAATTTAAATAGCAATGTATTACAAATCGTAGGTCAATTCATAACTACTTGGAGCATTTTAATACCCTTTAACTAATAGAATTTCTTCTTTTTCGATTATAACACTATGATTTTTTAATATGTCTGGGACAGCAGGAGCTTTGCCTAGTCGTAATTTTAAAAATTTTTTATATTTTAAATGTTTTGCTGGAGTACAACGAAAACTTTTATACTTCCTATTTTTTACCTTTTCTTAGTTATAAAGCTTTCTGCTAATAAGATTGCTTCTGTTGGTTCACTCAAGAGACTGCATCTAGCAACTTCTCTTTTGAATATCGCTCTGACTCCATCTAATGCACCTTTTCTATGTGAGATGCATGAGTATGCCATTTTGCTTTAACATCAAAATCTTATTCATGATTCATAAGGTTTGTCATTGCAATTTATTTTTAAAGTGTTGCTTCACGCCATTACCAAAATAGATTTATTTTTCAGTCTACAGATGATCACGTTAGTATGAAACCAAGGCGGCTTGCATAGTGTACACAACCGCTGTGCCATGTTGCGTGCTTTCTGACAGAAAAATAAAAGTTTTCTGTTGTATATCACAATTTTTTGTGAAGTTAAAAACTACGGAAAAAAAGTATACTACGTATTATTAAAGTTAAACACTTAAGAAGCGTTTTGTTTTACATATTTAATAATTCAGAGACATCAAGAATAATAATAATCTCTTTTCTCTGTAATTTTAATTTTTTTTCTTGAAAGAATTGTGATAGTTGTTTTAAAATTAACGAATGGGGCTTTGAAATTGTTAACTTCTCACACCGCTGCTCTATAAAGTCTTCTAAAAAAAGAATTAGAGTATGAAAATTAGCCTTATCTGTTGACATCCATCTACTAAATTAAATATTGTTACCATTTTTTTCGATCAATAACTTCAATAAACATTTTGCAAAATCATGTGTTTTTAAGCATTTCCTACAAAGTCCAAGTGAGCAATTTTCTTTCAATATTTTTACAAGTTAGCTGTTGTAGGCAGTCTTTATAATTATTTGAAGATTCCTTCGACTTTTTAGTAAGTTTTTTAATGTTAAGAGCATCAAGCATTAGCTTGACATTTTTATAGAACGTACAAACGCATACACAGTGAGTCCTACTAGCCCCTGTGAGTATACAATGCGGTGGTCGTGATTCTGCAATCTTGCTGAAACTAACAGGGAAATTCTGTAAAGTATCTTTATACAAAGTATGAAGGCCTTTCAAATCAACAAGTAGAAGACGCTTTTGCTCATGACGTCGTCTTTCTTCTGTTTTGACGGAAACTACATCTTTTTCTCTGGCATAATTCTGCTGTTTTCATCATTCATGTAAGATTTTTGGACTTCATTCACAGATTGTGCACTTGAAGGACGACAAATTTTTTCTGTGCGATTTGCCAGTACATCTCTCAGAGTTCTTAGATTTTTGGCTTTTTTTGCAAGTTGCAAACTACATTGGAATTTTATTGCTACTTTTTGGACGCTCCAATTTTCAAGAACAATTGTTAAAATATGAATTCTGAGGTCGTCATTTACTGGTAAAGAAGAGAATTTTGTTTTTAGATCATTTAGAAAATCTTCCAGGTCACCTGCTCTTTCTGATAAAATACTTATATTATTTACTACACAACTTATAGCACCACTTGCATTATGAGAGATATCACTAGTTAAAAAATCATCTAAAGAGTTACTTGCTAGATTCTGATTATACGATTATATTCTTAAATTTAAACTTCACTCTAAGGTAAAGCAAATACGTCTTAGTTGAGAGACAGGACAAATTTTTATCTGTATCAGATAGGTGTAGAAAAGCACGCTTCAAAGTCTATAAGACATTTAAAATTTTCTCGTTTATGTCTCGGTATCCTCGAATTTTCATATGGATTACAACATGTATCAACGTGGAATGCTTTATTTGCAGACATAACGATGTAAATATATGACTAAAGTAGTGTTTTCTGTTGTTTTTTTGTCACTTTTATAAAAGATTTGAACTAAAGTTTGTTTGCAAATTGATTTCTAGAAAAATGTTTGGAGCTCATAAATCCCATATTATGCTCAATATAGCAGCACTCATAGTATTATATAAATAAAACTATAGTAAATAGTATTTTCACACAGACTAAACCATCAAATGATTGAAATCGACTGTAATATTAAGGGCAGAACATTTGAGTTATCAATCTTTTTCATACAAAATATTATTACTCAAAAATTAATACATGAGAATTATTCTTTTTGTAAGCAATAAATAAATATCACACAAGATTTAAGTGCATAATTTTGTAAGTATGCGTATACTTTCCAGTATGTCAACAAAAACTTGGGATGTAGCATAAATCCAAGGTCTTGTCACTGGCAAAAAAAACTCAAAGTACGATAGTGGATGATAGGCAGAGATGGTACGACACCGATCAGAAGTAAAGTATTAGCATGATGGCAGTTTAGATACATGGATGCTAAAACATGAATTTTTTCATTTATAATAAAATGTTTTTTATAAATAAAAAAATTATATTTATTATAAAATTTCATTTCTTATAAAATGTATGACAAAAAATGTTTGTTTGGTTTAAGTAGTGTATTTGAATAAACAAATACATTTAATTTTATAAATAGGATACTTGAACCACACAAACTTTTTGCCAAACATTTTATAGTAAGTAAATTAATGTTTCAGCAACCAAGTCCCTAAACTGCTACCACGCTAGTAGCTCATTCAGATAAGTAAACTTTTTTTTAGATAAAGTACTTTAAGTTTATCTGACTTTTATATCCATTTTTTGCAGTTTTCCGGTGCCACGCTACCACGCTAGTGGCTCATTCAAATAAGTAAACTTTTTTTTAGATAAAGTACTTTAAGTTATATCCATTTTTTGCAGTTTTCCGGTGCCATATTGGATTTCTGGAATCGGTAACTAATAGGCACCACTAAGCCAATAAAACTTTAGGGACAATCCTGAATTTTAAGACCAAAGTTAATTTTTTTCACGATAAGGCTGAATTTAATTTTAAACACGATAACATTTAGGACAGAGGGAATCTTCCATTGAAGAAGCGCTGGACATTGAGTGCTTGGGTACACAAGTAAGAAGTTATACTTCTATAAAATTATATGGCAGATAATATAATTATAAATATAAATATACCCTCCATAAAACGATATTGTGTGTACAAAGGTGGTGCAGTTATCGTTGGAATGAGTATACCTACGTTAGTTGGGTGTGGTTTTAATAAATATTTTGATATTTAATAATGTAAATATTATAAACAATATATTTTGGCACAATACAATATGAACAATGTCCCTTCTGGAAATTCATCAAACATAGATTTTTTTGACAGATATAATTCAAGCATCGAAAGTATACTCAAAATACCATAAGAAATACCTAAAAAAATTGGAAATTATTTAACTGTACCCCCTTTCACAAGTTGAATTGAAAAAATTTGCAGTTTAACATGTAACATAACGGAAAAATCACTAAAAATTACTTTTATAAGATCTGTATGAGCCCCCCAATTTTTATTTGTATGAAATATTACTTTTAGATAAACCTCTTTTATTTTTAAATAGATTTACATTTATTTTGGTTTCAAAACACACGAAAGAAGGGGCCAAGTAAGAGCAAAAATTGTGTATGTAAGCTGATTCATATAAAATAATTTCCAGCGTTGCTGCACATTTATGCGCTCCTTTCACCTCTCTAAATTTTGTGAAAAAAGGAAACGCAATAAAAATTAAATAATGTACTCATGCAGTACCGAAAATTTTTTTTTTAAATATGAAGATTATCAAAAAAGGTAAAAATTGTATAAACAATTATTAACTTAATTTAAAGATACAAATTGATGATAAGTTAATAAATTTTAATTAATACAAATGAAAGCCTTTCTGCTTATTTATACTGATTTCCAAATTTTTGAAAAAAAACGGGTATTAAAATATGGATTATTTAATAAATTATTTATTTATTAAATGTATAATTGAACCAAGAGTAAATAAGAACTTATACAAAAATATGTTACGAACTGTACGATAAAGTGAAGTAATCGGTTTTCCCATGTCACGCTCGCTCAGAGCAGAGTAGGTAAGGGGCTTGTCTAGCGTGCAAAAGGACAGGGGTTTGAATCTCTTTGAAAACTGATTGTTTTTTTTTTCTATTTTTTTTTTTAGAAATTGGTTACAAGAAAAAAGAAATAAATTCAAAATGTGTACTGTAGTAAGTGTGGGGCTTTGAGGTTGTGTAGTCTATAGGGGATCGAAAGTACGTCATGAGGGGCAGGACCAAGTTGAAAAACCAAAGAAAAATCTACTTCAGTTAACTTTTTTTCAAGGTCACCAATCTGAAGTCGATGATTCACTCCTTAGGGCAGAGCGCACCTATAGAAGTATGACTTCAAAAATGACTTTCTTAGCATCTTCCAGATCGCAGGCACCATATTAAATTTATGTAATTATAAATTAACTGGCACCACTTGGCAAACAAAACTTAATTTCAAAACCTACATTTTAAGCTCAAAATTAAATTTTCATTCGTGGATTGTAGACACCATGTTGGTTTTACGGAATCTCAAATTGATAGGCACTACTTGGTATATAAAACTAAGTTTTAAAACTAAAATTTTAAGCCAAAGACTAATTTTTTTTAAACAATAGAATTTTAGACAGAGGGAGGTTTCCTGTTGAGAAAGATCTACCCATATATTTAGTGCATTCCACGACAAGTGTTTCGTTAAAAAAATTAATTTGGTTGAAATCTATGTGTATTGATAGTCTTTCGTGAGAAAACATCACTTTTATTTTTTCAATTTGTTTAAGTCAAACTTCTTAAGGTGCGCCTCATGTAGGGAGTTAACCAGTGAATATGTATATATATATATATATATATATATATATATATATATATATATATATATATATATATATATATATATATATATATATATATGTACATATAATATTTGCATATATATTATATGTATGCACACCAGCCAGTGCTGACTGTGCTACGTAAGCAGGGGATCTACTTGTCTGTCTCTTTTGCTCTCTCTCCTCCCCTCTTACATGCGTACAACAGTGCATCGCAGTTACTTTATCTATATTCATGATATAGCTTCTCTCCTAATAGTATAGTATAATGCTATTCACTACTTATGGATCGCATGTTCTAGTGTTAATAATCTTGAGGATTAGGTATGACAGGGAAAGGAACTTCGATGTTACATAGTTATACAAAATGTCAGGTGTTGCTAGAGTAAGAGCACATACTTGTTTTCTGCTTTTCATCGGAGGGGTAGCAGCCTAACTGACACAACTCTATACAAAATGTGCTGTGCTTTTTGGTCACGTTCACTTAATATTTGTCTCTTTTTATTAAGCTGAACTATTTCAATTATTACAATAAGCTTACAAAATTTAATTGCCAATTTACTTAGGCGTGCTTCTTTAGCACATTGATTAACGCAGTTCGCAGTGCACATTGTAACTATGCGGAGGGCCATACCCTGAGCTGTTTATGATTGCCCTGGCTGTCCACATTTGCTTCATCATGCTCATTAACAGTGACGCTGTCATCAACATGGGTGCCTTCATTGGCTAAGCTCTGTAGTGCCTTTTGTGGATGTTGGTTTTTGAGTATAGTAGGCACATTTTCTGAAGCGGTTGACAAGTACTGTTTAAATGGCACTTGTGCTAGGTGTCACCAGTTACGTAACATAAGATTCCCGTTCTTTGTTTTAACAATAAAAGACTAAGGACTAGTATCGATGGACGTTATTTTTCCATACATGCACAAGTTTATTATCTAAACTTTGTTACAAACGTTTATCTCAGAGTTTCTTAACGCTATATCGTTAATTGTAAAAGCGCTCTTACTCATTTTCTTAAAGGTGCTTTCAACTTTTAATCAGCGAAAATTCTCAGATTTTTCAGTAAGATAGAGACGCAAGACTGTATTTTTCATGAAAACATCAATTCCAGTAGGAGAAAGCTGTTATAAAGAAGCGTTGTTTTGTATGATAATGGATCAAGTTAGATATCCTTATATTTTTTAAATAAGATCTTTGCTATTTTAACTGATATTTTTGCAGCCCAATTGCTTTTTTAATATTTTAGTAGAATTGTAATGTGTGAAAAATCAAATTCATCCGTAAATTGTCAAGATTTTGATGAAAATCTGGTACTATTATAGCATTTTAAAGCTTCTGGATTATGAAATTCAGTGAAAATTTATCTGATAACAAGTCTGTAAGCTTTATCGAGTAATAATCCGAGGCACAATTTACGCCAAAGGATAAGCAGGTGAAAATAAATCTCTCTAACGGAGTACTAAATGTAGTAAGGGGTTGATTTTTTTTAAGCAAGATTTATCTGGTGGCACCCTGATTTTGCGTATATTTTGTAAAAAACTTTTGTTCCTTTCAGCATTGCTAACGTTACATTAACTTTTGCAACCAGGTGAAATGTATGCTTGATGCTATGCAACGTAGTTGTCTATCAACACAAATCTATCAGAAAGTCTACTGGTACAATTGCTTGTTAGTTTACTAAGCAATCTAACTCCTTCTTTTGATCTTTCAAAAGTAGTATCACCATGGTGCGTGATTATGACTGTAAAAGTGCATTAACATCATAATTTAATACAATTTGAAGTGAACCTTCAAAGTTATCCATATTATTAAATAGTTTGTTAAATTTACCAATTAGATCATACGTGGCAATGGAACGTGGCTCTAAAATACGCACCACCTTTAGTAGGTTCAAATTCCTAACTTCTGGTCCACCAAGCAAATTACGCTTGAAATTACTTAAAACATAAACGTTATTTCTGTATATGTGAGTATTTCGGATAATGTTAAGACGTATTACGCCAGAATCAGCTATTTTTTGCCTTCTCGAGCAAGAGGTATTTTGTCAGTGGCCTTAATCTCCTGAAGAAATGTTTTTTAAATATTTTTTTGCCGATTCACACTTATATATATTAAGCATTTCAATTGGCTTTGAAAGTTTTTAACCTGCAAATTAATTGCCTAGTTGCTCTCGCTTACTGACGTAATCGTCATATACACAGAAATCACTTCCAAAAACGACGTTGCTGCTGTCAGTGCTGCCATCTTCTTCTACTGGTGCAACGCATCTGTGCAGTTTTGAAGGCCGTCCGCATCCGTAGCTATTCCATTCTTTTAAACAAGTTTTGATGTTAGATCCTGGCTGCGTATAGTTTTTTTGATCATACCTTTGAACTTCAGCTTACCTGGCCCCATTGGTTGATTTTTCGAGAGTGAAATCAGCTGTAAGTTGTAGTCTTTCTAAAGTTTTAGTGTTACGTATGCCAATAATAATTTGATTACAAATCAAGTCTTCTTTAAGAGTAGCTTAGTCGCATGACTCAAAAAAACTACACAGCGTGGTTATAAGGAGTTTAACAATTTTATTTGCTTGCTGTACATGAGCATTGAACTAGTAACGGTCGAAGGTTTTATTTCCTTTACGTAAGAAGTACTTTGTAAAATTTTCCCTTACTTTTTTAAGCTTTGGTGCTTCGTTCATTGTTGATATCATCTGCTAACGTATGTCCTCAGTTTTTTCTATCATATAGCACAGAAGATCAGTTTTTTCTATCTCCAGTTAGCGGGAAATATTCGCTACGTTAGGTGGCATCACTGCTAGGTGGCATATGTACGGTGCTCATAGATGGTACAGCAACACGAGATTCTCATAACTCAACTCTTTCTTTAGATCTTTTAAAAGTAGTACCACATAACTCATGCTGTTTGTAGTAGTCACACCATCTATAACATTTGCACAAAAACTTTACGAGATATTTTGAAAGATTGTTAAATCATGTAGCTTGTGACTCATACTTACAAAGAATACTTGTTTTACCTTACAAAGTTTACTCCTGACATCATGTTCTGGTACATGTGATATTAATAATAAGTTATGATGAGAAAAAGGACTACGCTGTTACTAAGTGATACAAAATGTTAAGTGTTGGTAGAGTAAAAGTACAGTATCACAAAGCATGTGACTGCTTTCATGTTACTGACTCAGGGATTTATATGGAGATTGACAGTGCCTAAGGTAAAGTGTGTGTCATTCTTTTTCCCCTGTTTTGAGCAGTCCATTGCGGCAAATCAGCCAAACTAAACACGTTTTCAGCATCAGAGGAAAGTACCAAAATGTGCATACGATAATGCCTAGTAAATGAGGAAGGAATATGTGTGTATACATGGATATAGCTATCTATCGCTGCGTGTATGTTTTGTACGTAAACTGGCTGCCTCTTGCTTAAGCTCTTGGCTCTCGACTCATACAGCTCACAGCTCCTGCATGCATGTATGTGTGTATACATAAAATAGGTATGTATGTTTTTACACTACGACTTAACCGATGTGCTTACACAAGCTGATTGAGGGGCAAAAATGTATGTTACACGGATACATAAATACAATCGTAACCATTCTAAAAATAATAAATCATTTCTTAAAGGCAAAGCTACATTCTACATATCCTTGATATAAATTGATTTATTTTTTATTTTCTATCATGTATTATAAGAATGATTGTCGCATGACCAACACCTAATTCTTATGATTAATTTTGCGATTAGCAGAAATGAGTTATAAGCACATGAAAATTTCAATATTAAATTGTGAATAATCATAATAAACATATCAAATGAAAAATTACAACAAAATAATAAAAAATAGCTATATGTCTATTGTTTTTTTTTAATGTCAGTTAGATAGAGTGGATTATTTTAGTTTTAGGGTAGCCAAAACTAAAAAAATTTGTATTCGTTGGATACAATGCTTCCAATAAGAATTGATTATACATGTGTGACGTAATATTAATTGTACAAATAGTAATTATCTTTTTTCTGGGCAGTTTGGTGAAAATTTCTGTTTTATTCCATATTACATGACTGACAATCAATAAATGTATTAATTTATACATCATACCAAACATGAAAGAACTTAGAAAGCATGAATTAAGTCTAATACAAAAAGAATGTATAAATTCCTTAAAGACCTATTAAAATTAGTTGTAATTTCATTTTTTCAGTTCTGCAGTTCCAAGTTTCATAACAGTTTCACTTCTGCCGGAGCCCCAAAACCCATACCTGGTTTTTTGCTTTGTCTCGTTCTCCTCCATTGTGCCTTAAAGTGTCCATATTTTCTGCATCTAAAACATGCTCCATCTTTTTTCTTTAAGTTTTGAATGCACTTCACACTGTTTTTGATAACATATTTTTTTCTTTCAATTAAAATATTTTTATTTTACTTTTTATGTATTCAACTGTTTAATTAGATTTTATTAACACATTGACAAGATAACCAATATAATTAAATGAACATTCAAGCATTTAAATTATGTAGTTTAATTTTTCTTTTTTAGTCACATTTGCACCAGCTTTTTTTAACTCATTAATAAATATTTCAAAAGCAGCGAAAAATGCACTTGAATTTTCAAAATTTTTATAATTTTATTTTTCCATTTTGTTTCTAATACAACTTTGCTGTGCAATAGACTTTTTGATGTACATTTCATCGAATATTTTCATTATTTTTTACGCTGTTTCTTTGTCCTTCACAAACTGTTAGTGACCATTTTGATTTCTACTACATATAACATTGATTGCTTTCAAATCCTTTTCGATCCACTCTTTTTCTGTATCCATATTTGTCACGGCTCTCTTTGATACAACGTCGCAGCTTTTTGGTTTTAAAATAATCGTGATTTCTTTTCCAAAACTCAAAGTTTTTTCCATTAAAGACTGAAATTTTCACTTCATCCACCATTTTGGCTTCTTCTTCTATATCTGAATCTTCTCGATTTTTTTTTTACTATAAGTACTTGTTATTATATAAGTACTAATTCTTGTTATTTTCAGAACACTTTTTCTTACATACTGAATTAGTGTTGGATTAACACAATTTTTTAATTTCATAAGTGTTGTATTAACACTTTTACTTGAACCGATAATAGTTGATTATCACGAGCCATCAAAGCAACACGTACGTCAAAACAAAAAAAACAATAACCATGGACTTGGTGACCATGTTAAATATATATACTATCATGTAGTTGATCAATAAAGAACATTTGTTTACACTAAAATTCATATATTTTGCAGTAGAAATAAAGATTTAATAAGATTACAAGTTCCCTTCTCATAATACTGAGAGACTCTACGAGAGCGTGCGTGCGTGGCAATGGCCATGTTCTGTCTTACCCAACTGCATCACTGTATCAACTACTCAACAGATGTCACTACTTACGCATCTAATATGAATTTACCTTTATTCCAATAATCATGTAGAAAATCAAATGCCCTTGATTTCCAAAATAAAAGAAAATAAAAAATAAAGTCAACTATAACGAGCTTTTCATGTGGTAATCGTTTTTACATATTCGTCTATCTCTTTTAAGTATATTAACTCCAAGGCGCATTGATATTTGTTCGTAAACTATTAAAAATAAAAATTACTTAAACTTCATACTAGTTATGTAGAAATTAATAATCATTTATTAGAAGAACACCCATTTTTGCTTTTCTTGATATTTATTCCAATTTTCTGAAATACTCTTATAATCCTATAGTAACTGAGAGATATACCATTTTTAAACGCAGATAAATTTAATTAAATGAATTGCAAAATGAGAGAATTGAAACTGGAGCACAATTGACACAATATTCAACAGCAATGGTATTGAGCTCTAAACGACGTGGTATTACGAATGAATAATTTATTGGGATTAAGTTGATTCCTCTGGTACGACATAGAGCACGTCTACGAAGTGACCTCAAAGAGTCTTCCTCCTTCTATGGCGAGAAATTGTCAGCAACAATTCGCGAGCTTTACTTGGTCATCGAAATCCAATCGTCTTTACTTACGGTTACAAATCAACCAGAGTTTGAGCCAATTAGAATTCAACACAAGAAAAATTGATACCGTATGCATAGAATAGCAAAAAATTTTTCGTAAAAATCAGTAAAGATACTTAAAATACGTATTACCTAATATCTTGTCTTTTATTTTATTTACGTGTTCCTGGTTTCCCCTATGTTAAGCAATGCTACACTTTACGCCCCAGTTGACTGAGCCTTTTATGGATGAACTTATGTTTAACATAGAATTTTACTAAAAACTACTATTGAAATTTTATAAACAAACTAAGAATGACTTTTTAAAAGGCTTCATTATTAGAAAATTTAATTAACGAAAGATTATACTATTTGCCTACAAAAATTTTGAACCTTAGTGACTCAATCAAACAATTTAATTTTGGAACAAAGCAGATTTTAATTTCCCAATATTAATTACTTATCAGCAACCTTAGAAGGTTAAACCAGATCTTTAAATAAATTTACTAAACCGAAAATGTATCATATTGTATTTAACTAAACTTTTTGTTCCTCACGGAAATTTACATTTTTTATCCTAAAAAACTGCTGAAAATAACTAAAGATGTAGAGAATATTTTTTTAAATTTGTGTGGTAGTCTAAATAAGGTATTATTCTAGAGAAAAAAACATGAAAAATACCATTACTTTTGATGCAAGCTTGTGTTGCAATATCCGATCTCATCCATTTGTTGTTCAATAATATCATTAAGCTAAAATTGTTTTTAAAAAATTTTCTGGTTTTAAATAGTCTCATTAGTTCTTTAACAACGTTTTGTACAATTATTAATCAGGTTGTAAGAGGTGTCATCCTCTTCAAAAGTGTTGATCATAATCACTTTTTTTAAATTGGTGTGAACTAACCAAGTATTATAAAATTAATAATATAATCATTTTTAACTTTGTAAATGATATTTGTAGATCCATCTGAACAAAAATAAAGTAAAATTAAACATTTTTTCCACTTTTAGTATCATGTTATTATAAAAAGAATTTCAACCTAAGAGAATTATACAGCTAATCAATTTACGTAGAATAGTCGTTACGCAACGTATACATAAAAATTAAATACATTTATTAAAAAAAGTTATATAGTATCATGAAAAAAGATGTGAAAAAAAAAGAAAGTTTGCCTTGGGTGGAACTTAATCCCTCAAATGCTTAAAGCAAAAGTATGCTGTGTGGTTCTTCTACCTGGATTACTAACGCACTGTTTTACATAGAAGTCTAAGTGACATATGTTTGTAGGGAAGATCTAGAGTTCAAGTATAGCTATCGATTTTTTTTTTACAATTGTAATTGTGTCAAAGGTTATTTCACTAACAAGTTGAATTACTATTTTCCTAAATATTAAAAAAATTACTCGTTCTTTTTAAATAAATTATATGCGTTGAAGAATGATATTTCCATTCCAGAAAAGTCATTTTTTATTAAATCAATATAGGAAGAGAAAAGACAAATGCATAAATTATAAAAATACAAAATTTTTAGTGATCTAAATATTTATTATGCATTCATGTTTTTCAACAAAATAGTACATTTTTATTAATTACGTTAACTTTTTTTCGTTGCTGCAATAACATAAATCATTTAAGTTGTGTAAATGATGATTTCATAGACATGAGGGTACAGAAACCGACATTAAATATCGGGGCTTATGGTTTTGTTACTTAGTTTTTCATTTTAGACTAGAAAAGCTCTTAGTACTTAGCTGTACAAGTATTTAACGCTTTTTTAACGAGAGATACATGACTGGACATGTAATAACTGTCCAACATTTAAAATCGCTCTTGAGGGAGCATCAAATCAAAAGTAGATATTGATTTACATATTTACCATACAGCATTGACGATATCACATATTCCTGTGGTTCTGAAGATCCATTATTCCTGTACAATATAGTTCAATACGTATATTCTTACATTAACATCCTTGAATCCTCTATTAATTATTTCGTTCACCAAGATAGTTTTAACCATGTTTGTGGAGATATTATTAATAAAAGGATATCCTATTCTATGAGCTGGAGTAAAAGAGGAATTGGCAGAAACTACGACAGTTTGAACGGCTTTGGAGCGGTTATTGAAATTTTTAGTAAAAAAGTATGAGTTACACAACTTGAAATAGTCAATGCTGTTGGTGTGATAAAGGTTACATTCGCAAAGTTATGACTGCAGAAAAAATGTTAAAGGTAGTGCCTAAGCTATAGAAGCTGATGCTAGAGCAGAACTCTTAGAAAGAAGAAAGTTAGTAATATCCAAATTCATAAATTGGCTGAGAATAATCATCTAATTAAAAACTTCGTCAGCGAATTGTGTGAATTGTTCATCAGTTTTAAGGAGTAAGAAAAAACAGGCATTATAGCTCATTTCAAAAAATGTTTTTGCACGATATTGCTAAAAATAAAAATAGTACGATTAGTTATGTGAGTAGCTTGAAAAGGTTTCCAAACTATTTTTTAAACAAGTGTAAGTGCTATGTGTTGTGTTGTGTAGAAGTAGCCGCCCCTAATTACCCTACCGTAGTGCATTGCAGTAAACCCAATTCTCCTATCGCAAGTTACCAGATAAAAGACATTGGGTTGTAACGGATTACAAGTGAAACAGCAAGCCAAGATAGTCGAACCGTCGTCTTTGTAGCGTGCCACTCCTCAACTGTAATTTAACCTAGTATTATTTAAGTAAATATACATTTACTAAACGTTCAAATATTGTCTCGCTATATTAACTCGCCTTGGGCCAACGTCTACTGTCGCTGCAACAGTATAGTAAGTTAGCGTACGTGGTATTAGTGAATGCATATTAATAAATTAAAAGGCTATTAAATATTAATAGCTATACAATACTATTGGTTGCTACAATTGGTGCTGCATAAGACCTGGAACAACCCAATCCCAATTCCCAAATTCCATTATATAACGAATAAGGTAGAATAAAAGTAGAAGCACACTTTAGTAGAAATCCCTGGCTAATGTGTCACATTATGTATATATCTAAAAAAACATCCTTCAGGACTTGAACACGTGATCTCATGCATACTTATCCTCACCCAGGTATTTGAAACTCGATTACTTTGGGTTATGGTATAGTTTGTAATCAATATTTAATGTAAATATTTATATGCTATTTATAAATTAATTTGGTTAAATTTTTATAGAAACTGTTTACTTAATGAACTTATTTTGATAGTTAAATAGTTATTTATGAGACTAAAAAAAGTATATTTTATAAAAGCAGCTCTGCTATATATTTAAAAATAATTATTAATTTATCTTGAATTTGTTACATTTACAATTCGTTTGTACGACTTTCCTAATTTTTTCAAAATTTTTTGAAATTTTTAGTTATTGTATAAATATATTAGTAAGTTTTTATTGACTTTTATTCATTCACACAATTTTTCTATTCGTAACTATGGTAATTTTTTGACTGAAGGACATTCGTCACATTTAGCGAGAGCAGTTTGCAGAGGTAAGAGGAGCAGAAATATCTACACTCACGCTGAAGTTATTTTTCTAACATGGATGTACTTACATATATGCTTTTAGACATACTCAACCACTTCTTTCGTGTGACATTAAATGAAAACAATGTGTAAATCTAGGAATTTTAAGTCTTAGTAGGCTTATCTAAAAGTAATCTGTCATACAAAAAAAAATTAAATGATTTCTACGGATCACATAAACACAATTTTACGTGTTTTTTCCATAAGTTAACATATTAAATTGTGATTTTTAAATTAAACATATAAAATAGGAAACAGTTTAAAAATTCTCTATTCTTTGTGGATATTTCTTAATTTATTTCAAATATATGTTCAATGAATGAATAATATATCAAACAAACGTGTGTGTGATGAACTTCCTAAAGAAACGTTCACTGGTATGTTTTACTACACTATTAAAGAAAGTGATAATACAGGATGGTTTTTCTAAACCTTTACAATTATATCTTGGATATTAAATATAGACTAAAAATAAGTGTGCGAACGTGACCTTATAGATATAAACAGCATTAGTGTGAAAGAGTGGTTCCAACGATAATTGCACCACCGTTGTACACAATATCATTATATAGAAGGTGTATTCAAATCCGTAATTATATTGTTTACATACAGTTTTATACAGGTAAAACTCCATACTTGGGTACCCAAGTACCCACTGTCTACTAGATTAATAACTTCTCATCTTGATATTTTGATTTTGCAGAAGTATATACTTTATTAGTGTATAACGTCACAAGGCCAGAAAATGGCCGATGTGCAGCCACGAAGAGTGCGTTGCCCAAGGCTTCGCTTGGTAATGAAAAATAGTGACATTTTTTTTTTTTGTTAACTCGTATAGAAAAGTTTGCTTAGTTTCAATTTGAATAGGTTGGTATAAGTAGACGTAGGAAAAAATAAATCGTTTGGTGAACCATCCGTTCCTCAAACATTAGTCCTGATGAAGTGCGAATGAACAATGGATAATCAAACGTGCTTCATAATGGGAGCGATTTCTTCGTGATGGGTCTTTTAGTTGCTCTGATTCTTTCAGTACGAATATGGTTCATCTTACTGAAATCGGCATATTTTAAGGGCTGGAATGGACAAACGCTTAAAATGAATGTTTATTGTCAAAATATTTTTTTCGTATTGTCTGTGACCATTTAAAGCAAAATTTTTTTGGCTTTACTGAATCTGCACGAGACAAATTTTAACAATGAATTTTTTATTCTATTTTTGAAAAATGGGAGCGCTCTTACTGACTCACAAAAAATTTCATTATGATCGAGATGACGGCGCTGTCGATGCTAATGTGACTTTCTTTTCACTTTGATATCATGTACTTACCATAAAAATTCGTTGAAGTCGCTATCTGAGTCAATAGTCAAACATTAAATGAAGATACAATGCATTTTTTATCGTTACGGGATAGCGTTACGGGCTCTTAGCAAAAAAAGGAGCGTTACGGGCTCTTGTAAATTTGTTCAAAAATCAATATTGTGATACACCAGATATAAATTAAACTTTAACACTGCATTTATATTATATAAAAAACAGCTACATTTTAACCCACTACCTCTCGAGTCAATAACCAAATGCTTTAAAGAGATACACAAGATTCTTTAGCATTACGGGTTTTTGAAAAAAAGAGCAATACGGGCTGTCATAAATCGGTCAAAAAATCGAGATTGTAACACACCAAACGCAATTCAAACTTCGCCACTGCACTAATATCATATATAAAACAGCTGAATTTTAACCCACCATCTTCCAAGTCAATGATCCAACTCCTCTTAAAGTTACATGACATTCCTTAGCACTACGGGTTCTTAGTTTTTGTTTTGGGGAGACAGAATTTGCAAATTCACGAGCCTGTAACTCTAGATTATTGGAATAGAAGAATCGAAAAAAATTCTTGCAACATCGTCAATCCTCATTGAATATAAAGCGTCTTAATTGGAACGCCCAAATTTAATTACGTGCATTTGTGAGAGCATTTTCCCTTGAAATATTTAATTTATAGGATTTCAGTACCACAACTGTAACACCACTAAAGTCTTGAATACAAATTTTTTTTTGTTTTTTCAAGTGCGTGAAAATGTTGTTTGCATTACAAACTGTAAGATCGCATGACGCAGAACAATTAAGAACTCCTTATTTTGCTTCCAGGTGTTGTCAAAACTGCAAATTTTTGAACGAGACATGAGCCCGTGACGCTTATTAAGCCCTTTTTTTGTATCTCAAACTAAGGGGATACTTTTTTATGGTCTAAATTCTATTGTTCTTTTAGAAGTGAACATCCTTTAATTAATTAAAAAAGTTTTTGGATCGATGTCTCTCTAAATGACATTGTAATCGACTGGAACATTAAATATGCTGTTTTTTGGTAGAATGACCCATATCTGTATTCATTGTTAAATAATTAATAATAAAATAAGTAGTGTGGATTATTATATTAATTTTTTTTTCAGGCTTATAGATTATGTAATTCTTCAAGAAATGTATCGCATTTTGAGGTGGCTTTTGTTTATTTAATTCCTACACGGTGAATGTGTTATTGTGTCACGGTTTATTTGATAATTCTTACATAAATATTTTGCCCTAAGCATTTTAATTCCTTTGAGGATTTTTGCTGTCAACTCATTGTTATGATAAGTAGCAAAACTTGGATACAATTGTCGTCCATCATCGCGCACGGTATCTAGTTGGTAGTAGTTAAGATATCTTAGAGGACCGAACGTCATTAGCAACTGTGTGTACTTACCTCGATTTATTTTAGCTACAACCTTAGATACTACTTTTCACTGAAGAAGGTCATGGTCTTTAGGATCATTATCTTCGTTAGTTGTGTTTTGGTTTTCCGTATTTTTAATTTTTACATCTTTTGGCTGCTGAGTTGTACAATATACTATTGTGAGGCACATGTCTTTAACCTATTTAGCAGTTTCATATGTTATATGAATGGAAATAACGTCCTCCTGTTTTTATCGTTTAGTTGGAAAATAGATATCGTCTATTGGATACTTATGTTGGAAAACGATATAGTTGGTATTCTGAGGTTTTTCATAAGGAGGCTTATTTTAGTCCCGGTACAACTCATTCTCACAAATTATAGTATTAGAGCAGTTATTTCTTTATTATCATTCGTAGAAGCTTTTACTGTTGCAACAAGTCTTATACTTTCATTTAGTACTTTGATTTCAACACCAATAGGCACTTGTACTTTTTTTACTGATGATTTAATTGCCCCTTCTACTTCCATTACTGGTATTGCATTTAGGGTTGCTACCTTAACTGCTGCATCACATAGTTAATAATATTTAGCATTATTTCTGGTGTATGGTGCGATATATGGCTGTTCTTTCAAAGATGGCATAGGACCAAACTTATTTATAAATATCTTCATTTAATATTTATCGATCCGCCCTTTAATCATTTTATCCAACAAACGCCCCTTCTCCAATATATTATGAATTCTAACTAATTTCTTATTTATTACGGATGCGGGTGCCATTAATGCTCCTTGATTCCTCAAGTTATCCGGTGAATAAGGTAATAAATTGAATAGCTCCTGCAGTGTTTATGCTGCTGTTAAACTGTTTGCTGCATTTTCTGCCTCCTGTGGTGAACGAAAAACCACCTCATCAATCGAGTAACCCATATCACAGGGTTCCTGTTCTATAGACCGTACTATTCTGAAATTCTTAAGTATTTCTTTAGCATAAGTCAACTATAATTTTCTCACAACAGTACGTGGAGTCGGAGCCTATCCACCATAGCTTCAACGACTTTAGGGTTTTGTTTATCTACTGTCAATGTGATTCAATAAGTGTAATTGATAACTATCTTATAAACTTTTTTTTTTCTTTATGTGAAAAATTCTGAATCATATCTACAATATATATATATATATATACATTGTTCCAAATTGAACTCACTAAGATAGTGGACTGTATATTTTTTGTATCGCACGCTGGATTTAGGGGAGCGTGAAAACGGATGTAATAAAAGGACACTATAATAAGTGCACAACACACTTTTAAGCACTTTAGCTATTTATTATAAAAAACAATCTCTCTATTCAATTCTACTTTAACAAGTCATAATACTTGCTTACATGCAAGATAAAAAAAGGCAGAAATAATTTTTGAGTCAGACTGAGAAATTACGTGTTAGTCAAAATTGTGAATCGTTTTCGTTACAATAATCTTACATAAAAACGATACACGTGAAAATTATAACACGAGCGCAAAGTGACTTACCGAAAAGGGCGTTTGAGGCTGACTAACGATAACCACAGCAGCAGCAAGCTGCTGGACAAAAGTAAGTGTAAACAGAGTCTATTGGTGTATTAATAGACGCGCGCACGCTTCTGATTGGCCCTTATAGGTAAGAGAATATCCTAAAGCGCGAGATTTCCAATCTCATAAACTAAATTTTCTATTTACATCAGTACAATGTTACTGATGTTGCACATATATATATATAACTTAAGCTTTTAATAATTATTTTAATATTTAAAGTAATTTTAGAAAAATTATGATAAATCAGTTAATCAAAGTATCATAAATCTAGATGTATGATCTTAAGCTTTTTTTTAAAATATTTGTTTTTAATAGTTGTACTTAATATGAATTCGCTTGTTGTTTTTATAAAATCCAATCCAATCTTTAAACTAGGTGATGCATTCTCTTGACGTAGAATGTAGCTTGTTGACTATCAATGTTTTATCATTAGGTTCATTTCTTCGACCATTGATTTTTTCTCATAAATCGATGATTATAATAAAGGTCAGCCTTGTTTCTAAATTGTGTGTACATCACTGTCTTCTGCACATAATGACACATCTGATATGTTATGAACTAAACTTGTTGCTGACATAGAGGGTGAGTCAGTTTCGTGTTTATTTTGTAATTTGTACTACGTTTGATTGGTTTGGCGTAATTCTTTGCGATATTTGGGCTCATCGTTATGCAACGCTAAAATAGTGCTTTTAGGATCCATGTACTTTTGATATTCTTAAAATAATCTTCTTCACCGATCTGAAACGGCATATTATTCGAGGATAGGAAATTAAGAGAAATGGTTAAAGAAATCTCTTTCCATTTTCAATTCTTCTATACTCAACGGTAAAAGACACATAACTATTTTTGGGTTTATGGTTTGTGTATCATTATCATTGTTTGACGATTTTGGTGAAAAAATCTTTTCTGTTTGACAAATAGTGAGTCTTATCTTAAAAGTAGAAAGTGCCTGAATTTATCCTCCTACATTTTAAGTTTTATCAGTTCTTTTAGAAAATTAATTACTGTTGTGAATGGCGGTAGTAATTTGATGTGTATAACTATGTAAATCCAGAAGTATATGCGTTTTCTTGATGTAAACTTTACTTTCTAGTTGTTTAATAACTCTATGTTAGAGAATATCTATGTTGATTTTAGTCCTTATTCTTACTTGCTAGTTAGCGTTAGTCATGAAGCATGTTAAATTAAATTACTATGGATTTATGAGCCCATTTTAAACTTTTAGGGTGTATGGCGTGGGAACATCAAACTTTGTGTCTTTGATGTAGGTCTAGTTTTTAGTGATTTAGGTGTTTTTTGTTTGTCTGTATTTTACTATCATTTTCTTGAAGTAATACACCATTTTCTCCTAAAATATTCTTATTTCAAGAAGTTTATTATCGTAGCAATCAAATTTGTGGGAACGTACTACTTTTTTTATCCAAAGTAATCTGCTGGTCCATTATTTAGAGGCCTTAATTTCTTATCAAATCTTATTTTTGCAAGTGATTTTCTCATTATTTGTTAATTTTCTGCCACAATCGACATTTCTTTAAGTCGCTTAATAAGATCTTATCATTATAATAGATATGTTCGTGATCTTTTATCATTAGGTATCTTCAAGGATAACCTTGCTACTCTTCTAAATAATAGTTTATAGGGCGTAAAATTTGTTGCTGCATAAACACTTGCGTTTTACGTAAAAGCTGAAAGTTTGGCCGAATTGTTCCAGTCATTCTTAATTTTACCGATGGTATATTATTGAAACTTTATCATAAGCTTCAATGGTTGGATCTTTAAAATTTAGGGGTTCTCTTGTCTTTATTCGTTTGATCTTCTTTTCTTGACATTTACTACATTGTCAGACGTAATTAATGATATGATTTCTCATGCCTGGCCGATAAAATTGTTCTGTTATTTACCAATAAGTTTAATCCATTCCGATAAGTTTAATTTCAAGAATTTTTAGATTAATTAAATTTATTTCCTTATGTCCTGCAAGAAGGCTGCCATGTAGTGTTTGTATTTTTTAATTACGTTCTTGAATTCTTGAAAAATTAACCTTACCGTTACCAACAGTAGTTTGTATAGGTGTTATATCAAATGCTGTTAATAATGTCTCTCTTATCAATCTAAGTTCCAATTTATCTCTAAGAACTCACCTTCTTGAAATTCAGAAATTTTAAAGATTTTGTCTTAATAAAATTGTTCTGAGTGATTGAATAGCTTTTGCAAGACCTTCTGGAGTTACTTAACTGGTATTTGTTTCACTATTTACGATTAAAAGTTTATTGTGTCCTCCACAAAATGTTATTAATATTTGGCCAGCTTTTGATTTCTTCCATTTTAAGTAATTAAAGTCCAGTGCACCTATCGATCTCAACAGTCTTGAGACAGATGTAACTAGTTGACATTTATTCCTAATTAAGTCAACTGTATTATCTCTTTTAAATGTTAAATACCTGGTGACTTTCGAGATCTAGCTTATCTCTATCATACAATCTTGTTACTGATAAAAAAATTCGTTCCAGCTTGCTCCAGTTCATCATCATTGTTAAATGTTTTCAAATATTCTTGAAGACTTTGATGATATTTCCTTATTTACTTTTGTATTTGTTGATAAGTATCTTTATCAATACCATTTGTCGTAGTTTTAGGTTGGTCTTTAAAACGTCGTCATTTGAACTTTTACTAAATGAAATGGGTGTAACGGAGATATGAGTATGACGATCCCCTTCAAGGTTGTTGGCAGTCCTCTTGGTGTGATAGTCGTTAAATTGGATGTTTTTACTTGTACTTTTCTCTCACTTTGTAATTCTGTTCTCCTTTTTTCTTTAATTTTTTGACTCATCATTATAACTCTTAATAATGGTAATCTGTTTTTTATATTTTTTCTGCATATAGTAAAGGTCCTACTAAATTTTAAGATAATGCATCAGCTTTGATATTGAGTTATCTTGGCTTGTATTTCACAGTGTATTAATAATCGGTGAATTTAAACATCCAGCGTATAAGACGCTGCCCCGAGTCTTTTCTTATACGCAAAAAATTTGATTGCTCAGAATCATCTACAAGAACGAATGTATAAGGTGATAAATACGACCAGAAATGATGCATTGCGTATAGAACAGCTTAGCATTTCTTTTAAGTCATGGAATAATTTATTTCTGTTTTATTTAGAGTTCTTGAAAAATAGGCGACAGGATGGCCAAGACCACTTTTTTCTTAACTCAATACCACTTCAGAAAATTATTCATTAGGCTTACAACATAGATGGTATTATAGTACTTGGAAATTATTTCCTTGCAATTTGGTCCTTTCCTTTTTTTTAAAAATCTGATAATCACTTATCCATTTCAGAAAATTCTTTAATAAATTATCTATAGTGTACTGCTATTTCTAAGAATTGTCTCATATTTTTTATAGTTTTTAGTAGGAAAAATTTTTCAACGGCTTGTATCTTTTAAGGGTCTAGTTAAATTTCTAGTTGACCTACTATATGCCCAAGAAATATTACTTTATGTTGGAAAAATTCAATTTTATTTAGTTTAAGTATCATATTTGCTGATCTTAACCAATCGAAAATGAAGCCAACTCTTTTAGATCAATTGCCTGAATAATAATCAAATACAAATACACTTACATTTAAAAATTTAATTAAACTCTGAATGTAAAATTCATTAGTCGTTGGAACATGGCAGATGCATTTGTCAAGCCTTCAGGCTTTTTTTTGTATTGGTAATGCCCATGGAGTGTCGTTACTGCTGTTTATTACTTATTATGTTAAGCCATAGGAATTTGTTGAAATCTACTTGCCAAATAAAAACTGACATATGTACAGATTTTCCTAACTGGTCCATAATATCTGCGATATAAGCAATGGATATGCGTCACTCATGGTTTTTTTATTAAGTTCTTGAAAATCACTAACCATCTTCCAACTTGGATTTTCATGGCAATAGGGTTTTTTAAGAACAATTAGGAGATGTGATGTATACCGTGATGACAAAGGCTTAATTATCCAATCGTTAAGTTTTTTGCTACGTGTTCTTTTGAAACTTTTTAATGTACCAATAGGTTATGGTATTGTTAAGTGTGAATAGGGATGTTATTTCATGCCAGGATCTTAAGTGTAACAGTATTAATATAGGGCGAAGGATCTCCCTGTAACAAGAAGATTTCTGGAAATTCGAGAATCAATCGATAATTCCGGTCTCGTTCTTCTAGGTTTAAGTGAACGGTACGCACAAGTTTTTTAAGGTCTTTTTTTTTCTTGTTTGTTTCTAATAAGCTGTTTCTCATGTTTACTAATAGTGTTGAGGTCAAATTAAGGTGCAATGTACTCAAAAGGTAAAATTTTTATTGGATCTATTTTCATTGTAACGTTATCTTTATTAGTGCTCATCGTCATAATATTACATTGCCCGTTTTTTTTTTTTTTACTATCCCTTCCCCTTGACACACATTATCATATCCTACGTCATGTCAACTCGTGGTAAGTTTCCTTGCGTTAATTTTTTAGTAATTAAATTAATTTTAACTATTTAACGTGTTCATGTCTTAATGACATATTTAATTAATTTATTGGTAGCTTTCTGTTTCATATTAAGATATTGTTGTTTTACACTAAGAGTATTTTTACTCTTTTTAATAGCATGGGGTTGGAGTGTATCTTGATTGCCTAATTCCTTATTATTACTGTGTATAGCACTTTTATTAGTTTTATAATTAGTGGACTTTACAAAATCATCACCTCTCTCTAAGAAAATCAATTTTTCATATTTATCTTGAAAATACATATCAGCCTTTATGTCTCTAAATTTTTCGTGTTTAGGTATATTTGACCTTTTGGGCAGGCCAACGATGTATTCGTCATAATATCTTTGTTGGTCAATTTTATCTCTAAGGCACTTTGTCTCTTTGTTAGTATTAGGAATGGTAACTAAAATTTGACTTTCCTGTGATTGTTTTTTAAGTTTTATTGCTTTTTGTTCTTTTTCATCCTTTTCCAATCACGCTATTTCTTTGTGAATTTTTAACAAAAGAATGGAGCTTATTTTATTACCATTCAATATAATAGCATCATGATGATAAAATAATGTGGCTCGTCGTTTCTTACAAAATTTTGACCTAATAGACCGCTATCACATGAAAACTTTAGGTTTTTCTTCTATGGTTATTTACGTCGTTTCTTTACTTAAAACTGGAAGGAGTGTAATTTCGGTAAGATTAATAATTTTACTAGTCTCTACCCTTAAATATGAGTGCAAGTGGTCAAATTTGATTAGTTTTAGGGTAGCGCTATGATTGAGCATGGGTGCAATCCAGTGATTCTTTTCTTTTGGAACTAACAACTTTATGCTTGTAGGCTCTTAGTCTACGCCAAATCTCTGCCGTGTCTGCTGTGGACGGTTTTAATTGTGTAGCTATATTCGTTACTTGCGCTAAAACATTCAGTGTACGGGTTGAGTTTTGTCTTTGGGGGCTTACCTCCAAACGACGATTGGGATGAGCCGCCTGAAAGTTAAAATGATGTGGCAAACGGTCGTATTCTGGTTCGTACTGATTATAAACAATCTGACTTCAATAATTATGTTTGAAAACATGTCGCTTATTATTATTATCATTATTATCATTTTTAAAGTATTAATTATGATTCTGATCTTTGCTTCGATATCCTTGATTATACCTAGGATTACAACTAGCATTTCTTTAAATAATAATCGTTAATATCTTCGTTATCATATCGTCCAAGGTTATTCTAATAATAGTTAGAGATCCTTGACAAGTTCTGGCAATTCTCATCTTTTCTTTGATATTAATAATTTCTGCAGTAATTCTATCCATTGCTATACTGCTGATATTATTTATTATCATTCTTATACTTATTCGACTGCGTTTTAGCATTGTGATTCTGAAAGTGGATTCATATTCATCAATGTCTCTTATTTAATTTTTCTTCTTGATTATTTATATACTATATTCTATCTTATTGATATCTTTAATTAAATTTAATTACGTTAGAGAGAAAAATTTTATGTTATTTTGCGTATTTTGCTTATTTTAATTCGTTGAATTATTTCAGAAAAATAAGTTATTAGATCCTGGCCGCGCATCGTAAAAGGCATAAGAAATAAAAAAATAACTAGACATATACATGTATAAAAAATATCAATAATAGTGCATTTGACGTGCTACACGTAATTAATTGTGGATAATAGAGAAACAAACTTTTTTTTAATGTGTGTGTACAACAATATATATATCCATTGTAAATGTTTGTTTGGCGCATGCATGTAGAATGAAATTGCAGTATATTTTATAGATATACGCCTGTCAACAGCACGATAAGTATATTATATGTAATAACCAAAAACTAAAGTAAAAGAGTGCAATCAAGTGCATATGTATGGTATCCTCTGCTCTAAGCTAGGAAAAAAGTATACGGTGCAGGGATTTCTAACATAGCATGTGTGGCTGTACATCTCAATTACTACACGAGCATCGTCTAGTGCGTGGTGTAAGATTAAAGGCTCTTTCTGCACAGAGAAAGACAGAGTATCCAACGTATAACTTGGTACTTTTTCCTCTTTCAATTAGAAGGGTGCATGGTGGTCTTTGCTTGAATTCTGTGTTAATAATTTTTATATATTTGTGTGTTTGTGAGTAATCTTCTGCCTACGAGTTAATATGTTTCTAAGGGCTCCTTAGGAACTCTTTTTCTGCGAAAACAATTAATTCATCAAAACCTGTGTTTAATTCAATTTCAAGATTATTACATGCCTGCTAAATGATAGCTTGTTAGTTGTAAAAATCATTTTTTTAATTCTTACATACTACTTGTGTCTTACATTTGTTATTTTTGAATTAAAGTCATGTTGTAATTGGTTATTAATAGAGTCTAATTATTTTAAAGATAAATTTTTTTTGGCAATAGTTTTTGTGAGTAAAGTTTTTTGCTACTTCTTTTGTTTCTCGTGTTATCCGTTTACGTTAGAGAATTAATGTGTTGGTATTGTTTAAGCTTTGAATCTTTGTTTATATGCTTTTATTAATTCTCTGTTTTATTGTGTTTTTGTGAGTTAGAAAGAACCACTTAAATAAACAGATTCTGGATTTAGAATGTCCGCTATTAAAGCAGGAGTAAGAAAACGAATTGCTTTAACGAGCACATTTAGAGTGGGAATAGATAGACCGTTCTCGTTAGCAGATCTAATGTTAAGGTGTGTATCTGGATGTGTAGTATAAGAAATTACTTACTTTTACTTTTCAACTATTATTTAATGCACAATGTTATCTTAACTTTTTTTCTTTCTACTTTTATGACGGTAAAATGTGCCTGTTTATTTTACCATTTATTTATAAATGTATTATTATGATTCACTTATATTTGCTTCTTTTTCAAATCCTAACAAAAGACCGCAAAAATTATGCTCTCTTCAAAGGCACAGCATAAACACGTCTGTCCACACTGCACTCTACGGAGTGCTACACGTTATTCATTAACATGCTTCTTTAAATGGTGTTTTCTTACTATGGGCGCAAAGTGCAACAGCCGCTTTGCGCCCTTGGGTCACACTTTGCGCCCTTGGAATCACTCTGGGTTCACGGGCAAGAAAGTTTTTTATACCCTCTGGGCTCAAAGTAATTCACTGGGCGCAAAGTGTGCCCACGGGCATATAACTGCACTTTGCCCTCTCTGTAAGAAAAACATTATTTACGAGTCAGGGACCAACCTACAACAAGCGTGCCCTTCGGGCACTCATGTTTGTACTTTGTGCCCTAGTAACGTAATGTACCATTATTGTTACTTCAAAAATCATAATAAAAGAACATATAATAAACAAAAAAACTAAGCAGAGACTAAATTGCTCTGCTATCATTTTATTAAATAACCATTACTGTCATCAAATCCTGCCTTCAATTTCGAACTAAAGGTTATCGAATGTAATCTTCATGCTCCTTTACAGGCTGTGGGACCAAAAGACAGCCCAAGTATTTTTTTGTTTCGTATTTAAGAAAGATATAAGGACAAAAAGGAGAGAGACCATATGTGTGTGTAAGTCTCAGGGAATATTATATCGATTTATTTTTTTTCTGGCTAGTAGATTATGCACCTCTTTTAAAAATTAACTTTAACTTTTATTTTTATATATATTTCTAGTCAGATCTTACTGCAAGTACTATTGGGCCACTTAAAACAATCTTGTAAGTGGCAACTCTGACAAAAAACTAAAAGAACCAATTTGTCCACACTAGATGAGAGGTGAAAAGCTACTAACTAAAATGCTGCGCGAAGGAATGCACCTAGCCCGGAGATTTAGTTAAAACTTCTCTGTCTTACATGCTATGGGGCCGGTACTTACTGACTTTGTGTGCTAAGGCTTAGCGGTTTGCTTCGGTTATCACTTGACATTTTCAAGAGCCACAAAATACATAGTCAGCTTTATTAGGTAACGACTTTCGTCAAGTATGACTCTTTGAAGAGTCTTGAAATTTTATCATTGAGAAAAGGGATAAATATGGTATGAATAAAAATAAAACGAAAAAGTTTATTCATTTACGCAAGTCATCACTCAACGTAGATAGCATAAATAGATAAATTTTCTTGAGGGATGAGACGATGAGACCGACTGATCAACCACAGAAAAACGTCCTCATTATTTAGTAGTAAAGGCTAAGAGAAAACATTTATATCTTGATGATTCTCCAAAGTAAAGTAAAAAAAAACTCTTATCAAATGATGTTCTATTCTTAGTTGACTAGTCTATGTATTAAATATGTAGTTTTTTATATGGAGCGCAAGAAATTTGAGGTAGCAGTTTAATAGCCATGAAAATTTACTCATCACTACTTTTAAGTAACTCTGAACTTGAAATAAAGATTGTAAAAGCACGCAGTGGCAATTTGAAGTACACATACACAAGAGATTAGAAATAGATTGTATGGTAAGCGATAAGTAAGAGAAGAAAAAAACTGGACAGTGCTATAGCTGATATAGACGTGAGCCGACTTGACGCCACAACAAAGTCAGATAAAAGAAGGCACTGAAAAAATGATGCGCACTTGCGTCTGAGTTAAAGAAAAAACTACTTTTTGCCACCGTATTACATAGATGCAGATATGTGTTATTGATCCCATGTACGTGGGATAATTCGTTGTGCATTTTAGAGCACGGACTTTGTTGGAGTGCCTCACTCAGCGGACGCAAAGAAGTCCCATGACCGTAAATTCGTTGCTTTGCGTCTTACTGAGCGGACGTAAATAACAAACTTTACTGTTGGGGATGACGAAAAAGTATTCTACATAAGAACAAAGGTCCATTCTACAGATCAGCATTTATACAACTTCTGAGAGGATATTACACAATTAAATTATTAATGTAAAATGCAATCCAGTAGTACTTTATTAGCAGTAGTAAAATAATTATTACTTTCAATATAATAAAGTGCTTTACAATCCATGCTGTATATATTACGTAACTTTCTCAACATTCTTTATCACCCTAGAAAAAAAAGGATGTGTAGTTTTTTTCTTAGTTGTTTAAGCTTATAAAATTATTTGTACAAGATTTCTATAGCCTCCTATTTCCCCTCCAATCCTCTAAGAAATTTTTTTTTACTCCCATTGTCTTTTTACTGACTCCCAAAGACACCCTACATACTTGAATTGACACTTATTTTCTTACATCATTCTACATCACCCAGAAGACTTATAGATGGACTTTATACATACAAATAGTAGAATAGTTAAGTCTTAAATACTTCATTTTATGGCGATGAGTAAGTTTGCATAATATCTATTCCAATTTATTTGTAAGTATAAAATTTCTAGTTTGCTGAGTCACGTCTATGTATAAAACAAATCTACGTATGTTTATTTAAGTGTAAACCTAATACTCAAGAGTGCAAGCGAGAAACGAAGCATATTTTATATAGCTACAGCTGAAGTTCATTCGAGGAACTTTAATTCAGTTGTTTTAACTTGTTAAGACGTATTTCTGGAAGGTTAATGTATAAGTTGACCCATTCGGCTTTGCTCCCATCATTTTACGGTCTTGCTCACTATCTGCTGGCTTACATGACTAAGCAAGTCAGTGGGTCATATAATAATTGCCTTGTAATCTTGGTAAACCATTTTTGAAATACCATTGTGATCATATTTCTAAGCATTTTTTAATTACCTATTAGAAGGTGTTTTAAAGGCTACTTATAATCGTTCAAATATCTTATACTTCTTATTAAACATCTATTGTTGTATTATGAGATACCACGTTCGATTACTCCTCCTCTCCCATTAGCAAATCAGTGCTTAGTTAGATAAGCGAGAGTATCAGATCGAGGAATAGTTATTCCTCAACTTTTGTCATGAGCACAAGTACTGTTTATAATTAAGTAAAATACATTGATAACCACGTTCTACACTGTATTTAGAAAACCATAAAGATTATCACAAAATGGTAGCAAGGATAAAAGTTACTGTGTAGGACTAAAGTTATAACAGAGGGTGTTAGTTACATTTTTATGGTTCTACTTTCTTTCACTTCACAAATGGCTTTTCAATTGTTCCATTCATTAGAAATTCTATACGTGAAGTATCATACTACACGTAAATGGTATTAAAACTATTTTTATAAGGGCTATTTACCTTACTATTAAGATTTAAGTTGCCCTCATCACCTTTTATTAATATTCTTTATTTGCTTTTGTTTTATTTACGATTATTAGTTATGTTAAACGCACTTCGCGCATTCTTCATTGTTAACACTTAATTAACTTAATTTACCGGAATTATGAATAATGAATTATTAATTATGAATTATGAGACACCTAATAGCTTATTTGATAAGTACTATGTACTACACTAATAAAAATAGTACAAAATTTCACTTAGATTGTTTCTCTAATTTTTTTATCTTAGAAAACGACCATACTTTGTCTTACCTATACAATTTGTGTCTTGCCATCGATCATCAAATTTTTTTTTGTTAACATTCATGTAAATAAAGAATAATACGTTTAAAAAATTGTTAACCTTTAAACGTGTAAGGAAAGGTAGCCTAAAATGAGTTGATGGCCCAAAGCTTGCCAGCGCATAAAACGTAAAGGGCTGGATGTTCGTATGTCGAAGTGACTTGAGTACCTTGTGGTGTCTTGTAATTGTAGTAAGAGCCAACTAGATGAAAACTGCCACTTTTTAAAGAAAATCTAAACTGGGCCATAAAAATTTTTTTCAATGGATCTTGAGTCTAACAACAAACGTAACCACATAAGGACCGAAAAAATATCAGAAATAGGACCAAAAAATATCGTAAAAATGGCCAAAACAGATTTTTCGCTTCTATCAGAAAAACTCTAGTTCAGATACAAAAATGTTCTCGATAAGAAGACTACGTAATTTTAATACGAATAAAATGAGCCCTCGAGGACTTACATTGGCCTTGCCGTTTTTTTGTGAATTGTCTAAGAGTGCCAATTCTTTCCTTTTTTTTTTGAGTAGTTCATAACTGACTTTAAAATTAACATTTTGACTTAAAATTAAAACAGAAAATTGATTTCGTGATTCCTAACAATACTACAAAATTTCAAGACGATTAGATGCAAGCTTTTTGCAAACCGTCAAATAAACTGAAAAAAGGTCCTTTTGAAAAAAAGCTCTAAACAGTTATTAGACTATAAAAAGCTATTTTTTTTAAATATAGCACTGGTAAGATCTTCGTATTCCTAACTGCTTTGTTAGTATTCTGAAAATGTATCGGAAAATATTATTTTTTCACAAAGAACCAGTGGCAGCGGTGGCTAGGGCGTGCCACCGACTTAAGCCTCTTCCTCGCAGTGCCGTCAACGCGTTTTTGAGTGAATTACTTCAAAGTGACACGGTCAACAAAATTATTGATATCTCCTCATCTCAGCACCGTAAGTCGACGATTATCTTCTTAATGTTGGATAGTTTGTGGTAATAATTAAATTGCACATATCAACAAAATTCTAGTAATAAACATAACTGTTACAATTATAGTTATACACTAATTGCACTCTATAGTTTCGTTTCCCTTTTTTAATTTAAGATGCCTTTGGACGATAACATCACCTATAGCTTTCTAGGAAATGACATTAAAAATAAATAATACATTATTTATTGTATAACAAAACTTTATTGCAGTTGCAACAGTCAAAAAATTTAAATTGAATTACTAAAAATAATTTTTTAATTTTTTCTCATAGCTTATATTCAATATAACGTGGCACCCATATATTTTTTATGGATACTTATATTACTAGAAATATTTTATGCACAAGGCTACTGATTCTTATTAGTGTAGGACTGTATTTGCAGCAGCTATGTTTATTACCAGAATGTTGTTGATACGTATAATCTCGATACTATCACGAGCTACCCCATACTAAAGAAATTGTCAATTGAAAATTCTCAGATCAGGAGATATCAATAATTTTGCCAACCTCATCAGTTTGAAGAAACTCGCTTGACAACGTGTTGACGGCACAGTGAGGTCTTCTTCTCCCTCTTGGGTGTAGCCTGAATCAGCAGCGTTCCTAAGCCAGCGCCACTGTTGGTACTTTGTAAGAAAACACTTTTTTCCGACAAATTTTTAGGATACTTACGAAACTATTAGGGATACGAAGATTTCACCAGAGTTAGATCAACATATTATAAGGACATTACATTTTGAAAACAGCTTTATCTGGTCTAACGATTTTTTTAGAGCCGTCGTTCAAAAGGACCTTTTCTTAGTTTATTTGACGGTTTGCAAAAAGCTTGCATCCGATTATCTTGAAATTTTGTATGATTGTTAATCACAAAACCCTTGTTCTGTTAATATTTAAAATCAAAATTGTATTTAAAATGCCAGCTACAAACTACTGAAAAACAGAACGAAATTAGAACTTCTTGACAATTTGCGAAAAAATGGCACAGCCAATTTTGCCAAAGTCCACCTTGGCTCTTTTTTGTTTGTCTTGAAATTGTGCATCTTTTCTATGCAAAACGTTTGTTTTTCAAAATTGCAGCTTTTCTGGTAGAGGCAAAAAAAAATTTCGGCTATTTTTATCTTTATTTAGGACTTATTGCTGACACTTTTTTTCATCCTTATATGGTAACGTTTGTTGTCAGGCTGAAGATCTATACAGAGAAATCTTTTTGGCCCAGTGTGGATTTTTCAGCCAAAAATCTTGTTTGCTCACACTGTTTTAAGCCATTTTTAGAGGATCAATAATTTGATGGAAAAATTAGAGATATGTTATTAACGAATTGCCAAAAATGGCTACACTTGTTGTATCCTAAATTTTCATTTTTGTTACTTTAAGCTGATTGATATTTAAATAAAGCCAAAAAACGTTAGAATTTTATTTTGGGTGTTGACCATGTATCCGATCTTCACTGATATTATTTTTTATTTTTTTTTATAATTTTTTTTTATACAGTGAGTAAATGTGAATAAGAAATAGAGCAGATCGTTATTTACAAATATGACATTTGCTTTAGAAATTTTTGAAATATCAGTTACTATTCCAAGTTTTCAAGTAACCAATTCAAATATCACTATATTTTTAGAAGCAAGACTCTTAAGCTTTTAAAAGGGGATTAAGTTGAATCAACATTATTAATTGATAATTATTTAGAACATATTTCCCTTTAATGAGGTGCCTACCCACTTTACCCCATAGGATAACCTGCTTTAAGCTTCTCCTTAGGGCAAGCAGTTTTTTGAATTTTTCAAGGGTTTATTTATTTTTAATAACAAATCAGAAATTAATTAACAATGACCCAATGTTGCTTATTCATTTTGCAGTTCTACGGACACTCTGCTTAAGAAAATAGAATTAATCGTTATCATCGTATAAATACTAAATTTTCTGGGTTTTTAACGTTAACTAACCCACTTTAGGCCACGTCCGTCTACGTTGTATCTAAAAGAAATTATATAATGACAACTTACTTTTTAAAAGAGTTAGATTTTATATTAACTCACAATAAGCTACTTTTTTTGTTTAGTTGTTGCTTGAAAAAGAAAGAAAAAAATTAAAATAAAATTAAATACCAACACTTTAAATTATTTGAATATTATATTGCCTTGGTGTCATGAATTTTACTTTTCAAATCCCTACTTCACAAATCATGTGGTCAGTCTTAATAAACCTTACAAAAATT
This sequence comes from Copidosoma floridanum, assembly GCF_036245765.1. Lineage (NCBI taxonomy): Eukaryota > Metazoa > Arthropoda > Insecta > Hymenoptera > Encyrtidae > Copidosoma > Copidosoma floridanum. Next base: position 326,119 of record NW_028321895.1, read on the forward strand.
AAAACAGTTTTAGTTACGTGATAATCTATCTTTAAAGATTTAAAAAAATAACAATAAAATGAATCTTGTACTTGCTGACGTTCATCTGCAGCAAATGTTTGGAAGTTTTTGGAACATTAAAAAAAAACAATGGTGTTATTATCAAATAATATTACAAAAAGTTCGTGAGATAGTAATAAGGAGCATTAGAAGTGCTGAATTCTAAAAGGTAGAAAAAAATAAATCTATAAAATACAATTATATGAATATTTACATTTATTTACTCACATAATAAGTCCTTTTTCTGATGTACACTGATTATTTTTAACGTTCTTAAGGAGAGATAGCTATTCGAGTATTTCGAGCATGTACGGAGCTGGGAATTCGCTCAGTTGCTGTGTATTCTGAACATGACAAAATGCAAATGCATCGGCAGAAAGCAGATGAAAGTTACATTGTTGGACGTGGACTACCACCAGTTCAAGCATATCTTAACATACCTGAAATAATTATGGTTGCTAAGGAAAACAGTGTTGATGCTATTCATCCTGGCTATGGTTTTTTATCAGAGAGATCAGATTTCGCTCAAGCTGTTGTAGATGCTGGCATGCGTTTCATAGGACCTACGCCTTCAGTTGTCCAGAAAATGGGTGACAAGGTAATATACATTTTTAAAATTAATATTTTTAATACCTTAAACAAAGTTTTCTTTTAAAGAGTTTATTTTTTAGGTTCAAACTACTATATTGTCTAAATTACAATATTTTATCTGACTTTCTTAATAGGTTGGAGTAGATTCAAGTACCCTAGAGTATTCATCTGTAATGTTTAATATTTTTAGTCAATGGATACTTTAACATTTTCCAGCCTTGACGTTTAGTGAAACAAAAGAAAATTTTAATTGAACCCATATTTATTCAAAATCCAGGTAGTCGTAATCAAATAATAAGCTGTGAAGAAGTTTAGAAAAAATACGATGATAATAAAAAGTACCACTCGCTTCTTCCGTTATAAAATGGTTGTTAAAAAAAAGAGCTGTTAATTTACAACCTCTTCTGTTCTAATATACAGATAGAGCTGTTTTGTAAGGCTGTAAAGATTTTAAATTATTACAAAATTTATATCAAAATTTCTTTTCAATTACAAAACCTAATTACGAGAATGAAAAAGTCCTGGAGCCCTATTATTTTTTTTTTTTAGTGTACCAATAAATACAAATATATATTATTCTATCTATTAAACAGCTGGAAGCCTTAAGCAATCAATGTTAAAAAAGGGCCATTTTTTACAAACTTTGATTTGTTGTCATACATTTTTTAGCAAGACAATTTAAGGTTAGATGACCATAGACGAGACTAAATAACTAAACACTTTTTTGAGTAAAGAAAACGTGACTGACTGGATACCTCAGAGTGGTCATCTCTGGCTTCTGACGTAGTATCATACTGGTCAGGAGAAGAATCACGAAGCTCTGACGCGTTGAAGATGGTTATAGTGCTTATTTCAACATCTCGTATGAATTTTATTGGTGATTTTAGATAGAGGATGATTTGTATCATTTGCCTATTAAAGATTAACCCATTTTCTCAAGTTTCTATTTTTCTCCATAACTGTACAATTAGGTTGATTGAGCGTAGACATCGCAGAGGATCAGTTATCATTCAAACATGATTAGAAAAACAGTATAATCAAAAATTATCGTTTTTCTTCAAGAACGTTAATCAATTATTGATTATTACGTCGTTAGAAATAAGACCATAGAATATCCCTCATGACAATTATTTTTTACAAATACTTTTTTAATCGTACTTTGCGAGATTTTTTTTCTGAAAAATCGCTTATTATGTTATAATAAGATATTTTTCTTGAAAGATTACTTTGAATGTTTATCAGTGATGATTGATTAAATAATTTTCATCCATTGAAGATCTTAATCGGCTTAGAATCAATTTGAAAATGACTTTTTGGCTATTCAATTTGTTGTTATTAGTACAAGATACTTTTTTAATAAACTGTAGACATGAGAAAAAGCATCTTTCAAGTCTTTGTCGATAATTAATTGAAACGTTATTAACTATGCACAGATTTGTCTTCTTCACTTTTGTCTTTAACGTTTGTCTATATATTCTGAATAAAAATATTTTATTTCCTCAAGTTCGTCATTTAAACTTCCGTTCAAATCATTTTCATACAATTCTCAAATTTTTTCAGCACTTTTTTTGTATTTCTTTACTCGTAAGATTCTAGGTTTCTGAAAAAATCAAAATTTTCCTCTGATTTTTCAAAAGTAGCTATTCTCTGACTTAGTGATATGACAAGTTTATCTAATACAGAAACATAACAACTGACTCAAAATTTTCGTGAACCCATAAATAAGCAGATTCTGTTTGATCGTAATCTCAAGGATTCAATTTTACACAAGTGCGTGAAAATAAAGTGATGGTCTTTTTTGTTATGCACGACATGAAATGCTAGAAACGCCATTCACATACACGAACAATCAAAAGTTCCTCACATTTAAACAATGTGTTTTAATAAATCTTAAGTTTAAAAAATATGAAGAATGTTATGGGGGTTGTTAGTCCTCTATTAACTAGATAGAGAAATAAGAGAACAGATTGTAGATACATTTTTTTTCAAACTGAAATCACGTACTGCATTTTCACAATTTTTCACTACGTTTGCATACTCATTTTGTTGTGTATTTAAACTCAGTAAAAATACATGCTTAATTTCATAGCTATCTTGCATTGATAAAATACTTAATTTGAATGATTCTAAAAGCGTAATAGATGTAGTTAGATCTGCATTATAGCTTTGTTTGTTAAACCCGTTATATTCATTTTATGTGGTACGTCATTCAAAAAAAAAAAAAATGTAAATGTTAGTTTTTAAGTGGTTTAAAAATTGAAAAATCCCCTTTAGGTCATCTTGACTCTCATCTTCTTTTAGTTTTTCTCAAACATTCTTATAAATCTTAAGTCCTTTGGGCAACAATTAAACTGCATCCACTCAAGAACTCCACCACGTTGTACTAACTCTTTTTGGTATCACTTCGAGAATTTGATTATCTATCAATTTTTTTTTTTAGTAAATCAAACCTTACAGAAAAATAAATAAAAAATGCATAAAGTTTTTCTAACGCATCAAATAACTTTTTAGCTATGAAACAACATGACATAGCAAAAGAACAAACAACATTAAAAAAATGAGTAAAGCAAGTTACCCATAGTGCTGAGTTAGTTTCTCTAATTACTAGCAGTTGTAAGCTATTAAATCAGCCGCTTATAACTAAATCATTATCATATAATTAACCGCGATAATTTTGAAGCTCGTATCATAAATTTTGAGAAACGATGTGATAGCAGTAAATATCTTATGAGCTTCGTGTCTACCATTCTAAAAATATGTTAAAAATCGCCCAATAGGCTCACTTTTCTCTATGTACCGATTAATTCAACACAATTCATTTTTATGACTTATATCTTTTGTTGACTCTACCAAGATCAAGTAATACTTAGATTTTTTAATATTATTGACGATGATGTTTAGCAAACAAATATTTAAAATTTTAATTAGTTAAATTTTAGTTAGTAAGAACAGATAGTGATAAATAATTTACGTGTCTCTTACCACATTTGGCGTGTTTTAGTATATGAGCTTTAAATAAATCATCTGGAGTAGGAAATATAACTCAAGAGCACCAAAAAATGAGATGTGTGAGAACTAATGTATGTAGGGGTAAGTGTACCTATCTCCGTGCCCTGCCCTATTACCGTGGATTTTGAGAAACTGATGATTACTTGCTCAAAATAAGAAATGCCTCATATAAAATAATTTTTCAATTTTAATAATCTAAAATGACGTTAATGTAGATGCAATTCAAACAGAAATCTTTGTGTATATTTGAAGTAAATAATTATTTTCCACGGTATTCGGTACAACGTGCTCATTAACTGATTGTGTACGTATTTCCGCGGTGAGCGTAGGTAAACATAACCCTATACTTACAGAACGCACGACAGTTAACAAGTAAACAATTAGTAGGTAAACACGTCGATCTAACGTAACCAAGATGAAGAAAACTAAAAAAGGCAAAAAAGGCAAGAAAGTCAAAAAAGGCAAGAAATCGATCGAAATAAAGAAAAACAAAAAGTGTTACTTTCCAGAGACATTAAAATTAGCTTTGAAAAGTATTTATTCTGGAAAATCTATTGCTGAGTGCTCAAAAATGTATAAGATTCCTACTAAATGAATAAGCAAGTACAAAAAAAAGTAATATTTTTTTAAAACAATAAATAAGTCATGTAGAAAATGTCGGTGAAATTTGTATTTTTTTTTTATATTCCGCAAATACAACTTTCTTTTACCCACGGTAATACGGACACGGTGATTGGGACATCCGCGGTAATACGTACACGGTAATAGGTCCACAACCACGGTAATACCAGCATACCGTTTTTATTCGTTTTAAAAATATTCTACTACTGTTTTAGCTTCATAAAATTTTTTTAAATATTTCGTAAGAGATTATGAAAGATTTAAAAAAAAAAAATATTCCAAAAAATTTTAGTATACCATTTTTTATGGTGCATTTAAGTTGGAATTTTCAGTACGTGCCACGGTGATAGGTACACTTACCCCTAAGCATATTTTGACAAAGTATGAAAGTTTAACGTCACGATTTTTTTTGAAAATTGCGAATGATTTCATTGAGGAAGGTTTTGTTGTACTATAGTTGTATTTGAAAGACAATCGCGAGCTACTGACAGTAGCAATAATTTCAAGCTTTTAGGTAGAAGTATAAACGTTTTATGTTAAACTTCAGAAGTTAAAGAGACAGTACTATCTTAGAGTAAAGTGAATGCATAATAAGAAAGTAAAAAATGGGTACAAAATGTAAAAGATTTATCGTTGGGCACATCATTTACGCTATAGTGAACCTGTGTTAAAATGGAAGTCATTGTTTAAATTATAATAAATCATATAGAAAGATGTAAGTGAGGTATTCTAAGCATTTAAAGATCAGTTTTACGATGTAACGTTTTAAAGCTTATGCTATGTATTCTAAATAATTACTAACTATTAGTATAATATGCTCATAAGGAACTCTTTCACATTCTTACTTTTGTTATTAGAGTAAAAATTTGTACGTTTGTACCCTGACTAAACAGTTCTATAGAAGAATGAAAGTCCTCCCATTAAAGGTGTTCAGAATTGAACTACATCTTATTGTAAAAAGGGCTCTATTTTATTTAGACCTTATTTGCCAAGAGTTATCTAAAGTTTTGTCTTATAAGTGCTAATTAAACCTTAAATGTAACTTTTATTTCATAATTAAATTTCTGTACTAATTTGCACAACACAAAAAAAGCGCCTCCTTATTTAATTCGAGAAATATTCAGGTTTTATTTATTTTATTTATTTATTCATAAAGTAGGGCAATAATAATGACAAATTGTTATCATAAGCTTTCTCCTTCCTATGAACTGTGATTCTATTTGTATATTTTGCTTCTTAAATTATTTACACCAAGAACTTCATCCAACTATTATTATCGTTTTGCGATTTACACGTAATGCTTATACTGTAAATATATAAATTGTTGTTTAGCTTATCTGCCCTGTAAAGTAGCTTATCCATTATAGCTTTAGTTCGTGCACAACAAGCTAAATTTTTTGCTATGCCATTGCTTAGATGCCCTACTGAACACATGATATTACTTAAGTTTATTAAATTTTTTTCTTACGTAGTAAAAAATCTAAGTGATACTTACTATGTTTCCTATATCCTTATCTGTGATTTGACACGAGTGGCTCCACTCATCTGGCCCCACTTCCATTTCGCATAAGTTTTGCAGTCCACTCAATATTAAACAAAAAAATAATTAGTTTAAAAGCAATAAACTGAAGCGTCTTTGACTATAGATAAATTTTTACTTATCAGGGCCAAGATTTAAGCCCTGAAAACGTTCGTGTAAGATCTTCTTTGGTCTTGTTTTCTGTCGTAGAGCTCTCTTTCAAAATTATTAACACTCCGTAATCGTTCATAAAAAGCTTCATTCATCCCCTTTTCTATGGCATTTCGTCAACTATCCTTCCGTATTATCCTCTTGCTCCTTTTTTCCGTTGTTCATAGTGGTAGAACTTATACTCTTATTTCAAGTCTCAGCTTTATCACAAGACTTATTTCCACTGTCAATGGAGCTAGAGATGTTTCCATTGTTATTCCATGCATTCTTCTATTTCTTATAACCACTAAGATTACAAGTATCTTCTGCCTTTCAAAAGTTTCACAATTTTCATATTTTTTTAATTTTTAAACAGCTATCTCTATGTAACTTCGAAGATCCACCTGCGTTGTGTTGTACTTCTGATATAAATAATGAAAGTATCACCTTCTTTTGTCTTTTATAGATGTATTTTTTTAAAGCATACTACAAAACAAAACGTTTGTCCAAGTATCCCCACAAAATCATATGAGCCCCCCCTCTCTTATGGAGACAGCCGATACGATCCCTAACGCAAGTCTAAAGGGTATTTCTGCACTATGTAGATTAACTAAGGATACAGCACGCCATGGCTCGGCTGTTCATAAATAAGAAATAGGTTATGTTATTTAAGCACAAAATAATCACCATTCAACAAACTCTGACCAGGCAAAAAAATACCAGCTGTTATACACTGCAACTACCCTCCGTAAAGTCCATTAACGGCCAGAGTCTTAAATTCCTAAGTTTGCCACATATAATTTATTTTCGACCAAACGACTTTTCCAGTAGAATAGATACCCAGGCCTCTCTGGTCACAGCCTTCTTACCTCCTGCTTTTACCCAGAGTCTGATTCCAACCATCAGATAGTCTCGTCCATGGTACAAAAGTGTAATATAGTTGGTATTGTTAGTGCCCATAATAATGTATATACATAACTAGTAAGATTTATAAAATTGTATTAAAAAATAAAGGATGTGACAAGAAATATTTATATACAAAAGTATATACAGGGATGCACTTTTATAAGAGTTGGGTACACTAAAAGCTGGTACGTACACACTTGAGAGCGTAATGAATCCAGGAGGTATTACTAGTAACATTTTAATATAGATTGTGATGTTGATCAATATTAGGCAAATGTAATTACTAATAGAGGTGATAAATCGTATGTGTTTTTTGTTATCCGAGACTTATTCAGTTAACAATGTACAATTAAGAAATATCATAACTTAAAATAAAAATTGTCCATTTATATGAGCCTTATAATCTGTAATGTACATTGTTCAAATGTTCGATACCATATACCTCTAAAAGTCGTTAGAAATGTCTTAATACACCAAAACTAGGAATTGTCCATGTTATTGGGGTTGGTTTATTCATAGGTCTTGAAAAAGTATGCACGAATTCTGTATTTTTTGGTTGTAGGTAAGCCTGTTTTTTTCTTTTTTTTTCTTCTTCTTTTTTTTTTTTTGTTTGACTGACAGAAACGCCGTACATTAACAATATTTATAGAATCGATGACTTTTATTTTATTTTCCTGTAAACTGCGTTTTAATATTTCAGTAATCGAGAATAGCTTCACTAGTACTGTAGTCCAATAAGAACCAATAAAAAAAAATTTTATAAGACTGTGATGTGTTTGCGCCCGTAATTTCATATAAAATCTATAGCAAATCAAAGATTAATTTGTGTTTAGCAGAAATACTTTGCAATTAATCAAAGTGATTTCATGATGATATGCAAATATTTAATAAACAAGAAATGTAGCTGTATAAATAACAAGCGACTTTTATAGGAGTTTATGGAAAATATATCAGCATTTATCGAGAGTTAAATAAGCCTGTACTATACAGTATCCTATAAGCATTATCCAGTAAATGAATGGTTGTGGAGATTACTGATAGTCGTAGACTTTGCAGGTGCATCTAAAATCTAAAAGCCCTGCTTTATAATTTATCTTTGTATTGAAATTTACAAGGAAAATCTGAACGCAGCACGATACTTTTGTGAAAATATTAGTTTTTATTATATATAACAGCGATTTGAGGCATTGATTTTATTGGTTCTTATTGAAAATCCCTGCCTAATTTCGATTGTAGTTAATTGGTACTACTAAATTAGTGTATTTGTTTTCTTTTATGATTTTTAACAGTATTTGTACTACTTCATGATCTGTTGCTTATGGATTCTTATCGTCATTTGTAAATGTACCTGCAGCTTTCCTTTTGGCCAATGAAGTTTATTGGAATTTATGAGAAAAACGCGATTACTGCGCGAGAACGTTTAAAATCTGTTGGAACTTATTTTACTTATTAGCTATTTATATGATTATTTCTATTAGTTCGTATTGAGTAGTATACTATTGTATTGAAAACTGTATAAGATTTAATGTTAGACAAAAGTCATCCATTGAAGAAGACGGTACATTGAACTAAACGTAAAATCGATCATAAGAAATAATTCATTTTAAAAGTACTGCAATCAATAATGATCAACATGGGTCTGCCTATAGTTTTACGATTTGTACGCATTTATTTGTAAGTTTTATTGCTAAAACCAGATGAGTATCAATAAAATTTCATTTGGTAAAAACGCTAACTGTACAATAAATAACGAACAAATAATCCAACGTACAGATTATAAAAAGTGCGTATAACATTAATTAGATTAGTTACATATAGTATGCAACGATAATCTAATGAAAATAATTAACTATATATGCTATAAAATGGTGATTTTCAAATTAAAACACAAATAACTGATGAAGACAATAAAATTATGAGTCAAAATACTTCTAAATAGTTATATATGCAAATAGTAATGTATGGGTTGTATACCATAAGTTTATATGGAATTTATTTATCGTATTGAAAGTATAAGTTACATGATGGTCTTACAGATGAGTCCCAACACGTTTTTTTAATGTTTTTTTGTCAGCTGTAAACTTTTTATAAGATGTAAACTGCGAAAATAAATAATGAATATTACACATTAGTTTATGCAGATATTTATTATTTAGCAAACTCAAAAACGATAATCATTAGAAAACATTACGTCCCAAGCCAAAACAATATTGTTTAAAAACTTCTATAAACTTTTTAAACTTTTAGAAAAAGACATGTATGTATGTATGTATGTAAAAGATATGTATTTATATATTATTAAAACATATAATCAAATAGATAGAAGTTTACAAAAGTCAGTAAAATTTTATATAATATATGTTCATAACGTTTCCAATTAAAAGCCTCCATTTTACATATGAAAATTTAAAAAAAGTTACTCAACCTTTATAAAAGCTTTAAAAACTTAGTAGAAGCTTATAAAACTTTTTAAAAATAAGTTTTGAAGTATTATGTATCTACTTTTAACCGACATAAAAAAAATCTATGAAGAGTTCATAAAAGTTAAAAACTTAAAAACTTTTACAAACTTTTGTAAGCTTTTCATAGAGTCTCAAATCCGTCTTTTCATAAAAGTTTATAAAAGTTAACAAAAGTTTGTAAAAGTTTTTAATTTTTAACATCTTTTATGAACTTTTAGTAACTTTCATTTGTGTAAAAAAATTTCCACTTGGGGTGTAGAAGAATTAAAGCTTGTTACAGCATACATGCATAATTGAAATTAATTAGTATCCTAAGAAAAAACAAAGTTTTGGATAAAGGGATCGATGCCTAAAAATTAAACACAATTTGTAACAAAATAAATTTATGTACACTGATGAACTGGGAGAGACCAATGAATTCCAATAGATTACGGCCATTGGCATTTGCACCTGTATACCTCAATTCGGATATGTAGAATTCTAAACATATATTAACTTTATGAGCATAGTTGAAAAATGCACTTTTCTTTTAAATGGCAATAAAAAAAAAAAGAAAAAAAATTACCTGATACATTTGACGCATCTAATAGAAGGTGAATAAGCCAACGGCTTAAGACAATACTTTTCAGTAAAAATTTAATTGATTATTAATAAGAAAAAGTTGTTAAAATATCCGTTACCAAGTAACTATACATGCATATAAAAAATACGATGAGATCACCAATAGGAATCGTGACATAAAAATCAAAAATAATAAAAAAAAAAAAAATTTATGCACACTGATGAATTAGGAGAGACAAAGAAAATCCAATACATTATTTAGGCTATTGGCTTAATATCGGTTTTTGCACCCGTAAATTCCCATTCAGTCATTTGAACTTGCAAACGTTTGATAATATCACAAGCATGGTTACAAATAGCGATTTGACTATAACATACAATAAAACAACTATAAGAATTATCTGATAAATATTCTAATGGTTTAACAAAATTCTTTTCAGTAAGAACTTAGAGGGTTTTTACTCATAAAAACGTATAAAAATGTTATCAATGAATAACTGTAAACACACATAAAATGTATGATAGGATTACCTTATACGATTAGATTCAATGTTATTCCTACAAACTCCAACAATCTATTTATTTGGCTCTGAAAATACGATCTTAAGAACTAGTATTTGAAAAAAAATTATGGGCTTTTTACTACAAACTTAAATAAAATAAATTTTCCTTATAAGTGGCAAATAGGAAACAATAAAATGTTTATTGGGTCTTTATTTTGTGCAATCAAACTCACCGTTTTTTCATTGGTTTTTATTGGACTGCAGTACTAGGGTTATTTTAACATTGTCTCACCTATAATTTTAAAGATCTATCACTAATTTCTACACATTCATTGACATTTTTTTAAACATTTTACGTAATATATTAATTGATCCACTCAATTTCACAATTTTTTAACTTTACATTCTTGTTTTCTTCGCTTTTCATGCAGAACATCATTGATTTCTTTTAGCATACTAAACTTCTTGTCTTTGTTTTCTGCATAGTAATGTACCTGTTTTGTAAGATAAAATTGTTGCCTATCAATTTACAAAATGTACATGAAGTTTTAATTTTTCAATATTTGTTTGTTGAAAATGCTCTTCATTTAATCAGTGCAGACTTGCATTTCATTACAAAAGTGCAGAGCACAAGAGATCCGGTGCTCAGGAATGCAAGGATATCCAGGCAAGCGATGAGTCCGTATCAGGTGGCCGTCACAGAGAGAGAGAGAGAGAGAGAGAGATAGAGTGCGCGGGGCGCAGAGCTGTTTGAGCTCTGTGCTCGTCTATCTCTCGAGATCCCTGGAAAAGGGGTGCATTATAGTAGCGTATGAATCTACACATCTCAACTGCTTCTTTTCGTGAATGATCCCAGTCGTCGCCCGCTGTGCCGAGATCGGATGTCACCACAGGATTACCCTCGTCGGAGGGTTGGACTGGTAGTAGAGTGAGCTTGCCAGACAGGGTGGGTGTACTTGCTAGTGACTGTGCGTACTGTGGCAGCTCGAACAAGGCCGTCAAGCCCAGGATGAACGCGAATGACGCGGCCAAGGGGCCACGTGCCACTCGATTGGAGAAGGGTCGCGTCCACAACGTACAGTGGTCCAGAAAGCCCAAAAAATTTTCAAAACTCGTACTTCCAATGAATTTTTACTTAAATTAAACGTTTTTGGGCTTGTTTTATTCCTTAGAACTTAAGCTACAACGATCTAAGTCCCTCAAACATTTCACTTTTTTTGATACATATGTATTTCAGGTAAATATACAGCAATTTTTGATAGTCAAAGTACTATATTTCTTCGGTCCCACGACATAACGAAAAAAAAGGATCAGAGTTAATCATCAATCTCTGGAAAATATTTGTATTAGTTGCCACTCTAAAAAAAGTTTTCAAGTTCAGATAACAACACATTTAAAATAGTACAAATTATACTTAGCATTATTTGAGTTTTAAGAAATTGGTTGTTCTTTGAAATAATAACGGTTGAAAAAATGATATTTTTCCTACAATATTTTCTCGAAAACTTTTCACGAAAATATTTAGCATTTTTGTGATTGCATTCTTGATCTTCCTCGAAAAGCATACCAATTGGTACTAATAATGATTCCATTATCCTTTGCCCATGAATTAGAAGCACATGTAGTGAAGGTGAAATCTTGTACCAAGAATAGTTGTCTACGTAAATTTCCGCTGTTTACAATGAATATACTCTGGATTCCTACAAGTCGATTTGTTCACTAGATGATACAACGGCCAGAATAACCTTAAAACGTCTTAAAAAATCCACGTTCAACCCTGAAATTTAGTTAATTTGTCTATATTATACTACTTTGGAATATGCATTTTAAGAGAAGTGATTATTGTTGGTAAAATAATTCAACTTAAAAATTTTTTTTAAATACCTTTCCTTTATTTTAAGAATACAAATTTAAAAGTTTTAACAATATTCCGATCTTCAAAGTTCGTAAAAATGGTGAGTAACATAATATAATAATCGTTGGAAAAAAGAATTAGCTTTTTAATTATTATTATTATTTTTGCTCTTCATATATTGCTAACTTGCAAACTCTTAAGGTCCAAACAAAAAATAATATTACTTCCAGAATATTTAAAGAAAGAGATAGTATTGACTGCATGCTTTTCGCGAATTAACAGTAATGATATTGTCTACTAGCGTGGTGTCAGCTAATGTGCATGGTTATTGAAAATGAAAAAATTATCGATGTTCTAATTTTTTTTCAATTTTGCTGTTAAAAAAAATAGCATAGTATTTTTTTTCCATTTCGATCACAAAACTACCCTGAAATAATATAGGAATAATTACAAAAAAAATTTTGGTTACCTATTTATTTTATTTAATTTTGTTAAGGAACAATTTTATAGTCTGGCAGTTGTAGTATCGTATGAATATTTACAAATTTCACAACGATCGTGAATTAATAACATACGTACGTATATAAACACAAGCTATGGAAATCGTATGATAGCATTTTCAAGGTTCATCAAATACAATTTAGCTATCTGTGATTATAAAAGTTTTAAAATAGCTATTGCAAAGTGAAAAATTAAAACTCACTATAAAACACATTAAACTTAGTACAAACTTGAACACAAAATTTTTATGTCCTCCGTGTTTTGTTGTATACGAATATTACACACTCTTTCTGCCCATGATTTGTTATTTTCTATGAGATGTATGTAACTTCTCAAACATTGTAGCATTGTTTTTTAATGTTTTGTTATGTTGTTATAGAATTTATACCACAATTTATTCAAAATCTTTTTATTTGAAAGATAACTTGCCTCAATTTTCCACTGGGTAATTAAGTATTCTAAGACAAAAGTTTTCTGTTCTTCCCACAATAAGCCTTTTTTACTGCTTAAGGGAGTCGGATCGTTCCCGTAGAGAGGTGAAGGAGAGAACGTGTATGTTCATAAGACACCGTGCTAAAGTCTGCTGTACTAACCTAGCCTAAAAACATCTGCCCTTTTGATTACGGAGAATGCATTTGTGTTCAACTCGCCAGTACTCGTTAACGTTTGAATAAAATACTTAAAAAAAATTACAGAATATTTTTCAAGGTATCTCGTTTCTTATGGTATCAATCAAATACCCTAAATACTTTCTCTATGAGAGATAAAAAATAAGGAGTAAGCGCTATACTCAATCTGATCTTCTTTTAATAAGAGTGTGCTATAAATTTTTGAAATATGAAGTTTTAATGGTATATCATTAAAGTATAAAGTTTTGTTAAGGCCTATACCAAGTTTGAGATCATAATTTCGAGTAGAACGGCTTCTAGAAGTGCTTTTGTAAAAAGCTATCGCATCACGTAAAAAGTCGAGCTGACAGCAAACAGTGTACTTAGTGTGTCCTTATCTGCCACATGAATAAAGCATACAAGCAGGAAACAAATTTGCTTACGTTTGTGCAAATATCTCCATAACTGCACACACGATTTTATTGAAACCTTGCACGTATACGAATGAAGTTGTCATAAATAAGATATCAGTTTTAAAAAATATTCTCATCGCTGTGTCAAGAGTGATAGGTATTCTTTTACAACTTTTTTGATAATTTACATTTGAGCCCATGCTAAAGACGACGAAAAAGGGACACTTCATGAATTTTTTTTTCAAAATCTGTTGATGCGATTGTGCTCAAATTTGGTGACTACATCCACGCAATGTTTATTTTTTAAAAATGTTTTCATCGTTAAGTGAATTGCAATCCAACTCCCTCAATAGGAACAAGATGTTCTTTATTTTAAAACTCAAAGTACACACTATGAACTACGAACTGTGCATTAACATTAGTAAAAAAAATGTATATGTGAATTTTTTTCTTGTACAGTTGAAAAACAATTACGGTCACTGTCTCCAAGATGTTATTAATAAGAGGATACTATGTGCATAATACAAGTAAACACTGAATGAGCACAAAAAAATCCAGAAGAAGACTGTTCACTGCTTAAAATGCACAGTAAAAGTATGAGGTTTGATCGACTTTGCAAATCGAAGTGTGTTATCGGCCACTACCAGGAGTGGGATTCATATCTCGACCAAAGGTTTTATACTGCAATTTATAAAAAACTCTATAACACTTTTAAACATGTCGGAAACGAAATGACCATACTTCTCTTGACATTTTCTTATGTAGATATTGCTTGAATACAGTAGCTGTCTCTTATAAAACAACATACATAATCGATAACTATGTCACTGGTTTTCTTATAAGAGAATTAAAGCTTTTGAAGTAATAATTTTTAAGGGATATTGGTAAGTATCGCAATGCAACAGGTAATCAACTAAACGAGTAAAAAAAAACGATGTCACCAACTAACTGTAACAAACATCAAAACTATTTGACGTTGTATTTACAGTTTCATACAACTATGAAACCTATGTTTCCTACAATAGATTTAGTACGTACGTAACCCACACCCACCAATAGTTAAGACTGCATGAGAATTGAGAAATATTAATCAATATAATATTTGTAATAATTTTTTTTGGAAAATACGGGTCGACCTGGTGCATTGGTATTGTTAAAGGAAAAGTTCAATATGTATTTATATTGTTAAGAGGAAAACAAATTTATGTACATATCTTTTCATAATCGCATCTGTTCTTATCTATGCATAAGTGCCTACTTTTCTTCTTTATTTAATAATGAACATACTATAAACAACGGACAACTATAACGTTGGTTAACAAATCAACTTCTTATCCATTTACAATCAGCTATTACACTCAACTTGAATATTACAATAATTATTTGTTAATAAACAGATACTTGTATATATGAAATTTGTTCCTCTTAATAAATAATATGTATTTCTTAAAATATTTATTCATGGCATTATAAGATTATACATGGATTACGTTCTATTTATATGTTGTGCTTGGTTTACCCTTCCCTTTAAGCCCCATATCTCATGCGTTGTGAGACAAAAAACAATCCACTATTTTATATTGGCTGCCATATTGTATCCTGAATATTGTTTAGTAACCTTACATTTATTGTCTTTCCATACTAAACACTTACTCAGAAGTTCAGCTTACTGGGATATCTGAAACTAGTTTAAAATTCGATCTGAACGTCGGAATTTCACAAATTACTAAAATTTTCTCTGTATATACGGATATATTTTGTAACATCACTTCTCCAAGGAAATGAAATCATTGTAAGTTTTGATGTTAGAAGTAACGTAAGCCAAAAAAAACCTTAATTTAGTCAAAATTCAGTAGATGAAGAGATTGTGGGGCATTGTCTGGCAATTTTTCTAAAGTTTAGTCCACCATCTTGGATCCGCCATCTTTGAATCAGAAAATGTGATCTCAGATTCGTGATCAGAAAACCCTAAAATGATTACATCTCCAAGTTAGCAGAAAACGGGTCATTTTCAAAAATTTGTCCACCATCTTGGATCCGCCATCTTGAAAATTTTAATTCTGACCTTTAATTCGTAATCATTGATCCCAAAAACTCTCGTATACTAATTTTTGTACAAATCGGTTCACTTTAATAACGCATTATGTATCCAGAGTATTTTGAAACGTCAGAGGATCTCAGATCCTTGTAGTCTAAGTTCTAAGTAACAAAATAAGCCCAAAAACGTTTAATTTGTGTAAAAATGTATTGGAAGCACGAATTATGAGAATTTTTTTTGCTTTCTGGACCACTGTGCGACGGCGACGATGCTGTCGACTTAAAAATTGCGACGAGGGACCCTCCATTTGGGCCGGTGTTTGAGCGTGCTCAAGAACTCATGGCTCAACCAACCTCAGAATTGGTTTTGAACACCTTTGACCAGCTTCCAGTGACTCAAGTGATATGGCCTTCCAACGGAGGGCCAGCTTCGAGAAGGGTGGTCAGTGGACCACCTGGGAGAAAGTGTCCAGGAGTCAGCACATCCAGGTCGTCAAGGCCGCTGGTCAGCCGAGTGAGAGAGCGGCTGTTGAAGACCACCTCAATGCTGGCCAATACAGTGGACAGCTCCTCGTAAGTAAGATGTTGCGATACGAGGCACTGGACGCAGTGAAGATGATGCTTTATGGCCTTGACACCGTCTTTCCATACGCCACTAAAATGAGGGAGCTGGGGGGGAGGATGAAGAGGATGAAGTGCCACGATACGTCTTGATCGGCGAGTGATCCAGCAACCCGCTCCCATTGAATCTTGGCGACATGCAGAGCCTCACGCATCTCGCGGTCTGCGGTGTTGAAGCAGATAGCGTTATCGCTCAATATTTCAGTTTAGATGACACAGCCCTTGAGCAGACTCTTGAGTTTCCGCCTGCCACCCGCCAACGATCCAAGCCTTGTGAGTGGCGTACGCACTAGTGAGTCGAAGGCCACCATGAAGCGCCCGATTGTGAGCCGACTGAATGACGAGCCGTGCGAGGCAACATCGGCTGTCGAGAATCAGCGGATGCTACTCATCGAAGCTGAGTGTCAAACGTTGGAGACGGCTGCCAACTCGAGGAGCGTTATCGAGGAGAGTCGAATCTAGAGGCAGCAGTAGATTTCTGGCAAGGACGCGGCCATCCTTCTGCCAGCTCGCAAGCTCGAGGTCAAAGTATCGTTGCTGGCTGAGACGAATGCAGGTGAGGTAGGCATCGTGCAGCTCAGCTGTGGTTGGGGGAGGGGGGGGCAAGGACTAGAAGGGCGGTATCCTGATGTAGTCGCTAGTGGATCCAGCAGCGCAGCCTGACAAGGAATCACGGAGAACACCAAGATGCAAGAACCTCTGCAGGACGCTTGACGTGGTGCATTAAACAGCACAGCATGCGTGGATAGTGCTCTCGGTCAGAGGGTGATCAAAATCTGGACATTTTGTGCTTTCGACTGGCCACAAATCGGGAGAGCCTGCAAGTCAGGATGGACACTCCCACCAGGTGTGCATGCTTCCAAGTATCGACAGGTCAGTGCCCTGGGATGCCACGTCCACTGGATTCGATTCCGTCGGGACATGCTGCCAGATATGCGAGGGTAGAAGCTCCTGGATGTGAGTCACATAATTATCAATGAGTGAATCTTTCGTTGGCTTGGACGACCGTATGCAGTGAAGCCCAATTTGTGAGTTGTTCCAAGCGCAACAGTGGTCAACGTCCACGGCGTTCTCTCCCGCTGCCATCCGAAGCAATCTCGCTGCAAATAGCGCTGCTCATAGCTCTAATCGGGGAATAATTATGCGCACTGGACGAGTGGCTTCAAGCTGTAAACTTTTAATGGAGGTCAGCTTGGTTCTGAATAGCAAGATGCGCACTTGAACACCGCTGGAGAGATTCTCAACGCGCGTATACACAATGGCTACCATCGCACGATGGCTCGCGTCCACGAACACATTAAGTTGCAGATTAGCAGAAGCATGACAGTTGATCCAGCGAGGAATCGTAATACTGGAGACACTCTGCAGCTGTATCCACAATGCGCTCCAACGTTGGGCCATGGATGCGAGCACGAGCTTGTCCCAATTCAGTCGTGCTCACTAGAGTTTTTAGATGATCAACTTCGCAATCAAGATGACCGGCGCAATCCATCCACAGGGATCGAACAATTATGCCAAAGTGGCAAGCATGTTGTACTTAGTTTGCTGTGGCTGTATGATGGGCAGTGTGAGGTGGAAGCTGTCGTCGATCAGATTCCAGCTGACGCCAAGCTTGTGGACGAGGCCATCGATACCGAGCTGCCGCCAGGTTGGCCTGAGCCAGGTCTCTAAAGGAAGATCACGTAAGAGCTTCGGGTCATTTGCCACCTATTTTCAGAGCAGGAAATCACCAGCTCGCAACAGGCCGATGTGGTCAGGGACCGGGGGTTGCGATCAATCGACGTTGAGGTGGAAGGGCGACTGCCAGTTAAGTGTGAAGGATTGATCGTCAGGTGAGGGAGTCGTGAAGCTTCCAATGAAGTCAGCGAGCGGCTCTGCCTCCACAGGTAGCTGCACAAAATCGCAAAAGTGGCCATTTCTTTGGGCACTGAACTAGCAGCTTCCATCTCCTTGAGCTCGTCTTCCAAGTCTCTTCGAGTCGATGGATCCATGGTGGTTGAGGTGAAGGAGACCAGTCACATGTCCTATGTTATCAATGGGTCTTGACAGGGTAGTATCGTCAGTACGTAATTTAACAACTATAACGTATAAGCTAGTACCTAGGAAAACCTCCACTACTCGTGCTTACGATTAAAAACCATGTGGTGTGTCTCCTTTTTTCATGAAGGCAAGATCCCTCATTTGCAGTGACTTTTAAGTGCTATGCCACTTGGTAGCCTTTTGCAAATTAGTCAAATACTCTTGCAACTACCTTTAAGGCTTCAAGTTTAGTAGATTAGCTGGTGTGAAAGGTGATGAGTTGGAGGGGCCGTCATTGAAAGGAGAAAAGATTGCAAACTTAAACAAAATTCGATCTTATAAAGTAACGTGGAATACGTGACAAACGTATAAACTAGGTTTAAGCTGACTATGCACCTTAAATAATACTTTGCAAATTTTTCAGCCACCTCCTAAAGACCCCTATAGTATAGTATGCCAATTTGTTTTGCACATCGTGAGTTGACTAGCTACAAAAGAAGATAGTCTACGTTTTATACAACGTTATCGTAATGCTACGTTGGCACCAAAAAAAGTTGTGCCACGGTCACTATATAAATCCGAACAATGACCTTATCGTGCAGTAAAGCACTGAAAAGCAGCAAGAAGCGCTTAAGCGGTGTAATCTTCTACGATCTCCAGATGAATGGCTCTGGTGGCCATGCAAACAAAAACTGAGACATATCTCTTCAAAGGACCTTTGCCTCACATTTTAGAAAGTCTCACTGGAAAAGGATCTGCGTAATCTACTCCTGCTTTTTGAGAGGCAGGTTCTGGCTATACTTTAAAATTGGGCAGATCAGCCCTAAGAGTGGGGGCTGAGTAGTGTTTACATGTAAAACACTAAGCAATCATGGAGCAGATAATTTGCTGATCTTTTATAATCCAACACTTTCTACAATAAGCACTTAAAAAAAGCTGTGGATCTGAATAAAGCGTAAACTCATGAGTATGCTCAATTATTAAATAAGTGAAATAATAGTTATTAGCTAAGACTTCAAGATGTATCATGTCATTAGTTAACAACAAATGACTTTAATAAATTCTAACTTTGATCAAATGATCCTTGAGAAACGGCTTAAATTGTGTCAGTAAACTAGAGGATAGCATTTACATAAGTTTTTGGTCAACAGAGAGAGAAGCCTGCAGTATCAACAGAGTTTTATCGTTGGCTTAGAAAAAAAGTTTCTGCTCTGATTTAAAATGGATACTTCAGTAAAGTGATATCATTAATTATTTTGAATTTGTTAGCTCTAAGACGGTAAGTCAGAGAGTATTACGAGAAGTGATGATAATTTCATTAAAAAATGGTTGTGGAATTTGTTTATCAATGCGATTTAGTCGTTTGCATAGATATCTTAAACAGTAGACAGTTACGTGCAAAAGCCTATCTAAATTTCAATATTTATAATATAAACTCCAATCAGTAGGCGTCAAGGTCTGATGACTGATTAGAAGACCTGGATTCTCACCTGGGCCTTTAAAATCGGTTTGAAATGCTCAAAATTCAGTAATGAGTTCTAAGAGTTTGCTTGGGCCACAAAACTATTTCGTATCTTCTTGGAGCCAGGATGGTAAGATCCATCGAGAGACAATATCTGACGGATTCAGCTTACCCAACACATGGTGCTATGTAGTATCAGGTACTAGTTAATGAATTTCACTTTAACGATTGGCAACAAATACTGGAAACTTAAAAGGCTGGACACTAATCCAATGTAGAGTATTTTTTGCATCTAACCACAAATATAAAGAGTTGACATGCAGCTTTGTATTTTATTTAAAATTATATACGAGTCTTGCTAACTGAGCAGCAGTGCAGAGATCGAGTCATGAAATACTATTGACCTTTATTTGTATCTTTACGTTAAAATGAACCCATGTAGGAATGCTGATCTTGTTTAACTCTTAAATCTCAGACAACAAAACTAACCACCGATTTTTGATCTCCGATGGAACTGAAGAGTTTCAATCTAGCTTGAGTAACCACAATGATTGCAAGAGAATCTTTCCATGCACTATGACTGAAGCCATCTAATACAGAAGATCATATAAGCGAGCTATATAAGATAGTTCACCTTTTTTCGACCATACATTCCCTTTTGGAGGTTCAGATACATTATAACGAAACACGTTATTACCCAGAAACCACACGACTTCTAAACACCTATACTGGCGAATTAATCTCTTTCGAAGAAATTTCTGATGGCTCTGACAGTATATCTATATTTCACTGCTTAATAGTAACAAAGATAGCGAATGAGATTCACTAAAATTCATAGCTAATTTCTTTAGTATACTAGACGCTAAAAAAAATAAGCCATTTAAATCATAAGTGACCGTCTTTAAGTAGTGAACCTTCATAGGCTCTGAAAAATTAAACCCCAGTAAATGCATTAATACCTTTAATCTCGTTTACCTATCTACGCTTCACGAAACAATTCTTCTATATTTAAGATGAATACAAACTCGTAATTTCTATAGTTTAAAATTCGATCACAGAGATTTGGAAGTGAATTTGGGCCCGCATAGAGCAGATCATTTAGAAAAATGTCTGAACTAACTTTAGCCGAGGTATTATAAACCGTACGCAATTTTATTGTAGTACTAGAGAGCTTTAGAATGCTGTGGTGTGGCATAATTCAACGCTCTTTAGCTACTTCAGGATTAATTTCTCCTTCAGATATTCTTGCATGTACATCAGCACCTAATATTATGTGTATTTTCTCCAAAATGGTAAAGTGCGGATCTACTAACTCAAGATTATCTAAATACTGCAAGCTAATTTTGGATTTATTAACTAGCAGTTAATGAGAGGAGACTTTAGGCAGAACTTAAGCTTCTACTAACATCTTGAATTCAGATAGGAACCTAGGTCTTACCTCGAAGGTAACTATTACTTTGGCAGTTCCTACAAGAATATCTCAAGAACCAGAAATAAGAATATTTGAATGCTGACGTTTAAGTTTAAAAATATAACAGAGAGCACCAGAGTTGATGGAACACTTAAAGCATTGATCTATTAGAACTCTAACAAGTTCAGTTCTCATCTATTAGAACAGTAATAAGATTAAATACACTCAAGTAGTGGTTATCAAAGCACCAATACTACGAAAGAAAGGTGACTCAACTTAATGAAGAGCTTGCTTGGTCCACTACCATGTGTTTTATATGGCGTATTTTATATGGGGGGCTTGCAAGTATAGAGTGAATAACAGCTTTGACCTGCAGCATGTGGTCAGGGTCTACGTAAGGATAGTAGACTGATCGAGAAGATGTCTCGTGCAACGGTGATGAAGCAGGGGGCGAGAAAGATTGAACTGCGCAGAAAGAGGAGTAAAAATGCTTGTTTTAACTCACACTAGGATAAAATCAGCCCAATGTGCTTTTGCTGTCCGTCTGATTGTCAAGTGAAACAATTAAAATGGCCACTCTTTAGAAATATCGCATGCTTAATGGTAAGCCACGCGGTCTCATAAGCTTTTGTTTGCTTTTTATCCATATTCAAGTACCAATGCTTCTTCTTCGAGTTTTGATTTGAGGGATCTGTGACTCAATAAACCAATGTAATAACACTTAGTAATTAACAACACTGTTCTCATAAAAGAGTAATTTATTATAAACAACTTCTTGCATTCTTATACCTTAACTGTTGTTGATTTATTAATTTTTTAAACTTCTTAAATCCTTAACTAGCAGCAATTCTGCTTACATAGTTCAAGGCTTATATAATTTAAATCTCAAAATGCATAATTTCAGTTTCTTACTAATGTATTATTCAAAGTTGCTAAAGCCGATGTAATCGCTAACCACGACAACTACTCAACCAATTTTGCTGAAACTCTGCATACGAATTTTCAACACTTTCTAGATGGTTTTAGTATAGTTTTTATAATAAAAAAAATTAAGAACAAAAGCAAAAAATGAGCTCAAAGCTTACAAAAAATATGCTAGCTTTGCACTTTAGTTTAGTTGACTTGGCTAAGTAGTGTTGAAATAAAATTGAAACAACCTGTAACTAAATTAAACAAGTGTGGTTATAATAGGCCCATGCAACGTACCAAATACACAGTCATTTCCCAACAGTGCATCGAGCCTGGAGCTGGAAGTCGTGTAGCTGGGTATCCCAGCTACCGATGACACTGTTCTTTAACGGACAAGTGGCTCACATAGAACTCCATCCTGATCAACTGGTATTGATAAGTAGGCACCAATACTAAGATGTTCTAAATGCTAATGTCCCCGATAAAATGCTAGGAGACGTCTAGTCAGAGCACGTTTTATTCTAGCAATTTGGAGTTTAATGGCTATTCTTCTAATCAATCTAGTGCTACCAGCAGAGCAGATTATAATACAACAGCAAGCCAGGGAGAACAAAACTGAATTTTAGCAGCCACAACAATCTCCTCAGTGATGAATAGCAATGGCATGTTCATAGAGAAGGTATTCTGCAGGCTCACTTTTTCGATTGCTGATAAGTGGTTAGTTCTCCAGAGAACGACCTGGAGACCAGATATTCTTTGGTCAGTGGCAATCCTCTCTTAAGTACGGTCTCCCTACGCAGAGACTCCAAGGGTAAGTGTCAAACTACCCGCACAGCCAGCTCTCCGTTATCAACAATTATAATAAACAATGGCTAGAAGTATCACTACTAGTCCTTTTTAGAACCATCATAAGTATTTACGTTCTTTACTGAACCATTAATCTCATTAGTTATTTTCAGTGCCACCTAACCTTAAACTACCTTGCCAACAAATATATGGTAACTACCATTTTCAGCAACGATTAGCCGACTAAAAGACCATGTAAAGCCAGCCACTATTAAACCAAATCAATCATTCACTGGCAGACATCACGAGCAGAGCTGTTCGTCGCAAGGGTGGAAATCCCGCGATCAATAACCCTACATTACATTACTCTCTCGACTCTCCAAGCTTTAAGCCAGAAATCAATAATAAACAATCTCTGACGTCTACACTGGATAACCCTTTGAGCTATAAAGAAAGAATAAATTTTAGTAAATGGGATAGTCTCTAATGGGCAATCATTATGAACTTATCTCCTCATCTTAGATCACAAAAACGACTGAGCTCTGTCTTAGAAAGAAAAGGTGTTTAAGACACCAACGTCCCCGGTATAACACCAGGAGACGTTAGTAAAGATCTCCAGAGCTCTGCAACTAGTTTTAACGCTTCAATCGTTGCAGTTTTCCTCAAAATCACTCTAGTGCTACAACAGCAGGCCAGATAAGATCATCCTGTGGAATCTAGGATGTCACGTTTACTGAAAAATTCAGTTATTAATGAGCTTAGCGGTCCTTTTCAGGGCAGAACAAATTTGTAGGAAATCTTTAAATGCTTCAATAATTAAAAAGAGTAACTACCCAAAACTTCTTATTGCTCATTTTTTGATACCTTAGACACGAAACAAAAAACACAAGTCATAAACTCAATTAAATCTCGAAAATGTAACAAAATCTATGTAGGTCAAAGTTCACGAAAACTTATGACCAAATCAAAAAAACATGAGAGACTATACAAAAATAAAACTGCAAAATCTTTTTTTTTCTACATGCAAGAGAATGGTACCACAGTTTTGACTTTTATATTAACATAAATAACAAAAATATCAAAGTGATAGGTACGAAACTGAACCAATTACAAAGAGAAATTATAGAAATGTCGAACGTTTTTTACTTTGACTGTTACATTAATAGAAAAAATAATTTAGATAAATTATCTAATAAATACAAATATACCATATCATAGTTGATAAAGAAACCACCAAATAACTGTCCTCAAAGTCGAAACTACTATAAATCTATTAATTTCTGCTTATATATTTCTTGCAGCTATATCCACACTCACACATTTTAATACAGTTCCACTAACAGCTAGAAAATCAAACTTGACGGCTAATGTATACATGTACATTAAGACAGCGTAATTTGTAATCTCATTGGATGTTTGTCCATCAGTGTAAACAGTCTACCTAAAGTTAATAATTAAAGAAGATCTCTTCTTTATTCATGTGATTCTATGTGTATGTAATAAAACTGTTGAACTATAATGCGTAAGGTTGACCCTTATTTTATTTAATACTTGATGTACAATAAGCTAGATTATGAAAATATATATATATATCTTCCTATATTATGTAGTCGTAAGAGTTAGAGCGAGGTTTTGCTCCCCCCCGCTCCCCCCAATCTCCCCCCTACTCCCACTCAGCTCCCCCCTAAATAAGGTAGTTATTCTTTCATTTTCTTGCATTTTTCGACTAATCCTACTTTTTTGCAATCTCCCCCCACTCTCCCCCATCTCTCCCCAGCACTCCTTCCGACTCCCTCCCAGCGCCCGCCTAGCTTCCCCATATATAATGTAAATATATTCGTAAAGCCTTATATATTATACAAGCGGTTTAATTTTCACATATAATTTTATTTGACCATAACAAAGAATTTTGTTACAATTATCTTACTTACGACGTGTATTTTAATCACATACTTTAAAATGTCTTTTAAGGTGCTCTGCTCTTACATAACCTTTTCCACAATTTAAAAAAATATTTTTTTGAACGTTTTTTTCATGACTTTTCAAATATCTCTGCAAGGGATAATTTCTTTTAAAATTTTTTTCACATTTAATACACTCAAAATTTTTTTCAATGTTTTGGCATTCCTTTTAATGACGCTAATAGTTCTCCTTCTCTAACGTTATAATGCTACACAGATTACATGTAAAAAAACTTTTTTTGAGAATTTTTTCGTGCGATGATAGATACTCTTGATTTGAAACTTTTGAGTAACATTTGTCACACTGATAAAATTTTGCATCCATGATGGTGTATCTGAAAACATATAACAAAAAACAAATTGCTTATGATTACATAAATCTGGGTACTAGATGGTACTAAAATTTGCTTTATTGATTAAAGAGAAAATTTGTAACAAAGTATAAAAAAAAAAAATGAATTATAGAATAGTTTTTTTATTACTTAAAAATTTTTTTCCAAACAATAATTTTCATTTCAAATTTGTTTTCTGATTCAATTGAGATGAAAATTTTTTTGGTTTCTACATCTCGACAATGCAACATATAATTGCCCATGAGAAAATGATGGTTTTCTAAGGTATACTCCTAAGGCATCAAAATTTAGATCTTGAGATTTATTGATAGTCATAGAAAAAACTGAGGTAAATGGAAATTGTTTTCTGTAGAATATAAATGGTAGCGAATAAGAATTGTTTGTTTGTAGTGTTATTCTCAAAATAAAGACTTGATTTTCTTTTTTTTCACCTGTGATTATTTCAGCTTCGATGTTGTATTTAAATAATTTTGTAATTCGTAATCTTGTACCATTGCAAAGTCCTTCAGATATGCCCTTCAGAAGTTTTTATCAATAGCGTTAATTGTTAAATTAAATTCATGTGGAGGAAGACCTTCTCTAATACTATTCAAATATTCTGTAGGAAAATTAATGTGCATATTATCGTCTGATATATCTACTCTTTTGTGAGTTGCTTTATCAACACTATAGGACGTTACTCATGTTCCTACTATATTATTTAAAATTTTTTTTTTCAAAAAATGAGTGTATTCATTGTGAAATGCTAATATAGCTTTACTTATAAAAGGATCATCATCATCTTTAAAAATTTCAGAACGTACAACTTTTGTTTTTCATGTCTGAGAAATTATAAAACTTTTAATTTTGCCTTCATCGATATCCAGTTGCAACGGAGAAAACTTTTTATAAATTGAACAAATATTATTTTTTAAATAAAAAATTTTAAATAAAGGCCAAAAATTAGGAAATTTTATGGTTTTTTGACCAATACTAATTTTGCTTCCGTTTTTTACTACTGGGGGAATTTGACGAAAGTCTTCACCTAAAATTATTGTTTTATTTCCAAAAGTTTGATTACTACTAAATAAATCTTTTAAAGTCCTATTAACGGTTTCTAACGTTTTTTCTAGTATCATAGAAGCTTCATCTGGAATCATTACTTTTACATTATGTAATTTTTGTTTATCTGGCTCAAACTGAAAGAATGCACTTTTTATAGTGCTTAAGTCTACAGGAAGTATGAAAGTTCTGTGAGTGGTCATTCCCTTCGAGAAAAGAATAGAAGCAATACCTGTCCAAGCCATGGTAAAAATTTATTTTTTAATTGATATGAAAAAATAAATTAACGTTTTGTATGGAAAAGTTTTTCTAGATCCACCAAGACCATCGATGAAAAAATTTTTTTTTCAAATTTTATTGATTCTTAAAAAATTCGACGTTGATCATGACTGAGTTGAAAAAACATTTCATAGAATTTACGTTTACAAAATATTCTTTCATTACTGTCAGTATTTTTTTTTTTTTTTATAGTTTCTGTTGGTTTTGGTAAACTAAAATCTTTACAAGACATATTCTTAGAATTGAAAGTTTCGTTTAAATGTAAAAGAGCTTTATTCTGATCATCTTTACAATTTTCATTGAAATATTTTTTGTATTTGTTCTGAAAAATATTACCAAAAAAATTTTCAGACGTAATAAACCATGCAAAAAATTTTCGTAGTAGATAAGGCAGGATAATGTTACGTGCTTCTTAAAAAATTATATAGTTTTGAGAATCGTGTTCTACTCATCCCATAAAAATAGCTGTTATAAGTCAGGGAAAATGAAAAGTAATTGTTAAAAATTCATGTAATTAATTGTAATTAATATACATTTCTTACATATATGAATTTTAAGTAACAATTAATATAAGTCGGGTTTTTTCACATACTTCGCACATCTAATTTAGAATTACGCGGGTAGGTGCGCAGAGTGCGCAGGGGGCATATATAGTTATAAGAGCTTTGAAATATCTATTGACACATACAGGATTGACGGCTCATTTAAAAAAAGGAGCCACTAGAAGAAATACTAAAGCTCACCAACAAAAAGTCAAGGACGCATCTCTGTGTCTATATAAACTTTACCACTTTTATTTGAAATTAGCAGTTGTTTTTCATATTTTCTTAAAAGCAGACTAGTAATCATTCTCCAGCGTAGAAAATTTATTCCCGAGTATTTTCGAAAAATGCCATAGTCTTCCAAATTCTGTAAAATATACTTCTTTATTATTTTCATACAAAGAATTAATTTTATCATTTTTTAAGGCTTTAAAAAATATTAATACGATTGTTATTTAAAAAAAATTAAATTTATAACAGAACAAAAGGGGAAGTAGGCGCGCAGAGCACGCACGAGGTAGAGCCCCACTAGTATACATATTATACTAGTAAAGACGGAGAGATGTGCCCTTGACTTTTTGTTGGTGAACTTTATTATTCCTTCTAGTGGCTCCCTTTTTTAAATGAGCTGACTATCCTGTATAAGTCAATAGATACTTCTAAGCTCTTGTAACTATATATGCCCCCTGCGTGCTCTGTGCACCAACCCCCGTAATTGTAAATTAGATGTACGAAGTATGGAAAAAACCCAACGTATATTAATTGCTACTTAAAATTCATGTATATAAAAAACGTATATTGATAATTAATAATTACATAAATTTTTGACAACTACTTTTTATTTTTCCTGACTAATAATAGCTATTTCTATGGGATTAGTAGAACACGATTCTCAAAACGATATAATTTTTAAAGAAGCATGTTACGTTATGCTGCCAACAACAAAAATTTTTCGCATGGTTTATAATGTCTGAAAATTTTTTTAAGTAATATTACTTGGAACAAATACAAAAAAATTTTCATTAAATATTATAAAGATGGTCGAAATAAAGCTCTTTTACTTTTAAACGAAATTTTTAATTCTGAAAATATTTTTTGTAAAGATTTAAGTTTACCAGAACCAACAGGACCGATAGAAGAAAATATTGATACTGACAATGATGAAAAAATATTTTTTAAACATAAATTCCATGAAATGTTTTTACAACTTAGTCATGACCAACGTTGAATTTTTCAAGAATCAATAAAATTTGAAAAAAAAATTTTTTGCATCAGTGGTCCTGAAACAATGTTTCCATACAAAACATTAATTTATTATTACATATCCATTGAAAAAAAAATTTTTACAAAGGCTTGGACAGGTATTGCTTCTATTTTGCTCCCAATAGAAATGACCACTTACAGCACTTTCAGACTTCCTTTAGACTTAAGCACTATAGAAAGTGTATTCTTAGAGTTTAAGCTAGATAAACCAAAATTACGTAATGTAGAAGTAATTATTTGAGATGAAGCTTTAATGATACCGAAAAAAGCGTTAGAAATCAATGATAGGACCTTAAAAGATTTATCTAGTAGTCATAAACCTTTTGAAAATAAAACAATAATTTCAGATAAAGATTTTTGTCAAATTCTTCGAGTAGTAAAAAACGGAAGCAAAATTACTATAATTTAAGAAACCATAAAATTTTCCAATTTTTGGCCTTTATTTAATATTTTTTATTCAAAAAATAAAATACGTTTGATTGATAAAAAATTTTCTTCATTGCTACTGGATATAGAAGAAGGCAAAATGAGGACTTTTATAATTCTTTAGACATGGATAACAAATGATGTATGTTCTAAAATATTTAATAATGATGATATTTCTTTTAAAGTAAAGTTATATTAACATCTCACAATGAATACACTTATTTTTTAAACAAAAAAATTTTAAATAATATGGTAGGAACATTAGTAATGTACTATAGTATCGATAAAGTAACTCACAAAGGAGTAGATAAATCGAACGATAATATTTATATTGATTTTCCTACAAAATATTTAAATAGTATTAGAGAAGGTCTTTCTCCACATGTATTAAATTTAAAAATTAACGCTATTGTTATGTTGATGCGAAGCTTGAACATATCTAAAGGACATTGCATTACAAGATAATGAATTAAAAAGTTATTTAAATATTACGTCGAAGCTGAAATAATCACAGGTGAAAAAAAAGAAAATTAAGTCTTTATTCCAAGAATAACACTATAAAGAAACAATTCTTTTTTGTTACCATATATATTGTACAGAAAACAATTTCCATTCATCTCAGTTTTTTCTATGACTATCAATAAATCTTAAGGTTAAAGTTTTGATGCCTCAGGAGTATACCTTAGAAAATCATTATTTTCTAATGGGCAATTATATGCTGCATTGTCTAGATGTAGAAACCCAAAAAAATTTTTCATTCAAATTAAATCAGAAATTAAATTAAAAATTAAAAATTTTGTTTGGAATGAAATTTTAGAGTAACAAAAAAACTATTCGATAGTTCATAACTATCTTTATACTTTCTTGCAAATTTTTTCTTTTACAAAAAAGCAAGTTTGAGTACCGTCTAGTACCCAGATTTATGTAACTATGAGCAATTCGTTTTTTTTAATTTGTTTTTAGATACACCATCATGGATGCAAAATTTTATCAGTGTGACAAATGTTACTGAAAATTTTTAAATCAAGAGTGTCTATCATCGCACGAAAAAATTTACAAAAAAAAATTTTTTGTATGTGATCTGTGTAGCATTATAACATTAGACAAGGAAAACTATTTGCGTCACGAAAAGGAACGCCAATACATTGAATAAAATTTTAAGTGTATTAAATACGAGAAAATTTTCAAAAGAAATTATTACTTACAGAGTCATTTGAAAAGTCATGAAAAAAATGTTCAAAAAAATATTTGTTAAAATTGTGGAAAAGGTTATGTAAGAGCAGAGCACCTAAAAAGACATTTTAGAGTTTGTAATCCAAATGAACACTATAAGTAAGATAATTGTAGCAAAATTTTTTGTTATGGTCAAATAAAATCATATATGAAAATTAGATCACTTGCAACAGTTGATATATAAGGCCTTACGAATATATTTACATTATATATGGGGAAGCTGGGGGGGAGTTAGGAGGGGAGCTGGGGAAAGGGGGAGGGATGTGGAGGGGAACGGGGGGAACTAGCAAAAAAGTAGGATTACTCGAAAAATGCAAGAACATGAAAGAATAACTACCTTATTTTGGGGGAGCTGAGGGGTAGTGGGGGGCAGTTGGGGGGGATCAAGGGGAGCAAAACCTCGCTCTTACTCTTACGAGTATATAAAATAGGAAGATATATATATATATATATACTAGCGGGGCTGATGCCTCCTGCACGCTCCGCGTGCCAACCCACTAATTACAGATTGAGAAGATAAAATAACAACATTAATTGAGTAATTATTAATGCAGGCTGAAAATAAATTAACAACAGTGGATTACGTGACTCACAAAAGAGTTGATTAAAAAGATAATAGCCTAAATATTTGTTTTCCTACAGAAATTCTAAATAATATTAGAGAAGATCTTACACCAAACAAATTAAAATTTAAAATAAATTCTATAGTAATGTTCATAAAATATTCAAGTATATCAGACGGTCTCTGTAGTGGCACACGATTAAAAATAACAAAATTTTTTAAGTATAGTATAGAGGCAGAAATAATAACGAGAGAAAAAACGGAAGCAAAGTTTATATTCCTAGAACAGCATTGAATACTGGCACCTCATCATAATTACCTTTTGTCTTCTATAGAAAACAGTTTCTCTTTGTACTAAAATTTTCTAAGTTTATCAACAAATCACAAGGACCGAGTTTTGATTCCTTAGAATTATATTAAAAAATTTATTTTCTCTCACGGACAATTATACGTTGCCTCATTAAGATGTAAGAATCTAAAAAAAATTTTTATTCAAATTGAATCCGAGAATACATCAGAAATTGAAAATATTGTTTAGCAAGAAACTTCTCAGTTATTAAAAAATATGTCACTTTAATGATCGTCACATTTAAACAGACGTATATTAATTCATAAAAACCATGAAAAAAAAAAATATGTGAAAAATGTGGGAAGGTTTTCAAAAGAGCAGATGTGTTAAGACAACACATGAAATATCAGAACATTAAATTAACAGAATAAATTATTGTTTCAAAAGCTTAATTGTGTTCGTCTATTTAACTATACCTTTTCCTGGATTCTATCTTTTTGTAAATAGTCCTTAGTTAATCAAGAATTGTATATTTGGGTAAAGTACGTGGACCAGAAAAAGATTCCAAATGTAAAAATTCAATAAAGTTTACCAAATAATGGTTTTTCAGAGACATATGTGAGTAAGGGGAAGAGACTAGACAGAGCGAGATCTATGATCAGTGACTTGAAAAACTCTAAAAACAAGGTATTGTTTGGGTACTAAATAACATATATTTTTTTACATTCCAGATATTAAAATGTTCTATGAATAAATATTTTTAAGGAGGGAGGTGGAGGGGAAGCTGAGCAGGAGTGGGGGGCAGATTACTTAAATAATAAAAAAAGACGTAAAAACAAGTAAATAACTATTTGAATCGGGGGGCACCTGTGGGGGGGGGGCTGAGGAAGAGCGTGGAGGAGTGGGCGGGCTGACACTCACTTTTGTTAATACAACCAGGTTATTATAATATAGGGTAATATATGGAGATATGTATATTCCTGCGTTAACAGTCTTTAAAGGGTCTCCATAATTAGACGAAATATTGACAAGTATTTAAAAAAAAGTTTTTGATCAAGAAAAACCTAGTAGTGTTTTATTGTTGATCTAAATCCTAAATAATGCTTCAATAATGTTTAAATTTTTTGGCGTCAAGAAACTCATGCAGAACAGTTATCGAGATTGAAACAGCAGCGTCAAATTCGACAAATAAGGAATTTATCACGTTAAAGATTAGATTTCCATTGTTACCCTGACGGTGATCATTTAAATTTTCCGGATTTTCGAAAAGGTAGAGTAATATGTACTGGTATTTATTATGGCACTAAAAAATTAAGACATAACGCTCTAGGACTTTGTTGCTCTGATAACGAAGTTGTAAGATAAGAAAAAAAACTTTCAATTATATATTTTTTTGTCAGTTTTAAGTGTTTACAGTTTTACCAAGTAGCCCTTTCCATTTATTACGACATAAAAAAGTTAAAAATCAGTGGCCCTGTAGGGCCAGAAATTATTTTATGGTTTACGAAACGCACAGTACTACTCAGCATAATTATATTTTTTTTACTTCTTGCGTATTATTATTTCACAATGTAAACTGTATCGATTCTAAATAAATATGTTTTAAATAAAACGTTTTTCTTAGAAGTATCAGAAATAGATGGCAATTTTTTAACTAAAACTGTTTTACATTACGTGTCACCATACTTCGGTGTTATATTCAGTGGATCTGTGGCAAAGCCGAGACGGGGAGAGGGGGGCACTAGTCTAAAAATAAATGCAAAGAGTGTGTACTTAGCAGATTGTATGTAGAAGTACGTATACAGGGGATTACGTGTGAAAAAAAAACAACAATATTATTCAGAATGAAGTATGATAGGAAGTATTGTCTCGTTCGCAGCTCATATAAGCTCTATTTAGTCTATTATTTTTATAAACATCTTCTTTTTCTTAAGACAACTTAATTGTCTTGAGCTGTTCATACTGTGCATCCAACTATCTATTGGTGCTCTTTAGGGAGTGGGACTTCTGCCTTTTAGACTAGATTCTAGTGCTTTTACTGTACAGAGTCAACTTCCCACCTCAATCTGCCTTTTATTGCTGGTTCCTGCTCATGAGCCTTGACGATTGTAGCTACTGCAACAAGTTAGTGATCACTGATTCCCACCGTTAGAACTACAGCAAGGCTAACCAGGTTTCTTGTGCGGGTCGTTCTGTGACTGATACTCAGGGAGTGTACCGCCGTTGATGGAATAGATACTTGCCCTCTGATGGATTACCTTCAGTCTCGCATAAGTCGAAGAAAAAGGGTCCTGATTTCTAGATCTCCTTAACCACTGTTAACATTTTATCTTTTACAACTAACATGCTTTATCAAATCAAACAGATGATAAAGAAGGCACCATGCTTGTAGGTAGTATAAAGAGCTAAATAAACTCTATAAACTACTAACAATCTCACATCTGGGAAATAAGGTTGATGCTTGCAACACTTCTATCAAGACTTAAGATAATGAACTAAAAAAAAAACATAAAAACATTGTACACTTTATAGGTATAGAAATTATCTTAATTCGCTCACGTAAAATTATGTAGGGATCTTCGTTGAAGGATCTTGGGTGAGCATATTCAAATATACAAACTGTTGTAGTGTGTATATATTATTTTATTTTTGCTACGTTTCGTCCGAATTTCTTGGACCTCATCAGGCAACTAAAAATTAACACATCTGCACATATAGAATCATAAAACAAAAAAAGAGGGGGGGTTTTACAAAATAAGGACGCACAACTTAAAATTACCTGATGGAGGTTAAACTTAAAACATTAAATAGTAGCCAAATGTAACTCGTGTGAAACAGACGGCAGTCAGCACCTTACTGATCTAGTATACGTACTATGTAGAATGAACGAACGCAAAAATAATACGAATACAAAGCAATATGGAAGAGAGAGTTATGTGTACAATACATTATTGAGAGGACGTTATGAATATTTGTATACCGAATATATATATATGATGAAAAGGTAGTATGACTAAAAATTGTCTGTACTGATCAAAATTATTTTTCTGAGTTTCTTATTTTCGAGAAAATCGGATTATATATTTGTTGAAGAGATTAAAAGGGAAGCAGAAGAGAAAATAAATGAACATTAACGTGGATCTGATCCAGAATCCGTAATAAATAAGCACATGCAGTGTCATAAACACTAGTTTGATTGGAAAAATGTTCAAATTCTTGACAAAGAATCTATTTACAATAAACGTATTTATTCAGAAATGATTTACATCAATTTAACAAAAATACTATCAACAAACGCGAAGATATCCAATATCTCAGTAAAATATATAATCTGATTTTCTCGAAAATGAGAAACTCAGAAAAGTAATTTTGATCAGTATAGACAGTTTTTAGTTATACTACCTTTTCATCATATATATATGTATTCGGTATACAAATATTCATAATGTCTTCTCAATATTGTATTGTACACATAACCTTCTCTTCCTTATTGCTTCGTATTCGTATTATTTTTGCGTTCGTTCATTCTACATAGTGCGTATACTAGATCAGTAAGGTGCTGACTGCCGTCTGTTTCACACGAGTTACATTCGGCTACAATATAATGTTTTAAGTTTAATCTCCATCAGGTAATTTTAAGTTGTGCGTCCCTTCTCTGTAAACCCCCCCCCTTTTTTTTTGTTTTATGATTCTATATGTGCAGATGTGTTAATTTATAGTTGCCTGATGAGGTCCAAGAAATTCGGACGAAACGTAGCAAAAACAAAATAATATATACACACTACAACAGTTTGTATATTTGAATATGCTCACCCAAGATCCTTCAACGAAGATCCCTACATAATTTTACGTGAGCGAATTAAGATAATTTCTATACCTATAAAGTGTACAATTTTTTTATGTTTTTTTTTAGTTCATTATCTTAAGTCTTGATAGAAGTGTTGCAAGCATCAACCTTATTTCCCAGATGTGAGATTGTAAGTAGTATATAGAGTTCATTTAGCTCTTTATACTACCTACAAGCATGGTGCCTTCTTTATCATCTGTTTAATTTGATAAAGCATGTTAGTTGTAAAAGATAAAATGTTAACAGTGGTTAAGGAGATCTAGAAATCAGGACCCTTTTTCTTCGACTTATGCGAGACTGAAGGTGATCCATCAGAGGGCAAGTATCCATTCCATCAACGGCGGTACACTCCCTGAGTATCAGTCACAGAACAACCTGCACAAGAATATGCTCACCCAAGATCCTTCAACGAAAATCCCTACATTGTACACTTTACTTGTATTGAATATGAATAGAAGGCTAGAGACCTTGGAGCAACAGACAAGACAGGCATGGAGTTAAAGAAATACATAGACGTGGTGGCCGTGATTTAGTGAAACTAGATGAAAACATACCATCTAATTGAATTCTGTTAGAAATGAACTTTCGTATAGAGTGCTCTGTAGGAATTTATTATAATAGTGGTCTACATTGCTCTGAACTCTGCTATGGCAACCTACACTAAGCTTTATGACCATGTTGTATCACTTGTCAATTCATATCCCTTCTGCAAATTTTTAATATGTGGTTACCTCAATCAGACCAAATGTTCTTAAAGTAATTATCTGCTTTTTTTGCATCTTACAGGCTATGCTACACCAGACCAACTTCGAGCCACTTCCTATAATTTTAGCATTTGCAACACTCTTAATCTTTAACAAATTTTTAATCCTGTTTTTTGTCATGATTATTGTATCTTCTGTTATCACATGCTTGTCTCATAACTACCACCGAATCTTATAAAATGACTGTTTCATTGGACCAGCGTCACTTACGCAGCACATTCTACATCCTTTTAGCTCGCAGGACTTCTTTAACTAACCAATCTACAAGCTATAGAAACTTTGAAAACTGTAATTACTAAACTATTTGTGAGAAACTTTATAAAGTGATTTGACCACAACTATTCCACAAGAGATCGATTAAGGACTGTTTTTGATTATTTGACATCATATAAGGCCTCATCGACAACTTAGTTCCGATAGAGCTTACACAGGAACTGCTTGATCTGATTCATCAAAAAAGACATGCTCATCAGGTTTAGAAGCATACTCATGTATTGACAGACTTTTTTATATTTAAGAGACTTAGAGCTAAATGTCTAAGTCTTTCTTGAATAATATAAGAGAAATTTAAATTAAAATTGGAGTTGGGCCTAAGACTGATATTTCAGATAAACTAAGTCTAAACACAGTCCACTCTTCTACTCTAATTGATAAGTGCAACTAATTTGCTAAAAATTTCTCCTTGGTTTCTAAGCATCCCGTCTCTATTTCTACGGCAATCATCTAGCACTCCATAGACATTGAGTTCACAGTTGCTTAAGTGATAGAGCGCTTGCTCTCCGTCTGGAGGGATCGGGCTCAAGACCCCGCCCCGTGACTTTTTTGCGGATACGTCTGTGGTTTTTTCCATACGTCCCAAACGCTGTGGAACTCCTCAGTATGGTGTAATGTTACCGTGCCATCTGAGAGTAAGAGAAACGGTGCCTGGCTCTGCGGTGTAATGCACACCGTGCCGTGGAGCAGTAAGAATCAACGGTGCCTCGAATTATTAATTCTCGCGTGTACAGTTAACTACACATAACAAAAAGATTTAATATGGCATACCATTGTCACAGCAGTGACACAAGGCCAACCACAAAGATAAGATAAGACAAGACATAGACATTGACCCCTTTTTTAACCCCTTCAATATTTTTGCTGCTATCTGACAACTAAAAATTTTAAACCAATTAGATCCAGACCTGATTCTATCCACTTTTAATATTTATTACTCTTTAAGTATTCATCACCCACTTGCATTTCTGCTTTCTAAGTTTCTGGCTGAAGGCATCTTTCCAACTTATTATAAGCTGACAAATTTATGTTCTATTTATAAATCCGAAAACTCACAACTGACTTACAAATACGGACCTATTGTTTTGCGTAGCTCTATACCAAAACTGCAAAGAAAATTATAAATATCGCATACTTTTATACACGACTGGTGAAAGCTTTTGTTGGCCTGGCCCCGATATTTAAATTACTCACTGCTCTTCTGATCTAAGAAGCGTACCTCTATTCACTGAGAAGAGCCCAGTATGAAAAAAGTAGCACAAACTTGATACATACCAATAAATAATGTTAGAAATATTTTTTTTTTAAGTCAAGAATCTTAACTTCATACTCAAGTAAAGATTTTTATTTGTGCGTCCATATGTGTTGTGTATTTATGTGTGTGTTTGATTGCATTTCACGATTTCATTGACCAAATTTCATCAAACAAGGCTTTTTTCTCCTTTGCAAGTTTTTTTTCTGCTAAAAAAAAAAAGTTCCACTATCTAACTTTTTTCACCTAATTATTTCTTAGAAATGTGTTTTTTAGTAGACTTTTTGCCGTAGATCAATGTTGAGCATAGTTAAGGGTCAAAAATCTGAGTGACTGGCTTACTTTCTACAGAGCCATGGACTCAAATAAAAAACAACATAATCTTGTGCGGGTATAGATACATGTTAATTTGTAGAGATATACAAATAGTGAGTTTTTTTAAAATTTTTTTTTACCATGGCAGAAAAGTTTTTTTCACCATCCGGGCCCAAAGTACTTTTCTGCCCTAGGACTCAAAGTGATTTACTGGGCGCAAAGTGTGGCCACGGGCGCAAAATTGCACTTTGCGCCCTCTGTAAAAAGAACATTATACGCGACTTGGGCACCAACCTACAGCAAGCGCACCCTTGGAGCGCTCATGTTGGTACTTTGTGCCCTAGTGACTTAATGTACCATTTATGGTTATTTGAAATAATTAAAGCTATTTTTACTGCAAAGCTTTTTAACTGTAGAAAAAAAATTAAATTCTTCTTTTTCAACTGTTTTAAATTTCTATTTTATCGAATATTTCTGATCAACTTAATTTTTAAGTTAATTTTTTTGAATATCATTGTTTTATTGACAATTACGTAAAAAATCTTAATAATCGTATAACTATCCCCAAAACCACGGTAAAAAACGAATCAGTTTTGTGTGGGTGTATTAAGATTTACATCGATTTTTGTATACTTATAGTTGCAACTCATTATTGTTCAGACAATTTGGATTAGTCATTGATTTGTGCATGTTTTCTTAAAACAATCTCATTACCATCAAAAAAAGCCTGTGTTTGACTGCCTACACTGTTTTGAGTTTTGTTTGTATCAATCATAGTAAGTGGATTTTTTTTAAAAAGTTCATTTTTTCAACTTTTTTTGAAACTCCAATAGTACCACGTTTTCAGGCGATGTATAAGAAATTTTTTCTTTAAACTACTTACCAGAATAAATAAGAAAATTTTTTTAATGAATATGAGTTTGTAAGTCAACATTTTTATATCACATATCACGATTACTGGCTATGCATGTGAAACGAAAACAATACTATAATTTTATCTGACTTTATAGAATTTGTTTGAACATGAGATTCTAATATATCAATGTACAAATTATTTACAGCCAATAATTTAAAATGTTTAGAATACAGGAACTTTGAAACTGTTTTAAAGGTACTATGTAATACCAGTTCAAAATACGAATCTTCTTAACATTAAAAAAACACATAATATAAATACTGCAAATATAATTTAATTTTTCATTTGTAAAAAAATTTTTAAAAACTCTTTTTGTTATCAATTTAATTTTTTTATTATTTGTTATATAGATATTGATGCAACAAATATATTGACACACACAGCAGGACAATAGTAGAGTCAATTGGAATTTGTGCCAAAATGGTAGCGAACGATACCTTCTCTAAGATCTACTTTTGAAAGTCTGCGAGGCTGATAATTTGTTACAAAGACACTAATTTTTGCAATTGTGTGAACATTGATGAAGTTCTTGAAAAATTTTTAATTTTATGCTTTAATCTTACCTGAATTTTTACTTTTGTGAACTGGTAAACTTAAAAAAACACAAGAAGGAGACAAGTTTTGATGAAATTAAGGTAGTTGCTTCCTAAATCAAAAGTATTTAAAAAGGTACAAAATTTTCAGCAAAACTAATATAAGCGTCGAGAAATCTGTGTAAAAAATTTGAGACCGATTTACACGTCGTTATTAAAATGTCCTCGTCAAAAAATCACTCTTTTAACATTTGAGCACTGATGCAAACACTACGTAGGCCCATCATTTTACAAAGTATAACTTACCGCATATCTATAAATAATTAAAAAACTATACTGAAAACTAGTTTAGACAGTAGGGAAACACATACATTTTTTTGAAAATTTCTGACCACATAGTTTTAAAATAATAATTATCAAAAAAGTACTCTTCGTTTGATCATGGAAGATAACAAAGTAAGTATCGCGGATGGAGCAACATCACATGGTTACATATGTACAAGTAGAAAGATGCATATATTTAATAACATAACCTTTGTATTGTACATCTATATATACGATTGACCTATGTATTGGGAAACGACTACCTTAAATCTTACTGTTGTTAACATCGACTACCTGTAGATAATTTCCGTGATCTTATACATAGCTTTTGCAGTGCATTATAATTATCTTTCTTAACTTGTATTAAAATCTGCTTTGCGATGTTTTCAGTACCTGAATTTATGATGAGTTAAACATTTACAGTTACTTAAAAACTCAAATAAAAAATTTTTAGAAATAATTCTAATACTTTTTACTACGTATATAAGCGCTCAAAATCGTAAGTTTATTTTACTGTTATAAGATAGTGCCTTTACGTAGTAATACTCAAAAAACTTTTTGTTTAAGTAGAACAACTAGTTGCACAGATCCTCATATATTACAACAGATTTTAATTTACTGCTGTATAGCAGTATACATGATTGCAACATCTATTTAATTCAACATAAAACATTAAATTCGATGCTGATGCCTTGTAATGACTTTATTAATAGAAAAATTAACAAACTGAGCAGTACTTTATTCGTTGATCATCATGTTTTTCGTTTTTTCCTTGAGCTCTAACTCAAGCTGATAGATTAAGATCAAGCTTATTTTTAATTGAAGATGTGTAATTATGTGATCTTTTTTAAAATTAAATGTCTACTGATTAGATAAATTTTCTTGTACGGCGAGAGTGCAAAAAATATGACATTCTTAGTGTACAAGTCACAGTTACCTTTATACCACATATTAATTTAAGGGATTTAAAACTGTTCTCCGAATAAGAACCTTCTTTTAAAGGTACAATAAATAATTGATTAGTGTTTTAAGATATATTTAGTATATTTGGAACAGTAGTTACATCACGAAATTGCTCTTGTAAATAATTACTTTAAAGGCTTTCTGCCTACACATGCTGAGAGATGTAATACAAGAATATTTTTCGTATTATTTGTACAGTCAAAACAATTAATAGGCTTAGATGTTTGCAATTTCATTGTTATATGATTTGCTTATTTAATTTCCTAAATTATATTTGAATTTTTTTGTTTATTTTTGGTGCCTCAATCCTTAGATGCTTTTGGTCGTCAGAAACCTTTTTTACATAGACATTTAGTTGATATATTACTCAAATTTTGTTGAAATAATCATAGTTTATATTAATATTTCTCGTTTTATCATTTTAATTAACATATTGGTATTGCCCTTTGATGTGCTTTGAATTTTTTATTTGATTGCCAAATATTGCTATAGCTATCGCTTCTGAGTTATCTTTATACATACTTATTGCCTTGTCGAAATTCAATTTAGATATTCCTTCCAATAAATTTTTAATGAATAATATGCCATTTAATGAAGGTTGATCATGATTTTGCACAGCAAGAATGCTGCAGACAGAAACAAAATTTTGATAACAAGCTTCAAAGACGCATCAGTCAAAGCATTTTCTGAACAGTTGACTTTAAGATGCATCTATTTAAGTGTCTCCAGGCAATTAAACACATAAATTTGTAGATAGCATTACTACTGATTCTTATCTAATTACTTTACCAGGAATACTAGACTTAACTACTGTAGATAATTCAATCAAAGCTGTTAATCTTATTTAATCAAATCTTGAAAAAAAAGAAATTTTGACTGTAAAAGAAAGAATAATTCTCACCCTTGCAAAACTAAAGGACAATGTAAGCTATTCTTTACGAGAAACTATTTTTAAATTTTGTTCTGATAGAGATTGTATACAAGTGGTTGAAAATATGATTGACATTGTAAGTAAATGTTTCAAGTATGCTGTCCATTGACCAAATAAGGAGAAGGTATTGAAGAACACACCGTCATGTTTTAAAAATTTTAAAAACGTTTGGGCAGGAATAGACTGTACCGAAGTAGCCATTCAGAAAACAAAAAATTTTTGCTGTCAAATTTTTTCGTAGTCCCATTACAAGGACTGTCAAACATTTGAAATAATGACTGCTGCCTCTCCAGGTGGCATAATAACTTTTAAAAGCAAATTTTCTCGAGGAAGAGTTTCAGATTCAACTATTATTCAACAAAGTGGTCTTTTAAATTTATTGAAGCCACGTAACGCTTTAATGACAGACAAATGGCTTATAACTGATGATGACTGTAAAAACAGAAATATTGAACTAGTTTGATCACCATTACTAAAAAATAAAAACAGTTTAGTAAAAAAGAAGCATTATTGAATTCTAATTTTTCCAGTGCTAGGGTTCACGTAGAGAGTGTCAACCAACAGATATAATATTCTACATCATAAAACGCTTGCTAGCCTAGCAGAGATGAGTAGAGAGATTGCTAACGCTAATACTACGAGGCGAGACGACTTTTTGGCACTGGTCAGAGCGTCCTGTCGTGGCCAGCCGTCAAACCGGGCGCACATCTTACTACTCGTATCAAACAGGGTGCACCTATGAAAAGAGGAGCGGATTTGCGTGAAAATGATCATATAGGCGCACATTTTAGAGAGACGTGGATGGGGTATACCGAATGTGTACCTACGAGGAGAGGAGATGTTGACTATAGCTATATATGTAGCTGAGCGCACAGCCAAAGCAAGCGACAATACGAGGTTTTCTCTCTTTTGACTTTAATCACAGTATATATCCTATACATAATATATCTTACTGACTCTTGCTCTCGCTCTGGCTTCAATGTTATCTATCATCCTGATTTACTTATATCTGGAAACTAAATTCTCATCATTACACGCACAAGCTTTTGATTTTAAGATATTTTATTGTTTCAATTTATGTTATTTTTCCCGTACTTTTAATACTTACTTCGAAGAAATATTTAGTTTTTTATTTAAGGATGGCAGTTTATGGCAGCTCAGTTATATCCACCATTATGTCGTAAACACTTTCTTTCCGATGCGTGCGAATAAATATTTTTTTAATTCTAATTTTAGTAAATAATTTTTCAACGTCAATACAATGAAATGATTTCTTAGCTATATAATTCAGAGGTAAGAATATAAGGTACGACTAAAAGAATAATCTAATCGTTACGTGAGAAAGACGTCAGAGGCACAAAAAAACTCACTTTTTTATGTACTAAAATTAAAATGGATCTCATGTATTGCTACATATATGCGTATTTACATATACACACATTTATATATAGACATACCGAAATATATATTTACAGCCATACCTTTCTACATTCATACTTATTCATGCATAGTCGTTTAGAAGTACATAATATTTACACTTGAATTCGTGTTTGCTG
This sequence comes from Copidosoma floridanum, assembly GCF_036245765.1. Taxonomy (NCBI): domain Eukaryota; kingdom Metazoa; phylum Arthropoda; class Insecta; order Hymenoptera; family Encyrtidae; genus Copidosoma; species Copidosoma floridanum. Next base: position 368,725 of record NW_028321895.1, read on the forward strand.
CCTCTTAGGCAGTATACGTCAACTTTTTATAATTTTTAAAAAAGTGTTCCCTGACACCAAACATAAGACAAAATTTTACTTATTCAAACTACAACTATATCACTTATAAAAGTATTGATTGCTGGTCAAAAATAACTATGATTTTAAAATTCAGTGCTTTATATGGGTAAAAACAGTTTTTTAAGAGAACGTGTTACAAAATCCTTTAATTAGTATTTGAACATTTTACATTATTATAAATTTTAATACTGAGACAAAAATTAAGCATTTCTCACTATTTTCGTTTTAGGACTACTTCTTTTTATAGCTTGTTTTGATTCTGCTCTACGTTTCCCATTATTTCCCTGAGTAGTATTAAATAATTTTATTTTGAATAAAAACTTTAACGCATCAATTCGATGTTGATAGCATAAATCACTTTTCTTAAACCATTCAGGAAATACATCATTAGCAATTTTTTCTACAACATCAATCAGACACTCAAGTAGTTTTCTTTGAGGCCAAAGACTTGCATGATATTGTTCATAAGCATTTAACTCGCAATAAATAACTTTAGAAAAAAGATCTGTGGGTCTTGTTAAATACGCGACTTCTGAGAAAGATTCGTCAGTATGAGTGTATTCTCTGTACTTAGCGTAATATACAGCAACAGTAACATCTTCATCTACAGTTTTAATCAATACTTTTCTATAATCAGGACATTTGCTATTTTTTAAAGCATTTTTAGCAGTATAACCACTTAAGTAAGTAACTACATTTCTCTCATACATGCCTTTAGTTTCAAAATCCACTTTTTTCGATAACTCTATGGGTGAAAAAATTTCTATCATTTCAGCTGCTTGCAATAGTTCTTGTAATTCGGAAAGTTCTAAATCAGGTAAATTGTTTGCAACAGCTGCTAACGAGTCTATATTTTCATCAATACATTCAGTCTGTTTCGTATTTGTTAATGAATCTGATTCCATTGTTTGAACATTTCCATGTTGACAAGTGGCAATACAGTCGGTTGACATTATGTGTCTAAAAATTAGGCGATACATACGGCAAGTGGGGTTTGGATTGAAGCCACTTCTACCTCGACATTTCGAATTACAATGCTCGATGCTATCTTGGTTACAAAGACCAGTTGCTAACTCAAACTCTGGATTATTTAACTTTACTTTAAGATATTCAAACAATTGTAATAAGCAATGAGCAGCTAAAGATAAGCCAATTAAACACGGCGGTCTACTAACTGTCTCAAATTTACCGCGTTTATCTGAGCGTATCAAATGTATGGACCAATTTTTAGGTCATTGCACAAAATCTTCGAGGCGCTTTTCGATTTTCAAGTTAAGATGGGAAAGTGGGCGCTTTTGTTTATCTACGTTTTTCAATCTACATGAATTGCATGCGTCAATTACAGTATCCAATTGCTTAACAAACTCAGCCGATTGTTCCCACGTTTCCGATATCAACTTAGTTTTATCACCTTCTCTACCTGCTTCACCAACAGTTCTTGTAGCAGCTACCATTTGTCTGCTAAGAAGTTAAAAAGCTAGTTTAATTTTTATATTCTCAAAGTTATTTGGAGTAAAATGTCGATCGCTCAGAAACGCAAGTAAATTAGAAAAGGAATTCATTTTATATACCTCATAAGCATCTAATATATCTTTCCAAGACATAATAGCTTTGTAGTGTACGAAAATATGTATATGCGTTCTCAACTGATCAATCAAACATTGATAAGATAAGGCCACTCAAAAGTTCCAAAAATTTTCTTTCCTTCGTGCTCAAAGTATGGTTGATCTACATCTAGCTTTAAAAATTTTTTTAACAATGACTGGTTGTTTGGACCTTGGTTACATACTATAACTTTAACAAGTGCTCCAATTTTAATCAATGCTGACAATATTTGACGTCAAAGGGTATGCAACTGTTCAGCAGATGCACCATTTTCATTAAAACCGAAGCAAAGAAACTGGCGCAAAGGGTTCTCAGCATTAATGCTGTCTAAACAAAATAAAAGGGCATATCTAGCAACTTTTGCATTCCTCATATTACCACCCATGTCCTTTAAACCTTCTATCTCATCGTATTTTGAAGAATATTCTTCCATTTTTTAAGGCTCATCTCGTCAAATTTTAAAGCAAATATGCGCTCTTCGGCAGGTAATAAACTTAACTTCTGTTTAATTTTTCTCAAAACATTCTCATTTGATCCCGGCTTTACATCCAACTGCGCTATCCAACTCCTAACAGTTAACTCCGCAGCTAACCGTATCCCAAATCTAATTAACTGCTGAGAATAGCCAGCTGCAGAATGTTAACACATTATTTTACATAAATTTCATTCAGCGAGTGTGAACTTTTGTCTATTTTTCGGTTTAAACTGCATCGCTATTAAGGTTTTGCAAGACTCACTACAATCAAGGTTCATTAATAAATCATTAACATCTGCGATTTGTTTAGCTTTTTCATGATCTACGCTATGTTATAATCAAGAACTTTTTTGTTTGACATTTCTGCATACCGTAGTTAAATGCTTCACTTTTTCTTCAAGAAACTTTATCCGACACTCAAGAAACAACGTTTTTTTTTTACACTCGGCTGAACAAAGTTTTTAGACGATGGCTTTTTTCTTTATAATTTTGTTATTTGGAATGCGCCGATTTACATGCTTCTGGGATTCTACTTCATCAATCATCACATCCTTCGGAGTATCGTTACCGTCATGATCAACTTTATGACTTTAATAAACCTCGCTGGATTCACTTTCATCGACTTTTGAGAATACCTTACTTTTCGAAGGATATGATGAATCAGTAAAGTGTTTTGTTACAACAAACGATTCACTGCTATCTTCGACGCCACAATTAACTATATTGTTTTGATTTGCAAGGGTTGAAAATGCTTCACTGTTGTGTGCACTTTCTCGCTGACTACTAACGGCAATGTCCATTTGTTTGTTTTAGACGTCGCTTTCATTATGGTCCATATAATACAGTCGGGCCAGTTTCTCAGATTCAAGCTCAGATCCTTCATCCAAAATCTGAGCTTCAATCACTCGCCAATCAATAGGCACTGCGTTAGCCCACAAGCGTACAGTACCGTCTTTGTTCTGTATCACGTTATCCTCCGCAAAATGATCAGTGCACAGACCTGCTGATCGTAAAGAGGATGCTGACCAAGTACGAAGATTGCTGTTGCTTGTGTAGAAAAATATATGCACCCATTACGTTTCTTTGCTAATCACGGATGTAAAATATAATACGTAGTAATTTAAAAAAACAATTAAATGGGTTGCTGGCCTTAGGGTATTAAAAAATAATTGGTTTTCTAATAGTCAATGTTTGCTTTACCTAAGACCACATTTTATGTATAAATAATAGTAAAGAACAGGTGAATTTTTAATCGCTAATGCTTGCACCCCTAAAGAAACAATTAACTAATGCTTTAATACCATTGCCAATATGTTTTAAAAAATAATAAAATAATAAAAGTAATAGTAATAACCGATTAAATATTTACAAGTATTTGTATATAAGTTTATTTTGTTGATCTTCTTGGGCAAATGAAAACAATTCGTTTAAGCAACGTTTGGTCGACTGGTGTGTCGACCTCTTCAGGCTTAATTAACAATAATAAATTATCACAATGACTAATATAAACAACACATACATATAATGTAGAACTGAGAAATAAATTACCTTAATTTAAACCGTAAAAGACAATTTATTTAACGTATCGAGCAAATGGCTACACGCAAGTCAAACTGACAAAGGCCCCAACACCGCAATGTACCCCGCTTTTATAACAAACACACTCACACAAACATATACAGGTTTCGCAGTGCGATGACCCAAGCTCACAGTTCACATATCACATTATCAGTATACAATTCTAAGAAAGTACATAGTCTTTAAAAACGGACAGAATTTAAGAAACTTCGATAAGTGCGACTTAAATTATAAACATCTTTTTTTTTATTTATATTATGAACGTTGGAGGTAATGTGTAACATTTCAGAGATCAAACGCTTACCATAATTCGGATATTTGTCTAATATTTTTATATTGTCCCACTAAAAATTATGGTTATTAGAAATTTGGTGTAAAGTAACTACCGATTCCAGTTTGTAGTTGTTTTGGTGTTCTCGTTTTCTCTCTTTTAAAGCTCTCTTCGTTTTACGTGTATATTTTGCTAAACAGTCACTGCATGAGATTTCATATACGACATTAGTACTTTCCAAAGTATCAGTTGTATCTTTTCCCAACTGTACAATATGATTCAATTTTTTCTTTATTCTTGGAATTACTTGTATATTTAATTTTTTTTAAAAACGTTGTATCTTATCATAATTATTTGGAAAAAATGGTAAGCTTTTAATAGTCGTATTTAAAGGTAATTGATCTGGAATTTTCTCTGTAACATCATTATTGATCTTACAAAGTCTTTTCTTAATATGTTTATTAATAAAATGCTTAGGATAGACATTTTCAAGCAGCATCTGTCTTACAATTTTCACGTTTTCATTATAGAATGAACTGTCAGAGAGTCTTGTGGCTCTGTCGATTAAATTATAAATTATATTCTTCTTTTGTTGCCCAGTATGATTAGATTCACAATGTAAGAGTCTATTTGTAGATGATTCTTTTTAGTACCAACTTGTGATAATTTTGTTGCATCGTTTTATTAAAGTTACATCTGAGAAATTAATTTGCTTTTCTTTTTCAATCTTATATGGAAATTTTAAATTTTTGTTATAACTATTTAAGATTTTAGTAACAATAAGTTTAGGTCAATATGCTTTTCTTTTATACAAGTGATTGAATCGTCAACGTATAAAAAATAGAAGAGCGGCTCAATACTATGTTTATTTTTTAAAATATTCTAACATTTATTGACACAGTCTTCAAGAACAAAGTCAGCAAAAAAAGGAGAAGTTGGTGACTCCATCAGGGTACCAAATATCTGTCGATAAAACTTTTTATTAAAGGTGAAACACGTATTTGCAAATAGAAACTTCGTTAAATATATAATATCAATAAACGGGATTCTTGACGCACGAAAAATATAATTTCACGTCTCTCAAGGCTTTTCAAAAGAGAGAAAACAAGAACACCAAAACAACTACAAACCGGAATCGGTAGTTACTTTACACCAAATTTCTAATAACCATAATTTTTAGTGGGACAATATAAAAATATTAGACACATAACCGAATTATGGTAAACGTTTGATCTCTGAAATGTTACACATTACCTCCAACGTTCATAATATAAATAAAAAAGAAGATATTTATATTTTAAGTCGCACTTATCGAAGTTTCTTAAAGTCTGTCCGTTTTTAAAGACTATGTACGTTCTTAGAATTGTATACTAATAATGTGATATGTGAACTGTGGGCTCGGGTCATCGCTCTGCAAAACCTGTATATGTTTGTGTGTGTGTGTGTTTGTTATAAAAGCGGGGTACATTGCGGTGTTGGGGCCTTTGTCAGTTTTACTTGCGTGTGAGCCATTTGCTTGATACGTTAAAAAATTGTCTTTTACGGTTTAAATTAAGGTAATTTATTTCTCAGTTCTACATTATTTGTATGTGTTGTTTATATTAGTCATTGTTATAATTAATTATTGTTAATAAAGCCTAAAGAGGTTGACACATCAGTCAACGACACGTTGCTTAAACGAATTGTTTTTATTTGCCCCAGAAGATCAACGAAATAAACTTATGCATATAATATGGAGGGCGAGAAAGACTTAACTATTCACAAGTATTTGTGTTGATACTGCAATAAATAAATAACTTTTTGTTTACCACTACCAACCGTAAATATAAATACAAATAACTATGCACACTTACTTCTAAATTATGAATGTTGTTATAGAATTTCAATTAAATATAGAATTGAAAATTCAAAAAGTAATAAAAATTTTAATTTGTCTATATGCTTATCGAAATTCTTTAAAAAATAAAAAATATTTTACAGCATTTAAAAGAGAAGCTAGTAATAATCCAGTACATGTCTGTGCTCATCTAGTATTTTTCAAATATTTTTTTCTTCAGACACGTAAACAATAGTTCTTTAGGGCCCAAAGTAAGATAATTTTATTTTACACTCTCTTTATAAAAAATGGCAGACACACCCGAGAATAAAGTATAGCAAGCACAATTTGAAAAACTTACCAGAGTGCAGAATTAGTTTGTCATGACGATCTTTTTGTGTTGTAGCATTGAGGAACCTGAAGATCTTTGTTACAGACTGCTTCGATTTCTTACAGCTCCGATACTGACAACAATCGTAGATCCTGGTTGCTATTTTAATCTCTAACAACAAAAAATTCAATAAGAGAACTCCAAGAACAATGAAAATTATACGAAGAATTAATAAACTCCAAGGGCTTACTGTTCAGTCTTTTATTTAGTAGACAACGTTGCGACTGCACTTAAGGCAGTCCTATTCAAGTCTGAATTATGTAGAGCAACGTCCACTTGATATTAAATAGATATTATATGTAAGCAGTACATCGAGCTGCATCGAAAACAGATGTGTTAGTTGCGCTGCTGAGTATCCAGGTTGCCAACGACGCTCTTCTCCAATGGGTAGGTAACTTAGGTCTAGTTCTACCCTGAACTTCCGAGAATGATGAGTGCCACCATTAACATAATGTTCTAACCGATAACGTCTTCGGCGGTACACCAAGAGACGTGTCTAATCAGAGCACAACCTGCTCCAACACTTCAGAATTGTGTGATTGTTTAACTATCCAACCTGGTGCCGTCAGAGAATTTTTCACTTCAAATGCAAGCTAGGGAAGACAGCTGTAAGAAATTCAGGCAGTTACAACGGCCTCCTTCTCAGTAGTCATCCTAACGGCATACCAACAGAGGAGGTATTTTTTAGGCCCACTTTCCCGACTAACCATGAGCAGTCGGTTATCCAGAGAACGACCCGAAGACGAGATATTCTTTGGTCAGTGGTATACCTCCCCCTATCACGATCTCTGTATACAGAGACTTTGAGGGAAAGAGTCACGCTGCTGGCAGCCAGCTCTTCATCATTAAAAATAATAATTAATAGCTGGAAATTTCACCACTGGCCCTTTTCAGAGCCATTATGAGTATTTACCTTCCCTACTTAACCATCAATCTCATCGGTTCTTTTAAGGGCCACATAAGTTTAAACTACTTTGCTAACAAATACATTCTTACTACCACTTCTGAAAACGATTCGTTTACTAAAAAACTATGTTAACTAAAGACAGCCACTATTAAACCAAGTCCGTCATTCACTGGCAGTCGTCACGAGCGGAGTTGTTCTTCGCAATACTGGGAACTCTGGTGACCAACGCCCCTATATTACCCTCTCGACTCTAAGCATTCAACCACGAATCACCGATCCTCTCCAAGGTCTACGCTGGGTAAGCCTAACAGCTATGAAGGGAAAAAAACTTAAGCCAATGGAGCAGTCTCCAACAGGCAAGCATCACGAACCGATCTCCCCATCTTAGATCATCAAAACAACGGAGCCTGTAAAAAAAAGTGCTTTAGACACCAACGTATTCGATGTTATACCAGGAAACGTTGGGAAAGATCTGTACAACTAGTTCCAAAGCTTCTGACTTTGTAATTATTTCCCGATCATTGTGGGGCTTTAACAGCAAGCCAGAGAATTGCTGTTAACTTCAGACAAGAAAGAGTTCATGTAAGAAGCTCACCGGTCTTTTTTAGAGCCATCGGACGTCGAACTACCTTGCCAACAAATATATTAAAACTAAACAAAGTTGATAAAAAATAGCCCTGAGGGCTCTCTTTTACATTTTCAAATAGGTAGAATATGTATTTGTATTTTTGTGGCAATAAAAAATGTCGAGATAAAGCTCCAGGACTTAGTCACTCTGATAAAAAAGTTGTGAGATAAGAGAAAAAAATTTATTCTTAATAATTATTTTGTGGAAGTCTTAAATTCTGATAGCTTTAAAAAAAAGCTCTTTTTGTAGATTATACAGGAGAAACTGCTAATCAACGGCCCTATATAGGGCCAACGATTATTTTATGGCATAAGAAACGCATGGTGCTTTTTTGCACGTATACAGAACATAAATTAAATATTTATTGAACCTTGTGCAAAATAACAGTGTTCTAAGGATATGCTTACTTTTTTTTACCTAATCCTGCTCTACATGTGTACTCTTTCAATAATTTTTTCTTTTTCCGAAATTTTTCCTGTTACAGTATTGGAAGCATTTTTTAAGCCATTTTTTTGCTAACAAAAAGCTGTCTTATTAATAAATTCATTTCCATTCAAAATTTTGTCACATTTAACGATGTGCTCTGCATGTACAATTCTTTCTCTTTGGATAAAATTTCTATGGATAATAAGTTATTTCCAAATAAACATACTTCCTCTAGTTTCAAATACATGTTTTTAATTTTACAACCTATAAAAGACAATACTATTTTAATTAGACCATACACTGCTTAGCTTGATAGAGGTAACAAAAACTTTTTACAGTAAGGCGTTTATTTCTTGGCACATTCAATATTCATTCTTTTACTTAATTTTGTTTTATGTTTACTTTGTTACAATTACATATTTTTATACAAGAATTACCTAATTTACGAGCACTTGATGTGAACCTAGTCTCGCAGCTTGCGAAATCAGCCCATATATGGCGCTGATAACTGAGTTCTGTAGGGAGTCACCCCTACTAAACATAAGCGAGCGCAAGGAGAGAGAGGATCATCTTAAAGCTATGTACAGTAGTACACCTACAGCTGCTGACCAAGTCGGTCAGACTATAGCACAATAAACTAGCTCACACAACTTAAGTCTATCTCTCTTGCTCCAGGTCATTCCTGCCTTCCTTCAGGGCAATAGTATCATTCAGGTGCCATATATATACCGTAGGCTCCAGTCCCTACAGTTCCGATTCCAATATATCCACATAATTTATTATTTTCCCAAAAAAAAGTTAGTAAAGTTGCACGACCAAATATATTGGCAAAACAAAAATTCTAGGGGTGTTCCGATAAGTAAGTATGTATCACTATTGTTGATATTTCGATGAGCTACCACACATTAAGAAAATAAGTGTCAAGTGTCTAGGTGGAGTAGAAGCCAAGATATTGCAAAATTTCTGGCAGCCTCTGATTTAATGAAAAGGTGACCACGAAAAGTGCTCCCAGTGGCTCCGGCAAGCAGCCAAGCTATACTTTACTTGATTGCAACTACAAAATAAAAAATTGTACGGTGTTTCAAAAGAAATTATGAAAAAGTATAACATTTTGACTTTATTATGCTAAGACTTCAAGTTTTAATACCAATAAGCAAAAAAGCCACGGCAAATTTCAAAAAAATCAGTAACTTTGTTCTTTTCGGTTCTAGGACACTTTTTTTTGACGAAAAAATTCTAGCAATGCAATGCAATTAGAATCATTACTTGGTTCCGAAAATAAATAAATTATATAATTATCATAGGCCTCAGACTGTAATTATAGTAAAGTAGCCTATTATTAATAAACAAACATTTTTTTTTGATATTAAAATATACAATTATCTAAGTGTGTTGGAAAAGGGTGGTAATTGAAAATCTCTCTAAAAATTTTTTGAACAATCGATTTCTTCTACTCTTTTTGTATGGAAAATAGAATTGTCCATGAACTATTGAGCCAATTGGTTTGATTTTTAAAGTACTATTTTTACATGTCTTGAGTAACATTTTTGTAAGGTTTGGGAATCCTAACTCACTTGCGACGGTAGTTATTTTATAACAAAGATTTTTCAGATTTTCGTGGTACTTTTTTATTTGCCACTTAATTATTGGTAATAGCATATTATTTTTTTTCATAAATTGTCGATAATTTAGTAGGCTACAGCTTTTCGATAAAATGTTTTTCTTTACGACCCATACCTTTTGCATATTTAATAAAAACTGAAAAAAAGTCCATTTCCAGGCACAAAATTGTTCATAACTAACCAAACTTTCAGCCGTTGTTGGTTTAAATAATATATGTTAGTTAAAATAATATTACAAAGAGATTCAAAGAAAGAAGAAAGAGCTGAGATTTTTTTGTAGCATTGTAGATACTACTACTGGTCTATCAGTTTTGTATAGTTTTGCTTGTTCTGCATTATATCTTTCAGCTAGCGACCGAAACTCAAATTTTCAGGGTTTCGGTGGCAGTGTATAGGGACGAAAGCCAATGTTTTTTTTTTCTATCAACGCGATGGTAGTAAAAAATTCTTACAGAGACTGTAGTAATGGTGACCAAAACTTAAAAGATTTTAACCTTTAATCGCTTCCAAAAATTAAAAATAGTGTAAGCGCAAATATTTATGCTGTTGAATTGAACACTGAAAACATATAACCTTTTGAATTTCAAGACAGTGATACAAACTACTGATTATTTGTCTCAAAGAATCAAGTCCTGGAAAAAAACATGATAAGTATTGAGCTTAAAAACAAAGTTAATATTGTTATACAAGAACTCATAAAATACAAGATTGCAATCGAAAAATTTTAATGGATAAAGGTGGATTAAATATGTCATTTTTTGGTTCAAATGTTGAGCATAATGCGTCCAACGTCTTCTTACCATTACTTAAGAATTATAAAATAATTAAAATTTCGATTGCTGAAAGTCAAACTTGTTTTGAATTGTATGCTACCAAAATAGTTTTCGATCTAATATTTGAAAATTAATTAAATGACGTTGTAGAAATATTTAGCTTACTATACTACTAAAAATTTTAAAAATTTTTTTTGGAAAACTATAGTATAGCCAATGCTGCTAGTGATTGGTGTTCTTTGAGAGTAAATTGTGGAAGCAATGAACTTGTCTAATTAATAGACGAAGAATTGAATTTGATTTCAAATGATGTTTGTTTAGCCTCATACTATTTACATACAATTTACAAAAGAAAACATCTTGCATTGATTGATGAAACGCTGATTGATAATATACATTTATTTTTTATTGATACGTTTAGCAAAATGGATATAAAAGGTTCAATAGAGTTTGAGGAAAAAGAAGGAGTTTTAAAAAAGTTTTTCAAGAAAGACTTGAAATGTATCGAGATTTTTTGGTGGTTTGTTGAAAACACATATCCAACATTTGCCTGATTTTGTTGAAAAATTCATACAAGTTCAGCTTTCACAAATTTAAAAAATTCAAATTACAAACGAGATGACAACAATGATACGAACAAAAACTTAAAAAAGTTATGTTATTTTTTTAAGATTAATAAATAAAAATTTGTCTAGTCATTCACTAAAAGCCAAATAGATTGAAACTTATCTTTTTTTTAAACATTATGATCATAACGTTGATAAAAAATGTAGAGACTATTTGATATCACAATATAAATAATTTAATATTCATTAAAAGTATTATAATTGGTTATACTCTGTCATTGTAATTCGTGGTGTTTTGTATGAAGACGAAACTAAGATGGTTTTGAGGTTTGAACATAACTTGCCAAGCAAGTAGCCGTATATGCTCGATCTAATTAAATATTTTGCAAGTAAGTCCTTTGGTCTTCTACAGATTAAGACCTTTCTAAACAATTAATCATTGATTAAGTCGTTTTTTTATTATTTAATTTAGTGTTTTGGCTTTAATGAACATTTAATTCACTGTAAAAAAGCTACTCATAACAAATGTATTGTTTTAAATTACAAGTTAAGATGGAAGTTGTTTAAATGTACAAAACACTTACTTTATTTGAATAATAAAAATAAGACTAATTAATATTAGAAATGTAATTCTTTACTGAGCATCTTCTTATTCTTTTTCATCCATAACATCTTGCTACCTTAGCCTGAATCTATAGTATAATATTATTAATTTCTTGGATCGCTGTTGTGTTAGCCGATTTTGTACTTTGTTATGAATTAATGTCCACTTGCTAAAGATTATTTTGAAATTACTTATAGATGCTGGTATATAAAGTATTATCTCTGCTAGCTTACTTACTTTTGTGTAGAAATAGTGTGCTGCTCTCCAAAAAACTTTCCATGATTCGTACTGTCACCCGAACAATTTTTGAAATACTCAAGTCTGATTCATGTAATTATCCAACTATGCCCGTCCTTCTTGACTTAAATTTTCTCAAAAAAAGTTATTTTTAGAGTTGCATACCGTTCATTGTCAACAAACTGGTGACCTTTAAAACTTGGATGAAAAAAATTGGCAGCAAGACTGATGGGATTTATAACTTTATCAATGTGCTCACGTAAGACTTTCTCGAAATTTCTGTTTTCCAGTAAGGAAACTTAAGCCTAAGCTACTTCTCAACGGCAAGTGCAACACTACAGTGACTTTTTTGGTAAATATTTACTAATTCACAGACAGGGTCATAATTTCATAAAGCTGTAGTTCCTCTCACTCTTAATCGTTCGTCTAATATAGTTTCAATGACTTGATGTCTAAAGTTAAATTGTTCTTTTTCTTCTTGTAATTGATTGTCTCGTATATTATCACACGTATCATTCAGATTTTAAAGACATTGCCTATGTGCATCTCTTTTACTACACCATCTAGTCTCTCCAGAAATTATCATTTTACAGCCCCCTAAATTTAATAGCTGGTATTCCAACCTTGGTGTTTTAATATCTTTTATTACATCAGAAATTTCTTCATCAAATTCTTCATTTGTTAGCGATCTAAAAAGTAAGTTGCCACTGTGGCTATTGCATCTTAAATGGCACAAGTCTACTGTTCAGCCCATATTACTCATATTAGAAGCATTAATAGTAACAACAGCGTAAATACAGATAATAAATTCACGAAGAGCGATATCATTATCCTGATCAACGATATTGCTAAAAGCTTCACCAGTCTCTCTTACACTGTTGAAATTCCAAGAATCCAAAAAGATGTTTTTCTCTAGTGTGCGCACGATAGCTAACAACTTTTAGTATTAGCTAAAGAGTTTTTCCAGCCGTCTATTGAATTATTCTATCTTGTTCTTTTTCTAATTTAATACTCTCATGAAATTTATTGCACATACCATTCAAAATTGAACCTAAAATTTTCCTTACAGAAAGAGAATAATCTGGGTTAAGTGCTTACCAAAATTTAAAAATTACTCTGATTCGACGTTTACGAATGGTACATTACAACCAAAAAAAAGTTGCCAATGCTTACTCAATGATTTTTTTTTAATAAATTAGTTAATTGTTAATATATTTGTCCCATAAAATTGAAAATTTAAATTTAAGTTGCAAACCTTTGAGGGTCCGTTTCTATATTTTCCCATGGTTTTAAGTCGAAACTTGATGGTATTTTTTGTTTTAGAGAACAATTTTCTAAAACTATCAACGTATTAAGTAATTCACTCAATTAAGATCAAATATTACATCTGTACTAACCTTTTTTTTCGTGATTTTGCCGCGTTTTAATGTTATCTACGCTTTCATACGTTTTCGACATTTCATACGATTTCGTACAGTTTTAAACAACTCACGGTATAAAACTAGGAGAATCATACAGTTACACATCCCTCATGCTGAGTGATGTTATTATAAGTATCTTTTGTTAATCATTTGTATAGATAAGACCTTACATTCGCTATAGTACAATTAACTCCAGTGCTTACTTCTTGAGTGTAAGTTGTTACATTAAGGTGGCGCTCAACGTACCGCTTTTGCTTTTCCTCCTCCATTTTTTTTTCTTTTTTAACCCATATTCATGTATCAACCTAAGCACTACATAGATACACATATGCCAAACTAGTAATGCGACCTATTTTGAAAAGCCATCGCTGGGACTAGTGTCGCTGCCATATAATATTTCTTAGTAGTTAAGCATTACCCTAAAACCAAAATAATATATGTAAAGGGAGACGGAAAATACTTTAAAAATGATTCCCTTTCCCTGTCATGACATAATACAGGATAATTCTACGAACTTATGTACGTCTCATTGCCTTTGGCCATTATGACAACGATAAAATGGTCGGATTTTTGGCTATATGAGCACATGGCTTTCTTCGCAAGCCAGTCAGTCCAATTCATTCAATGGTCAGGCTAACTTGGGTATATACCTAAGGCAGCAGTCAGACTAGACACATGATCCGGAGAACGTGGTCAGTGCATTCAATGTTCAGGCCAGCTTGGGTGTGTATCTAAAGTAGTAGCCAAAGTAGAACACATGACCTGCAGAACCCGGTAGGTATATATTTATGACCTGGAGAATATGGTCAATTTGTTTTAATTTTAATTCAACCTAGCCACCTATCTCTTACCTTGATAGCCACTTTTGTACCCCTTTTCATACAAAATAAAAGGAAGGAACATTTGAACTTCAAGTGAAATTTTAAGCACCCCCCCTAGTTTATCTGGTGGTAATGCTGACGGCCAGGCAACTAGCTTTTATTAAAAAAAAAAAATTTTTAACTCTGTGTTTTGGATGGCTGATACTTTCTATTATGACCCAAGGGTATGGAGCGTAAGCTTAGGCCTTATAAAAAATTCACTATTACGCCATTTTTGACGTAACAAAATAGTACCATGGTTGCTTGCATAGCTATATGTTACAAATATACTTTAGTAAGGCACTTAGTAAATGTGTTCAGTACCAACATATTTATTCTTTTAATTAACAGAACGTTTGATATTTTTCTTAGCATATATAAAATAGTAATTACATTTTAATGAATATGTACGCTACTGCCGTATTTATATAAGATTTATTATACTTTTACATTCTGCGAATTTTTTAGTTTTTAAGTATTTTTTTACAACCTTCTTATTGAATAGACAGTTTTTAAAATTGATAATAAAAACACATTTTACAAATGAATATTTACGTAAATCTTATAAACTGTAATTAAAACAAGTTTCACTATGAAAATTTAGGTTGCTGCTAGAAAAGCGGCAATAGAAGCTGAAGTACCGATAGTACCTGGCACTGATGGACCAGTTAACTCAACGAATGAAGCTATTAAATTCTGTACAACATATGGGTTACCAGTAATATTTAAAGCTGCTTATGGTGGTGGAGGACGAGGTAAGAGATTTTATGAAACAAAAGTTACTCTAGTTACTTTATTTTTAACTATAACAAGATAACTGTTTAATATTTAACAAGTATTTTAGTGTTGTTTCAAATTCTGTTAATTTATTTGGCTTCAATACAGACTTTTTTTTGATAAGACTCAAAAAAGCTACTAATTTTCAACATATTTCCATTTAGTTACAAAAATACATTATGATGGTCCAAAAACTAGTTTGTCAGATTCTGTAATAACTTATATTCTTTTGTAATTTTTATGTAAAAAAGTAGTATATGACTTGACTTAATTTTTAAACATCACTTTTCATTCAGCAATGAATGAAAAGATTAACTACTTTTTCATTTAAAATAGAGTGAAAATAGTTACACATGGTTGTACGATATTTGAGAGCTGACGGTCTTAGTGCCCACGTTGTGAGAATCATCTTACTAAAACGTATAAAATTGAAGATCAGAATACTTACTTTTACAAAAACAGTAAACTTAACTGTAAAACTTTTTTACGAACAATATGAGAAATATAACTAGCAACTAATTATGAATGAACATTGAACTGATACTAATGCAAATATTTAAAAAAGTTGATACAAAACGACTGTAATAACTACCACATTGCATACTTTAGAAAATGGAAAAAATTTATCGCATTTAATCTATAAAAGCCATTTTTATCTTAAAGACCAGAGAATCTTGCTTTATTTTTACGTTTTGCAGTAAAATAAGTGTTCTTTTATTATTTTTTTTGTATAAAGGTTTAAAATTTTTGCATCTTTCAAATGGAAAGTGTAACTACATACAAACTGACAACTTGATTTAATCTCTTACTGCATTTATGCTTATTTTTTCATTCTCTCAACCACTTATAGTTTGCTCACGTAATTAATGGAACAGTCATGACTTTGGAAACGATATACAATAGTCTTCTTATTAAGTTAATTTGTCTTGTCATTGGATGAAAGGATGAATTTATTAAATTCATTGCATACATTTAGGGATACCTGTACATTTAAGTTTTTTGACGATGGGAACAATTAAAAAAGAAGATTATTAATTAAAAAAGTGATATTAATATTTCTTGTTGAATAAAAGGTTCTCAAGTTATTAGTGTTTTTTTTAATTTTCATCATTGAGTGAGCAGAGCCTACTTTTTACACATTTTTCAACAAAATGTTGCGTTGAGTCATCTATCTGTTAAATCCTTTAAGAAGTACAAATATTTCTATTGTGAAAACTTTTATGCATTAAATGTTTTACTTGCGAATTGTTTTTTAAAATCACCAATGAGTGCTCTAAAAAGCATTGACTTAAATCTTCGATACATTCGATCATCGATAAAACTAAACAAATCTTCTATGATCACTGTGATGCTTGACTCAACTAATATATTTTGATGCCTTCAACATCTTCTCAGCCTTACGTAAAGAACTTGTACCACTTATAAACACTTTTTAAGATAAACAATTTTAATAGTAAATACTTTTCTATGATTGAATCGTGGGGCCTCAAAGCTCTCTTCTCGGAAAAGTTCGAAGCGTGGGCCTTAAACTAGGTTATTTAAACTAGGTTATACTTATTTTTGGACTCAGTGATGCTCTTGGATATCAGGAGTTTTGTAAACTAGAAATAGCCGATGTTGAAGATTCTGGAAAATATTTTAATGTGACAGTTGGAAGACCTGCTATTTGAAATACTTTGTGATTGGACCTGACTTTCATTAAAAAGTCCATCCATACACTTTTTTAAGACTAACTTATATGTTTACATCCATTCTTTTTATTACTTATATTTGAAGCCTTAGACAGTTTTCGAACGTGTAACATCAAATGACGAATCATTTTTTCCTGTAATACCGTGACAATTTCTTCTCTTGTTCACGAAAGAGTTCTTAATGTAACCTTGACGAATAAAATCTGTCTTTTAGCCACTAAGTGACTTGACTGAAACCAAATTAACACGTAAACTTGAGAGTAAAGTTGCAGTTGTTCTTAGAAATGCATGCCCAGTATACTTTTTTAGATCTTTCAGATTAAAATATAATGCTATAGTTCTGGAAACTTCCCTAATCTTGTTTTTTCCAATATTTTGATTTAAGCACTTACCATTGCGATAAGCAATAAAAAGAATGGATGTAAACCTAAAAGTTAGTCTTAAAAAAGTATATTGATGGACTTTTTGATGAAAGTCAGGTCCACTCACCAAGTATTTCGAATAGCAGGTCTTCCAACTGTCACATTAAAATATTTTCCAGAATCTTCAACATCGGCTATATCAAGTTTACAAAACTCCTGATATCTAAGAGCATAACTGAGTCCAAAAATAAGTATAACCTGTGTAATTGACAGTAGAGGGATCGACAACAATAAAAAGGAAATCGTCTCGAAGTTATATTTTGCTGATTTATTTATTTGAAAAAAATACACATTTGCATCCACGCGCCAGCACTTACCTTTATCTTGGTCAACAACACCCTACTGGCTATCCCTACGTGTCCTCTCGCTTCCCCTACTACGCCCTACGCTCTCCCCTTGCGAACCCTTCCATCTATCGCTCTCTCGTGGAACTAGCTTCACGCGCGCCATTTAGAATACATCGTCGCATTCGTCGCTCGCCGCGTGCTGACGTTATGTTGCAGAGCTTATATTATAACACATTTTATTATTTTAACACAACATTATTTGCGATTGAACGGTTGAAGACTATAAAGATATAGGTAAATCTTTAACTAGTCGTATTGTAAAGAAGATAACAATAACAAACTAGAAATAGGATTTGACGGGGAAATGTACCTGTCACCTGACGGCATAGGCTGTCCAGTGACAAACCTACCCGGGTTCGACCCTCATCAACAAGCCCGAAGGCACGGAGTCTCATGGTTACAGTGGCGTGGTGGCAAACGAAGCATCTACGCGTCGTCCCAGTGTCGGTACATCTCCTCCGCATGTAACATACTACGTTTAGCTGGCCCTTGCCCTTAGCTTTAACCGTCCGCTCACAATCTTAAGTTTCCTTAAATTCTAGTTGATTCTTATCCTCATTTCCTTACATACTAGTTTTCACATCAAGGCGTGGGAATAAGTACGGGCCGCGTCACCCACACTTATACCGATGATTTGGTCACTTACAGTCCTCCCCTTCGTACAAGAGGATCAGGAGACCGCAACCACTTGTACCTCATCACGGAAAAGCTTCTTGACTACGGCACGAATATACTCCACACCGACTGATCTCACTTTTGCCGCACGTTTCACTTTGTCTGCACCCACATACACCTCAACCACCGTTCCCGTTCGCCATACGTTCCGTGGAGTCTGCAAATCTACAATCAAGACTATATCGCCTCGTTTGATTTCGTCGGTCGTATTTTGCCACTTCTGACGCTGTTGCAATGTGGGCACATACTCTTTCAACCACCTTCGCCAGTAAAGCTCGACCAACACGTGTGCTCGCTCCCAATCCTTGCGCGATTGAAGACGAGGGGCGCTACGTGTGGGCAACTCTACGGTGCCTGTTGAACTGCCTAGCAAAAAATGGTTAGGCGTCAAGGCCTCATTATCGCGTGGATCAACGGACACATGGGTCAACGGCCTGGAATTCACCATGTGTTCAACTTCTGTCAGCGCCGTGTGCAGAACCTCCTCGGAAGGAGCTTTATTGGCTAGTGTCGCGTGGAGCGCGACTTTAACGGAACGTATTAGTCTCTTCCAGACGCTCCCCATGTAGGGAGCGTCCGGTGGGTTGAAAATCCATTTCATGTCATTCACCAAAGCGTAAGTGTTTTGTTCCGACCGATCGATTTTTGTTACAGCCTCCACGAGTTCTGCACACGTACCTCGGAAGTTGGTGCCATTATCGCTGTACATTATAGCTGGCCGCCCCCGTCGCGCAGATATTCGCCGCAAGGCCATAATCGCAGAACCCGTATCTAAGCTAACCGTGACCTCCTCGTGTTCCGAGCGCGTCCCAAGACACATGAATATTATACCCCAGCGCTTGACCCTACTGCGCCCTATCTTGATATACAGAGGTCCGAAATAATCAACCCCACAGTGGATGAAAAGCCGCTCTCTATACGCAAGTTGGCCTTCGGGTAACGCAGCCATCAACGGTGCCTTTGGATGCGCGCGACGCAACTTACATTCCCAGGCATCCGTTGCAAACCGACTTAACAGCGGGGCGTATTCCCACAACCGAATACCGTTGCAAGATCTCATTAATTACCGTTTCATGGTTCACATGCAAACATCGACAATGATAGTCGCGTATTAACGCGCGTACTGCAGAGTGCTTCCCATCAAGCACAATCGGAGTTTGATTGAACTCAACATCTTGTATTTTTGTTACTCGCCCACGTATTCGGAGCAGACCCCGTTCATCTACATACGGCATATAGCGCGATAATTTGCTTCCCGACGATATTTTCTTCCCTTGCTGAAGGGATTGCAATTCCCTTTGAAAACTGTTGGATTGTGCACCTCGAAGGATGTACTCTATGGCTAACTGTTTCTCGATTTCCGGATCGCATATCGGTGGCTGTCAGGCCAATCGCCTGAGAAATTTGCACTCACGTCGCGCTGCTATAATTAGCCCCTCCCACCCTAGCAATCGTGATACGAGAGGCGTATAGAACTCATGGCCAGATTCAGTACAAACGCGTTCCGCGCGCCTTTCTCTTCCATCAAGCGATTCCTGTTCCGCGCGCGTCAGAATTTTTGCTACCGGCCACTGATTTTCACGTAATTTTGAGAATGCAGGCCCCTGGAACCATGTAATCGCCACGTCGTCATCGATCGCATTTCCCCTTGTAGCTAGGTTGGCCGGGTTTTGCTTGGTGGGGACCCATCTCCATGATGCGCCCACTGTCCGTTCGGTGATCTCACCCAATCGATGCGCGACGAAGACCTGCCGTACCCGTGGATCTCTCTTCAACCAAAGCAACACAATCTGCGAATCTGACCATAAATATTGTTGCTCACACGGGATCTCTAACTCCGCCCTTACCGTATTTAAGAGGCGTGACACTAAGACCGCTGCCTGCAGCTCTAGTCACGGTATAGGCAATGTCCTGTCAGGAGCAACACGCAATTTTGCAGTTAAAAGTGTAACTTGGGCATTGTTGTCATCTGTTCTGCAGCGTAAATACACGCATGCCGCGTAAGCTCGGGTACTCGCGTCACAAAATGCATGCAGCTGGGCGCTCTTAACTTCCCCTCCTTTGGAAGTGATACACCGTGGGATACGTAATTTGCCGAGCTCCTGTACGATCTTCAACCACACAAGCCACTCCTTAAACTCGTCGTCCCCCAGCGGATCGTCCCACCGTATCCCGCTACGCCATACCGCCTGCAGAATCAATTTCGTTTTTAGCGTGTACGGCCAAAGCAGTCCCAGTGGGTCGTACACTGACATCATAACGCGTAAATATTGCCTCTTAGTTGGCCGCGCACTACCAGTTAACAATTGCTTCGGAATATGATCTATCCCCACATTAAATCCCAACGTGTCGGCTGCAGGGTCCCAGTACATTCCTAGTTTACGCTCTGGTTTACCGTCGCACAACATCGTCAGTCTGAGCCGTACACTCGCTCGTACGTTCCCACTGTCTATGTTTATCGGCTCGTTACAAGCCCAGCTGTGCATCATAAAGTTGGCGCGCATATTTATTTCAATCACGTCGGCAACTAACGTTTCTAACTGCGCTGCGGATGGGCGACTGACGAGATAGTCATCCACGTACGTATTTACTACGACACTGCGCGAAGCCTCCGGCTTCAACGTTTCAAACTGTTTGGCATTCACGTTCTTTACGTAATGGGCACTGCACGGCAACGATTTAGCCCAAAACTAATCGCGTCATTTCGTATGTTTGCGGGTACCCGACTCTATCGCTCTCTCGCCACAAAAAGCGTAAGGCACCGCGGTCCTCTTTTCGCATAACAACACGGAGAAACATATCCTTAATATCCGACTTGCAGGCTGCCGTGTACTGTCGAAAACGTAGCAGTACACCAGGTAGCGATTGTAGGAGGTCTGGCCCCACGTCCAGCTGGTCATTAAGACTCACGCCATTCGTCTTTGCTGCTGCATCGAACACGAGCCTAACCTTATCAGGCTTGGACGCACTTGTTACCCCAAAGTGCGAGAGATACGACAAACGCGTGGGAGCTATATCACTGGTTACTTTTGTTGCGTACCCCTGGCTGATGAAACGGTCCATTTTAGCGTAATACAACGTCGCATACGCCTTGTCTTCATCCAACCTCCGTTCGACAGAATACAGACGTTTTAAAGCCGTTCTGTGACTGTCAAGAACGAGGGCTGCGTTGTTTTTTCATAACAACCCGGTCTCCCATCCCACCTCCAGCGGATGCGTAGTGCGTTCTAAAATATTTACTGCACGCGCATCAGCGGGATTGGTTCTTACAGATTCGCGCACTCCTATACTCCCGACTTGAAAGTACTCCCGTATCATACAACTGATATCGTGCAGATCGCTCGTACACGACTCACAGGTGACAGTTGTTGCCATTACCTTTGCTTCATATGAGATTTCGTTACGATGCTTCTGCCTGTTTATTTGTACGTGGCTGTGAGCTACCCAACCTAATGTGGTCAATGAAAGCGCTACTCCTATGTCACGCACGCAATGCACCTCACGACTCACCAACAGCGACCAATTGTCTTGCCCGATCAATATTCGTGGTGTTGCATCGGTATACGGTTGTACAAATATGCTCAATTCTCTGGCGATCTGCCTTACCAATTGTCGCGAAAGTATTTGGGTAGGAAACGACAAGGCAGCTACAGCTAACGCCTTTATTAACCGCGCACCGTCAACCCCCTCGATGTCAAACTGCACACGCTCATACATGGAACTCGAGTCCGCTATATCTCTTATTCCTCGAATATTTACAACAACCCTCTCTCCGCGTACCCCGATCTCTCTGGCTAGCCCGGCATCAATCATCGTAATTGTGGACCCGTCATCTAACAACACATGCGCATCCACCGCACGTGTTGGTCCACCGACGCGCACGGGAAGTATTTTTAATAAAGCAAATGGCCGGACTAGTCATAGAGACGTGGTAGCGTTTTGCGACGTTTTGTTTGGCTGGCTTTCACTTGATTGATTACAAGGGCCTCTTTGTAGTGAGGAGTTGTCTGCCGTAGTACGACTACCTTTCGGCCTATGCAGCATTATGTGGTGTGGTCCCGCACATTGCTCACACTTCGGTGCCTGGCATGCTCTTTGTAAGTGCCCGGACGCCAAACACCTGTAACACCTGCCAAATTTCTTAACTAACAGCCATCGCCTTTCTACGGTCTCATGCGGAAAATTATAGCAGTTAGCCAACGTATGGTTATCACGCCTACACACCGGACAGGCATTGGGTTCCTGCACATCGCGACGCTGTTCCTCCTCCCCCTCGTCAACAGCCACCATCACGCGTTGTTGTTTGTTTACGCGAGGGGCCTTGCAGCCAGAACTTCCGCCCTGTAGTGGTTTCGCTTCACTTGCATTGAGCCCGAAGAGACCCCCCGCTACCACGCATTCGGCTTCACGATAGAGAAAGTCAGCCATCTTTTTTAACTCGGTTTCATCTTTTTTGTTGTGAGCCACGTACCAGTTACACTTGTACTGAAGTACCGTCAGGAGTTTATTACCTACACTCTGCGCCAGGTCCGGGCTGTGCAAGTACCCTATTAATTCGAGACTTTTGAAGGCAGTGACCACGTTTCTTAGGGATGACACAAACTGAGGTAACGATATCAAGCCACTTCCTAAAGTGGGTAACTCGTTGAGATCATGCACAATCTTACGCGCGATTCGAGCGTTTCCATAATTGTCGATGCCCCACGACCCGTAGCTAGCAGTGCGTGCACAACATGGCGTGCCTCACTTTGTACCACAACAAACAAACACGCCACATTTTCTGCATCGGTATACGCGCCCGCCTCTGTGCTTGCTGCGTACACTTGCTTGAAGTGCCGCCATTCCAATATATTCCCAGTGAAATTGGGCAGCGTTTAAGCATCTGTCAATCGCGTTGATAAACGCGATTCATTTCTAGAAATGGAACTATTTTGCACCGCACGCAAGGTAGCTTCAAACGCACCAGCGATCTGGGCAACCAGCTTCTGGTTACCTGTTGTCGTCGCATGCTGGTCGTTGCGAGTGGACTCGGCGCGTGGTCCTGTTCCCCCAGTATCGTACGCCGTATTCTCAATCTCCTCGTTGAAACCGTCGATGCCGATATCCTCACCAGGTGGTTGATTGAGTCTCGCTTGCAGTCGTTGGATGATTTGCAGGATCTGGGTTTGTTTCATCAAGATGGCTCTCTTAGCGTTGTTCACCAGGTGCTCTTCCCCGTCATCGTTAACTTTCCTCTTTGGTCCCATCTCCTTTTCTTAGACCCTCTATAGGATTACCCTTGTAATCCCGGGTTTCAGCACCATTTGTAATTGACAGGAGAGAGATCGACAACAATAAAAAGGAAATCGTCTCGAAGTTATATTTTGCTGATTTATTTATTTGAAAAAAATACACATTTGCATCCACGCGCCAGCACTTACCTTTATCTTGGTCAACAACACCCTACTGGCTATCCCTACGTGTCCTCTCGCTTCCCCTACTACGCCCTACGCTCTCCCCTTGCGAATCCTTCCATCTATCGCTCTCTCGTGGAACTAGCTTCACGCGCGCCATTTAGAATACATCGTCGCATTCGTCGCTCGCCGCGTGCTGACGCAATGTTGCAGAGCCTATATTATAACACACTTTATTAATTTATTACAACATTATTTGCGATTGAACTATTGAAGACTATAAAGATATAGGTAAATCTTTAACT
This sequence comes from Copidosoma floridanum, assembly GCF_036245765.1. Lineage (NCBI taxonomy): Eukaryota > Metazoa > Arthropoda > Insecta > Hymenoptera > Encyrtidae > Copidosoma > Copidosoma floridanum. Next base: position 392,575 of record NW_028321895.1, read on the forward strand.
AGTCGTATTGTAAAGAAGATAACAATAACAAACTAGAAATAGGATTTGACGGGGAAATGTACCTGTCACCTGACGGCATAGGCTGTCCAGTGACAAACCTACCCGGGTTCGACCCTCATCAACAAGCCCGAAGGCACGGAGTCTCATAGTTACAGTGGCGTGGTGGCAAACGAAGCATCTACGCGTCGTCCCAGTGTCGGTACATCTCCTCCGCATATTACATACTACGTTTAGCTGGCCCTTGCCCTTAGCTTTAACCATCCCCTCACAATCTTAAGTTGCCTTAAATTCTAGTTGATTCTAATCCTAATTTCCTTGCATACTATTTTTCGCATCAAGGCGTGGGAATAAGTACGGGCCGCGCCATTTACACTTATACCGATGATTTGGTCGCTTACAACCTAGTTTAAATAATATTTATACAATTAACTTTACAACTACTAATATTTTTGAATCTTTTGATAATAATTGTGTTGATCGATCATTACATCAAAATACATTAGTTGAGTCAAGTATCACAGTAATCAAAGAATATTTGTTTAGTTTTATCGATGATGAAGATCTGAAAGCCAAGTCGAATGAAAAAAAAACTGCAAGGAATGTGGGATTACTTTACAATACCTTTTTTTAACCTCCCTTGAAGAAAGGAAAAATGGCAGTCAATTACCAATCAGCATTGACAGCCCCCTACATCCCCTATGGAGACTTCTTGCAAAATAATCTTAGATTCCGTCATTTTCTTACTCATTGTGATACATCACGATTTTTGTTCAATTCTTCTCGTCCACAACATACCCGTTAAATACCTTCTACTACCCCCTATGCATTTTTTTTTGACCCCTGACGCAAATCACACCACTTTTCGATATCCTGACGGAGACCCTACCGATCTTTACGGACCATCATGTGCATACACACGTCAGCGTATCATGCAATTTGTTGCATTTAATTTACATACAACTTTTAAAAATACAAAAACTAAGTAAGTATTATCTGTCTTATTAATAACAGGTCACAATTTTTGTTTAAACTCCCCACCGCTTCTCCTATACGATTTTCAGAGGACTTGACAGAGACGTTACTGATCTTGATGGACCCTGATATGTAAACATACGTGTGCGTGTCATATACGTATACAAGTTAAGTACAATTTTGTTATTTTTCTTTTCTTTGGATTGAGCTTACTTTTTTTTAGGCCTTTTGCCACTCTGACAACCCCACAGCTGTCCCATGCTTCCCACAAATCCATACCATGTCACGCCAAATGTTTGATCTACACCACCCACCCTTGCATCCCATTACGTCATTTTTTTGGAATTTTACTGATATCCTACTAACTATTGGTGACCCAGACACTTAATCCCCAAAATTGGCTCATACATACATGTATCAATATAAGCGAATAGAATTTGCTAATAACACATATTATTAACATCGTAAGTGTATATAAATATTGTTTTTGGTCATCTGCCTTATATTACTTTTTTATCAAGATCATTTTGTCTTACTGCAAAGCTTAAAAATTGAAGTAATGATCTAGCTAAGTACACCATCCACTCTGTTACAAGCCACCACTGTTATAGATTAACTTTCATCTTTTTGTTCTAGTGGGATTAGTTGCTCGTCTCTAATTTTACTATACATTTAGTATTTATTACTTGGTAAGGTTCTGCTCAGGATATTTAAAAATACAATTGCAAAAACAGCAGAGGCAACAAATAAATCAGCAAAAATAAAGTTGTTAGAAACTGGACAAGTAAAATTTAAATTAAAGGAGAATTAAATTACAGAAAAAATAGTGGTAGAGAGGGAATGCCTCATGCTTTATGTATTAATTATTATTAGTAAATAGGGGCTCATTCAATGTTTATTTGAAGCTTTTATCTAATGTATTTGTAACTATACATCCACAAGACGGCAAAATCGCACCAAAGATACTCCTGAATATCTAGCACTAAAGATCCTTTTACCTGGCATATTGTGTCTATCATTATATAAAATTACCCGAATGGTAATAACCTCATCTATTCTGTATGATTATACTCCAGTTCAGATCCACAGTATTTAACAAAAATTAGCGTGTGATCACATGGAACGTGCTATTTGGAATACAAAACCATTTACGTTCAGGAAGTGAAAAGAGCACATAACAGTAGCACGAAAGTGACGTCTTCTTCTTTTACGGGTTTACATTGTGACCTATTCTGGGTTGTAAGCTTTATGTGACCACAGTCGTAATTAGCATTATTATTGAAATTTTTTAATAAATTTAATTTTGTTTTCCTAAAACTTATTAGAAGCTGAGTACAAAATTTTCCAGCATAAAAGCAGCCTGAGTTGAGATAAAAAAGGGCTGCCAATCTCAATTGCATGGGCTAATTTAAGCAAGTAAGCCTGGCTGTAGATGGGTGTACAAAATAATTACCAAGATACAATGGAAATTATACAAAAATTCGGAAAGCCTGAATTTTTCGTAACTGTTACATATTCCCTAAAATGGAATGGAGTAAAGCAAGTTGTAAAAAATTTGTTGAAGGTAGAACTCCTTATGACATTCCAAATAAAACTGTCAAATTGTTTGATATGAAATTAAAATCCAAACAAGACCGCACAAGCTAGCAAAGTATTTTCAAAAAAGAAGTTTCTTACTATAGATGGATAATCAATAATACAAGTCAATATTTCTCTATATTTAATTATGCGCAACGTTTCGGTAGCTAATTGCCACCTTTATCAGGTGCCTTAACAACTATAAGTGTGATAAGTATTGCACATAGTGTTCGTCAACGCTTTTAATACGCTACACATAAACAATCTTGTTTTTTGTAATGTGTATATTTGTCGTTCTTTGTTATGCTTCAGTCATCGTATATAACTGTGATATTTTTAGTTGAACCTGTTTATTATTTTAACAATGTTTATACCATGCAACTACAATTTGTTTATTAGTGTTATTGTAATAATTGTCACATATTTATACTTTTACAAAAACAAAATTGTTTATGCATAGCGTATTGAAAGCGTTGACAAACACTATGTGCAATACTTATCACACTTGTAGTTGTCAAGATGCCTGATAAAGGTTACAATCAGCTACCAAAACGTTGCGCATGATTAAATGTAGAGAAATGTAGACTTGTATTTTATTTATCATCCATCTATTATTTACTTTACAAGTGATTAATTTTTTTTTAAATTTCTTATGTTTAAGCAATTGAAACTAAAAAAAAGGAATACCCCATGCTCACATTGTTGTTACGTTGCATTCTAACAATAAATTTCTCATTTTTTTATTTATTTATACCTACCAATTTATTTACGTATGCAAAAATTATGTATCCCACTAATAAAGAAAGCCAAGTCACGACAACCCTTGTAACCGCTAACCACGAAAACTACTCAACTAATTTTGCTGAAATTTTGCATACGGGTTCATCACACCACCTAGATGATTATTGTATTTTCTTATCTTCAAAAGATTTCTAACAATACAAATAAATCAGATAACAGTTTTTAAAAAATACGCGTACTTTCCACTTTATTTTAGTAGGATCTGCTAGGTGGCATGAAAAAAGAATTAAAACTACCTACAACAAAAGTAAATGAGCCCGGTTATAATATCCCCGAACAAATGGTCAAACAACAAATTCGTTCACTGGTTGAGCATTAAGAATAGAGTTAAGTCGTGCAGCTAGGTGTCTCGCCTACCAACGACACACTGCTTAAATGAATAAGCTACTTACTTTTTAATCCGTCGCAAACCACTAAAATTTTCAAGTGCCACGAATAAAAGGCATTCTGAACGCCAACGTCTCTGATATAATACCAGAAGATGTCTAGCCAGAGCACAATCTGCTCTAACAATTGGAAGTTTCGTGGTCGTTCTTTAACTAATCTAGCGCTACCACAGCACATTTCACTACATTAGCAAGCCAGGGAGAACAACTCTACGAAAAGTGGTAGCCACATCAGTTAGAAATTTTATTAGCCTCCTTATTAGTAGTTTGTCTCAATGACAGACTCACAGAGGAGATATTTTCTAGTCCCACTTCTCTGATTAACGGTAATCGGTTGGTTATCCAGAGAAAGCCCAAAAGACAAGATCTTTTTGGGCCAGTGGCGTATCTTCTTCCAGCACGATCTCTGTATGCAGGGACTCCAAAAGTGAGAGTCAAGCTACTCGTTGGCTTTTTATTATTGAGAATATCAGTAAGGAATAACTGACAGTATCACCACTGGCCTTTTTCAGATGCATCATAACTCTTAAAGCTTCCATATTTACCATTAATTTTATCGGTCCTTTTTGGGGCAATCTAACGTTAAATTACCTTGCCAACAAATGTATTTTAAAAACTATTTTTGACAACAATTTATCCACCAAAAGACTATATAAAGCCAGTCACTATTTAGTCAAGTCAGTCATTCACTAGTTGAAGCTACGATCGAACTTCTTCGTTACGAGACTAGAAATCCCGTCAACTAACGACCCTGCACAACCTGCACTACCTTTTATACTTTAAGCCTCCAACCAGGAATAACCAATTCTCTTTAAGGTCCGCGATTGGTAAACCTAATAGTAAATCTATGAAGGACAAACAAACTTGAGCAAACGAGAAAGTCTTCAGTAGGTAAGCATCACGGACCAATTTCTCTACTTTAGATCACCAAAATGACTGAGTTCTGCAAAATAACAGGTGCTTTAGAGATCAACGTCAGTGGTGTAACACAAGGCGATGTTAGGAAGGAGCTCTTTAACTAGCTTTCACGCTTTAGACGCTGTATTTTTCCTTTAAATCAGTCTGGTGCTACAAGAGCAGGCCAGAAAAGATTACCCTGAGGTATCTAGACAGTCAAACTTTCAGGAAACTTCAGTCAAAAAAGTCTTTATCTCACCGGTCTTTTTTAGGGCCATCTATTGTTGAACTACGTTACCAACAATGCATAAAATTTATAGCAACAACAAAGATATCGAAAAAAAATTTGTTTTAGGGCTAAAAAAGTTTTTAATAATTTTGAGACTTGCAAAAAGCGAATTCAGAGAAATACTCTAAATATACACATGTATATGCATCAAAAAACGGACGCAGAACATTCATTGAGATAGAAGAAATGGTGTTGAAATCGACTTATAAATAATCCATTATGTGATACACCAGCTTTCCATTATTACCATAACATTGATTACCTAAATCTTTCAGCTTTCTAAGTACATGGAACAATAAGAACTGGTATTTATTGTAGTACTCAAAAATGAGGACTACGTCTCTAGTACTTTGTGGCTCTAATTGTTAAGTTTTTGAAAAAAAAAATTTCTTAATAAAATATTTTTTATGACTTTTAAAACTTAACAGCTTTTACAAGTAACTTTTTGTATTATTTCAAATATAATAACAAGGTTAAGTGCAAATCAACGGCCCTAATAACCATTTCATAGTGTTAAAAGTGCAACGTACTTTTTATCATCATTATTTTGTCTTTTTTTTAATTCTTTGCAGATTAATATTCGATTGAATCTGTATGGATTCTTAACAAAAACTTTTTTGTTTCAAAAAGTGTCAAGAATTGATGCAAAACATTCAACATCATGAGTCAGCGCACAATGTTAGTCCACTTAGTGAATCTTGCGCGATTCCAAGACGGAGGGCCACGAGTCAAACATATGCTTCATGGACCTCAAAACGAAAATAGTTCTTGCTTTGCCAGAGACTTAAACGTTTGTACAAAAATCTTCGCAAAAAAATTGACAAAGTGATTTGTTGTATAGAAAAAAAATTATAATGCATAGTACGAAATAATGATGATGGATGTGATACTTACGTACATAATACAAGAAATAGTAACGAAAGACTTACAGCTTACAATTTTGTGGTAGTACCCAATGATAAAATTTTGTTAAATTAATAAAACTGTCATATTAATGGTGAATATCCCGCATCCATTTAAAATATTAAGTATATTTTCAATGATATTTATTAGGAAAAAAGTCAAGCGGTTTGTAAAATAAAAAAAAGATAAAAATGCGAATAAAATGATATAGAAATATTTGATAAAATATAAGAGTATGTAGATGGTCGTTATTCAAGCCCTACAAAAGCAGTTTGAACATTACAGGAATTTCTCCTTTTTTAAAGAAGTCATTACGAATTTAATATATCAGTATACGTTGCATAAATCAAGAATAGCATTAAAGAAAAATAGTATGTTCAAATGAATGGAAATCTTCGAGACAACTTTGACGGCTTGGTTTAAATTAAATAAAAAAAGATAGTTTTGAAAGAAAAATTTGCTATGTCAATATTCTAAGGTACTACTGTTTTTACTTTAGTAATAAACATCTGATTGACATGGAAACGATCTTAAAATAATTTAACAATAGGTTAACTTAACGTACGTTTTTTTAGGTTTCACAGCGTATTTTTTTACAACTTATTTTAAATCGTACTAATGAAGCAGAATGTTTTAAAAACGTTAAAAATCAGTCAGCAAAATTTTTTTTTGTGCATTCAAAGATGCTACTTTTACTTTAGGTTTAGGAAGACACGATTCTTATATTTAATAACGTTTTTGAATAAGCATGTAACGTTATGCTGCCATGCCTATTGACAAAATTTTATGCCTGGCTCCGAATGTTTGAAGATATTTGTAACAAAAATTTATTGAAAAAATAAAAAAAATTTTATTGGAAATAATGTAAGTAATTCAAATTTAACACTTTTTTCGTGATCTATGTAACAGTGGGCATCATGACGTATTATAACATAATAATGTTTGGATTAAGAGAAAACTAAAGAAAATTATGAACAAATATTATTATAATTAAAAAAAAATTTTCATAACAATTTAAATACATAAGTTTTAAATAAAAATTTACATACATAATAATATGAAATTAAGAAATAATATTTTGGATAAAAAATGTTTCAACAAATGAATCAAATACATATAAAAATTTTAACACAAAAAACCAAAATCGATATAAACAAGCTGTTTTGGCAAACGTTTTTTTACGGAAGTAAAGTCATCATGTATGTCTATGACCAAAAGTCATCCTACATAGGTTTTGCAGTAGTGGCTCTTATTTATTGTAATACAGACTTTATGCAGGTAAACATATTCTTCCAAGTTGACAGCAATGAATATTTTGTTTTTCACTTTGCCAATATTTCGCACAAAAAAATTTACTATGTCAATATTGCTGAATACTTCTGTTTTCATTGAGTAACAAAACTTGTGTGGAATGGAATCAAGTTAAATATAATTTAAGAACAGATTAATTTAGTGTGTCCTAGGGACTTAAAGACTTTTTGGTAAAACTAATTTTCAATTGTAATAATGGAGCATACTGTTTTATAATATCAAGAAAAGTTGATGGAAAACCTTAAAATATATTTAAAAATGCTGATATTGCCTTAGATTAGTAGGAACATGATTCTAAAATTCATAATATTTTTGAAAAAGCATGTAACGCTAGTTTGCCATGCCACGGAAGAACTTTTCGCACGGTTTTTAATGTCTAAAGTTATTTGAGGCGAAAATTTATGGAAAAAATTTAAACAAGCTCTTAGCGAAAAAGTAACAAAAGCATAATTGTAAGAAAACGTATTTATTAAGTAGTAAATCATTATGTATTTCGTTACTGTTTTGTTTTATCAAACTTAATGATCATGTTTGTTCCAATGACAGAACATTTTTAAAAGTATTAGTAGATATTAAAAAATTGAGAATAAAATCATTGCAAGGGCCAAATTAATAAAATCAACTGACTTTAATTCTGATATTTTTGGTTAAGATTTTAACTTTTTAATAAATAATGATATACTTACTTCTCATAACACTTATACTTAATTTCTTGATAATAAAATTTAAAATCATGTAAATGGATAAATTAAAACGTATAACAGCATAGATCACACTACTAACAAGGCTGTTGAAAAATCTGATAGCGATATTTATAACATTTTTCCAATTGAGTTCAAAATATTTGTGAAGGCTTGTCCCCACATAAGCTAAACAATTATAACAATTGATACTTTTAACACTGCTTCTTGACCCAAAAGCAAAAAGAGGTGCCGACGCAGTGTTGCCAAATCACAAACACGTACGTCATCATTGTTCCTCTCACTTCTTGGGTTTCTTCTTCTGAAAAAGGGGGATTGGCATTGGAGTTTATTAACACACAAACAAATACCTTTCACAATTTCCTTATTCAAATCACTTAAGGCTAATACACAGTATCTTTTTACGCCATCACCTTCACCACAACGCTTCATGTTGTTCCTTGGACTCCGCTGCAGTGACTCTGTCTCACACCATGTAAGCCGCGAGCGTACGTCCACCAAGTCCTACTCGTTCTGGATCAGGAGAGGCTTCTGCTGGTCCTAGATCCACGCTACTGTGCACACACACACACACACTCCGTTCACAATCATAGACCCTACTATATTCTCTCTCTCTCTGCCCAGCTCTCTCTTGCTCTTTATCCTCACACTCTCTTGCTCTCTCTCTCAATACTGCTCTCTACCTTCACACACGAGAAAACACGCGAACAATGGCGGCACTCCCAAGCATGCACCTTGCGGTCTCTCGTTCACCTCGACGCGTCAACCCACACACTACTTCTCTCTCTCTCTCTTTCTCTCCCTCGCACTGTCTACGCTACACACTCTTTCTCCCTCTAGCTGCCTCACCTCTTGATCAATCGTTCGCGAGTCCAACTGGGCACGATGTCGTCTGGGGTCCTCGAGCGGGTCATTCGTCCTACGACTTCAACTTTTCTCTTCTCTCTCTCTCTTTCTCTTTCTCTCTCTCTCTCTCTCTCTCTCTCTCACCGTCTTCTTCTTCTCTCAGTGACCGTAGTCCTCGACTTAAAACGTCGAAAAGAACACAGCAGCTGCTAGGCTCGTGTGCATACTTCTCTCTCTTCTCTCAACACTACGCACCTTTTCGACAACTCTCTCTCTCTCTCTCTCTCTCTTCTCTAGCAAAAAAAACCCGCAAACCACCGAAGATATTGCTGCTCGCAGTTAAGCGTACAGCTTAAGGCTCTCCTCCAGACTGACTCACGATCTCTCGCTTGAGAAATGGCCACTGGTGCTGCTGCTGCCATGTATCTCCTTTCGCAGTCACTCTCAACATAGCAGCTGCTGTGTGTCCCGGTAGTTGTTTTCGCATTCTTCTTGTCCTTTTCTGCTGGTGCTGCTGTGTCTGCATCTTAGCTAATTATCCATTGGCGTCCTTTTCTCCTTTTTTCAGCATATATATAGCTCCCGAAAAACAAACAAATTCGAAGAAGTTTTGACTTTCTGCCCTTTGTATATACCTTGCATCAGCAAAAGCGCTTCGAAACATGGAGGACCTTTTGCCTCGTTCCATATTTTGATTCGAAATAATACAATAAGCAAACTTTTGGAGAATTTAAGTTAAAAAAAAATCAGGGTTTCATCATGCTACCTTAACAGTGGTGTGAGAATGTTAACAAATTATATAGATAAAATAATTATAATGAGAGTGATAAAAAATTAATAAAGAGGGTTGGAAAAAATATTAGAGTGCTGCTAAGACAATCTGTTTAAAAATTGTGAGGAAATTGAGGAAAATTTCTTAAAAAGTATAGGAAATGCTGGGAGAGGAAGTACAAAATTTAATTTAACTGAAAATGACATCATAACTCTTACAATTTTACCTTATTCAGAGACACAGCTGTAGAGCTATTAACAGCATTATGTAATTCAAATTTATTACATTTGGTACTAAATAAAATGTTTTTCAAACCTAGCTTACAAAACGTTAGGAGGCTGTTTAGTAGGAAAATGATTAAAAAAATGTTTTAACTTTTTTCAAAAACTGCCAACGAAATTAGTGATAACATTAAGTGACAAAAGATAAGTACTTTTTTTGTATATTCCACATCAATCCTTATGTATAGTTGTATTGAGGTACCTTATGCGGACACTAACATGTGTGTAAGGGTTCTCATGAGGATAAAAGTGGAATTATGCGGATATCCTTCTTCTATCCACGTAGTTCTACCATGTTATTGATATATATTTCAGAAACACATAAAGTCTGCATAAGTCACTTTTTATAAACACACACATACACACACACACACTGTATATATATCCCTATATAATGTAGTTATCTAAGTGGGGCATTCCACGCATACCCCCACATCCCCCACAGGCCCCCAAAAATAAGCTAAAATTTAACCATCTTTACCGTTAAATTGACATTTCTCACTTTTTCTGAAACCCTCACGGCACCTCCACCCCCCCCCTCAGCCCCCCATACTATTTTTCTTGTTCCCCCATAGCTTTCCCACACCATTTTTCTTGTACCATTACAACCTTTTCTATTAAGTATGAATTACACAGCCTTTCCACACATTAAGTTGCCTTACTACAGCCTTTTCAAATTATTTTCATTGTCCCCTTACAACCTTTTCTATTTAGTATAAGTCACCCATATTTACAATCTATTAAACTATACTTAATTTCGAAAATAACTGATTTCTTTTATTTTTCCACGCTGCCAAGGAGGCTAATAAACAGACTTTATCCATATTAATGAAATATATAGTTTGTGTTAAAATATGTAATAATATTAAAAAGTAACATCTTAAAAATCGTAGCATAATAATGATCAATTTGTTTTAATTCACTAATAAGTGTAAAGATCTCATTGCATTCAACTTTTTTGTGTTACTATTGTTTCAAAACAATGCAAAATTTATTATATCTTACATTTATATGTGTGACATAATATAACTACATCTACAAATTAAAACGTTACATAACTATTGAATAATCATTACTATGGAAGTATCACCTAGTTATAAAAATTTAAGTAAATAACCTATTTAATCCACCTATATCATAACCACAAAGAGACAGAACTCTCCATCTCTAATTTTCAATTAGGTTAATATGCAGAACAATTTATACACATATAGTAAGAAAATGTGAATTCTTTAATTTTAAGTGAGCGCGCCGTATGCACACTCAAAGAATACAGTCGTTAAGAGATAAGAAAATGACAAACGTAGAGTAAGTACGTGGCCCAATAGAAGCACAAAAAGTGTAAACGAGAGGCTGGTACGTAGAGGCACTACGTAGCCACTTGTATCAAGGTATGGCTCAGCAGTGCAGAATCAGAGACAGAAGAAAATACAAGGTAGTTCAAAAGTGGATACAGAATAAACATCAATTGTCACTTCTCTATTAACAGGTGAGATCACGTATAACATCTATCACTTGTAAATAATGTATAGAGGGAGAATAGTTACATAAAATAACAAACAAAATTAACTTTATTCACGTAGAAACATAGGGTATTTATTAAATTATAAAATTCAACTTTCTTATGTATACAGTTGTTTTATGTATATTATCAATCTATAAATATATTAACAGTTGTAAATAGTATAAAGTATGGAAGAACATTTATCATTTGATATATAATTTTTAGAAATGTTAAAAGTTTTTATTTCCTTTTCCCCAATTTTAAATCATAATTTTGAAAATCCTTAATCGTTAGAACGAATATTGATTTCTAGTTTTAAAATTTGGAATGAGTTTCATAAAAATGAAGATTCAATAGTTTGTTCAATTATAATTTTTCTATTACCGTTTTTGACCACTGGGAGAATGTGGTGAAAATCAAGTCCTAAAATAATTGATTTATTTTCAAAATATTTTTAGTACTACTTAAATCTCTTAACGTTCTGTCAACTATTTCCAATCCTTTTTTTGAAAACATTGAAGCCTCATCCCAAATGATTAAATCAACTTCTCGTAATTTTTTTTTCATCTGACTTGAATACTAAAAAGGCACTTTCTATATTATTAAAATCTAAAAGAACTCTCAATGTTATATGATTTGTCATCCCTTTTGGAAGCGAAATTAATGCTATTCCAGTCCATGTCGTAGACATATTTTTTGTTTGCTTTGAGAAGTACAAAAAAAATTATTATTTATATAAAAATACGTTATTTTCAACTTTTTCTTACAGTCTATAAAGAAAACATTTTTTTTTTTTATTTGTAGATAACACAAAACACTTTTTTCTGGTCATTATTTAAACTTTTATACATCGAGTTAAACATTACTTTATTAAAACATATTACTTCATCTATATCTAAATTTTTACTTTCCATTTTTGTTGTTGTATATAAATTAAAGCAGTTTATTTCCTGATTTTGAAATTGGTTGAAAATGTAAAAGAGCTAAATTATCTTTACTATCACGCAAATCCTTCTTAAAAATATCGTTGAACTCATTTCATATTCTATCACCTTGAACGTTTTCTGAAATTAAAAACAAAGAAAAAAACTGTCTTAATTTACATGGAAAAATAACAGCAATGGCTTCTTTAAAAATACCAATGATTTTTTCATCATTTTCTATCAAACCTGTTGCAATTGTAGTATCTTTGGAAGTTTTATATGCTATTCCTTTATATTTTCTAATATCTTTGATCCATGTTAAACCAATTACTTTATTTAAAACAAGTTTAAAAGAAACCTTTTATGATCTTTTGGAGACAAAATGTTTAATCTACCTATTTCAGTATTTTTTATTGCATTTTTCCTTCTTTGCCAAATTTTTAATTTATCATAAAAATGGAGTTTTCTAAAATGTTTACATACCTAATGGATTTTGCAAAGTCATTATATTTATTTAATTTAAACCAAGCTGTGAATTGTGTTTGGTAGTTTTTTATAACAGTTTTAACAGTCTTTGATTGTTTTTAAAGTGAACAGCTGAATTAGAACTGTATGAATTCTACCAAAAATAGGAGATTTTTGCAATCTCTAAGCTGCTTTTTTAATACTTACATATATAGCATCAACGTAACTACTTATTTCATTAAACATTTTTTTGGCTCGCTCTTTTAATTTTTGATTTTTGAAATCTGCTCTGTTACTTCCTTGATGTATGTAGTTATAAATATATTTCATGCTTTGAATAGATACACAGAATCCTACGTCAATATGACATTTACATTAACATTTCATTTTACTATTTACATTTCATTGACATAAAGTTATTATACGGTACAACCATTGATTTGTCTACTAAAATTTTATCTCCCTTCTAAAGTTTATAAATACGTAGTTTGGAAGTATTTTTTACTTTTTATTTTCAGGGTAACCATTCGTTTAAAATAAAGTAATGTGTGTATAATACTTTAAAAAATTCCTTGCACATTTTTTATCAATCATACAAGAACCTTGTTATGTATGACTTCCATGAAGCATGTGTTTAATTACTAATTTTGTAAGTTTTGTATTGCCAGAAGAAATTTCAGCTAAATCGATTGCATCAATTTGTTCAGGTAAAATAATTTTTTCATCAGAATGCAAAGTTATTAAAATGTGTGCATAAAGTAGACCACGTTTTTGAATTCGATGGTACAGACGTATGCTTATACTTTACCAAATATATTGTTTTTAATTATTACATCTAAAACTGATTAATTGTAAGTGAAATAGTCTAACAGTGATGAAAACAATACTATTTAGTGTCATATTTTCAGGAAATATTGATAAAATTAACTTTAATTTTTTCGATTGAGGATAACATGTAATAATTACAAATAAATTTGATCTACTACAAATTTCTTATAACATTCATTGCATTTTAATAATGTTTCTGCATACATCTTATACTTCCGATGTATGTAGATACAAGTATAAAAAGATCTCCAGTTTTTCCTTCGTCTCGAAACTTTTAAAAATGATGGATGCACTGTCAACAATTGCGTCTAATAAACCTTGACAACATTCAGTTCTTAAATTTTTTTGATAATACCTCAAATAGTTTATATAATTACATTCAATCATTATGTAAGAGTAAATAAAAAGTTGCTGTGTCAGCCATACCCCATATAATGATAGATTGAAATGTATATCGTTTAGTCTGTAAGACAGTCTGTAAGAATAATATTGTAACATAGTCGGATTTTTTTTCTTATTTAAGTAATTTTTAAAATAACCAATACTCTATCGAAAATCTCCTAAGGGTAAAGATAATGGAAATACCATGGGATTAATAAAATGAGATTGGATATTTGAAAATGTTTCTTGAGGATAATTATTAGGTAACTTTTTTGGGTATACACAAAGATGAAAGCCTTTTGAATGTCAAGAGTTTTAAACTATAATGGTACTACATTCTGCAGTCACAGTTTTATTGTACGTATGTTTTTGCTGACCAGTTCTTCTTGAAAAATCATTTTATAATTTGGTAGTTTTTTCTACATTTGAGATTTGATGCAAATGTTTGTAATTTTTTGCTATTAGATCTTCCTTTATAATTTTTATCAAAGTTTCAATAGGTTTCTTAAGAATCTTACTATTATTTAGAGATTTCAACCTTAGATCTATCTCAATTATATTTTTATCATAAATATAGTTGACTATTTTTTGGTTTCTTATTAAGACCAGGATTCACTGTGTTTTGAGCAACATGAAAAATTTTTCCTTTAATTTTAATATTATATATACCTTTTCCTTTTTGTTCCATTTCTTTGTTTATCAAACATGCAAAATTGAACACGTTATTGTTGTACCTAATAAGTATTCTAAAAGTTTCATCATAAAGTAAGAGTTATTTCAGTTTTAAATTATATTTACTAAATGGACTAAGACAAAATTTTACATTATGAAAACACGTAGACTTTTTTCTTTCTTCTGGCCAAAATACTGCTTGGCAATACATACACTAACAACTTATTTCACCATAAAATGCAGGATTTACTAATGAATCAGTATTTTCATTCAAAGTACTATTCAAAATTTAATTTAAATTTTCATTATTGAAAGTTTTATTAGATTTTTATACTTAGTTTCTTTTTTACATTCTATATATACATGTGATTTCATAGTTTTCTTTCAATACCACTATTTTGATAACACAATAGCTCAAACATACTTTAATCCACAGTTTCTGAGAATCAAATATTAAATTTAAAATTATTTGAATAGTCACCAAAACATAACACGTTGATAAAATTTCGAACAACAACTATAGTGTGTAAGTTTGTTGTATCTAGAAAACTTTGTATTTCAATCGACGTACTTTAAGTTCCTGAGTTAATCATTTCTTAAAAATAACTTTCTCAATTTCTTACATTTTTGAAATATTTATTCCCAACAATAAAATTGACATGAAAATTCCATTTTATCACAAAAATTTAAACTATCATTAACCTTATTTTAGAATGAAAATAGTTTTTATCATACAAAAAAATTTTAATTTTAAGTAATTTATTCCCATCTGCTTGATGTAAATTACTATCTAACAAGTTTTTACATTGCTTAGATTCTGTATGATTAACTTTTGAGTTATCATCAAATGTTCTTTTTTGTTCTATGTTTAAGGTGTAACTTATCAAGTTGTCCACTTCTGTTTAAAAATTATTTGTATTTTTTGAGGATTCCAATTTTGATTAAATTTATGTCTTTGGGATAAAGTGATGTTGAGCAACTGGTTTGAATTCCTTTTCTTAATTTAAGGTTTACGAAAATAAACTTCCAACTTTTTACACCAGGGGTTGGCGCACGAAGCACGTAGCATAATCGTATATATATATGTACACACATATATATATATATGTATATATGTATATATATATATATTCTGCTTTCAGAGTGCTCTATCACCTTGTATTATTGGAAAATAATGCATGCGCTGTCCCTTTCTCTCTCTCTTTCTCTCTCTCTCTCTCTCTCTTTCTCTCTATGACAACCAGCATGGTAGTGGGAAGCGCCAGTGGAAGAGGGAGTACTATAAGATGAGCTATCAGATGGGTTCCGACCGATGTATATATATGTATATATTAAAAATTATTATATTGATTAAAAATATATGTAAGAACAAAATCGTAAGCTTAATATAAAAATATAAAATGAAGATTACTACGGGTAAAAAAATAAATATTTTTTTATCATAGACCACCAAATACCGACGAGTTCAATAACAAATTCTTCAATGTTTCACATCTGTCGGGGATCCCGAAACCCACACCTGGTTTTTTTGTGTTAGAAAGCTCGTTGCATTGTAATGTAAGATGTAGAGAGGTAAAGAAATAAGTCTTAAACATTTTTCGCTGTATTTTTTCAAATCAGTTAATACTTAAAAAATGTACATGATGTATAAAACGATTTTGAAGAGCACACACAGACTTGTAGGCTTTGTTGTAATATGAGCAAGTAGTAACTAATCTTGGGAGTTTGAACGGTAGATTATCTGACATATTAGTGACCTCGAAGCCAAATTTTTTCAGCCACTTTTTTTAAGTCTTCAATAACAAGTACCTTTGTAGTATTTTCAAGATTCTCACGTAAAATACTTCTTATCTCCGTACACTCAATTCTCTCAAGTCCCAGAATAGTCCATGATAGCAAAGTCTAAGCTACAAATTTTTATGTTCATACTTTTGTGGTCATTTTCGCCAGATAAAAGGCGCCCCAAAAAAGAAATCATTGGGCTTTTGTATTGTTGGTTTTAAGCGGAGGGATAGCCAATTCTTTAAGCACATAATCATTACCCGGTGTCTTGAAACCTTGCATGTCCACGAAATACTCTATCTTTTGCTATTATAATATTCTATCTTATTGTTTTTTTATTTTTTCATACCCTTCATTCATAGGACAAGACCTTTTAATGGTTGAATACTTATCCACGAAGTTTTTCAGCCCAGATTTCTCATTTCTATTATAATCTTCAGTTGAGATTTTTTGATATTTAACAGTTGCAAAATTGTTTGTACATGGCTTATGTGACATATTAATAAAAGTAAAACTTATTAAACACATCAATTTTGAAACAATTTTACAGTCCTTATTTTTTTATTTTCCTTTAAATTATGTTTTTTCAACGTTTGTGTCTTTCTTGTCACTTCTCTTCATAAATTTTTTCCACTATTCTTGTCGTCGTTTATTTTGTGATTCTTCTTTACTCCAGCTGTTGCTTTGACCTTTATCCATGGTGGTAAAAAATAAACTGATGCTAGCAAAGCTCTGAATTGACTTTATACACTGTTACACGAGTTTTTTGACATCCCCAGTTATCAGACTATGCTAAGCGATTCGGTCATGGAAATTTAAGCAATAATCTGACATATTGGGAGAAAAATTTGTATGTGACTTAAATTTTAGCCTCACATTAACTGGATTATTATTCAATGACTCGTTTTGTTCAGAAAAAACGAAGATGATTCAAGGTATTCGATTAAAAAAGTGACGTTTGCCTAGTAAAGGTGTATAATCTTTGCGATAGTATAAATTTTGAAAATTAGCATACATATAATATAGAAATGCATGCTGATTACGCGTTATATCAAGATTTAGATCACTATCAGTAATAAATTGTGAATTTGAATAGAGTCTCACATTTCTTATATTGCTGTGATTAAACATACTAGCACTTACATCTTTCTGATTTTTTCAGTTAGTTAGAAAGTTTAAAATAACGTAACGTGGCTTTTCCAACTGATTAGATTTACGTAACCAGAGAGGCAGGGGATTCAAGCCAATAACATAGTAATCTCAAGAATTCGAAAATAATGGCACCAGGTTTCAAGCGTAATTTAAATATAATTGCTGACATAGCTTGGTTGGTAACAATTTTTTTTTTCACAGACGTTACGTGACTTGGTGAGCTAGTTATCCAATAAGCTATGCACAAAAGAATTCTGAGGTGTCCTACGTAATTTAAATATATTTACTGACGTTGCTTGGCTGATGACAGTAATTTTTTTTTTTTTTCTTATTATTATTATGAAGGTAACAGAAGTGGATGGTAAACGAGATTTTTTTCAATAAAAACTGCTTAAAAATTATTCAATACATATATTGTAAAAAAAACATACACTGTATGTTTACATATGGACGTATTTAAATTTCAAAAATGAACAAAAACTTTTCTAAGAATAGTTTTTGAATCTGAACAATAAGAAATTCACTCTGGCACATATAAATTCTAAAAATGTGCTATCTTATATCTACTTCTTAGCTTACTTATTTTACTTAAAAAATCCACAGTTTTAACATCTTTTTTGGAAACATAAAAAGTTTATTATCTGCTTTGAAATACTCTAGAGGCTCCTGACACTTTTCTTTACACCCCTTTGTTTCACCTTTCACTTCAAGTATATTTCCGTTATGGAGACAAAAGTGGCAGCTCCAAAACTTAAAAGTAGCCTCTCAAACTGTATGTTCAACATACACGAAAACTGTTTCCGTAACAGCAGTTCAAAAGATACAAGAATATCTTTATATCTTGGAGTAAATCCTTCTGTATTCCTTACAATATAACAACGGTGATACTCCACACACATTTTTTCTTTTAATTGTCCATGCTTGAGACACAGATTGTATAAAGTAGTGAGCTAAGAACGTTGGTGAAAATAAAAAATGAAGCTAAAAACGTAGGTGAAAGTTAATTAGTTGTAGAACCCATACTACCTAACAGTATTTGTTAGTCTCAGAGTCGATGTAAGAATTTTGAAAATAGTTTACAAAACTATATCGTAAAACAAACAATATTTTTCAACAAAACGTCAAACACAAAGTTTCAATATCCTACAGTATTATTAATTTTATTTAATTGGAAATGTATGTCATTTAAAAGTATTTTAAACAATCCGTAGTTAACTCTAAAAATATCATGTCAAAATTTTGCTCTGAAAAGAAATTATCAATTGTAGAATAAGGATTTCCTTTAAAATTTTTTCTTAGAGTTGAGTAAATGTATTTAATTAACTTTTTCGTACTACAAAGTTAATTTAAATTAAAAATAACTTTATCGACAAGCTTTTGCGGGCAATGTAATAATATCAATATCAGTCGTTATCTAAGTTGTAGGGAAGAACTTCGTCGTTTGAAAAACTTGTATAGCTGTTGCACTCTCCCCTCTCAAAATTTCCATATCAGGTGCAATCTCCCACTTAAATTTTTTGGCAATATGTGTTTCATAAGAAGAGATAGTATGCCCTTTATTTTATTATATCAAACGCTGTGGAAAAACTCGTCAAACATGCTTAAACCTGAAAGACATCTCTCTTCTAGTCACCCAAAAAATATCTTCGAACGGTTGTAGAGAAAAGTAAGTGAGGACAGTGGATGTGTGTCACTGTCCCTCAGCTGCAATGGTTTTTAATCTTCTTGAAATATAAAAAAAAAAATTAGTAACCACGGCGAACGTAAGGAATTGTCCCTTAGGTGCAACATTTTACTACCGTACTGTAACTGTAAAATTTTCTAGACTATGACAAGAGTGGACCTATCTGACTGTGTGTACCTGTTACGTAAATCATACGTTGGCCAAGGTTTTGGCCAAAAAAGGGAAAGTACAGAAGTAGATAAGAGAAAGAAAAAAACGTAAAAGAACATCAGTCTTTATCTGGCACTCTTAACCTATTTATATTTTGGTGCTATAACTTTACGTGTTACATCTCGTTCGAGGTCTTTTCCATTCTCAATTTAGTAAAAAGTTTGATACGGCTTTTTTTTTGTACTTTCTTAGACTTGTTTGAACTGTATAACATTGTACTTCTACTTTTGCGTTGTATTAGTTTTTCTAGCTCATCATTTTTTGTAGTTTGTGTATTTTTGCGTTTTATTTAAACATGTTTGAGTTCTGTAACTCTGTATTTTTACTATTGCGTTGCACTAGTTCCTAGTAGCTACACCGCTTTTTAAGTTTTGCACCCATCAATAAGAAAAGTAAAAATGGAAGCATTCATGATTACTGCTTTGTTTCAGATCGTACGTTCTTATTTGCAACACGTGATCACAGTGTCAGAAGATGCACGTAAAGTGTACCCTGAAAAGTGGTTCGAGGACGTGCTACCTGCATAATTTATTAACAAATTAATAGGAGTATTAGAGGAGTTGTTCATCATTTACCAGGAGGGGGTGCACGTGTTCGCGTTGTACCTTTTATATTTAACTCATAGTCCTATAGCCATCCAAGCGATGGTAGAATGTGTACCGCCTAACGCTTGTAACAACAGGATGTTAAAGGAAATGTACTAGGCATACGATAAAATTGGTAAGTTAAACATTACAGTTTTACAAAAAAATTCTTATGCTTTCAAAATTTTGCATGACAGAAGAAATAATGAAACGGAATACTTTTTAACTGACAACATATGTTTTGAAGATTTTGAGCACCTTCAAACGTTGACAGTTCACTTAAAATAAAGCAGGAGGACCCCTTGGACGATGGTATGCCTGGCTCGTTTGGGATGAAACTTTCTTACAAGAAGAAAAAAAATCTCCAGGTAAAATAAAGTGTTGACGTACATGTATTTTTTTTATTATTAATTTTTACTTTCAAATTATATTTATTTTTTTTAAATACTCCGTAGAAAACCAGCCTGACTGTCCACTCAAGAAGGTATCTGACATCAGGTTCGTTGGGAGTAACTAAGACACGTAACATTAACACACGTAACTAATAAATTTTAGATTTATATTTCTAAAAAGCTCTGTATTGCATTCTCATAACAAATATTTTTTATTTTATAGACATAATCGATAGAAATAAAAGTGCTCCTATCAAATCATCCCAGAAGTATCCTGCGTGTCATCACAATTATCAAGGTGGAAAAGGCGGTGCAAGCGTCACAATGCAGATCGAAGAAGAACCAGACACGTCAAGATTAACAAAATATATCATTTTAGAGATCAATGAAAAAAAATTCATAAAATCATTTAAAAAACTCGCCACAGTATAAAATTTAACATGACTAATCTCTCGGATACAGCAAATACTTTGGAATGGCTTAAGAATGCTTTTCGAGAACTTTTTAGAATTAAAAAAAAAATTGCACTACGAGTAATTATCTTGTGGGAATAGACTTGCACTTAAAAGCATTAACTAGGATCAGTGGATATCTATTTCAAATTTCGAAGATATTTGAAATTTATGTAAAAAAATCGAACTGAGTAAATAAATCATCGACATCGCGAAAACCTCAGAAGTTGAGGTAACATACGTCAAACTCCGTTAAGGGTGGGGTGCGGTGAAAAAAGTATTGAATAATTTAAGTAAAAAAGTCATTTTAGTAACAAATAGTAGAGGTAATCTATGTTTATCTAGGTCACTTGTATGTAGTAAAGTTTTGACCGCAATAAATTATTCATCTGATTCGTCCCAACAATAAAAATAAATTAAAACCGAGAATAAATAAAAATCAGAGGTTGTAAGACCAATGCAAGCGAGTGACATTGAAATTAATAATGAACAAGGGTGTGGATATGTATAGTTTTCTTAATTCCAACGATATTTCTAACAACATAATAAATATACTTGGGTATTTGATTACGACACTTTTAGCGATGAATCTTCTCTAATTTATGATGGTAATGACGATGTGGCAAGTAGTTATTCTTTATCGATAAATATTATGTATTACAACAATATAGGTTACTATAATCTAATTAAAAATATGTTAGCTGCAAAGTTGAGTTATTTTTGCATTACATGAAGTAAATCATACAATTATGTAAGAAGTCATGATTGTGTGTCCGTCTGTTCTGCTTACGATGAAAATCCCAATCGCAGTAAGATAAATAACTTTGAAAAAATACTATACACGGATTGTAAGTAAAAATTTTATGATCAGGAATGTTTTAATAATCATAAAGCTAAAAATTCTCTTTCGAAGACTAAATCTCCAAAACACGTGATAAAACCGATTTGCGAGATAATAAAAATGTGTAATACCTGTGGCAAATTTATAAATTTGTTAAAAGGTAAGCATGAGTGTGGAAAAGCATTGCAAAGAGTTTAAAAGTGTTCATAAGCTTAACACACTATGTATTATGCAATCTATTACATCCACGTATAGCTTAAATACTTTGAAACGCGTCAACATATAAAATAATGATACCACTAATGTGTGTGTACACATACCAATCTTTATCATGGTGCAAGTACGATGCAATGCATGTATAGACAAGATAGAAGAAAATCCCCACGCTATTCGTAACCTCTGTGGTGTTAAACAGCTTGTTTTCAAGGATGAGGAGTGCCTAAAAATTTTCTCGATTTTGCAGTGAGATTTGAAAGTAAGACTTTAACTGTGTTTATCTGTATGGCGTATTACTTTCAGGCTTTTAACGATTTATTTATAATAAAATGTATTGTAAAATGTAGAAAAGGTCTGCGCACACGTTTCTTAGAAAACCTCTAGCAGTTTTTATGTAGTTGTATCATAACACTATACATAAAATGTATTTTTGTACACCTGGTTCAATAAATAAATATAAAAATGGTTGCCCCCCCCGAGGTTACTCTTAATAGGCGCTCTATTATTCGTACATCATTAGGAAAAACTAAATTCATAGATAGTTTTAACTACTTACCTATGAAATTGGCTGATTAATCCAAAACGCTCAGCCTTGCAGGAAATATAAAAAGGGTAATTTTTACATTTATTTGTTACGAACAATAGAAATTATTAAGGTCCTTCTCTGGATTCTTGCTTTAACGCGCCAGATTTTATGAACAACCGCGATCACGCAGATTTTCTAAAATGGTACGATTAAGTAACTTCAAACGTAAGTGCGCAATGGGACTTTAAAAAAAGAACTTATTAAATATTGTGTGCAAGATGTTAAAATATTACGTAAAGCTTACACGGTTTTTTGAAAATTTTTTATGTAAGTCAGAAAAGTAGATCCCTCTATCGCAAATGTGACAATAGCAAGTGTGTCTTTCATACTGTACAGAAAACACATTTAAAAAAAAAAAGATACGATCGAAATTATTCCTGCAACTGGGTATACGCAGGGCAATTTTCTAAGAAATACATCCATTGACATTTGTGGGAAGAAAAAGTAAGAAATGTAGAGATCATAGATGCAGGTCAATTGTAGAAATATCGTTTAATAGAAGGCTCTTTCGTTAATGGTTATTTAAAACCTTGAGAAGAAAAAAAAGTTCAAAAGGGACCATGTTTCAGTTTCATGGATATTATTTTCATGGTTGTACCCACTGTTTCTCTAAACGATCGATAATTTAATTATAACCAAACTTTTACAAAATGATACGAAAATACTATGAAAACAAGTTTTAAAATAAAAAAGTACTGTTGCGAAGTTATTCAATTGTGGGAGTATGACTTTGACAAATTTACAAAAAATAATAACGAGTATGAAGACTATATAAGAAATCACCCAAGTGCGAGAATCTGTACTTTCAACCGTCAAGATGCTTTTTACGGCAGTTGTACGGAGAATATTGTTACACATTATGCAATTAAAGAGAATAAATAAAATATTTAAACAAGTGGCTTTATACGATCCTTTTTCTCAAAATGGTGGTTTATTTACAGAGTATTTAAGCACTTTTTAAAAAATTAAGCCAGTGTAAATAAGAATACATAAATAATTATGAACATAAATAAGGTATTAAATTACATATTGGCAACATTTAAAAAATTGTAAAACTTGATCAAAGGTTAAATTTACCTCAAACTAGTATAGTTAATTATTATAAAGAGTTACTAAAGGCATTATGAGATAATGAAAAGTATGTAGAAAATTTTCTACCAGCGGGTGATAGTTTGATGTATGTAACGTGGCGATCTAAACAGGAAGTGGCGCTTTTTCCCCGTGTACAAATGTTGCTGTAGCTACATATATGACAGCTCAAGCACGTTTAAAACTATACTCAGAGTTGGAAAAACTCGATAGAAGAGTTTTTTATTATCAAACAGACTTAGTAACATTTACAAGAAATAATGAAAATGTCAGGGAATATTAACCACTTACCAGCTCGTTATTAAAACAGTTAATAGATGAATAGGAGGTGAATGTTGAAGGATCGTGTACAGAGACCTTTTTTTCAGATGGTCCTAAATTTAATGGGTGCCACGTGCGTACAGTTAGTAAGGGGTTTCATGATGTATCCAAAGTCGAGGGTATGAAATTAAATTACGAAAATTCATTAAAAATAAATTTCGGTTCTATTGGAACTATGGTCAAACAATGGAACAACAATAACGTAAAATCGGACAACACAATGAAAATTAAAAATACGGTGACTAGAAAGTCTGAAATACACAGAGTGGTAGCACGTTATAAAGATAAAACATGTGCGATAATTTTAAAACAGCGGTGGTTTATCTCGGAAACCTTGTCGTATTCTTTTGGGCGAAGAAAAATAACTAAAAACAAATACATTATTTTTGTTATTGATACCGTACACGCAATTAAAATAGTCTGTGCTGACGTAAATTGGGAAGGAACTATTGTCGTGTGCCAACGTGCAAGTTTAATCCACCTTATAATCTCTCTTTAAATGGACTAGCATGACACTCCTTTTACATACGCTTGTTAAACTCAAAGCAGATGGACAAGTTAAAGCGTATCGTAAAAATTATGAAAATCTATCTAAGCTTCATTTTATTAAGATATCCTTTGAATATGTAACAGTGTTGGGGTATTTTAATGAGTCAAACGTCATGGTCATGCTATAAACCCAACGAAAGTTTGAAACTCGACGATTAGTTAAACACTATACCGTATAATGATCTATTAGATGTGCATATTTTTTCAAATATTAGAACATAAGAACTATTGCATGTAACCAATAGAAATAGAATAATAAGAACTCATTTTCATGAAGTTCCACGTTTAGATGAGGAGCAGCGTAATGACGCTATAATTTGTAAATGTCTTAACGGTCATTTAATAAAAAGAACCTATAACAACCGATAGATTGACGTCATTCAACATAGACGTAGACTAAGGTTATTGGAAAATTATTTCTAAAGAAGTCAAGAAAGAGTTAACTGAAGAAGCTCACCGTTTTTTTAGGGCCACCGGACGTCGAACTACCTTGCTAACAAATATTTTAGAATTTAACAAAGTTGACAGAAAATAGCCGTCAGAGGTCATAAAAGTTTTAAGAATGCCAAAAGTCATGAGGGGGTAAATTGGAAAGAAAACTTTAAATGTATATAATGAGTACAACTTCAGGCGTCAAGAAACTGACGCCAAAAATTTATCGAGATTGGAACAGCAGCGTCAAAATCAACAAATAAAGAATCCGTTACGTGAGAAATCAGCTTCTTATTATGCCCTTACAGCAATCCCTCAAATCTTTAAAGATCTAAATTTAGATTTTTAAATAAGTAGAAAATGTATTTGTGTTTTTGCGGCTATAAAAAATGTAGAGTTAAAGCTTTAAGACTTTATAACTCTGGTAATAAAGTGGTGAGATAAGAGAAAAAAAGTTTTTTTTATAACATAAATTTTTTTGGGAGTTTTAAATCCTAACAGCTTTAAAAAATAGCCCTTTTCGTAAATTATACGGGAGCCACTGAAAATCAACGGCTCATTATGGTCAAAGATTATTAAATGGAATAAGGAACGTACGGTACTTTTTAGCATTTTTTATTTATATTTTTTTATTTTTACAGCTTATTATTAAACCAAATAAACTGTACATATCCCAACAGACATATTCCTAATAAGAAGATTTTTGTTCATAGAAGTGTCAGGAATTCATGTAAAATTTCTTACTGAAAACGTTTCACATTATATGTCGATACACTACGGTGTTTTATTTAGCAAGTCTTGGGCGAAGCCGGGACGGGGGCCCGCTACTTAAAGATAAAGACAAAATATATTGGAATCACGATTTTAAAAGTTTTTCAATAAATAGAGTTTCTTCCTAATTTGAATATGAACTTTTTTATTTTTACTAATTTTGTATTTTTTTATGAAATTTTGGTACTAAATATATATTATATACCAACGCTGTAGAAGAATGAAGAATGATAGTTAAAGTTTTGAAAGGTGAGTCAATTGCTTCTTTTATCTCTTTTACTCACAGCATGATCATTTTTATGATATTTTTTGAAAGGGCTTGTTTAAATAAAGGAGAGAAAGGGGAAGAGACAAGGAAAAAACTGTTATAAAAAAAAAATTTTGCGCACCATATTCATTATTCTAACAAAGTTAATCTCATGTTTGTATTTTTAATAATTTTCTTAAAAATATAAGAGAGATGTCACTACATTCTGTGAAAAGATATTATAAATGCATACTGCAAACTGTCTTCTACTTAGTATTTTATTATGTCTATAAGCTGTAAAATAGAAAAAGGTACTATAGAAGATAAGATGTCACTCCTTAACAGGAAGGACGAGGAGGAAAAAAAAAATCTTTATTTTCGTCGGTAAAAAAATTGACGACGCGTTGATTCTCCAGCAACCAAAAATCTTGCCCAGAGAACAAATATTACAAGAAAGGGAAGTGGTTCATTATCATGGACTTGTCATAGACATCTAAGATTTTTACGACACTAAAGGGCATTTTATACCAAAAGAAGTTGCAGCGGTATCGATAAACGCAAACACCATCGGTCACTGGTTAATGAAACTACCCCACCTAGTTAAAGATTAACCTTACAATATCAGAAAATATAATAATCACTGATCACTAGAATCTTATGGAAGAGAGTTGTTCGAAGGTGATATCACAATAATTGATTTAAAACATTGCCTTATTACATTTACTAACAATCTCAATCGAGTTTACATGTATGGTAATGATGGGGCCAAATTCATAAGTTCGTTATTGGAACGCAAGGCTTATGACTTATCGCAAATTCAAACCTTATTCAGAATGCATTTAAATAAAACAAAAATTGCTGTACTAAAATGTCTAATGCATGCACAAAAACCTTTTAATCAAAAACGTTTTCCATCAAAAATTTTATTTTTAAAGTTCCATACATTGGAAATAAAAAATATATAAATCAAAAAAATAATATGAAAGTCTTAAAGAGATTAAGTTAAATCAACATTTTATGCCAATGAAACCATGAACTAACTGAGCTATTCAGGACTGGCATTTTCCAAAATCCAAATAAGGTACTACAACAACTTTGTAAGTATTAAAAGTTCATGAGTTGATCATTCTTGTAGTTTGATACCAAGTCAGATAATATTTTTCCGCTGCATACTCGTTTCGTTCATCCAAAAGAGTAGTTGAGAGAAGGAGAGAGTGGCGTTTGGTGTGTACATAGAGACAAACCAGCTGATGCACGCACATCGAACCAACCCATGCATGGATGTGCCTATACATGTATCTATACATGCGAGTATACATGTATACGTGAAAGTATTAGCTACGTCACCGTACCATCACAAACACGATTACGTAGTATTTGACGTACATCCTTTCCAAAATCTAAACAGTATAAGAAATATTGTCATAATAGATACCTCCAGGCAACACCCACGGTCAAGTATGATTTGTGGTCCAAGTAGCTGTGAAAAAGCTGTTTATACTACAAAATTTTTAAATGATATATAATGAATGACAGATGTTACGTTTGACCGTACTAGATTTTATTATACAGAGTGACAAGATGATTACAAAAGTTAGAATTTTGTGAAAATAGATGGCAAATTAAATTTTTTGTTGGGCTTCCAAAACCATCAAATTATCCAAACGATTGTCATATGTACAATGCAAATGTAATGTACATATGTAAAACTTTTGAATGCTAAGCTATGTTGCTGTCTGTACAATAATTTAGGATCATGAACATACTAATCTTACTTCGAGTGACAGCTCGCGCGCTTGTGCGTGAATGCATACGCTCGCGCGTGGTGCACACATACGCTCACGCTTGGTGCACGCGTATTATCACGCATGTGCATGAGAGCTCAAACATATATACATACGATATCTTATAATCTGATTTATTTTGAAAGAAAAAGTTATTCAGATTTTCGAATCTTAAAGGACCTACATATGCTGTACCCCGTAATAAAAAGGTTTTTTTTTAAATACATGTGAAAATTACTAAGACTTTGACCCTTCGCCTTATTTATTATCATAGAAGATGTAAGTACTAAAGGAAATTGTTTCAGTAAAGTATAAATGGTTGTAACGAAGAATTTCTTGTGTTTAAAGTTATTCTGGGTACAAGAGTAGTCTCGGGATAGGCGCAATTTCGGTGCGAGAAGTTTGCCTACTTTCACGAGGAGCATTGCATGGTGAAAAAGCACACTTGATAATTCACAAAGGTACTTGCTCAAGAGAGTCACACTGGCTGGGTATTGAACCACAGTCTACTACGTCTCAACCCACAGCCTAGCTGATTGAGCCACCGCACGCTCATGTGATTTACTTAAATCTTGGACTTACATAATGATTGCTCAAACTTTTAACTTTAATTTGCGGGGTAGGAAAGCTTCATTTCTATTATTTTAAATTTTTACTGGAAAATTTTAGTGTATATTATCATTATGTTTAATGTATAAGTTTAGGAGTAATATAGTCTAAACTATAAAACGTTACTTAAGTACCAGGACTTTTATCAAAAATTTATATTTGTATATACTAGTAGAACTAAGCCCTGTTTGCATGATCCGTGCGCCTATCCTCACAAGTATTTGTTACTCCTTGCGTTTTTAGGTGGTAAAAAATCTATTTACATTGAAAATGTATTTGTAGAATATAAAACAGTTCTTGCTGAAAACAAAAGAGATAACAATATTATTGAGCCTGTCTCAATTTTGAAGGGTCTTCACTATAACTAAAAAGTATTAATAAGACATTAACGTACTCGCATTAACTTATCTGATGTTTATTTGTATACTTATTAAACTTATTTTTTAAATTTCTGTTTTCCTGTTAGGAATAATTACATTTGTGCTAGTGATGTATATGTGAATACATGATGTATAAGTAAGAGAGAGTGAAAAGGGAACTTTGGTCCCGGTGTACTCGCTTTAAAGAGAGTTGAAGTAGTTAATATGAAGCCGTCGTAAGAGGCACTATGCTTACTACAATTATTGTTTAATACTTTTCCTTATTATGATAAATTACATTTATATAAATACTTAATAGTGTATTTATTATTCACCATTTTAACATTTCCTTATACCTTATTAACATTAAATTTGATAACAGGTGCACTACATTTATTGTGCTTCTAAAATTAATATCCTCGATTAGCAATAATTAGCAGTGTATCTAATCTTAATCCGTCCTTTTATGAATTATTGTTCAGATTTGTTTTTTTAGTGATAAATCGATCTATGTATTTATTTCATTGAAAATAATTCATCAATTTCCATAAAAATGCTCATATCTTTATGGAAAAAAAGTTTTTGTAAGTAAATATTTAGCCAAAACGGACTTAATTATACAAACTGAACAATCGAAGCACCTACGGTCTTAGAGCTTGACAGTAGAGCCAACTTAAGAATTTTTATTTAATTGATAAAAAAAACTGATAATTGATTTTTCAACTTTGAAAAATATAAACTTGTTGTGTACTAGATAAGCTATTTATATTATTTCAAATCACAAAGAAATAATTTAAGATGATTTTAAAATTACATGAGTTTTCTGAAAATTTTTCTAGGATTGTCTATAGTAGGGATATCTCCTTCTCTAATAAGTCACTGCTGGCATGTAACTCTTATTAGTGAATGTAAATGTTTTTACTTTTTTAACCACCAAACAAAAATACTATTTTAGTCTCATAATAGTCTCCATAAAGTACAATTAATCAAAAAACTTTCCTTTAAGCTTGTTGACATCTAGTAGCACAATAAATATTGTTTAAATTATTTCAGTGGTTCTCTACGTTGAACTCCCTCATGTGGCAAACACTTTCATGATTTGTATTATTTAACAGTTAAGTGTTATTTTTATGAATACATGTGTAAGCATTATGTAATACATATTTATTTTTTTACAAATAATAAAGTAAATTTTGTATTAATACGAATACTTATTTCACTATAATTCTTATAGTACTCTCACTTGAACGATGTTCGCATACTTCTACCATGTCATTAATATGTACGTTACGAGAACGTACTGTCCACTAATGGTAAATTTAATTTGAAAGTCTTAAAAAACTTTAATTTGATGTAAAATACTAACGAAATAATTACTTTTTACCGTAGTTTAATCAAAAAATAGAATTAAAAGCTAAATAATTTGCATACATCCCTCATAACACGTTACATTTTTAAAACGTTTCAGAGTCGTTTCATGTTAAACTTAAAAATATTTTACCAAAGAGCTTAAAAACGTGTCAGAAACATTCCTGAAATCTTAAAATATCCGCGACCAAAGTCGAAATTAGCTAAATCAATAACGTTTCAGAAACGTTTCAGAAATGCCGTTGAAGCGTTGCAATTATTTCGTATAATACGTTGTTGCAACATTTGCAACTTTTTTAAAACGTTTCTGAAACCTCTATGAAATATGGAATACGTCAATTGGACCGTATGAAAAGGTAAATGTCTTAAAATACCTGATAATAACTAAATAAACTAAAAGCATATGAAAAATTCTTTGTTCATATTCAAAACCCTTATAACCTGGGTTACAGTTATAGAGAAAAAATGATTCGAATAACCTTAACGATGTAACTTTCTAGATGACATACTTTACATACTAAAATTAAGTAACCCTTGAATATGTATGTTATATGATATCTGGAATAATTGTATGTATTTAAAAAAAAATTTTTTTTCATCTAAAAGAAAAAAGGGTTTTGCAAGAAACCACATATCTATAAATGCATTGTAATAATATTGAATCTCCCTGCTTTGCACAGTACATATTACTGATGGCATTTAGTATGAGACTTATCTACCCATGGACAAGAACGGCAAATGTGACGTCACTTCAGAAGCATTAAGACAACTAGGCCCTACGAAACAAAATCAATAATTTATATAAGTAAGTAAAAATAAAGTTACGTTATTTCAGAAAATACACTCTTTCCTGGCAAAAACTAAGACAGTATAGTGAACAAATATTAAATAAAAATATTTTTTATAAACATGCTTATTATTTGTTTTAATCGATGCGCATATGTATGTGTATACATATTTGTTGTAGAGGACCAGAAAAAGATTTTCCACTCAGAGTCTCACTTGAATCTTCTTTCTCCAAGTCCCAAAACGTGCATGACTCTCATGCTCATGACTCAGCTTATATTGCATTTTCTTTCCGTTATTTGTATTTCATTTCATCCAGAGAGTCAGTAAGTTTTTCATTATGTCTTGCATTTCTTGACAACTTATCATTTTTTTTGACAAACGCTTCATCTATTCCAAACTTGTCTAATGCAAGTAATGATTTTTTTGTGCATAAGTACTTGTTAAGTCAAAAAGTTTTTACATAATGAAATAAGTAATTCTTTTTCATGTTTAGCGATATTTCAAAAGCTCACAAAAAGATAAAACCTGGTTTTTTTTATTAATTCCTCCACTACCGCTCCACTACCTCCCAAAAGACCCCCCACTGCCCCCCCCCACTTCCTTTTCACAAAATAAGGATAAATTCATGATATTTCTACGTTATATTAGCCCAATAAATATTAAATCAAGCCCTCCCACTGCCCCCCTCCACCCCTTAACTGCCCCACTATCACCGCTACAATGTCCCTCCATACTATTTTTCTTTCCCCCCACTATCCCCCTTATGATTTCTCTACTGTTTCAATGCACTTCTATTGCCGGTGTAGAAGGGATAAAATAACGGATCATAACCAAGCCAGTACTAAATGTATATACTAAAGGTAGTTTGAGCAATAATTCAACGGCACACTCTGTAATGAGATTGATGAGTAAAAATGTTTCCTTATAATGTAAAATATTGAGCCAAAAAAATTTTAAATTTTAGAAACTTATTCAATGATTTAGAGTCAATGACTTTACTTCAGCATGAATACTACCCATATATTTCTGGAACTACGGAAAAACTATGAAATTCTTAAAAAATCATAACAACAAATTGTTTGAATATAGTGTACTAGCGGCCCCTCGTCTTGTTTTCGCCCGAGAATCACTAAATGAAACACCGTAGTTTGTTGATATGTAATGTGAATTGTTTTCAGTTAAATATTATACGTCTATTACTGACACTTCCCAGAACAAAAATCTTTTTATTAAAAACATATTTGTATGGAATATGAAATAGTATCATGCATACCTTATTTATACAGGGCCATAAAATAATTACTGGTCCTAAAAGGCCGTTAATTTGCAGTTTCTCCCGTAAAATCTATTATTAGGGCTATTTTTTAAAGCTGTAAGGATTTTAAACTAACGGAAAGTCTGTAATTAAAAAAAATTTTTTCCTCTTATCTCACAACTTCATTACCACAGCATTAAAGTCCTGGAGTTTAATCTCTCCATTTATTATCACCACAAAAATACAAATTCATTTGTTACATATTTAAATAGCTGAAAAATTCAAGAGATTACTGCGAGGATTATAGTAAAAAGCTGATCTCTCACTTGCTTAATTTTTTATTCATCAATTTGAATGCTGCTTTAATATCGATTAATGTTCAGCGTCATTTTCTGGACACCTAAGATTGTATTCATTAAATGCTTTTAAACATTTCCTTCCAATTTGACTTCTCGCATTTTTTAGCACAGTTCAGACTTTTATGAGCCCTGAAGCCTATTTTTTTAAACTTTATTAGGTTGTCATATATTTGTTAGCAAGGTAGTTCAACATTCGATGACCCTTAAGAGAACCGATGTTACATCCCAAGTTGATACGAAAAATATTATAACTAACAACTATCCGTCCATCCAAATTCAGATAAGACGTATTGTGAATATAAAGCAAGCTCATATGACAAGAGAAGCCTTTACGACGTTTATGTGTGCACGTAAGTGTATTAGCTTTAAGGTGGATGCTTCATGATTTGCTGCCATAGAATACGGGCAGCCTCATTGCAAAAATGCATGAATGTATGAATGAATAGTTACTTGCTCATTAATTGTTTAGTTCTGATAATGTATTCTAATTAAAAATTGATAATTCACACATTACTTTATTATATTTAAAATTGATCGTAAAATCCTTAGAAGGATTAATATTAAAATTTTCAACTTACTGTCATAATTGAACTTGTATTTGGCATTCTTATATTGCTGATACGAGCTTTCATCATCACTAACCCAAAAACTCAATCACAATAGTCAAAAAATGCAATTGGTACTGTTGTATTGTTATTTCCTAATATGTAAAATCATAACATGTAACATTACCGTGCAACTTTAAGCGCAGTCTGCACGAACATCGTCCAATGGTTGACCTAATTCAACCAAAGTCCTCTTTTACTCGCTCTGATGCTATAAAAACGCACTATCAAGAGGAAAAAGCACTCTCTTTACGTCTGTCACCTGTCTTCTAAAGTTTTAGTCAACTCTTGACTCTCACGACTCATAAATACCTTATAAACGTAAGGCATAACGTGTTGGCTAAGGCAACTTAAGTGTGTATCGAGAATATTACAAGTATTGGACTATGCTAAGGAGTGAGGTACAGCAAAGAAGGCCCGCTGAAAGTGACTCCAGCGATAGCAGAGAAAGCAGAAATTGCAACATCTTACTGGCCACGAACTTGTTCGTGTAGTTTAAGGAAATACTGACGGTTACAGCACGAAGCATAAGGGAACTCTAAAGCAGCAGTAACAACAATCAGTGATAGATGTAAGTAAGATATCAGTAATAAAATTCACGCTGAACCTTTTAAAAGTGACCCGATTAAATTGTATTTTAAAGATCAAATGATTATAAAATTACTTAAATAAAGAAATACATTATTTATCCATATTATTTAAATAAAGATTATTATTCAATAAAAAAAAACAAATAAAGCTCATGAGCTGAATTCTAAGAACCCCACGAATGACACTTAAATAAAAAAGTTAGGACCTTACTCTGAACAAGTCTGGTCATAACACCGATAAGCTTCTTACGTAAGCTTTTTCTTGCGTGAAGCTTCCAGCAAACGTAATTGCTTGTATACGTCACGGTGATCTTCTCTGACCTATTATTGTGGCACTACACTAATCAGGAGGAAAACTACAACGCTTAAAGTCTTAGAGCTCACAAAAAGTCTGTAATTGAAAAAAATTTTTCCTCTTATCTCACAACTTTATTACCACAGCAGTAAAATCCTGGAGCTTAATCTATTTATTTTTTTTATCGCTACAAAAAAACAAATTCATATTCTACATATTAAAATATCTGAAAAATTCAAGAGATTACTGCAAGGATTGTAGTAAAAAGCTGATCTCTCACTAAGTAATTATTTGTTCATCGATTTAGCTGCTGCTTTAATCTTGATAAGTGTTCAGCGTCATTCTCTTGATGGCTTAAATTGTATTCATTTGATGCACCTCAAGTTTTCCTTCCAATTCGACTTCTTCCAACTTTTGGCATAGTTCAGATTTTTGTGAGCCCTAAAGCCTATTTTTTTCAACTTTATCAGGTCGTAGTATATTTTTTGGCAAGGCAGTTTGACATTTAATGACCCTTAAAAGGACCAATAGGCTTCTTACATAAACTCTTTCTTGAGTGAAGTTTCCAGCTAACGTAATTTGCCTGTAAACCTCAAGGTGATCTTCTCTGGCCTATTATTGTAGTACCACACTAATCGCGAGACAGATTGCAACGTTTAAAGCTTTAGAGCTGATAATAGAGCTCTTTCCCAACGTATCCTGGTGTAACGTCAAAGACGTTGATACCTAAAGCTCGTGAATTACCTCCTTTTTTTGCAGATTCAGTTGTTTTAGTAATCTAAGGTGAGCAGATTGGTTCATGATGTTTGCCCGTTGGAGACTGTCCCGTTGGCTTAAGTTTATTTTTCCTTCATCAATGTTAGATTCTCCCAGCGCAGACCTTGGAGAGGATAGGTGGTCCTGGTTTTCCAGCCTTGTGACGAACAACTCCGCTTGTGACGTCAGCCAGTGAATGACGGACTTAGTTTAACAGTGGCCAGCCTTACATAGTCTTGTGGTCAACCAATCGTTTTCGAAAATGATAGTAAAAATAAATTTGTTGGCAATGTAGTTTAAATTTAGGTGGCCCTTAAAACAACCGACGAGATCGATGGTTAAGCAGGAAATGTTAATACTTATGATGGACCTGGAAAGGGCCAGTGATAAAACTTCCAGCTATTCCTTATTATTATTCTTGATGATGAAAAGCTGGCTGCGGGTAGCTTGACTCTTATCCTTGAAGTCTCTATGTACGGAGACCGTACTGGAGGGAGGTATCCTGCCGACCAAAAAATATCTCGTCTTTGGGTCATTCCCCGAAAAACCAATCCTTCATCGTCAGTCAGGAAAGTCAGCCTGGAGAATGCCTTCTCTGTAAGGTATGCCCTCGGGGTGACCACTAAGCAGGAAGCCGTTGTGGCTGCCCGTACTCTTTAGGACTGTCTTTCGTGGGCTTGCATTTGAAGTAGAAAATTCTCTGACGGCAACCTGGCTCTATGGTTGAAAGGCCACAAAGCTCTAAAGTGTTGAAGCAGGTTGTGCTCTAGCTGGACACGTCTCCTAGTGCTCCACCGGAGACGTTGACGTTCTTACCACCTATTTTACCGCGAAACCTTATTATCTTGGCGGTCCAGGGTAAAAACCTATTAATTTTGCTCACCTATAACAGAAAAGTGTCATCAGTAGTGGGGAGACCTAGCTGCACAACTAATAACTCTGTGCTTGGTGTATTGTCGATGATTGACTACGACAATTTATAATTCGATGGGGCATGTTATAACCACTCTTCACTATCTTTCATTGCGGGTGGCTTAAATTCTACCTTGGCGCTACCTAGCCGATCCTACTGAACTAAAGCACAAAGCTTGCTTATTTCAGAAAAATTTTGAGCTTGTTTATCACTATTAATACTTCTTTTTTTAAGAAAAAACTATGCGAAAACCTTCTCAGAATTATCAAGAATCACTATGCAAAATTTCAGCAAAATCTGTTCAGTAGTTTTTGCGGTTAGCGATTACAACAGTTTTAGTGACTTTGCTTAATATATAAGCAAGATACAACGCAGTTATATAAAAAAACATTTCTTACACTACGTAAGGAAATTTATGGACGGTAAAATTATACGTTGTCTTATCTGTAACTTAAAATTCAAAAGATCAATACATGCACGTCGTTATTTACATGTACATAACCTAAGGCACAATGAAATGTGTAAGTTTTGTGGAAAAAAACTTTCAAGAAAAGATGCTTTAAAAAAGTGTTACAAAAGAATCAAGAAAAGAGTAAATAAAGCATGTTAATAGCATCTTAATAATTATCAACATAATTTTCTTACGTCTTTTAGAATACGGATTAAACTATTGTTAATGAAAGATTGAAGGTCAATGTACACTCATCAATGAATTAAAATATTTATGTTAATTCAAAAGAAGCAAAAATTACGTTAAAAATATAACTACTAAATATCAATATTTGTTGTTAGAATATCTTAAGAACTATGTTGAAATTTTTTTTTCTTATTAAGTTAAATATTTTTTTTTTATTCACTTCTACTGTAAGCTGTTTTTTACTGTTCGCTACATACTAACTTAAGCTGAATTTTTTTATAACAGCCATACTTAACTTATGTAAAAAAAATTAACTTTCTTCTTATAATTTCTATTACTACTTGTACGATTCATATTTTTTAATTTAAAAAATTTTTTTGTACAAGACATTTTGGCTCCTACCTTGAAGCATGTGTGAAGAATTTTAGTGCATTAAAAGGGAGGTTGGCGCCTAAGGCGCCCAGGGGGGCAGAGCCCTACGAGTCTATATATATATGATAGGAGCCTGACAGCCAACGCACAGGTTATAAGAGAAAGAACGAAGTGGACAACAAACAAATGATTTTAAAATGCTTGCTGCAGCTTCAAAGACTCGCTATAAATCAGTGTAAGAGGAAATCACACATTCTTTTTTATGTTGTCTCACTATCTTCCTCTGTTTATGTCACAAATTTAATTTATATACCTAAATATTAGCGATTATATATTATTCAAAACTATTATTGGATTTTAATAATAAACTTGTTATTTTATTGTGATATCTTCTAAGGTCCTTTCCATTCTAATTAATGATATAGTATCATTTGATTCCACGTATTTATTTATTACATATTTTTTTTCTGTGTAAGTCACAAGTAAAGTTATTATTACTGATTTTAATTGTTTTGATGCCAGGAAGGTTTAATAAATTTGCTTAACTGTAGCGAATCTCTTATTTATAATAGTAAGTCTTCGTCAATTCCAGTGTTGTTACTCCATACAGGGTGAAGCCACGAGCATAAGCAATATAGTTTTTTTTTTTTTTTATATTAGAGTGCTCTACATTCGGCTCCTTTAACAAGGGCACCACTATGGGTACTTAGCACTTGGGAGAAGGAAGGGAAGAGGGATGGGAGGGGGGTAGGGGGAATGAGGCAATTTGCTGCGAGAAGGTCGCCTAAGGCCCTCCTTGCGGAGCATTGCGTGGTAAAAAAGCACATGTAAAAAATCACAGAGGTACTTGCCCGAAAAAGTCGCACTGGCCGGGAATTGAACCACGGTCTCCCACGTGCCAATCCACGACCTAGCCGACCGAGCCACCGCGCGCTCAAGCAATATAATTACTGTTAATTGTTAGTATTCCTGTACCTTGTAGTTTAATTTCAGTTAATTGTGTGGTTGAAGGATTATTTCCACACAATACTTGTATTGTGGTAGTGTTTTGTTTGGAGTATAACCATTAGTCGGTGGTTTTAAGTCTTATCGAATCAATCTTGGTCAACTTGTACAATGCTATTGGATAAGTTCTTAATGCTTTTGTTGATGGGTTTATAAATAAAGAGAATTCGCTAGGGTTCTTTATATTATTTTAAAAAGCAATCATATCTGGCCAGCAATACAAAATCCTCTGATCTTTAATGCAATGATTTAGAAAATTTTTGTTGGTAAGGAAACAGTTTTTAAGATTTTTCACTTGATGTCTGATCACAGAGTTGACACTGATTTCATATCGTCCCATCACTTGATTAGTGCACTTTTCCTTTTGGTAATTAATTAAAAGCCGGTTAGTTTCGACGTGACTCAGTCTTAGCGACCAAAATTTCTTAACAATACTGTAATAGTCACTACGAACATTAAACGTCCGAAGATAATAATTGTTTGTATCCTTCACAGTGATAAAACACTAATTATTTCCTTCGTTAAAGTCAGCTGTTGAAAGATTTCAAATCTCACATGTACGCAAAGCACCAAAAATACCAAGAATTAGTATTACCTGCAATAATAGAAAGCCATACATTAATAGTGAAAAAAAAGGAAAAAAAAAAAAATAAATAAATAAACAAAAAGTCAACAAATGAAAAAAAAAAAAAAATCATTAAATACCTTAGACCCCAAGTAAATATTGTCATCACTCTCCAAAAATATTTTTACATGTTTCCAAGTCAATGCACTTACTTTTTTAGGTTTGTAGCCTTCGGAATTGTCCTTCAACAACGTTTTTAAGTTGTAAAATTAATCATTGCTCACTCCATTTCAAATCTAGCTTACTTTTCATCATTGACCGTTGACCCCAAACAGAATGTGGTTTGATTTTATTATAATATCAGAAAAATAAACTAGTGTAACTTTTTCGTCAATACCTTCGACATTATTAGCAGCCATCCACTGCAGAAAATCTTCATAACTAAGATTGTAAGGAGCTAAAGTCTTAGGAGGCAAAAGGTTGTTTTTGATGAGAAGTGCTTTTCTTATGAACTCTCTCTCAACACAAGCATCATCAGGATCGACGTCACTGTCGGATGAATCACCGGAGTCGACCATTTTGCTATACCTGCTTTAAATTTAATAAAGAAATAAAAAACAGTGTCTTTTATGATTTTCACATTGCTTTTAATGTGTTTAGATACACACGTTAACGTGTACTTACACTTTTAATTGACGTGTAAAGAAACGTATATGCAGTGGAGATACAATAAAAAAAAGCGGGACATTTGGCGAGCTATTGAAGTTTTAGTTTCTTTAGGTTATATAGGTAACAAACGAGCTTTTAGTGATATTTCTTTGTCCAAAGAATTATTTTTATCTTTTTTGTCTTCATTTAATTTTATAAGATTACTTTACAAGGCGTCTGCATTATTATTTAGTCTACCTGGTTTGTATTTAAAAGTATAACTAAATCTTAAAGTCTCACTCTTTATCAATTTAGCTTACTTATAGGATCTTTGATAGATTTAATTATAGATAGTGGTGCATGGTCTTTAGAAACGGTAAATTTTCTGCCATGTAAGTAATCTCAAAAAAATTTGACTGCTACAACTACTGCTAAGTGTTCTTATTTCGTTGTAGAATAATTTCTCTCA
The DNA here is from genome assembly GCF_036245765.1 of Copidosoma floridanum. Lineage (NCBI taxonomy): Eukaryota > Metazoa > Arthropoda > Insecta > Hymenoptera > Encyrtidae > Copidosoma > Copidosoma floridanum. The sequence continues at coordinate 431,771 of NW_028321895.1, forward strand.
GCTTTTTAAGAGTTTTTGACATATACGTAATTGGGTAGTAATTTTTTGGTTCTTCTTGGCTTATTATGGCCCCAATAGCTTTGTTAGATGCGTCTGTTGTTAATATGAATGGCTTAGTTAAATCGATGCAAGCTAATACAGGTGCTTTGCATAATATTCTACTTAACTCTTTAAAGCTTTTTTGCTAACTGTATGTCCACTCAAACTTGTTTCTTTTTTAAATCAAGGACGTTAAAGGTTCTGCAATTTCTGAAACATTTTAAAAAATTGACGGTAACAGTTTGCTAACCCTAAAAATTGTCCAATATTCGTTTGATCTTTTGTTTCCAAAATTTCTCAACAACTTATAATTTTTTGGAATTTGGTTTGACTCCGTAACTACCTACTTTATGTTCTTAATAAATTACTTTGGGCATTGACAATTTACATTTGTAAAGTTGTAATTATAAACTTTATTTTAAACGTTATTTAATTAAATAAATGATTTTTGCCACATGATCTTTTGAAGTTTTTGAACGTACAATTATGTCATCAAGAAATAGAAATAACTAAATGCCTTGCAGTTCTAATAAAATTACGTCTATTAAATGTTGAAATGTTGCAGATGCATCGCATAGTCCAAATGGCATTCCTTCATAATGATTATTAGGTGTGCTAAAAGCAGTTTGATTTCTATCAGCGCGGTCAACTTCTATCTGATAGAATCCACTCACTAGATAAAAAATGGAGAAGTAATTTGAGCCTCCATCTGGCTCTAATATGTCAGTAATGTTTAATGGTGGATAGGCATTTGGCATGATTTTTTCGTTTAGTTTACGGTAATCCATTACTAATCTGTATCTTTTGAATCCATTAGGATCTTGTTTCTTGGGTGCTATCCAGAGAGGACTACTGTAAGGTGTTTTTCATTTAAGATTGATCTATCTGTTAACAATTTTTCTATTGGTATTTTTATTTCTTAGTGTAACGATAAGGAGTAGCAGTATTGTTTGACATATACAGGACGGTCCTCTGTCGTAGATATTTTATGTGTCGTAGTACAAGTACGAGGAGCACGATCACCTGGAATGTAGTATAAGTGGGCATAATTTTCTACAATTTTTCTTGTTTCTGATATACTAGCTTTTGAGTGATAAAGTCTTTTTATCTTTTCAATTATAAATTCAATGCTATCTTTTATGTTGTTTTAATCGTTTTGTTTGAAGTCATTGTCTAAAAAACGTTCAGATTTCATAACATCGAGAGGCTCAAGTTTTTGTGCAGGTAGTTCTATTTTTATCGGTTCATCTCTTGTATTCATAGCTGTTGTATAACAGTGACCTTCGTTTGCATTCTACTATCACCTCGCTTATTTACACTCTGGGTTTGGTAGTAGTTCTACGAAGATAAGCATGGCCTAGTGATCTTGTTTTTAGTATTTAATATAATAGCTTCTCTTGTTCTGGGTGGTAAATTATGACTTCTGTTTTTATTTATTTTAAATCATCAAAAACTTTTTTAAGCATCGTCTGTAGGGGTGTGGGTATTTTATCTTTGTCTTGAAATGGAAAACTAAATTTTTAAAAGCTTATTCGAAATTTCGCTCAGTTTTCAGTCTTAAGGGTTTTTCTTAGTTTTTTAAGAATTATATAGAGTTGATTTGATTATCTTGGTATAGAAAAGGCGTAGGTTGAATAGGTCTATTTCTAACTATCAATAGATTTCATCCCTAATCGATTCTAGCGTTTTCTTTTGTAAAAAACGAATCACCTAAAATACAAACATTATGCGATTCTGGACTTATAACGTAAAATTTGTAATCTTTATTAAATAAATTAATCGTAATAGTATCTAGAGTGTATATTCACTGTGGAGCTCTTCCTTTTAATTCAACTGTATTATCACAAATAACTTCTGTGCCGTTCTTTAATGCGTTATAACTACTGACATTTACTTTTGTCCCTGAATCTGATAAAAAAATTTCTGAATCATTGAAAAATGTTTTGTAACGTTACATAACTGCTGGCAAATTTTCTATCGTTCGTGCTCAGAAAGCTCTGTAGATTTCATTACCATGATTGATTTCAGACGCGTGATCTGATTTAAACTCGCAGTCGCGTCCAAACGGCGAGTCTCGTTCTTGTTTTTTGGAGAGTTAGAATGAAAACCTTGGTATCGTTCTCAATTATAATTTTGATATTATTTTTTGTTGTGGTATTAAAATGGGGCTTGATGATGGTAAGGATAGCTTTGCGTATGAGAGAAAGAATAATACATTTGAGGGTAGTAAGGTGGTTAAAAAGTTGATGGTTAAAAATATCGAAATTCTTGAAAATTTAAAGGGTAACAATAGTGATGAGGATGGTTATTTCAAGATGGTTGTGGTGAACGGCTTGGTGTCGGAGTGCTTGATCGACGTTAAGGTGCGTAGCTAAATACGAAATGTCAAATTTTTCAACCATCCTCATCGAATTTTGGTTGAATCATCTTGACATCATTTTTATCGTAAGTATGTGGGAAAGAATTTCTATTATGGGTCAATAAGGCATTTAAACTGACGTATTTTCGTTAGTGGTCAAATTGAGTAGGGACAAAAACAGAAATTTCAGTAACGTTTGGTACCAAAGATTCAGAAGTCATAGAAGTAGTGGTCGTAGGTACGGCTTTGTAAACATACTTGGCCTGATTGTATGCTGGTGGGCAAGTCCGTTAAGTAAGTAAAGCGACTTCTAAAGCTTTGTCAATATTTTGAGATTTCAAAAGTGCTATACTTAATTTCCACAAGTCAGGTAAACCGTTAATAAGTGTGTGTAGTGCTGATTTTTGAAGTTGTGATTTTTGTGTCGTCGTCACTTTATCACTATTCAATTCAGTCAAAAAGGCTGTTCAGGTAGTTTCTGTAAGAGAAATTATTTTGTAATAAAAAACTAAACTGCTTTGTTATGTTTCATTTTAGTATTTAAAAGCTCTGCCACGTATTAATGATACAATTTAGTTGGCAAAATTTTCATTTTGGATGTTTTTTTAACTAATCACTGGATGCAAAGGTAGAACCTATTATGCGGTCTTTGCCTTAAAGAGAGAAATAACTGTGCAATGGTACATAGATTCTTGAGCAGCTGTTATATAAGTTCATCCATTTTCTACGTCAAGTAAAAAGTTTTTTAAGGGAGTTAAGTATCCGTTATATAAAAGTATTTGTTAAGATGTTTGGTTGATCCATGTTAATGAATTAGTTGCACTTAATTCTTGTGACACACTTTAAAACTGTTGTATACCAGAGTTGTCCTTGACAAGTTTTCTCCACTTTTCCTGGGCATTCTTATTCATTAACTTTTTTTTTATTTATTCATATTGAATTTACTTCAAAGGTTTTTTTTTTTAATTTTTTTTTAACAAAACTAAGATTAAAAAATATGCAAGGGATACCAACTTGTTATGACCAGACTTGTTTAGAATGTGGTCTTAACTGTTTTATCATAGTTTTATTCATGGCTCTTTTAGGATTTAACTCGTACACTTTATTTGTGTATTTTAGTTGAGAAAAATATTTGTTTTTATAATATGGCTAATTTTAATTCATGGATTCCTTTATGAGAACAATTAAGTATAGTTTACTTTATTAAATACAATTGTCTCGGGTTACCTCAACAAGGTTCAGCGTTGATTATTTTACTAATACATAACTTACATCTGTCACTGATTGTTGTTATAACTACTTCAGAGTTCCCTAATGCTTTGTGCAGTAATTTCCAGTGGTTTCTTGAACTACACGGATAAACTCGTGGTCAGTAAGATGTTGCGGTTTTTGCTTTCTTTGCTATTGCCGGAATCACTTTCAGTGGGCCTCCTTCGTTGTACCTTGCTCCTTAGCATAGTCCAATACTATTGATGTTCTCAAAACACACCCGAGTTGTCTCAGTCAACACGATATGTCTTACGTGTTTAATCTACTCATGAGTCATGGAAGGCAAAAGTAAACTAAAACTTTAGAGGACAGATGACAGACGTAAGAAGAGAAATTTTTTCTTTTGATGGTGCGTTTTTATAGCATCAGAGCGAGTCAAAAAGGCCTTTGGTTTAATTAGATGAGGCAATAAGTGATGTTCTTGTAGACTGCATTGACAGCAAAATAGTAGGCTTGCACGATCATATTTTATGTTATGATTTCATGTATTAAAAAATAACAATACAACAGTAATAATTGCATCTTTCTGACAAGTGCGATTGAGGTTTTTTGATCAGTGATGATAAAAGCTGTAAAACTATAAAGCTATAAGCTAATAATTTTTTCAAACAATACGATTCATGCCATCATACATGAAACATACATTTTCATTACATACATGCATTCTTACATTGAGGCTGTTCATTTTAAATGTCAGCATATTATGACACATTTCCCTCAAAGCTTTTACACACAAATATTTTATGTTATGTTTTTATGTATTAAGAAATAAGAATACAACAGTACTAATCGCATCTTTCTGACAAGTGTGATTAAGGTTTTTGGATCAGTGATGATGAAAGCTCGCATCAGCAATAAAAGAAACGCCAAATACAAAATAAGGTATGACGAACAAGTTTACGAATTTCTTTATTAATCTTTTTGGGAATCTTATAATCAGTTTTTAATATAATGGAAAAACGTGTTAATCACTATTTTTAAATTGGTATACATCATTAGAAATGAACAGTTAATGCGAAAGTTAACTATTTATTAATTTATACAATACGATGTATGCCATCATACATGTAACGAACAATTTCATCACATAAATGCATTTTTACAACGAGGCTGGTCGTTTTAAATGTCAGCATATCATGAAACATTCACCTTAAAGCTATTACACACGCACACATATAAGTGACGTATTACCTCCTCTTGTCATATTAGCTTGCTGTATATACACAATACGTTTTGTGGGAATTCGACAGATGGATTGAATTTTTACTTATAATATGATTCCTTTGTATTAACTCGAGATGTAAGAACTTTATCATGTCTCTGTTTGTATTCCGGACGTTTTTCTCGTAATACACCACTTAATTTAGTTAATTGTTGCCTATATCGATCGTGCGTAATAAATTTACCAGTTTGTAGCAACTCATAGTACTCAACAGCTGTTTGGTCCCACCCAATGCACAGCATGGCTTCTGAATTCAAATCTTGCTTATCTGTTGATGTCGAGGTCGATGGTAACGATTCACCAGGCTTAGAGTAGTATTTTCACTTCTTGAGATTGTGGTAGAATATTCATCTTTTACCTTAAGTTACAATGTGGTGTTGAAAGTCCTTTCTTTCTAGCATTTGAATTAACTGCTCACAAGTGAAAACTGCCTTTCAACGTCTCTTGATTTTAATTAATGAGAAACCCAGTATTCTTATTCATGAATTTTTTTATGGTCTTTAATCTTACAGAAACTGCTTCTTGAGTCACTCCTAATCTATCTACAAGCTCCTCTTGTGTTGGACTCTGATCTCAATTGAGTAATGTCTCCAATTCTTTATCTTTTAATTTTGTTGGTTGTCCAGATCGAGGCTTATCTTTAACGCTGAAATTGCCATCCTTAAAACGTTGTAATCACTTCCTACATGACTTATCCGTTGGGACATTTTCATCATAAACTTCCACAATCATTCGATGTGCTTCTACTGCACTTTTTTTCTAATTCAAGCAAAAAATTAAAACCTCCCACACATGCTGCTTAGTTAACATAAAATTTAACATATTGAAAAAAATGAAAAACAAGTTTTTTTACGAAATTGACAGATGTCTCACCTTTGTAAAACCACCGAGATCAACTGTCACAATAAAACATTTATAACAGCCAGAGCCATCTTTTAAAATGGACTGAGCTAATTTGTACACCCAATAATTTAACTGATCTTTAACTAAAAGTATCTAAAAGTATCATTTATTTTTGTTAATTTAACCATCACACAATTAAAAAGTTTCGCAAAATACTCATTACATTTAGAACTACAAAGTTGACGTTTTGAAGGAAATAGAAGGAAATTTTTTATCAATGTTATTAAAAACTTATCCTAGCAAAAAATCTCATCAGATATTAAATTTACTTTAAATTATGTAGCAGCCGAGACATATAAAATAGTTATACTTTAGATTTTTTGTTGATACTATTTTTTTCTCGTCAGGTAATTTTTGATGCTCGTTTAAACTTATTAAGCCATGTCTCTGTTGCACATTTAACATTGTACACAGTCAATTTATGATATTTTGTGGTAGCAGCATCTTTTCACACAGTTTTTATGAAATTTATTGAAAGTATTCAAAAATAAGCTGTTATATATTGGCCACTGTCATTTAAACATGTGTTTTCTCTATAGATTAACTTTTATCAGTACCTTTCAATGTAAAGCAGACTGCTCACGTATAATTTACGATCTTTCTCAAAAACTCGTGTACCGTTATTACTCCTTGATTTTGACCCTTTCTCATTAAAAAGAATGTCTGATTTAAAAAAAAGTTTATTCAAAACTCTCTCTTTTAAAAATATCTAATAATAAAAACTTTTTAGATGTATACTTAAAACAATTTTCTTGTTTTCTTTGGCATTTATCGTTGTTTAATAATCCTTTATTGAACATGAAGCAATCGTTTGTATTGTGAATTAGTAAAATAACACACATTGTGAGTGTTTTACTTTTCAATTTTATTAAATTTAAATTAAAATAATTTGATTCTAACGATGCGAATGCTGTAATACCAGCTAAGGCTGTATGTAATTCTCATCATTTTATTATCTTTATCATATACTGTGTAGGTACAGTCCTATGCTCATGCTTTAGTTGACTGATTTGGCAACTGATGGCTTTATGACCTGATCCTTAAAAATCTGAAAATTTACGCCTTCTCAGGTCGTGATGAAAATAAAACTTGCACTCGCTGGATATAAAATATTTTTATAGCTAATAACAAGTCATTAAACATTAATAATTTCAGATGCGTTAATCGAGTCCTCAACTCTTGTGTTCATCGATTGGATGCTCCAGATCAATTGTGTGGACCCAGAAGACGTAGAGCAGGGACTAATGGTCTAGATATGGTTCAACCGTTTGGACTGCAATGGCTCAAGCAGTAAGGAGGGAAGTTGGTCCAGTTTCCTTTCCAACTTCGTGGGTCACAGAGTAAGGCAGGCCACGTTCTTTCTGGGAGTCCATTGTAATGTCTATCTCCTCGGGCTGTTGTGTGATCAGAAATCAGCCCCCAGCACGCCATACGAAAATGTGCCAGAAGTTCTCTCTGATTTAATAGCCTTCGTTTCTTGCATTAGATCATATGCTAAACCTCCTCTCTAATCTGCTACAGTACCTTGTTATTCTCCTCTCGATGATACTCCTGCTTAGGAGATTCAATATAATTGACTTTGATGTAATCCCCACGTCAGCTATCAAAAAGTTTCATGCCATCACGAAAACCTTATTCCCTATTTTAAAGCACTACAAATTAAGTCTCTGCTTATATCGATTTACTCTGGCGATCCCTTTTTTTCTTATCTATTCGCTCGCAAACACCAGCCTCCACTCATAATTCAGTTGATTTACCTTCTTTGTTAACGAATACTGATACTGAAAACGAGTCGGTGTTACTCCTAAGTACTTCCATGCACGTACGCTCAATTGTATTGTGAGACGTTTCGTTCATTATAGTTTAAATGAATTGAGCGTGTGATGCCGAGCCTGTACGTTTTTCGTCTACCAAAGCTTTAAACAACCTACCCAATTTATTAATGACTCGTTCCACGTTGTTTTTATGCACGTACCATGTCACTGAAAAAATAGATTGAATTTTTTCTTACCATTATTTATCTATCTCATTTTAAGACGCAAATTGTGTTCTATTATCACTTAAAGTTCACGTGGGTTTCTCATAAGTTGGAATATAATCGTTAAAAATCTTACGTATGGTAAAGAGAGAAGTTGCCTTGTAAATAGGGTAGAACGCAACGAATTTAGTAAACACAGTAGCTAAAATCAGTACATAATTCACACTGTCTCTCGACGATGGCAAAGACTCGTAGTAGTCAATTGATGACAAATCATGTAGCGAGATTGTAATAATTTGATGTGTTTCAAAGCAACTGGGTCCCGTATAAGCCATCGTCCTTTGACAGACGAGACAAACTCAAATTTCATCATGAATGAGTAACTTTAATTTTGCACAAATAAATGACTCAGCGAACACGGCTAAGCATTTTTTAAGTCCAATATGTCCGTATAACTCATGAATTTCATTAACTTACGTTTTCATAAAATCTTGAGGTAGCAAAATTATCAACAAAGAACCCAATTTTTCAGATAAAATACTATTGAGAATATCGTAGCTATTTATAACACTATTTTATACATTCGTTTTCAACAACGCGATTTTAGGATCCAAAGCCCGTATATTTCCCAGATCGCGAAATACCTTTATTAATTAGAAAGTAGGTCTTTTTACAATTACCTTCAATACATTTAAACAATTTTTTAATTTATTTTCCACGTTTGTTGACGTAATACATCTGCCTCTTTATTCTCACTACCATGTATATAGTTGATCTAGAGATCGTAACTATAAAGAGCAAGGATCAAGCGCTCTAGATGTCCACTAAGTATCTCGCCCGAAAACAAACGTAAAAGCTCTTTATCCTCTGATTTCACCACTACCTTTGCTCCTGGTAAAAAGGATTGAAATTTTCACAAAGTCCAAAGTTCTTAACCCATTTCGTCCTTTTGACATGAAATAGTGCCTAAGCCCTGGTTACTCGCGTCTGTATATGAAATAAAAAACTTGTTCGATCTTGGATGGGTCAATATCACTTTATCGATGAAGATGGCCTTAGTTTTTTCGAAAGGTTCAATTTTCTCGGCACCCCAAGATCATCTAGTTCCCGTTCTTAGGAACAACATAAACGGCTGCATTTTTTTCATAATATAGGTAGAACATTTCAAGCAAAAATTAATCAGGGCTATGAAATGCTTATAATTATTAAATGTTATTAGATTTTGGAAAGTCACGAATCGTCCACACCTTATCCAAGTCAATTTGAATACCCTTGCTGGTTAAAATGTAACCTAAGAATCGCAATTCAAGTTTGCAGGAAAATAATTCTTTTTAATAAATTGTAACTCCTTGTTTTTAAAGTAGTTTAAAAAGTCTGCTTAAACAAGCGAAATTCATTCATCTATAATTTTATTGACGACTGGATCTATGTTTTCAAAAATTTTGAAAAACGAGACTTGCTTAAGGATATTTTTGGCCACCCATGAAAATGCTACGCCACTTGTTTTAAATGGAAACGGGACGTATGTGTTTTGAAATGCTTCTTTCTCGTGCAAAAAAGGAGTATACTTTTTCGATTTCTTATCTAGCAGGACCTGCCAAAAACTAGTCGTCAAATTAATGCTTGACGTCACCTCAATCTTTTGACATTTCCGAAAAAAGTCCTCAACGTCAAGGGAACCGCCATGATTATTTTGTAGACGTTTATTATGTTCTCAAGCATTTACACAAATATAAATTGTCATATTACTCTTAACAGCTGGTTGTAACGGGCTATATGAGCGTTCGGTTATACTTAACGCAAGCATGCATTTTGACGCCCCCGACAAAGAAACGTACTTGACGTCACGTTACAATGCTAATGTAAATGGTGGCTGACCGTCCTATACGTTTCTTCATCGGAGGCGTCGATTTAATCTCGTCATCAACCTGACCCCTCGAACGCATCGTAATCAGGTCAATTTTGTTTAAAAAAATGCATCGTCATTAACAATAAGACTATGTTCGTATGACTAAAAAATTCTCTGACTCTTGCTAAAAATAAGGCAATATTTCATGAGTAAAGACCAAAACGAATCCCTATCTTCACTTAAAATACTAGAACATCACCTTATTTCACATGAACTTCGTTGTTTAAAAATTCTGTTTCATTAAATATTGTAGTTATTATATGGGATACCTAGTACCTCATTGCTTGGAAATTGATCGCTCAAAAAAAAGTACTGCTTCAAAACGATGTTCAGCGTAAGTCTTTAAGGTATTGTTTTCCATATCAACGATTAACCTCAAACTCTTTTGACTATTGACACCTATTATGCAGTTGCCTATTACCTGTGGGATGGCAAAAAATCAAATGTAAATTCATGATTTTTTACTAAAACAATGATGCGAAATCTTGGTTTGATTCGCGTAGACTTTTCTGCGACAAAACTAACCACTCGTACCCCAACCGTACGGATCGATAGACAATTCTCAAATAGCTCCTTATATTTTTTTGAAAATTGTGCTGATATACATGTGACCTTACTACCGGTGTTGATTAAAGCCCTAACCGGTACGATTGAAGTTTTTATTTCGATCTCCAGGAATTTCGATAAACTTTTGAGTATGCTTGAGTTATGTCAAATGAGTGCATATAGACTTTCACTAAGCAGCTCATCACATGCCATCAATGAGAAAAAATTGATCACAACATTACCGTATGGTCCCGTTACTCCCTTTTCAATATCCGGAGACTAAGTGGAAGAGACAATCTCATACTTGACTTCGTACCCACAACTTTCCGTTGTAAAGTAGGGACCTACATCGTTTGCAATGCCGTTAAGTTTTCCAAAATTGCATTATGAACCTCCTGAATTTGAAGCCGATTTCTCCAATTTTTGCGTTCTGAATTAGTATTATTATTATTATTTACAGACAAAATAATCTAACTCTGGGTATTTCGAGACGTATTGTTGGAAAAACTGTTATTCGGTCGATAGTTTTCTGATTGTGGGACAGCACGGTTCTTTGTTTATGGATTTTTTCGGACGGGTGATGAAGTGTATTATAAGTTTAGTCTTAGTCATGAAAAGAACTCAGTTTGATGTGGCGAATAAGGTCCTCCCTTTGTCACAAGCGAACGCAACAAGCGTATGAGACCGTTAATAGTGCGGATATTACGGATTAATATGAGTTGTTCAATTTTGAGCATCAAAATGATTTACTTAACTGTTTAACAACAACGTATTCAGTAGGGACTTGCATCATGTATCGTGCCTTATTATAGGTAGGTAACACATTTACTACGCAAGGGATTTCCTTCTTTACGATAATACCCAAATTCTAAGTCATGTTAATAATTAATTGAATGTCTTCGTTTTAATATTTCTGGAAAAATTCCGTAATAAACATAGGAAAATTGCAAATTGAGTCTGCCACAAACAACCACTAGTTTTGTTCAGTTTAACACACTCATCCTGTTAATGCCTGTCCTACAATGTAATTAACTTTATTTGATGAAATACGCATGCTTTGCATAAATTGTGTGAAATTACAAAAAAAACGCGTCAGATGATCAAATGACATTGGACTAAAAATGGGTAATTCTATCTTCAAGACTAATGTAACTCGTCTATTTGCTTCAAAGATGAGCACTGGAGCATGATTCGTTCTATCATTCAGTACATTTTGTACAGCTTGATGCTACCCCTGATTCACCTGTTCAATATTTTCAAATCAAGTATCGTGTTCGCGTCCTAGGTGCCACAACTTCTCTTGTGTCATGTAATTGAATCAATCAATTAATTAAATTGATTAATTAGACACTGTTTTGCACAGTTTGCTCGATTAAAAATTAATATTTGCAAGTTGTTGGCACATGAATTCTAAAGACTATATTTTATTATTACTTCAATTTTCCCGAGACGTTACGGTGCATAAGTGAGAGAGAAAATCAAAGTTAGATAAGAGACCGACATTAGATGATGCTTAGTCACTCACACTCAAGTCACTATTCAATATATTTAAATTATTATGATAGCTAACTGAAATCGCCAAGGTCCGTATTTGATCGAAAGAATCTCGTTGAGACAGTTAGATTTTTACTATTATTATTGATTTTTTTATTCTGTTTTTTGCATGCCTGCTTCATTCATAGGAGGTTCTTCCACGCACTCAGTTACTAGACTCAAGGTCATTGTGAGCCCTCTTGACTCAACAGGCGCTGATCGCAAGATATTTTCAAAAAGCTTCTTATTATTTCTGTAACGTGCACTTAATTCCTCTGTGTCCCGCTTGTAAGGTACCAATGCAAGTATTTTATGCAAGGTTAAACAAGTTTTGACATCACAGATTTTTCAGTTTAAAATGTACTATATATTTTATGATGTGTTAATTACAAACCTTATGTAAATCAGATGTATTGATCATGATTACAAACAATTAATATAAATGAGTGAATTCAATAATCGTCATACATTTGAAACAAATTGCTATTAAGAAGTCCACCATATACATTAATAGTCATAACGACGCATAAGCTGTAATCCTAGCAAAAGCTGTAGTGCTGAAAACAATCAGAACTCTTAACCTTTCCCCAATAACTTTGATAAAAATGAGTGTCGTAAGCTCAAGAATAAGCATGTTTACACTGTACAAAAGCAAGCACTTGCTTAGCTTTGTCGATTAATAAATCAAAATAAAGTCAACTCTCTCACATAGGCCTGCTTCCAAATCAATTCAAAATTTAGCTATAAATTAAAAAAAATACAAAAAAAAAGAAATTAAATAAATACTTGTTCTAATATAAATTTGTATCGCGTAATCCTCATCCTTTTATTATCTTTATTATATACTGCATAGGTTGACATGGCTTAAGAAAACTTCTGGGAACAATCATCCTCACCGTACTTGATAGGCGGGACTGGAGCCATTCTTCGGTTAGTTGATTAGGCAACCGAGGGCTTAGTATCCTGATCTTTAAACATCTGACAATTAACGCTTCCTCAGATTATGAAGAAAGTAGCTCACCTTCATCCTATGCCTGTTTTTTCTTGTTAAATTTGGAATTAAAAACTGCATCTCTCAACCTTTATTTTTACTCAGTACATCTCAATTTTGTCTCCTAGTCCCCATCCCTCACCAGCGCAATCACAATCACCGGTTCCCCTACAGTTCTTAACCAATTATAGATTAAAAGAGAAGTTGATGACACAGCTCCACTTTCCTCTTCCTTTTGCCCAGATTCTTTCGTGCCTTGACGTACGTATGTCATGTTTAAAGAACATCGTTTGTACCTTGGATCCCACGACCTATTTATACCCATCAATTTACTTCTTTTCATTTTTTAAAATATTTTTTAAGTTTCCTTTACTTTTTTTTTTATTTAATCATTTTTTTAAATTTCTTTTTATGTATTCAAGTAGTTATGCACCAGTGGCCGATTGCCATTACAATTGCAATGGACTTTTGCCAATATCAGATAAGTTCAACTGTAAAAATGCTCACAACTATAAAATCAAAATCACAGATTTCAAGCTAAGATCACGATCTTTCTTCTAGTACTGAAGACCGTTACCTAAGACTTTGGACAAATATACAACTAGTTTCAACGCTTTGGGTGATCATGGCTGCTCTGTCTACTTACCTGGTGCCGTCAGAGCAAGTTTTGCTAGAATAGTAGGGTTAATTAAACAGCAGATCTACAACATTGGTCTGCACATGATCTCAGTGTCACCCTTTTTAATTGTCGCCCTTTTATTCTTTTAATAGCTCTTTCAAAAAAATTTATTATATGATAGGGTATTTTTTACTAACGTCTATCAAAAACCTATAGTGCCATCTCTTGAGAGATGCTATTTATTCTTTTCTCACAGTACCGTAATAATTGTAAGGGAATGGCGTGCATAGAGGAAGGTTTGTACGAGGTTGTTGTTGCATATATCTTCTCTGTCTTGTTTGTGTTCTTCTGCCACTGATGTACGTAGTTTTAAAATTATTAGCTACTAGACGTAAATGACCAGAAATGTCACTATATAACTCTTTTAAATGTTGCTCTAAAAAGTCAAGCAAGCCGAATGCTAGACAAAATAGCATCTATACTTCTTCTTTAAAGCTTTAATCCTGCGGATTACTGTACTGCACGGCTAAATGTTCAATTTTAAGATGACAATAAATATTTTAACAAAATAGCAACTGAAATGTTGATATCAAAAATTTTAGAAAATGTACAAAGTCACATTATAAATTTTAAATAAAATTGACGGTTTTTTTTTTGTTTGATAAAAATTTTATTGGAACCTTAACCATTTTGCGAAAAGAATGGTATAAAATACAGTAGAAATGGAAAAATTAATTTTGGTACTCTAAGGTAAATAAAAATTCATAATTTTAAAAGAAGCACATTAGAAAAATCGCATCGGAAAGGCTGACTTCATATTCAAGAAACGAGGTCAAAACATTTATTAAGATTGGAACAGCATTGTTTAAATAAGGAAATAAATAATCTACTAAGTGATGGATTAGCTTTCTAGTAAAGTTAAATAAGTAGGATGATAAGTATTTTTATACATTTTGGTGCTAAAAAATGCAAAGGAGAATCCAGCGCTATGTTGCTCTAATGGTAAAATTTTGTAAAAAAAATAAAAGTATTTAAATTCTGCATTATTTATCAGTTCTAAATATTTGTAACATTCACTAACAGTTGTTTTTGTATATCATGAGGTACGAAAGTGCAAATCAATGGCCCTCCAACAACTATCATATAACGTACGAAACGTACAATACTTCATAGCATAATCATATTTTTTTATTTTTTAACAGCTATTTATTCGTGCAAATCTACATGCAGTCTAAAAAGAATGGTTTTATTTACATTTTTCTTCATCCTAAAAAGTGTAGAAAATAAATGCAAAACATTTCAATATTAAGTTAACGCACTAGTGATGAGCCCGCTTATTTTATTATTAACAAGATTTCCTAAGAGAACTTTTATAATTTTTTTATACACTATTACCCTAAATATTTTCTGAATTTAAAAATAACGCCCAAAAATTGTGGTCATTGAAAAAAAGTATAATTTTGCAATTTTTTTTTTTAAATTGACTTGATTTGAATGAGATTATCAATTAAACCAATAGCACTTGTTGCGTCCTCAAAGATTTTGTATTCAATATCGTTATGTGTTTTTAAATTTAAAGATTTTGCTTCATATTTTTTTTTTGATAACTTTAAAAAAAATTGCTTATGATGTGTCAGAGACATTATGTTTATTGTCGTAATTATTATATTATTAAACCTCATTTTTTCCCAATATCTAAAAGTTATCAGTAAAAATAAAGTTTTCTATAACATGTGCATATTTTACTGATTTCGCAAAATCATGGATTTTTTTTAAGTCAAACTATTCTGATAAAAGTGTCTGCTATTTTTTATTTAATTTCTAATTCTATTTTTCTTCAATAATGATTTTTGCTTATTTTTAAAATAAGCAGGTAGATTCACCACTTTTTTACTTGCAATAGAAAAATGTAGCGTATATTAAATAAGAAGTTTTAAATAATACAGCAAATACAAATTTGGAAATCTCATTCTTAGATAATTTTTGTTAGATATAATGACTTATAATTCTTATTGAAAAAACTAAAATAGTAGTTACTTAGCTAGCTGAAATGAAGAAAAACTTTCCTAAACGTTTTAAGAAAACCAAAGTCATTATACATCTCTGGGGATTTAACGCCTAGAGCTCGGAGAGGTGTACAGCTGAACCTAAAACATTTTTCCTACAGCCCCCCATAATATTTCCCATGATCGTTCCACAGCCCTCTTCATAAAGTAAGAAAAATTTGCTTGTTTTCTCTCTAATTCCTACTAACTCAGTTTTTTATTAAGCCCCCGAACAGCCTTCACAGCTCCCTCAACACCTACTGAGGTCACCAAACTCTTCATTTTGTAGCCTTCCATCAGGATTACACAGTTTTATTCTTACACTGTTACAGATTAGATTTATAGTTCGTAATGATATGAAAAAACTTCTATTTAAATAAAAAAACAAAGTTAATAAACTGTGTAAGCTGATTATTAAATAAATTTTTACGCCTTTTTGATCGTAATTTTTTTTAGTTGATAGTATTTTATAAAAATCTTAAATTTGAGCCTTTTTTAATTATATGACATGTTATATCTGCCTGTGATTTTATGCCTGAAACATTTTAACAAAACACAAATAAAGGTTGCGGTCGTTACTAGCAGTCCTGCACATTTACAGAGACATTTAACTTTCCTGTAGCCAACGTTTGATAAAGCAATAAAAGTAAATACTTAAATTAATGTTTTTGTTAATAAATTTGCATAACACTTTTTATATTGTACACTGAGGGAACTTCATACATTATCTGAAATTTTTACTTTGCAACTTCTTTTTTGTAAGAAATTTTAGTAAAGTTGTTTAGTTGTTTAAACACAAAAAAATAAAAAGAATCTCCAAGCTCAAACTTTGAGGAATCGATCAAGCTCAAATGTAATTCGTTGCAAAATGAGAAAAAAATTTATTCTATTCTGACAAAAGAGTGTATCAAAGAGCATAATTAGAAATGTAATTTTTTTAAAAGTAATATACTGAATTACTTGAAATTAAGATAGATCCTTCGAAGTAAAAAGGCAAACGTGGCTCTTTTCATAGATTTGCAATGATTAAATTCAATGAGTTAGTATTTATCCTAAATGGCACTCTATTACCTTAAAATTTGCACAAGTTGAGTGAACTAATATTTTTAACTGTATATCTTAAAAATTTGTAGTTAACTAAGCTCTGGAAACAACCTAAAAATTTATAAAAACTAGTGGAACAGCTCCAATTAGAAAAACTATTTTTTTTCTTGATTCCTTAAACCCTTGGAAACACTTATCACTACTTATATTTGCCTTGAGGATCACTCCAAAAATTGAAAAAACTAGGGTAGTCGTAACTTTTTCCCAAGTGCCCCCAGTAAAACAGTAAAACAAACTTTGAAAAATCAAAGTTTTTCCTAAAAAATCGTCTTTCAGAAATTTTTAACGTTACTCATCACGTATCCGAGTCTTTTTATCAAGTGTGGGTATTTTCAACTGCTCAAAACTACCCTTAGTGATGTCAGTAATAAAGTAAATAAAAAATGATATTATGCCTTAAGAATCGTATCTCGGGAGTCTTCAAGGTCGCTGATTAAGAATCCAAGGTCTGTAATCAAAAGAGAATATATCAAACCACTTAAGGTCCTCCTAGTTGTGACACTAATGAAAAAAAAATATTGTAATAAAAAAGAATGACTTTTGTAATTGATTTTTTAGAAATTCATTTTAAGAAAAAATCACAGTATACATACAAATGAGCTTCAATTACATAATTTTACTTTATATCATTTGCAATCCGAATTATATTCGATAGTTGCTGCTGCAGAATTAGTCAGTCCTTCTGTAAATAAGCTCTTTTTATGTAGCTGAGCAGTAAACGCTGTTTCTTTGGCAACCACGAGTCGTCACACACCCAGATTTGCACCCATTCATGATCGTATCCATAATACTTTTTGGCATAGGCAGTCATTTGTATGGGATATAAGACACTGTCAATTAATTTCCAACCTAAATTAGTTGGGTCTAATACTGCTGTACTATTATTATATGCTATCATTTGCTATAAACCATATTCAAGAATGCACTTGATAGTAAACTATTCTCAAGTGCTCTTGAGAACTATTAACTTTTCATGGATTTGACATTAAGTGTTTTTTTTAAGATATTTCGTCTCACCCTACACTTTTTTCTGATGCAGTCAAACCCCTATCTTATTTTTTGGCTTTGTAGTTAAATAACTCTAAGAAATATGACATTTCACCATCTGATAATTGATCGATGCTGTAAACCTGCTGTCTAAATGAGTCCGCAATACTATGTTATTCAAATAACACAGGAGTATTTTTATTTAAAATATCAAAAAATATTTTTTCCGCTGATGAAGAAAAACTTATGTTAAGAGCCAAACGGTGAATGTACGAGCAAAAAAAATGTTACTTTGCGTGCGTATACTTTTCATCGAATCTTTTTGGAGAAAATTCTTTCGGGCCAACGATGCCACTGCTGTTTATAATTTTGGAAAGAAAATCTTTCGCTCATCTGCTAACAATGTTAAAATCATCAAAAGATCTGTCTATGTTTTCCGTAACAACTACAACTTTTTACGTTCATAGCTGTTACTAATAGCTGCTTCAGCAGGAATAATCTGGATAGCCCTCACTTGATTTAAAATATTTTTGTTACTTATATTCGAGAAGTATTTTCCATTTTTAGTAGCCAGTTCAGTGTTCTTATTATTTCGATATTTAACGGAAACATATTACTTTGCTCTCTTATGTCATTCTAATCCTTCAGTTGTTAAGTCAACATAAACATCAGAAATAACAGTTACATTATCACCATAATTATTGGTTAACAATGCTGCATAACTAGACTTTATTAGATCAAACGTAGTGTCTGTTTTCTATAATATCATATGGAATAACATTTATCCATCGATGATGTAGTAAAAACTTAGTTTATTAAGAGAAATTGAGTACTTTTCGAAATAGTGGTACAAGTAAGATTTTTTTTTTCATTTCTCCAACGTAAAATAAGGCTGTGGAATAAGTTGCCAACTCGTAGAGAAATAACTCTTCAAATCCTTCGGTCTAATTTGAATTTTTCATGTAAATGATGCATGCTCTTTGAAACATCAAATCAGTGCTGATTAATATTTTACCTTTCCTGATTAGAACAGTTTTATGACCTTTAACTGACTACAGCGTGTTTTGTTAATAACTGTAGATTTTGAAAGTTTTATTCTTAATATTAAAATAAATACTCACACTTTTCTTAAAAGTTTTGTGGCAATCGACGTTATCACCTGCAACGATTCCCATTGAAATTGAAATTAACTCTTTAATATCGTTACTAATGGGGTTATGTAATTAGATAAATTTTTCGCAGGGCAAGAACTGCTTTAGTGCCCGTATTTTTGTAAGCGTCATGGCGTCATGTGAATCCTTATGTTTTCTGAAGTTTAGTCGAACGTTACGCCAGAAAATTTTTCAACAGCTTTTGTTACGTCTTTCATACACAGCGATGTACTTAGCCATTTGTGTACCTCACATTCTGCTGCACCACGACAAAAGGGGCCACCATCAAAAGACTTCTCCAGAACATTTCTTTGCAGCAAGTTGACCACTACCCTACTCTCTCTCTCCTTGGATGAAAGTATTATATCCAAGCGGGTCCATATTGTTCTCTAGCTCGTGAATGTCTTGCAAATATAATGGCATAAATTTAGCATAGGATATGTGACCGCATAAGTGAAAGAACGGAATCATCGTGGCAACAGTCTAAAAATGCGCTGACCAATCGCCAGATTTTTTGGCTACTGTAAAATCTTTAGACATTAATACCATTCAATTATATATAATTCATAACTCTACTGTTTGACTTCTGCGTTGTAATCTCTGCAATTCTTCTTGTACTACTATATTGACAACATCGTCCAGTACATCGTTTTTTGAAATGTCCTCAGTTTTGTCAAGCTGATTCAAAAAACTTAAACAAAAACAATTACTACATGGAGCAAACCATTGAGGAACTGCATAAGGCATCAAGGCGTAATTATCCCCGTCAAAAATACAACAAACGTGGTTTATATGAGACTTGGCAAGCAGACTTTGTAGAGATGCAGCCTCACGCTGGTGATAACAAAGGGTATTTGTATATGATCACTGTAATAGATGTTTTTACTGAGTACGCATGGGCTGTTTCCATAAAAAAAAACTGGTGGAGAAGTAACTACAGCAATGCATTCAATCTTGTAAAAAGGACAAGTACCTATAAACATGCAAACTAATTGCGGCAAAAAGTTCTACAATGCAAACTTTCAAAATCTCATGCAAAAATTTAAAATCATTTTATACTCAGCTTATAGCAATCTAAAAGTTTAAATATGTAAATGATTTATTTGTAGTTTGAAAAATAGGATGTAGAAGAAATTAAGTTCGTAAGGCAGTTATAAGCGGCTGAATTCGTTACAAACGTTAATGGCATTTTATAATAATAAAAAACACTGAACAATTAGTTTGAAACCAAAAGTCATTGTTGCCGAAGATGAAGTTCAAGTTTTGAAAAAGTTTAAAAAATATATAAAAACAGTAGTAAGTTCACTCCTAAATTTGAAATTAGTAACGAGTGAGTAAAATCAAATAGGCATTAAAAAAAAGGTATACACCGAATTGGTCGACTGAAATATTTGAAATCACACGAGTAGCAGCAACGAATCCAACAACGTATCATTTCAATGATCACCGATATCAACCTATTTCTAGAGGGTTTTACGAGCAAGAACTATAGAAAAAAAGCATCCTGATGTTTCTCTCGTAGTAAAGGTTCTTTAAAGACGTAAAAACCAAATTTTAGTAAAATGGTTGGGCTTTAAGAACGTCAACAATAGCTAGACTGACTGACAAGAATGAATTGTAAAAAATATTTGCTAAGTTAAAAGGTTTTTTCATATATTTTTAAGAGCAAGAGAAGAGATGTATTTAAACAAATAAATAAACTCTTAAATTATAAAAATGGAATACTTTATTTTCTTCCTATTATATACAAACTTATGCAGAAGAGAATATTACATGTTTGCTATTGTAAGCTACCCTTAATTTTAATTTATTCACTGCTTCAAATACTTCAGTAAAAAAATTTTCATTCTCTAAGAGTGCGATACATATTTTATTTGGCACAAAAACTTTAGACTCATTTGCCGATTAAGCAACTATCTTCATTCCGTCCTATTTTTCATCGGTAAATATTCATAATGTTATGCGTGAGAATATTTGGTAAGTTGATACTTCCGACTACAGTTCTAATAGTAAATTTAATAGAATATTTTACACCCTCTGTAGGCTCCAATAGTTTTTTTAAAAACATGTATATTGGTTGATGTAGCGAATTTAAATACACGTACACATTTTCAAGCTTGACCCCATTAGGATGCACGATGAAACTAATAAGATATTATTTTTTCCACAATTGGATGGACCGCAAAATACCGCACGAATATTGTCTAGTAGCAGTTTAACATGTCAATTCGAACGCTTTGCTTGTTCGACTATAGCGTCAAAATTAGAAACTTGTCATTTTACAGATTGTTCTGTAAACTCCATATTTATACTGCATGAATAGTTAGTTACAACTTATCTTTTAATAAAATAGTACAACGGTTTTATAGTTTAAGCTCTTGATATTTCAACGAATTTTTTTACCATAAATACATTATTTATTTTCTTGCACGCTTAGTCATGATTCAACCTCTAAAGACTAATCATCATCATCATGCATCGTAAGAATGGGCATGGTCATGTAAATAGAATCATTCATTCTTTACCAGTACAGCTTCATTTGCCTGGCTATCAGTATTGCGGTACAGGTACTGAGCTTGCTTACCGTCTTGCTAATGGGAATCCCGGAGTTAATCCGCCAGACGCAGCGTGTGAAGAGCATGATAAAGCATAATCCAGAAATCCACAAGACTTAGAAGTCAGACACAAAGCAGATAAAATTTTAGCTGAGAATGCTTGGCAAAGAGTTAAAGCTTTAGATTCAAGTATTAATAAAAGAGTAGCAACTGCCCTTGTGACCGCTGCTATAATGGTGAAAAATAAATTTGGTATGGGGTGAAATCAAGAGAAGAAGAAACAGGAGGTAACGTAAAACGGTTTAGTCAAAAAAAACGAAATGTAAGGCTTTAAGTGCAGTTATTAAGGCTGCTTCGCGAGACATGAATACTAAAAACAAAAGTACTCGAGATGGTGAGGTAAAAAGTATTTTACGATTCCGCGTATCCTGCGCCTTTCTACACAGATTGGTGGAGCTTTACCTTTGATTCTCTTGTTTGCTGATTTGAATGTAACCAATGCTATAGCCAATGGAATATCTGGAAGTGTGAAGCACAATAATGCTGTCAAGTCTGCCAAAAAGCTGCTAGCAGAAAGTCAGAGACCTAATTAAACCATGAAAGCTATCGCCCTTGAAAAAGGTTTTTATCTTAAACCACATACAATTAAATTAGAAGTCTGTTGAAAGCCTTACGTTGAAAGAGGTTTAAAAAAAAAAAAAAACAAAAAAAAAAAAAAAAAAAGTTCCAAGAAATAAAAGTACCTCATCGAACTAATCGTAGAAATTTTTAATTTTCGTGGAGTTTACATAATAAAAAATTTACCTAGTTATGGTCTATGGTTTTGTGAAACAGCTATAGCAAGTCTTAATGATAAATATGGACCTGGAACTCACTGGGTGGCTTATCCAAAACGTCGTTATACTGTTGTGTACTTTGACAGTTTTAGAGATTTACAGCCACCAACTGACTTAATGCTATACTTATAAGTAAGTCAGGTAAAATGTAATTATTAGCGATATTAAAAACTGAACTCCCAGAACTACGGTCATTTGTGTTTAAAGTTCTTTTTAAACCTATGTAAATCTCTTACATAGCAGATAACCATTTAGTTACACTTTCATATATTGGAATAAACATTAATACTCAGCTTCTCTGGTGCTTCCTTTAGTTTAGAAGCACAATATTTTTCACCGATCGAGTTATATTCAAAACACTACTACGTCCTTGGCTTAGTAGAACTTTTTTTCATCTCAATCCCAAATATCGATAAAAATTGTAATAAATTTTGTGTTGGCATTCGAATCGTTGTATTACTAATAGGTAGTCATGAGATTGATGATATTAGGTCATTTTTGATAGAGGTATTAAAAATTCTTAACACAACTCTCAATACTAAGCCAAATAATGATTCGCTTGTAATTAATATGAAGTGTAGTTGCACTATTGATTTTGTAGCTAAAGATTCTATAGGCAGTCAATTAAATTTTTCTTAGAGAGTTCTAAAAAATATTACTACCCAAGTTTCAGACTTACCTGTAACTATTATAAAGATAAACGCATCAAGAGTTGAATGTAATATTACGAGTGAAGGATACATAAACAGTCGCAAAGTACACACGATTTATGAATTTGTTCCTGCTGTACCACCTGGACATAAAATTATTGAAGTTCCACCACAAATATTTTATTTTTTTATTATTGGACGTATCATTGATCATGTACAACTACGTATTGTAGATCAGGATTGTGATTTCGTCAATTTTCGTGGAAAAGTCATAACTATAAGATTGCACATAAAACCCTCTCCAAAATAGGCATTATTTATAGTCAAACAAATCATATAAGCAGCTTAATATGTACTCCAGCGCTCAGTCCACAACGAGCTCTTAAAGCGTTTAGACGTCCGAGAGAAAAGTCCGTCAAATCATCATAACAATAAGTTTGTAAAACGCTTAGGACTAAAAATAAAAAGTCCTGGTGATAAATGAATTAGATATTTTTTTGTTGTATACAAAGAAAACGAGATTCTAAGTATTTAATCTCCACTCGCATTTGAAGAATTTAGTGTGCACTACGAGATTTACGCTCATTAGCCATATGCATTATCAACGTATGGCAACAGCCGCATTTTAATTCAACATCAAGACTTGTGTCTTTTACCATCCAGAAGTTCTTTACGTGTTTACGGAAGAATGGTCAAATCAGATGAAAATACAGCAGTAACAAACACCGCATTAATAAATAACGCCATTTGTGCCTTATTTTAAGAAATAAGATATAAGATAAATGCTATAGAGGTAGACATGTGTAAAAATGTTAGTCTCACAACCCTTATAAAAAATTGGCTGTCGCTTTGTCCTGATCAATCAAAACTGTAACGTTGGGTTTTCTTGTCCTGCGACACGTAGAGTGTCCCGGCCTGGGTGGTCCCGTAGCAACGCTCAAAGACACTAAGATTATCACTGATGTCTGCACTAGAAATGACGCAAATGGTACTGCACTTAAAGCGCGAAAAATACTACCGCTTAACGACGCTCGCGGTTCGGCCGAACTCAGCTCTGCTCCTAGAGACTCTCACCAAGAAGAAGTCCCACCGGGGGTAGCCCGTTGAAAATCAAGCTACTTTCCTAGGAAAAAACGATCTCTAACGATGTCTTCGATGCATGATCCCAGGCGCTGGCTCTCGTGGCTTGCCCTGGCTACACGCGGCTGATACATACACACACACGTGCTTCTACGCACTATTTCTCGCAACAATACTACACGTTACTTCACCTCGGGGCTTACCATCGTTCTTTCTTCTTTAGCGGCTAACTCAGCTGGTGACCTTGACCTCGCAGTTGATAACTGATGACAGCGGTGATAATTCCTCGGTCGTCGGGCGCAAGGTCGGGTACGGCTGGCTGACCGTGGTCACTGTCTCTCCTTGTGGTTTTCTCCTTCTTTTTCAATTTTCTCTTGCTTAACTACCGAAATCGCGAAAAACTTCAGAGCTCTGGTTCACTCAAATGCTTTTACAGAAGTGACGCGTAAGGCTTACCAATTAGTGCAGCCTCGCGCATTACCGCCCTATATCTACATACATACTTCTGAACATTACTGACAGGACATCATTCACACACACTTGAACATGACGCAATTCATAGTACATACGCTTAATACAGATTTATATGTACATATGTATACCTACACTCCTCTTCGATGTTGCAACACTGGATTAGTACCATGGCACGGTAATTACAAATATTTTATAACACGCAATTACAAAGGTAGGCACTTATATACTAGGACTATACATTCTTTGGCTTTCCTTCGACACTATGTCTTCTTTTCTCTCCGTGGTGCTACTCCTTGTATCCGATTACTCTCACGTAGAACACGAAATACACAGACTTGGACCTTTATTAGCTTCTTGTAAATAAAAATAGATTCCACCTTGATGACGCGTTTCGGCGCTTAATGCTATAGTGTGAGAGAAAAATGACTTCGTCATAAAATCTGTGAAAAATCCAGATTGGCTTGGCGTTGGAGAAGAAGATGATAGTCTCACAAATAGTAACGGCTACTTTGATATACTTTTACTAAATATGATTTTAGATTTTGCTAAGGACTATCGTAAGATAGTTGTTAATATAAAACATGGGCTTATACTTACAAGAGTTAGAAATTATATAAATGCCGTGTCGCAAACTCCAATGAATGCCAATGCTACTAATCCCGTGGCCGCAGCAAATTTGAAAGACTTAGTGTGGCTTATGCCCTTAGTGGTAATGTCAGATTCTCATGAAATTCGTTTATTAAATTATCTACAAAAAGATAAATTTTTTTCTATGAGTTTTCGGACTTGGAAATTATGTGAGTACCTCCTGGTACCTAGCATATCAAAACATATTTGGATAGTTAATACATCTAATCAGCTGGAAAAGCCACGTTATGTTATTTCAGCCTGTAAGACAAACTGGAAAAATCAGAAAAACGTAAGCGCTATTATGTTTGATCACTGCAATTTAAAGAATGTGAAACTCTATTTAAATTTACGATTTTATCCTTATGGTGATCTTAATATCGAAATAACGCGTAATCAGTATGCATTGCTGTATAATATGTATACTCATTTTGAAAGTTCACTCTATGGCAAAAATTGTACGTCTCCATTAGGTAAACATCACTTTCTCAATCGAATACTTTTAATCAACCTCGATTATTTTAAACAAAACGATTCTTAAAAAATGATCCAGTAAATGTGAGGCTAGAATTTAAGTCACATAACAATTTCCTGGTTAATACATCAGCTTATTGCTTAATTTTACATGATTTTATCATTAAGTATAGTCCAATGAGTTGTAATTTCAAGGAACTCATATAAAAGCTATAAAACCGATTCATGGCTCTGCTAGCGTCAGTTCAGTTTGAATGGTCATGCATAAGGATCAGAGCAACAACAGCTTATGAGGGACTGAGTATACGTACAGGTGTCTATTGCCAATTTGAATTCAATCTGATACCCCTTAACACCGTCTATCTGGTTTACTAGAATGTGAATACATAAAACAAATGTAATAGCGCCTGTAACATGACGATATGGAATACTCAACTGTATACCGAAACACACAATAGTTGCGGATTGCGGCGAAATATGCAAGTCGTTCGAGCCGTTTCATCAAAGCCGCTGATGCCACTGCTTCTCAGAGGGTATAAAAGGCCCATGCAAGACCATGATAATTATTTTTGCCATCAGCAACTAGTCCGGTATTTTGACTAGGGAGCTCTGCTCTTTAAAGCGCTGTTGTAATTTCATATATTGCAAGAAATAGCGAGCTGATTTATATATATAAATGTCTATTTATTCTTATTTTATACTATTTACTTTAAATACTTTTCTGGCTACACGGGTGACGGAGGGGCTATTACGGTCTCCAAGTTTTTCCCGTACATCATTGAATCCTCCCTTGTGTTCCTCAGGTAAGCGGTGGATCTTCAGGGCAGTACGAACTGGAGCTGTCCTCTAGGTAAGGGAGTTTATGTACCTGCGGATCTTCAGGGCAATACGAACTGTAGAGATTCCGGGTCATCGGCGACTTACTGCACTTAACAGGAACAAAAGAGAGTCAATAAATTCTTGTTAAGCAGTATCGTAAGACCACGGGGCATTTTGTATCATGGGTCAAGGGCATTACGAACCTGATGTCGTCCCTGCAAACCCCCTCTGAGATATCTCGTAATACGTGTTGGGGGCAATACGAATCCAATTTCGTACCTACGGGTTCTCATTGCTTCCCATCCCTCTTGAAGGTGAATCCATAAATACTAACATACATGAATATATGACGTCACGTGGAAGAACTGGAAAATAATATTGATTTGATTAGCATTAAAAATATTTCTACGTAATCACGACCCTCACAAGCTTAAGTAAGAAAAAAGAAGAAAATAAGCAGCGACAAGAAGAGTGGGAAAAATTTATGAAGAGAAAAACAGAGAAAAAAAACCAAGAAAAGTATTGAAAACAATTATACAATAAAATTAAAAGATAAAAATACAGATTGTTTGATTATCTAAGAAAGCTCTTTATTAATTAATGTATTGCATGAGCCGAGTCAAAAGCAATTTTACAACTCACGTAAAGTATCTAGAAATCTTGGCTGAAAGACCTTCGAGCTAAGTATTTAACCAATAAAGAGTTTTTTCCTAAAGTTTAAGGGTATCAAAAACCGAAGAAAAATTAAATAATTTCAATAGAGTAAAATGGCAAAATTTCTGGATAAGCAAGGTTTTAAGAAACCAGGTAATGATTACGTGCTTAAAAAATTGGTTATTCTTCCTCTCAGTGCAAGTAATACGGAAACACAAGTTTTTTTTTTAAGCACCTTTTACCTGGAGTAAACCACTACAAAAGCATAAACATAAAAATTCATTCCTTGAACTTTGCTATCATGGACATACCTGAGACTCAGAAAGAATTGAGTTTATAGGAATTGGAAAAATTTTACAGGATTATCTTGAACATGCTGTGAAAATATCTGTTATTGACGAGCTGAACAAAAGTGGCTTGAAAGATTTGGCTTTGAAGTCAGTAATATGATGAAATACTGTAATATGACTGTTTCAACTTCCAAGGGTGGTCACCGCTTGCACTCATCACAACGGAGCCTACAAATCAATTTGTACTGTTCATAATGTTAAGCGTATAA
Organism: Copidosoma floridanum; assembly: GCF_036245765.1. Lineage (NCBI taxonomy): Eukaryota > Metazoa > Arthropoda > Insecta > Hymenoptera > Encyrtidae > Copidosoma > Copidosoma floridanum. Next base: position 459,154 of record NW_028321895.1, read on the forward strand.
AAAAGTTTTATTTAAATATGGAATGGATTGACGTTAATGATGATGACGTTGACGAGGAGTTGTAAGCATGAATATACTGCAGCTGTAGAATAAGGTATATATATAAATTCATTTATGTATTTTACAATCACAGTTTTTTGTACATTTATATAATAATAATTTTTTATGACAAATAAACTTTTTGTAAAAAATGAAATTAAAAGTGTGTCAAGATCAATTTTTTTCACATCCCATAATGATCTGTATACTTAAATTACTACCTGACCTAAACCTAATAGTTTAGTACATGGTAAAGATGCCATATTATTGTGAGTTAAATCTCCTGCAAGCTTAAGCAGAGTGCCTAACAAGACAGAGGCATTTAAATATGAGAGTTTCATTTCTTTTTTTAAAACTGCAGCTGATTGATCACAAAATTTGGAGCCTAATATAAGGGGGTTTATATTTCAGCTAACCTTGATACAGAATTCATTCCTTAAATCATCCTTGACTGGGAAGCATATCGTTCAAACTTCAAAGGATGGAATACATTGTAGACATTAACGGTTTCAAAATCTATGACGACAAATTTGTTTTTAAATAAACTTCGTATGTTGAACTTGGGGAAAAAAAAAAATATCTGTTGTAATCGTACTCAAGCCACCTTTTGCGTGGGAAAATTTATCATTTCAAGACAGAAGGCAAAATCAATGGTTCATAACCAATTTCCATGGCATAAGCTAGAATTATGGCAATGTTCCTTATAAAGCAGTATTGAGAGTTTTTTAAAACGATTTAGTTGACGCTGAAGAGGTGTACGTTAAGGGTCTTGAGAAAAAAATTATCTTCAAGAGATAATACCATGCAAGTGATATTATTTTTTAATATAAAATGTATAATCAGCGAAATAGTTACTTATCTTTCCTAACATTTCAAGTCGCGGAGTATGAATGTCCAGCTCTAGCAAAACTTACCAAGGACTATTTGCCATGTCGATTCCGCAGCTTGAATATTAACTCTTCATGTGCCATAAGAGATATTCAGGCAATAAAAGATTGGATGTTTCAAGATAAGGTGTTAAATATTATGAACAAAGCAGTTTTTTATAATTAAAATATACTAATATTTTAGGTACTAACTTATTATTACGACTGTATTTTCAATAAACAATTTTTTATTTTGATTTTCTACTGAAAATTTCTGTATCCCAAAAACCTTGTATGCAACATAAGCATAAGCATAAGCATAAACAACTTGTACAAAAAAAAAACTTTCTGTAACGAAAGCATCGCAAACAGAGAGAGCTTCGCATTCAAGTTACTTGTGGTATGAAAACAATGCAGCACGCATGGATAAAAGAAGCTGTGAAAGAGAGAGCTCCATCTTCCACAAAAAAACTCAAGCAGTGCACCAATTGTACCAAGCAGCGTGCGCAGATAAAAGAAGCTGCGCAAAAGAGAGCTCAATCTCCGACAAAACTCACGTGACACGTGCAGAGAGAGAAGTAAAACTGCAGAAAAGGGGAGATGTCTCGGAGTCACCACAGTGACAGCAGCATAAGAGTATTGGAGTCACCCTTGTTTATCAACTGTAATGTACTGTTTTTATTATTTAGTTTGTCAAATATGACTTCCACAAGTGTGAGCTGTAGAAGAGTATATATCTGGACAGCACGAGCGTATGCATGCCCTGTAAAATATATTTAACAGTTTCTTCAACATGGATCAGGCACAGTAATTCTCTCAGCCCCGAACTAGCCATAATTTTCCAATGCAGCTCAGAAATAATATTAACATATGGAGAGAAATCAGAACCAAAAAACAGTTATAACTTTAAATAATTAGGAAATATATTGTAATGATTTGTATTTTAATTTGACTATATTTTCATTAAAACGTATTCAACCTCACACAAGATTTTCAAAACTTTCTGTTACACCTAAGGGTGGTTTCAAGAGGTTCTTGATATTTTCACTCGTTGTAAAATCATGAGTTTTCAGTGAATAAACCCAAAAACTTTCAAAGGACAATTTTCAAGTAAAAATATTATTTTTAACCCTGGAAAGATGATCTCCAAGGCAATATATACTTTTTTACTTTTTATTTAGTAGTGATACGACTTGAGGTGCTTTTAAGGAGTTAAAACTACTCTTGCTTGAATTTTAATGAATGTCAGTTTTATTATTAATTAATAAATCGCTTGAACATTTAAAAGGATTTAAAAAATTCGCAGACTATTTAAAGTTCGAGCTTAGCTATAAAAGTGTGATTTTGATTCCTACTTCAATTTTTCCCAGACTAACTATGAATATAAACATTTTTTAATCTTCGCGTACCTAAACTCTTTCCTACAGACACGTGGTTCAACTAGGGTGAAGTATTAGCCTAGCTACAAAAAGTAATGGACTTCACGACAATTAGAAAGAAAGTCACGTAAATTAAGGTCATTCTCAAGGCCTTTTAGGTGTCTCGAGCACTCATGAGGGATCAACCCAGTACTTTGTTCGAAAAACGCTGATGCTATCCCTAGTTCCTCAACTATTCGTTGTTATGACGCTATAAGTGGTTGAGCATCAAAGATCCAAGTAGATACCAACTAGTAGAAGTAATGGGTAATACTAAAGGGTCTACCAGTGTAAAGGATAGTTCCAAGTCTGGATTAGCAGCAGATATCCATGTCCTAGGCTCACTGCAAAAGGATATGTTTTTTTGTTCGTCAGTGCCTTTTATAGCCGATTTGCAGATGATCTCCTGCCGTAATCTGTGGTATCCCTCTGCTCACTTCCGATTATAGATATTCACCAATAGTCCTTGCGCAAAGAATATCTAGCTTCCTATGTGTAATTAAGAGCATAGGTGATTGGATTTGACTAAACGTTCAATGGTTATCATTAACTTTTTTTTAAAAGGAATAAAGACACGAGATATAACAGCTATTGAGTTGTAATTAATGATTTTTTATATAATAAAAAATACCTTGTTATGTAAATGCATATTAATATTAAATAGTAAGATGTGTAAAAATTTTCATACAAATAATCGTTTAACACTTTTAGCTATTACTTCCCTTCTGCTACTGGTTTTTATAATGGGTAGGATTCATTAAAAGTTTCTCAATAAAACTCTCATTTTAAAAATATATTTTAGTATCACATAAATTATACAAGTATTTGCCAACTGTCTACAATAAATGTAAATTTATCTTTCCCTAAGATTATTTCTTTGCTTTTCATGCATGTTTCATTAGTTCATCGTCTTTCATGTAGTGCATTTTTAGCTTCTGTGTTGGGTACCACCTCTGTCAATGTTATAAATACTAGATTGTCTAAGTTTATCAATAAGTGATTCTTAACGCAGATTATTTTTTATAAAAAAAATCTGTTTTCTTATTTCTTTGGTGCTCATGGTGAAATATTGATTTGTTGCTGCGTTCTACATACTTTATAGTTTCCTATTATTGATCAATGTGTGAATGTTTTATCCTCCAATCTTTCGTTTTTTAATTTATTTCGCAAAACCCTTGGTTCAAATCGTTTGTTTGCTCCTTGTCCTGTACTTCGACAAAGTTAAAGCCATCTTCGTCTTCTGTCACTAGCTGTAAGTCTCCCTTTGTTGTTTTTCTAATGTGCTCGTCTGAGCTCGTCTTTTTATTACTTGGCTCCGGCCCCACTACTAGCTGCTTACTGACATTTTTTTACCATTTTGCCTGATTTATCCTCTTATTTTTTTACTGCGTTTCTGGTCTTTCTCACTGCTGGTGGTCTTACAACAGCCCTTCTCAGGGCTCACAATAAGAGTTCACTATGTGAAAAATTTGTATAAGAGAATTATTGTGTGAATTATCACAATTTCCTTTACGTGTAAATAGTAAAACTCATTCTATAATAAAGCGATTTAATGTATGTGAATATAACTCCAATAACACAGTGCTAGGTAAACAGAAATATCTTCCTTGAAACTATAGGAAAATAGATTTATGCAATTATCGTTACGATATGCTATTTGTGCTAAGTGTGACTACAAGGATTTAAAGCGCCTGCTTCTCTTGGTTGGCCCATTTAAATTTAAATGTGGTGCCTATTCTTAAGAACCTTAAAAATGATTGGGCAATTTGTACATAGTTTTTGATAAACCATCTGTAGTAGCCTATACATCCTTAAACTTTTTTTTCTTCTTTACATTTGTTGGTCAAAGGTAGATTCTGGCCGCTTTAATTTTTTTGAGTTGGTCTTAATGTGTCCATTGCCTATGATGTAACTCAGAACTTTTGCTTCTTACTTGAAAAATTGACACTTTTTGGGTTTAATTGTCAGATTTACAGCTGCCAGCTATTTCAATAGTTTTATAAGTCATCTGTGGCGTTTCTTAATCTGCCGTTACTAGCACGATTCCCTTGAAAAATGTGTCTGGAAAATCCTTGTTTTCCATTAATATTCTTTCGAATCGATAATGCTCGCCTGTTCTAGAAAATTTCATTATTCATGCATTATCTTTATATGTTTTGTACTGGGAAATCCTGATCCACGGTGTCCACTACTGTAATATAACGTGGCAATGCTAGCTAGGTTCTCTCCAATGCAGTTCTAAAATTGCAGCGGGTAACATGAATCCTCTGTCTTTTTTTTAACTCAATACCTACTTGCGTAGTGTATTTATTTGTAGGCTTAATAAAGTTCTCAAAGGCTTTTATAATTACAATAGTATTACATTTTTTTAATACATTGGGTTGAGAACTGTGGGTTATAATATTAAACTAATTATTAATTCTAATTTTGTTTCGTGAATTAGATTCCAGAAAAGACCATTAGAAAAAATCTGAGTGCCCTAAGCTGGAATCGAACCCACGACTCTTTGAGCTCTGTTGTATTAGTGGCTAGCACGCTAACTAACTGAGATAAAGACGAGCTCATGAATCCACTGTAACATCGTTAAGTAGACAAAAATCTGTGACTACTCTCACCCTCTTTTTATGGTTTGGCCCTAATTGGTTTGCTACTATTCATGAGTTCAAGCTGTGTGGGGAGGTGAGGAATTACATTATCTGTTGTTTGACCACTTTTTTTATTTAATCTCAATTTAGTCCCTTATCGCCGACGGACATCCATATCTTCTTGCTACGATTAGTTTATCTGATGTAATTATTATTCAATGCTCCAGAAGGTGTGTTGCCTTGACAAGCTTTCCATCAAGGCCAAATACGTAAGGCTGTACTTAATTAACTTTCTCGCGTGCTCTTTTTTTATTGTTGCGTCCTGCTGTATCTACAAGTTACAAAATATTGTTTACCTGTTATTGTTTTTCTAGGTCCTCTTTATCTTATAAAAGACTATCTGATTTTTCTTTGTCATCACTTATTTTGTTGTAAAATAACCTTATTACTGCTTTCTCTAAGCTTTTAGCATTGTCGTTTTTGACGTCTTCTGAGAGTTTCCAATAAATTCTTTAATATTTTAGCAGCTTTACTTCTGGAACAAGAAAGTATTTGATCTTTTAACTTATATTAATACAGTCAGCAACTATTTCTTTTTTTAGTTATTTTTGACTATGAAGTTCTTAAAGAATATTCCTTTTTCTATAGCCTCGGGTACATTGTTTCACTAATCTTATTTTTTCACTGTGCTGTATGATTTATTTTTTAATTGGCAATAGGTTTGGATTGGAATCGTACGCCAGTTTAAACTATTATACAGATGGTACACCCTCTGTTAGTCATCTATTGATTTAAGATTTAGGAGTTTAATAATTTGTAGTGGTTCCATTAACCTATCTGAGTTAGATCAAACACACAAAAATGAATGTAAGAGTTGAAATTCAAGTGAGTTTAATGGGGAAAAAAATAATTATAATAATAAAAACTGTTATAAGTATGGTGAACCAGGTCATTTCCAAAACCAATGTTATAATAACAGCTATAATCAACGACAAAACACATTAAGAGGATAGTGGACTGGGCTATTACGTGTAAATAGAGGAAACGTTTTAATAAATGCAGTTTAAGAAATATTAGAAGATAACAAAGCAGATATTTTAAATAGGTCATTAGGTAAAATGAGAAGCATTAAAAAAGGATTCAACATTAATTAATAATAAAATTATTATTTATTAAAACTTATAACATCATAAAAAAAGCAACAAAAAAAAAAAAATTTCAATTCTTACCGTACCCCACACTTAGTATCAAAACTACTACATGGGAAAAAAATTGGTTAGGGGGTGCGTTGTCAGAATAATTAACAATGATTACGTTAAGGACCTTCATTCAAAGTATCGCTTTTACAAGGCAATGTCACACGTACATTCTTTCAGGCTTGTCGTGTACTCCCTTAAGAGCCTCTTCACTTGTTTTTTTTCTTTTTTCTGGCTCTAAGGCCCTTTGTTGTGAGATGCAAGAAAAGTAAGTCTATAGTTTTACTTTTTTCTTTCACCTAAAAATCTTCACATTAAGCTTTTCTCACCCCATATTTTTTGAAACGGAATGGATTGTTTTTCATGTAACGAAATTTCAGCATTTTGCAAAGAACTAGATGAATCTGGAAATTCAAAGTGATCAGTGATCCGTTGGGGGCGAAATGTAAGAAAATAAATAAATACAAGTAAAGTATATTTAAATTTTCTGCGTTGATTTATTGATGCGCTGCCTCATCAGGCGCACGTACGCGACAGTCGACAGCACGACAGGTGACAAGTAAGTCAACCAAACTTACGAATTTTCGCGTACCTGCGCCTGATGAGGCTGACGCATATTGTCAGCGAAACGTTGCGCATCAATAAATCAACGCAGAAAATGTAAATACACTTTACTTGTATTTATTTATTTTCTTACATTTCGCCCCCAACGGATCACTGATCACTTTGAATTTCCAAATTCACCAGAGGGCACTGATATATACTAACAAATCATTAACTAGATGAATCAGTCTGAATTGCCTTAGACAATAGTTATGGGAAACAGCAGTACCTTTTTTATCTAGATACATTTTTTTCAGTTCATCTATCTTTCAAATTATATTCATTTTTTTGAAACTTTTTTGCGTTTTCTCAGACTTTTACAGACTCTCTTTATAATTGAGTCTTCTAAAAGTTGTGAGTATTAAGTCTTTGTTTGTTGGTCTTGCGAAAATCAAAAAATTTCTTGCTTTTCCACTAATTGCATTATCTTTACCTAAACCACTGTCATTTTTTAATTTATTGTCTCAGATGAGAAGGAAAAGCATTCTATTAGAACGTCCACTGTTGTATTGATTTACTAGATTTGAAATCAGAAGCTTATGGAAGTTGTAGATAGGAGACGAAATAAATAAGTGTAGTTGCAGTTTGTTATAACTGTTATCAAATATACTGAATAATGAGTAACTCTTACAATTTGTTGACACTCAAGCATTTTATAAATTCTAATACGATACTAAAAATTACACACTTGTTGATATTCATTTTTGTATACATCTACAACTAATGATTGTATCGCATGCGTAATTGAGAATTCATTTTATTATTGGCAGTTGGATCTTAATGTTTTTGACCTATAAAATGGCATTATAGAAAAAATGCAATATGTGCTTGATTTTGAGAGCGTACAATGCAAAGAAAAAAGGCATATATACTGAAGACTAATTAATTGAAAATTTTAAACTTTGTATTATAAATATGAACCTGTTAATAATGCAAAGTTTATAACTACCTTAGTATACTGCTAAAGATACAGAAAATAATTAATTGATATAAAAGTAATGAACTACAATGAAAGAAAATAATTAATTGATATAAAAGTAATGAACTACAATGAAAGTTTCTTAATGTAATAAATAAGAATAAATTCACAGTACGTGATTTCAATAACCTCGTGAGCTTCATAAATTACTCTTAAATATCTATGTGAGTATGTGTATGATCTCACAGACAAGCATGAGTAGCTCAATGACCAGAAATGACTGGGGAAGTTCCAACCTTAACTGTCAGGCTGTCTATACTTACTGCTCAAGCTGCTGTTTGCTGTGCATGTGGTTGGTTAATTGTTACATCACAGCGTACTACTATTAGGTCATAGAGTGCATGTCAAATCTGAGTTAACAGTGAGTTAGCTTAGCATGCATAAAACTTGCTCTTTTGAAGTAGTACTATTATAATTGTTTCTTTTCTTGAATTTGTAGTTTGATAATATAGTTTATTTTTACACTGTGATATCATTACCACGTGGATGCGATCTGTGAGGTAAAAAAAACGTCTTGACGATCGTTGCCTACATTTTTTACTAGTTTAAAAGGTGGTGATAGACCTAGTGTTTAACTGATTGCTCTTGATATTTAAGTCTAACAGAGAAGTCTTCCGTTTTACAGTGCATGTCCGTGAAAAGGTCGTTTTCGTTGCAAGCAAAGCCCAGACTACGTTGAAAGCAGATTTTGCAAAAGGATAAACGAGATATTTGAGAGTTCAAATAAAAAGTAGCATTTGCTTATAATCAATTGGTGTATGTACATTTTCTGACTGAGTGAAGCGTTTAGCTTAGCAGTGTTGCTTACTTGAATAATATAAAGTTGTTGCAGAGGATGGTATTTATATAAAATTCTATGTGAATATTCGAGAAGACTCAGTTTTGAGTAATATTAGATAAGATAAGAATAGTACATTTAGTCTTTGCAGATAACAGTCCTTAAACAGATTACAAAGGATTACTCTTGTTTAAAATATTAATGTATAAACGTATTACAGTCTCTAGAGAATCGCTTTCATCGTTTTCAAAGTAACGTTTTGTATGAAAGTTAAGCAAGTAATTTAGAATAAATAACAGTCATTTAAATATTCCAGTTATTTCGCATAGCAATTAAAAAAAACAATAAATTCCACGGCACACTTACTTTAAACTAAACAGTATAAATTAAACGTTCTTACATTAGATAGAAAAAGGGTCAAAAGTTTTTTAACTATCTTTTACAAAGGTACCAATTATCACAGTGTAGGTAATGTTTAAACTTTTAAGTATTAAACTCCAGAACATCATGCGGAAAAAAAGATTAGAACGCTGCAAGAAATTATTGAGCTTATGTTATTTCAAATTAATAGCTAAGTTTCGAAGAAATAGTTCATATGTTAATGAAAACAATTTTTAGATAAGCTCTTTTTCTGTCGCACTTAATGGTGTCATGTAATTATTGTTTGTAATTTTTTCTCGATTTTGTGTGTCTAATCCATCGATTTCTGAATAGCCGGATGACTGTTCTTAAAGACAACAGCATTAATGTTATAACTGAGCAAAAAAAAATTAACGTTTTGAACAACAATTTTTCTTATTAAATAAATTAGAAGAAAACATACTTTCTTTGAAAAGCAGAATCATTAAAATTATACAGAAATTTAAATTATTATTTATGATTTTGATGTAATTAATTAAACACATTTCTTAGACAAGTATACTTTATTTTAAGGAATGCGAGTTGTAAGACGTATGGAAGAAGTTCGAGAAATGTTTGATCGGGCATCTTCAGAGGCAAAAGCTGCATTTGGCAATGGAGCAATGTTCATTGAGAAATTTATTGAAAGACCACGACATATTGAAGTACAACTACTTGGTGACCATGCTAGAAATGTGGTTCATCTTTATGAACGCGATTGCTCTGTTCAACGGCGTCATCAAAAGGTATTTTTTCTGTTTCTCAGTTATTAAGGTGGTTCTTTAAGTAGCTTATTTATTTTAACTTTAAATAAGACTTAGAGAGATTGTTATTAAACATGTCAGGTATCTCCTCTTGAAACATTACACCCATTTACAACGTAAATTTTCGAAAACAAGTCAATCATAGAGGCCACTTTTAACATAAACTTTTAAAAGGAATTCTACTTTGCTATTCTTTAATAAAATGCAATATCGTTTTAGTTGACACAACATTGGAATAGAAAAATTCATAGCACTACAACAAATCTTAATCTTTCTAATAGAATAAGAATAATTGAAACTAATCATGAAAAGATTACATAATATTTCATCATGAAAGTAATAATCTCACGGTTGGTAAGAGCTGGATCTCTACCATAAAAAGGAGTCGACGCCTGGCATGCGCGTGCCAATTTTGAATCGTGCACTGATTGATATGGTAAGAATATCAGTTATTGCATCAGTAAGATAATTTCATGATTATAATGTTTGTGGAAGTGCATACAGTAATGACAACAAAACGTTTATCAGTAATTATTTCTATATCTCTTAATAATTCTTTATAAATAGTAGCCTTCATTATTGTTTTCACAAATTTTCCTTTCATTTTCTTTGTTTGCACAGTGGACAGTATAGTAAGGTTACAATATTATTGTATGATCTTAATCATTAAACCATTTTTTTACTAAAAACAATAACAAAGGTTGAGAGGTTAGATTGACTATGCAACAATGTCACGGGCGACGTTTAATGGTACTTTATACATAGGTACATGCAGCATTTAGTTATGTCTGCTTCAGTAGCTACGTATACGTTATTTTTAGTACCTTGTCAAGAAAAAAAAACTTGTTTTTTTAACACAATATGATAACATCTATTTTTATCAAGTTGCTTGGAAGCATGACGAGGTAAGTTTCAGACAGAAGACATAGCCTTGGTGATTACGCTACTATTTACTTTAGATTTGAATTCTCAAGTTTTCAAATACCGGAAAATAAGTATGTTGGCCAATATGTCTGGTGTATTTTAGTTTCATTCAGTCTCCTTACTCCTATTTCACGGCTTAACTGCCAAATACAGGCCAAAAATTTGTAAGAACAACAATAACGAGACCTGTGTAACTCAAAATGCTCAAATTCATTTCCCAAATTTCTTATGGCTCAGCCTTAATGAAATATGGTTTTATCGTTATTATCGTTAAATTAGATGCAAGTGAAGTCTTCCCTGTATATAATTAGGATAGGTGTGCTCACAAAATCAAGCAGAACTTCCAACAGTATAATATTGGCTGCAGGTATTTCCTAATTTCATAGTAGATAACATACAGTGTTAGGAGTTCTCAGTGGCTAAGGTGGTAGAGCGCTTGCTTCCCCCCTTGAGGACTTAAGAGCTCGTGACTTAGCTACACCACTTTCTCCCACGTAACTCTGTAGTGCTTTTTTTATAACCTAAACACTAAGATATCATAGAAGTAGGAACATCAGTGTCCTATGGTGCTAACCCTGAACTTCAGGCACTTTAAACGTTAACACCTTAATTTCAATATCCAAAATAAAATTTGTGATAAAGTAACCAATTATCAACAATTAATTACAAAATTTTTTAGTAACAGTGGTAAGTTAATACTCTTACTGTTCCTGCGGTCTTTGTAGTAAGCAAGTACGCCTTAATTCTAGAAAGAGTTGAATATTCATGACAAATATACGATTTCGCCTAAGACCTACTAAATGAAACACCAGAGTGTACTGACACGTTATTTAAAACGTTTTCAGTTAAATATTTTACATCTTGTCCTGAAACTTTTCAGAACAACAATCACAGATGTGTATTGCATTTTTTGCACCTGAAAAATTTTCTTACTGTCATGGCAAACTGAGAATATATCGGCACAATAATGCCGTTGTTTCTACAGGCGTCTTGTGCACTGCATGTTTTGCTTTAAATAATCAGTTGCGGTATGAAGTGTGTTTATATGATTTTTTGCATATTCGCTACGTGCGCAATTTTGAAGCAGCACCACCAAGGGAAAAACGAGAACTGTTGGTCTGGCACAGCAGAAGGCAATATTCGCGATGTGTGCTTGATACCTACAGGAACACAGCACCTTAATAGATACACGAAAGGTTCTGTGTTTATTATATCACGAACTAATACAATGTCTTTAGTGGTACAATCCTATGTAAATAACTAAAGACAAAATTTGTACTACAATCACTATAAGCGCTTGAGTATTATTTTAACACAAGTCCGTACACTGTGTGATACGTGATCCGTTTTATTAGTTTGCAATGTAGTTAATACAGACCTCCTCTGACCAATCAGAGAGCTCTGTTAGCCCAATACCGGCGTGTTTCCATAGTATGTACACACGTTCATACGATACGCTTAGAAGATCAGGCCCCAGCTAAAAACTCTAAGAAATACACAGTATCCAATGTATTTCATTGCGGTTATTAATGAACATGCCTGAGTAAAATATGTACATACTACTCATAATTTCATTAAAAATTTAACCCTTAGAATGGTTGTCGATGTATAAACACATAACTTTCTAATGATAGTAATGCTTAGCAGTCTGCTAGCAGAAGACAAACATATCGTTTAGTTTCACATATTAGCACAGGTATTGCTGTGATCGCTTTTTCAGCTTGTGCACGTGGCGAATAATAATAACGCCACTATTTCTGCGGGCATGTTGTATACCACATACTCACCACGGCTTATAAACTCATTTCAATTATCAAAAATGGGTTGAAAAATATTTTAGTCACCTTTGACATAATAACTAAACTGATTTTTTCCAAATTTAGTTAAGTAAGGAATGAATAGTTCCAATAAGTATTAGTTTTTTCAGTGTATCACACTACTGCAATAATACTTGTGTCAATTTTTCCAATACCACATTCTTTGAAAGGACATTATTGTTTCTATCATACAAACCTTCTACAACAAGTGTGTATTTCTTATTTATACAATAATATTATGTTTGCAAGAAGTCTTACTTACATATAAAACAAAGTCGCTCAAACCGTTGTAATTCCTAACCATGAAAACTACATAACCGATCTTGCATACTGATTCTTGACACTTCCTAGATGATTTGAGTATAGTTTTTGTCTTAAGAAAATCAATAACAATAGCAATAAAATTACTTGAAGGTTTATAAAAATACGAGAGCTTTTCATCACAGTTGAGTAGAATCCAGGAATCTTCCTTTAGAGTTATTCCAGGGTTTTTTCTTGCCCCACAGGTTTTCGGACCTGGGTGAATGCGAAACAGTGTTAAGGCTATAGGTAGGGATTGGCGGACCCGATGCCAGGCGTTGGGCAGAGATCGCCAGCCTTACCGGCGAGAAGTGGTCCCTGAAATATAGGACTTCTCTGGGGATGGTAATTAGCCTGGATCCGATGTTTTGACAGAGAGCGCTGGCTTAACCAGCGAGGAGTGGACGTCCTGGGATATGGAGTCTTCTCCGAGAAAAGGCTACACAGTGGCGAGTGGATCCGATGCACCATTGGTGCAGAGTTTCAGCTCAACTCGCAAGGTGTTCCACCGGAGATACTCGCACTGTGCCCATGAATTTAGGTAGGATGTGAGGAAAAAAGTTTGGAAATGGGTGTTGGCAATACACCCCCACACATACGTGATAATGTTCTCTAATGGACAAGCAACATATGTTGAACTTCATCTTTAACCAGAAGATTAACGAGTGCCACAAATAAAAAGATGTTGTAAATGCTGACGTTTCCACTGGAATACCCAGAGACGTGTCTGGCCAGAGCCCAATCTGCTCTAATATTTGAAAGTTTAATGGCTATTCTTTCAACCGTCCTGGGGCTACCAGAGCATATTTTGCTACAACTGCAAGTCAGTGAAAAAACTCTAAGGAACTCAGGCAACCACAACGACCTCCGCCTCAGTGATCGTTTAAAGGCATACCAACAAAAAAGATATTCTTTAGGTCCGCTTTCCTGACTAAAGATGAGTAGTTGGTTATCCGGGAAAGGGTCTCAAGACGATATATTCTTTAGTCAGCAACGTACCTCCCTCCAGCAAGATCTCCGTACGCAGAGACTGCAAGGAAAAAAGTCACGCTACCCGCAGCCAGCTCTCCACTATCAAGAATAATAATAAGGTATATCTTAAAATTCCAACACTGGCTCTTTTTAGGGCCATGATGAGTATTTACGTATCCTACTTAACCTTTAATATTATTGCTATTTTTAAGGGACACCCCAAATTAAACTACCTAGCCAACAAATATATTCAAACTACTATTTTTAGCATTGATTTATCGACTAAAAAAATGTAGAAAGCTAGCCACTATGGAACCAAGTCAACCATTCACTAGCAAACGTAACAAGTGGAGTTGTTCGTTGCAAGGTTGGAAAGCCTGGTGACTGACGACTCTAAATAATATTCTTGACTCTAGGCATTCAACCAGGAATCACCAATTCTCTCCATGGTCTGCGCTAGGTGAACCTTACAGCTATAAAAAAAGAATAAGCTTCAGCAAACGGGCCATTTTTTAACAGTCAAATATCATTAACCAATCTTTTCACCTGAGATTACTAAAGAAACTGAGTCTGCGAAAAAAAGCTGTATACACCAACGTCTTAGGCGTTATACCAGAAGATGTTTGGAAAGAGCTCTACAAGTAGCTTCGACGCTTCAAATATTGTTGTTTTTCTCCCGATCAGCCTGGCACTACAATAATAGGCCAGAGAAGGTCACCCTCAGGTATAGAGGTAGTCACGTTTGCTAGAAATTTCAGTTCAGAAATAATTTACTTAAGAAGCTTACTGGTCCTTTCGAGGGCCTTCGGACATGGAACTACCTTGCTAACAAATGTATTAGAACTTAACGAAGTTGACAAAAAAACAGGATCTAAGGCTCACAAAAGTCTCAATTATGCCAAAAGTTGCAAGAGGCTGGATTGGATGAAAAACTCTAAATGCATCGAATGTATATATACTTAGGCGTACAGAAACTAATGCAAAAAATTTATTAAGAGTGAAGCAGCAGCATCAAAATCGACAAATAAAGAATTCATTAGGTGAGACATCAGCTTTTTATTAGGACCCTCACAGTTATCTCTCAAATCTTTCAGATTTTTTAATAAACAAAATATGTATCTGTATTTTGTGGTGATAAAAGTATAGAGATTAAGTTCTAGGACCTTATTACTCCAGTTGTGAGATAAGAGAAAAGAATTGTTTAATGATACGTTTTCTGTGAGTTTGAAATGTATCGAGCTCTTAAAGATAGCCCTATTGATATATTATACGTAAAAAATTGTAAAGCAATAGATCTTGAAGGCCAACATCTTCGGGCGTAAGGAACGCTTAGTACTCTTCAACATAGTTATATTTTCTCAATTTTTTACAGCTTTTTATTTAACTTAATAAACTAAATGGATTTCAAAAAAATATGTTTTTTAACAAGAAGATTTTTGTTCTAAGAAGTGTCTGAAATAGATGTAAAATTTTTTACTTAGAACGTTTTACATTACATGCCAATACCCTACGGTGTTCCATTCGGTGAATCTCAGGTGAAGCCGAGATACCTTCTAGTGACTTAATATTACGAAGACATATGCTAGTTGTATCTCTCTTTTTTCTATCATTCTAAAAATTAAGCAGCTGAGACTTTTTTTAAATTAAGTTTTATGTCTTAGATCAATGAGATATCTGCGGCATGTTGTTGTCTTGTAGAAAATATACTTCCAAACTTGGATTTGTGTATAGAACAAAATAAGAAAATAATTTATCTTTATAGCATTATTTTGCACGTGACATACGACATTTGTTCTCTAAAACGACTCCAGCCTTGTGCAGGAGTAAACTTTTCTATTTTTATGTAATAGATATCTCCATATGTTTGTATTAAGAAGCAAAAAAAAAGCCGAACATATTAATAGCTTCCAAGGAAATAAGTTATTTGTTTCATTTTAGTACCAACAAAACGATATCAAGGCTTAGCAAATATTTTTTTTGTGCACTTAGAAAACTTCTAATAGAACTACGTCCTTATAATATACATAGATTTAGATAACACAAGGATTTATATTTATTTTAATTATTGCACTTTGTTCTTTATGCATAAACAATGTTTGTGGCATGTTGTTTTTTATTAAGACATATATTCGCATTATTTCTTAAAAACGTTTTCAGTGCGTACGAGAAAATTTCATAGGATTATGTGACATGTATTTTACAAGGACTGCGTGCCCTACCTCTCTTGTTAAGACTCAATAGATGTGGTACGTTATTTGTATCTGTTATTGATGTAAAGGTAATCTTACGAATATGCGAATGTATTTAGTTATTCACAACTTATTATTATGTATTAGGATTCTTCCTACGATTTATACACATCGAACTTACATTTATGAAACACTATAGAATACTTTGCTTCGTTAAAGTTTTTCCACAGGTATAGGGCCTTTTTACTGTATTTTCAGTTTTTAACACTTAATCTGTGAAGAGAATGTATCTAATTACTTGTTTAAATAATCTCACGAGTATCAATATTAAAATAAAATTGAAACTTTGTCAAGATATTAATGCAAACCTGCAGCATGATATTTGAAGCATAGAATGTTAACAAAGCATCATACATATAGTACACATACACTATATTTATTTATCATAATTTTTTTTTCTATGTACAGTCTTTTCACAATATCCTAAATCATATGATTTTAGAAACATTTTTTTTATCCACGTACATGCTAAAATTCGTGAAAATAGTTCAATGAAATGAAAATTCGTCGATGAAGGTTCCTTAACTTCGTACTAATTACCGTAAGATGTTTATAAATATATTGATGTTTTGGTCTTCATTCATTGGATTAAAAATACTGACCTATGCACATGACGTTTAAAATTTGTACTAAGCAAGACAAATATGTATTGAGATTGTTATATGTTTTCTTACGTATATATGCAATTTGACTAAGTGTTGTAGCAATGCTTTAATAAATGTATATTTTTAAATCTTTGAGTATTTTGACTCAAACATTTAACTTCGATTAATTTGATAGTACTAAAAAGCGCTAATGACTCTACATGTGATTTACAGTCCGCATGCGATCTTTTAAGCACATGTCACTTCAATGATAGTGTGAGAGAGAGCTTGCACGTGGAATAAGAGAACAGTACCCAGAGAGCATGATTTAACTTATTTCTTGTATTTCACTCAGGTCAGTATGGAGATAAAAAAATGTTATATGTGGATATGTCGATAGCAAACCAACTATGTGTGATGTGGTGGTGTTAACTGATGCGCTTGCCACATTTGTGCCAGAGAGATAATATGCCATACGACAAGGAAAGAAAAGTATGTATAAAATATAAAAAATACAGAAAAAGAAAGAAACACAAAAATACATCATACTTATTCCCAAATCAACAACAACAACACAACAATATCACATACACAGATTGAGAAAGAGTTAGTGTGGATGTGTCTTAGTCCTAATTAAGTAAATAAATTAATAAATCGTTAGGTTTTTTATTATTTTTCTGTTAAAAATGTTTTAATAATATTATTGTGCGTTTGGTATATAATATGTACACTCTCATATATAAATACATGAACATATTTATACAGTACCAATGAAGAATTACAAGTGAAACATTTTTTTCATAAGATCTTAAGATTCTCTAATTAAGTGCATTTTAGAAAGACAGAACAAGATGTCTTAATCTTAGTTAACTTCATCCGATAGTAAAACATTGAGAACACAAAAAGGAGTGAAGCGTGTAACGTCCCTTTTGACTAACAATAAATAAAATTATTTTAATAGTGTTTTAGAATTACTTTATTTCTTCTCTACAGAAAAATAAAAATAAGATGGTTTTATTTAATGAAAAAGACTTCAGTAATAAGTTACGTGAGTTAGTAGTAATACTTAAGTACGTCGAGTTTAAAACAAATATCGACTTTTCCACTACTGGTCAAGGATAAGACATCAATGAAACTTTGAAACTGATGAAATAATCTTCACGGTATTTCAGAACTCGAGAGTCTCTCTGAAAAATTTTATAACATCAAAAGTTTGTTCACAATAAACTAATCATTATCTATTGCAAAGCTTATGCAACAATCTTGATTATAAGCATAGTATACTTGAGGAAAAAGAATTCAATAATGACGATCCATTGCTCGTACCAGAGGAGAAAGTTAAGATATCCTAAAAAAAATTTGTAGATAATAAATTACAAAAGCACGTTTTATGGCTAAAAATAAAAGAAAGGTGAAAACTAACATGTTTTAGATGAGATACAACGAACTACGTATGTTTGTCTTTCTTATTTTTACATTAAATATAAAAATATGCTTATCAAAAAGGTAAATATGTAGTAGAAGAAGTCTTAAATTTTTAGTTTAAGTTAGCATGAGGATAATGAACTAAAAAAGTACAAAAAGGAAAACTCAGCAACAAAAACCGAAATGTCAAAAGCAGCAGTCTAAATCTAAGGCTTTGGATTACTTGAAAAGTATAAATAAAACACAACCTTTCCTTCGGATCAAATATTGACCAACGTTGTTGAAGACTCTGCCTAGGTGATGAAACAAAAATCCTCTTCGACTCTATAGGTATTAGACCTCTCTCTGCTTAATAGATATCAATATAAGATCTTATGTATTACATATAATATATGATTAATCTTCTTTAACTTGTCAAAAACAATACAAATGTGCGACAATCTTTGCTTTGTTCTCATTTTAGTACGTCACATAACACCTCAAAAACATTTTTATAAATCTAATTTCTTATTGTAGAAGATCAATTTGAAAATTTGTCCTCACTAAACTGTGCAACTGACGAACAGTCAAAAAACACTGGAACAGACCAAAACTGTTAAAGCACAAATAACTTAAAATCAGAATAATTCGGACCATGCAACAGTTTAAAGAGCACAACCACTGGTGATAGTTGAAGTCACTGAACTTCAGATAATGTATGGAAGTAAGTGACAATTTCTCTTTAATAATTTAATCTTACAAATCTGTCAAGTTAGGAGACGTTTATACAAGTAGTAATGAATTTTCCATCATCTTATTCATTGTTCTTTTCCATACGCTTTGAGGTTATGTATTTTTTGTGACGTTTGATTTCAGAAAAATGTATAAGGTTATCACAGACAATAGAACATTCATTATTACTTGTATAAGCGTCTTCTAACTAGATGGATTTGTAAGATCAAACTAATAATGAGAAAGTGTCTCTTACTTATATGCATTATCTCTGGTCTAGTGACTCTTACTGTCACCAGTGGTGGCACTCTTTTGAACTGTTGCACAGCCTATCTACATGTAATCCCGAGAACCACTAAAAAAGTACAGTACTCAATTTAAAGAATATAGATAACTCTTCGAAGGTGCATTTAAAAATAAATGAAACTCTTAGTGAGCATCATCTCGAGCTGATACAAAAAACAAGATAAAAAGAACTACCACTACTCTAACTGTAGCCAAAGAGTAAACAATTTTTAACGTAAGTATCGTATGTGAATGATTTATCTTCACGACGCATTTACTTATGCTTGTCTATAAAAGATCTTGTATCACGTTTTTTTCTTTCTTTTATTGAATGCATTTATCTTATTATTCTAAATTATTGTATACATCTGCGAAACATTTTTAAACCATGAAGCTCTTTGAAATAGTTTTCATTATTTTCTTGAAGTACTAAAAATTCATGCGAACCATTCAAATCACTATGTATCTGTTTTCAATCTTTAAAAATAAATAATTCTCAATTAGTTTTTTTCTACACACGCAACTGTTCATCCTTGTTGAAGATTCTTCAATAACATCAGATGTGACTAGACCTACGCAATCTGCTAAGCTGAAAGAATTTGACCATTGGTCGTATGGAAAAGTGTGTTTGTATACATTTAATTTTGAAAACAACACATTACACTCAGTGTTTATCAAACTCAGAATCTGTTGAAAAATACAAATATTTATTTGTATTGTAGAGAAAGTTTTTATTATTCTAGGTAAAAGAAGTAGTATTGGTCAAAGTCAGTAAATTTTTTTTTCAGCCCGCTAAAATAACAAAATTTTTAACAAAAAGATGTCAGCAAGGGTGCGTCGTAGTATTTTTTGGACTAAAAAGTGCCTAATTTATAGGTATTGTGAAAAAGCTACGAAAAGTGACTGAATCTAATTTAGTTTTTAAAGCAAAAAATAGCAACAAGAAATAAAAGCAAGCTTTTTCCGTAGCACTAAAAAATTTTGATACTTTAAAATAAATTACGTATCAACAATCACACACAATTCCGATTTTTTTTGTTAGCGTCAAAAGTTTAATGAATATTAAACATGAGTTCTTATGGTAACGGTTAATATCGTTTTGCAAGTGTACATATTATTTTTGAACAAAATATTTTGATCATCACAAACACGTACTGTGCTCTGAGATCTCTAATTCTAAAAAGCCTCCGTAAAAGCAGGTTAGCTTATGGGATATGATGAGTATGTGGCCTATGAATTGGCTTGAGGTGGCAGTCCCATGGCTGCCGTGTCCAGGAGTTGAGGAAGGAGGTGAAGTAATTAAACGCTTGTTAACATTAACAAGAAAAGGTTTAATATTTACTAGTAAGGAAGGGCTTCTCAAGGAAGCTACAAAAATGTGTGCTCGCATTGACGGTCGGGACTTCTCTGCTCGCGCAATGGCCTGCACGGCGAGCAGAGACGCTGGAGAAAGAGAAGCGGAGGAAGGCTAAAGAGCCTACTCTTTTACCGACAGTTGCGCAGCAGAGTCGGGTCCCCACACTACTCCCCCCTGAGACAGAACAAGTAAAAAGAAAGTGAAAAGCTGTGGCCATCCCAAACTGATATGAGTAACAAGAATAATAAAAAAAAAAGTTTGAACAGAGCTTGACAAAAATATTACTGTTTAAATCGCAGTACAACACAAATTGGACTATTTTTACTTAGTTACAATTAACGTTGGAAACAATTTGTTTTAACGGAACAGAGTCTCTAAACATAAGAAAAAAAAAATAATAATAATTTACAGAGAGTGTGTAATTACGCTGTGGCCGCGCAGGTGTAGGCCATTATAAAGTTTTAAGACTAAAATGATAAATATAATTACAAAATGTGTTTAGACACTCACCTCAAGTCAATGTCGATTTCACTATTGATAAATTAGACGTAAATCATAAATGTTGCTAGTGCAAGTTAAGAAGATATTTAAAAGAAGTTTTACAGACTGTTTTCACATTTAACATTGACTTGAAAATAACAGAAATATTAAAAACTATAAATTCGCAGTCTTTGAATTACAAATCGGCCAACGCAAGGCACTTTGGTGTGATTAAAAATCAAATGTAACGCATTCTACAGTAATGGCATAACTGAGTAAATATAAGATTACAGTTGGCGTTAAATAAGCTGAGACTATGTTAATCAATTTTTCTTAATATTAGCAACCAGGTAACGAAGAGACCAGAAAACAAATTTACTTAGAACTAATAATGGATGTGCTGAAATGAACTTTTTTGTTGCATTGTTCATTGCACAGATAGGTTTTAAGTAGAGGAATGGGCCTTGGAGGCAGAATGTAGAATGTGGTGGGATCCACGGTGGGTGCCTTAAGGTCCTCCGGAACAAAGTGAGCTGGTTTAAGTGGTTCTATTGAGACAACTTTGTGTGTACCACTTATATCTATTTTATAGTTGAGGTTGAAAATTCGTTCGATGATTTTGTAATGGCCCGAGTAAGGACCTTCGAGTGATTTGGCAGCTAGGTTACGACGAAATACATGTGAGTAAGTTCGAAGATCCTTAAAAAAAGAATGGGCAAGCCTTGTGACGGTGTTCAACGGGCACTGGTTTGAGTGTTCTCATGTGTTCCCTGTAGTCCTCAATAAAAATTTGAGGATTTGCAAAAAAATTGTCAGGGATGAAGAATTCACCGGGCAGGCGTAAGGTTGTACCGTATAAGAACTTGACAGGGCAGGCTCCCGTGTCAGTCTGTACTGCGGTACGGAGGCCAAGCAGAACTGTGGGGAGAAGTTTAACCCAATTGGGATCATTGTGACACATGAGTGCGGCCTTGAAACTGCGATGCCAGCGTTCTATGAGCCCGTTGGCAGCCGGATGGTAGGCAACGGTTCTTTTGCGCTGGCAGCCTATGAAGGAAAGGTAGGCGTTAGAAATGGTGGATTCAAATTAAGATCCCTGATCTGTGTTCAGAAATCGTGGGGCACCGAAGCGAGCGACCCAAGTCTCTTGGAAGGCATGAAGGACCGTGGAGGTTTGAATGTCCTTGAGAGGGACAGCCTCCACCCAACGAAAGAAACGGTCTATGATGGTTTAAAGGTAGGAGAAACCCTCACAGGTCTGAAGAGGACCAACGATGTCCATGTGAACATGACGAAATCTGTCGTCCGAAGCTATAAATTGACTGGGTTCGTTTTTAAAATGACGAGAGAGCTTAGATTTTTTGTAATCGAGACAGCCATGACACCAAGATTTTATATCTCGGTGCATGTTGGGCCAAACGTATCTTTGACAAATCAGTTGATCTGTAACTTCAGCGCCAGGGTGAGAAGAACTATGAAAAAGATTGAAAATTCGTTTACGTAAAGCTTTTGGAACGTAGTGACGAAGAATTTTGCCAGTGAGGTTGCAAAAGAGACAAAGATGCTTGTGACCTAGTTCAATGCTTTTAAGTTTTAATGAGCAGTCTAAAGACTTAAGGAGTGACTTTAACTCGACGTCGTGCTGCTGATGCTGAACAAGTTCGGGCATCTCGATATCAGTAGGTAGGAGAATCATGTCGACGCGAGAGAGAGCGTCTGCTGCGACATTATGTGTGCCAGGTAAATGTTCGATCTCTGTGGAATATTGAGAGATGAAGCACAGCTGTCGACACTGACGAGGAGAGGCTTTGCCAGCCTTTTGCGCGAAAGCATAAATCAGGGGTTTATGGTCAGTGATGATTTTAAAGCACCTACCCTCAAGAAAATATTTAAAGTACTTTATGGACGTGTTAATGGCAGTGAGTTCTTTGTCATAAGCGCTATATTTGCACTGAGCCGGAGAGAATTTTTGCGAGAAAAATGCTAAAGGGTGCCAGGTTCCATCAGTCAACTGCTCGAGGACTGCACCCATGGCAAAGTCTGAGGCAGCGGTTACAAGACGCGTAGGAGCAGCAGAAGAGGGATGCACGAGATGACAAGCGTTAATAAGACTATTTTTAGCGTCCTCGAAAGCCTTGATGGATTCTTCCGCCCAATCAATTAGCTGGCGATCGTTTTTTTTGGAGTCGTGCGTGAATACATAGAGAGGAGCCTAAACAAATGCAGCATTGGGAAGGCTGCGCCGATAAAAATTTACAAGGCCCAAAAACCTTTGGAGCTCGAGGACCGTCTTGAGTCTGGGGAAATCAGCAATGGCCTGAATTTTCTCTTTGCACGGTCTTGAGCCATCCTGATCGATGAGGTGGCCAAGAAAAACGATTTCCGATTTGTGAAATTCGCATTTGGCTAGATTGAGGTGGAGGCCGAATTTTTTTAGACGTTCAAAAATCGTCTTGAGATGAGACTCGTGTTCCTCGAGAGAGGAAGAGAAAACTAAAATGTCATTAGGATAAACAAAAATAAAGTTCAGATCACCCAAAGCCTGATTGATCTATCTTTAAAAGGACTGCGACGCGTTGCGCAGGTTAAAAGGTATGAAAACATTCTCAAACAAACCAAACGGGGTGGTGACTGCAGTCCTTATAATGTCCGTAGGCGTGATAGGGATCTGGTAATAGGCTATGTAAAGGTCAAGTTTTAAAAAAACTTTTTTACCCTCTAAAAGAACAGAATAATCGTAAAGGTAGGGTATGGGGAACTTATCGGGAACCGTGCGAGAGTTTAGACGGCGATAGTCCCCACAGATTCTCCAAGAGCCATCCTTCTTACGCACCATATGAATTAGGCTTGCCCAGGGGCTCTTGAAGTAGCGGAAAGTACCATTTCTGACAAGCTGCTCAAATTCCTCTTTGGCTATATGGTGTTTTTCGGGATCGAGACGACGTGTGCGTTCCGTGACCGGTGGACCGTGAGTTTCTATATGATGAAAAACGTCTTTAGCCGTAATCAACTGAGCAGATTTTTCACCTGTGACTTCAGGGAAGTCGGCAAAAATTTGAGAAATTCGAGAGCTAAAGGAAAAGAGACTGACTATGGGCAAGTCGGCCCCTCTGAGACAGCCAATTGAGTAGAAGTTTGAGTGAGGGTCAATGAGCCTGCGGCGCGAAACGTCAACGATAAGACCATAAAAGTGCAAAAAGTCTGCTCCCAAAATAGGGCTAGGAACGTCGTCACGATGGAATTTTCAGGGGAAACGGCGTTTCAAGTGCAGATTAAGCGCCAGGTCTACCTAACCATAAGTGTGGATTACAGAATCATTGGCTGCGAACAATTTAAAGTCAGTGGGTCTAGCTGAAGGATTGGTCTTGGGCAGCAGAGAGATTTCTGCTCCTGTGTTAACAAGAAAAAGAAAACCAGACGAGCTGTCGTGGATATGGAAGCGTTTTGTTCCAGAAGAAACCTCGCTCGCAGCTTTAATGCGAGGAGGAGAACCTAGTTTTCCTGTGCCTCAAGCTAAGAGCAGTTGCCCTTACAGCGAAAAGCCCTAGCACCATACTTACGATGGATGTAGCAAAGACCATCAGAATTGGGGCTAGGATTGGACTCAGACTTAGTAGCCTTATCATCATTGCGGCGAGAGTGGTCGTTACGATTACGCGACTTTGAGTGGCCGTGGGAGGGGCCGATCGAATTTTTATCCATAAGGAGATCGACACTTTTTTTTTAAGGTATCAACATTGTTTGATAATTTTTTCAAAAGCTGAAAGGATCGATCATCCATGGACAAAATCGAAAGGTTTGCTACCGGGCTAATGGGTCGAGTCGTGGCTTGGGCATGAGTTTTTACAGCGGAGATATTCGTGCGTTCGGAGGCGAGGGAGTCACAGTACCTGTCTGCTGCCTCTGCTAAAGTTGTCAGGGATGTGATATTATGGATCGAAAGGGCTGCGCGACAACCGGGAGAAAGTTGCTCCAGGAACACGATCCTGAGGACCTCCTCCCCACATCCTGTCTCAAAGGCACGCATTCTGCTTAAAATCATGGATGGTTTGCCTTCTAGCGAAACCTGGTTGCGCAAAAGCTGACGGAGACGCTGTTCCGACGAGCCCTCAAAAGAAGAAATTATGCGTTTTTTAATTTGCTCGTAAAGATCTGGAGGCCTCGGATGCAAATTTAATAAATCAAGAATGGACATCATAGAATCCGCATTTAGTTTTTAGGCAATGTAATCCACTTTGGTCGCGGAGACCGTGATACCGCAATTTCTAAGCGTAATTTTGGCTTGAGCATACGTCTGAGGGTGAGAACGCATAAAGTTTGCTATTTTGGGTGCTCTCGCAGCAGCCACTACCTGAGGTGTCCGATTTTCTAGACTTTCACTAGTCTGCTGCCACTACAATCAGCACGGCGCACTTCCAATTAAAAATAACACTTTGCGTCTAATTGTGAACTGAGTGTTTATTAAAATCCACCTAATTACTAAAATATAAGATTCTAGTGGCACCCCACAAGGACGCTCCCTCCGATGTGGCTTACTAATCTAAGTGTTGCTATACGTTACTAACTTCCGTAGGGGTGCTTCGGGTTGACTCTATTTGAACATTTAGGGATGGGTAGTTATGGAAGGACCACTTTCACTCACTGTATGCACAACGCTAAGATAACCTGGCGTCACTTACCAGTTCAATATTTTGGCCGGACTAATCGTCTTGTTCCCGGCGATGCTGCGTGCGTCATGGGCAGCGGAGAGCTTGGGCGACCTGGTTAACGTCGTCGAGGTTGTGTGTTGGCACTAGCTTGCAGTCTTGCGGCTACTTAGTGGCTCGGTTGGCGAGAGTCTAACGATGCCACGTCGTGCAGCACCAGTACCAGCCTCGCAGCGAGCCCAAGTGTCTATCCTTGTCTCGCCGCGCAGGCGCAACGTACTCTCTACGGTCTGCCACACACACCACTCAATACGGCATCACCGGTTGACCACCGCTACCAAGCTATCTTCCAATACACTGACAGCTATCGCTCACGGACCTACAGCCTACTTTCATGATATTTCTCATGTACACATTACTAAGGTGCCTTTGTAGGACCACGGGAGGGAGAGTCAAGCCGAGCTCTTAGATTGTTTGTATTATTATGGCCTCCGGGCCTTGTATCAAAATTCCGCGTTTTATACTTAGGGAGCCACATACACGAGGGAAAGAGAGAGCTATCTTTGAGACTCTCGCCGTTTATTTGAGATGATAAGGGCTCTGTGACGTGCTTATGCACACCTTCGCTTCGCCACGTCACAAATCCCCCCTCACAAACCCTACTTCCACCTTGCGCAGTTTAAGTTAATCTGCAGGTGTAGGTCCTATCATGGAAACTATCAAAAACTTGACGAAAGTGTGCATTGATGTGAGTGTGTAAAGCGTAGTTATTCGTGTAGTGTCATGTACCGTCTTCTACTTCCGGATCTTTTCAGGATATACTGGTCGGCATTATGTTGCCTTGTTCTATGTATTTGTAGTTATGTTGCGCTGTTGTTATGTCATTTACTCAGTGTATTATTATTGCTATTGTCCCTACTAGTTTGTGGTGTGCCAATACATTTACAAAAAAAAATCATTACAAAAAATAATTAAAAAAAAGACGTTACAAAAGAAACAAAGACGACAAAAAAAAATAGACGGTTGTACATTATCCGTTGCTGAGAAATGTAGAGGCGTTTACAGGATTATTTTTACTGAATGGTTAGAACTATAAGGTATACATTAATAATAATGAAAGTTATATAAAAATAACTATATTAGTGAGGTGAAAGCAAAGGGTTACGTTATTCATTTACTATTAAAAATTTATTTGAAATGAAAAAATTTATTCCATAAATCTTGTGACCACTTTGCTTTCTTCCTCAGGTACAAGTGCCATAGTGTATTACATGTGTTTTGCTTACCTGATCGCCCAGCCTCCCCGTGCCCAAATTTCGCCAATACCTTGGCGTGTAATTGTACATGAATTTCGTCGTATTTTGTACGACCAGGTTACCAGCTCTATACATGTTGGCCACTGTAGTATAGTTTATTGTTATGTATGTGGTTTTGATAGTTGTTAAATAAATTATTCCAATTAGATAAAAAAAATACTCATTTATTTTCTCTATAATCACTGAGTCCCTTCAGGGGAATTTACAAAAGTTAAAAAAAACGAAAATTTACTAACAAAAAAAAAAAAAAGTTATTTAAGCAATTCATTTTAAATTGGCCAAAGAAAAGAAAGAGAAATGTAAAGGAAAGAGAAAATAAAAAAAAATTAAAAAGTGTGAAAAAAAAACAACAACAAAAAAAAGTATAAGGGGTCGGTAGGGGGTCGGTAGGGGTGGTCATTTGCCAGCTCGGCCAAGTATTGTCGCCTTTCTTCCAGCCAGCCCTCACAGCAATACGGACAATGTGCTACTGTTACGTTCCGAAGTCCACACCGGTAACAAAATTCCCACGTTCGGGTGTAGCGACATCGTACGAACCGGTGCCCAGCTTGTCTGCAACCCCAGCAAGCAGTTTTCGGAGCTGGTTCCGGAGGTAATACCTCCTCTTCTGGGAGTGGGGGTGGGTTCTGTGTGCTGCCCGGGCTTGGATGCGCAGTGTCGCTCGGCCATGTAACTTTTAAGGCCATTAATGCTGGGATCGGGGCTGGATGGATAGGCTCTTCGGCCAGTCTGCCCACCACGTCTTCAGTGTCCATTAACTCCGGGGCTGCCTCCTCCACTCCTCCCACTTGTATCTGTTCTGGCTCTGCCTGCTCCTCGATGGTGTTGCGGAGAGTACAGGGCGCTTGATCAGGCTGGGTTGGATTCACGGCCCATTCTCCGGGATCGTAATCGTCGATTCCAATCGGCTGGGTTAGCGATATTGGGTTGGATATTGCTTGGCGTCGCCGCTTCTCCCTTCTCAGTCGCTGCCGTCTGCTTTGCGAAGAGGACGCAATTCCACGTATTTTGTGAAGAGTTCCTAGAACACTATGACGTATCGGTTCCCAGTCTTCGATGGTGGTTTTGGCCCTAATATATCTGCGGCCACCACCATCCACGGATGTTCGATATTCCGTTCCCCCATTAGTCCTGCCGGGACTTGCTGCAAGACCTTATTTTTCTGACATTCCTGACACGCCCTAACATATTCCGCGACATCATGGTAGCATCCTGGCCAGTAATGGTACATGATTAACCGTGCGTAAGTATTAGTAACCCCCAAATGTGCCACTTGAGGCTCTGCATGGACTTCCTGTAGGACTTTACATCTTACTTCTTTCGGGAGAACTATCTTCCATACATTGAGGTCAGGCATTACCGGGTCTATAAGAGCAGTCGGTTTATGGTACCATAGTTTACCCTTGGAGATCTTCCAATTGGGGAATTTATGGGGAGTTCGCTTTACAGATTTTATCTGCCTTTCATACCAGTCATCGTCTGTAGAGGTCACTGAGGTTATCTCCTATATTGCAGCTACCTGGCCTTTATATGCTCGCGACAACGCGTCTGGAACCTGATGTAACTTCCTTTTCCTGTGCATGAATTTCACATCATATGCCTGCAGTGCAGTAATCCATCGAGCTAACTTACCCACTGGATCCTTGAGCTTGTTTAACCATAATAGGCTACTGTGGTCCGTGATTACGGTAAAACTTTCTCCTTGCAGATACCCTCTAAGACGATCTACCGACCAAAGTACTGCTAGACATTCTTTCTCCGTCACGTATAATTCCGCTCGGCTTTACTCAAAGTCCTGCTTACATAGCAAATAGGGTGCTCCTTTCTATCAACTTCCTGAGTCAATACACCAGCAATGGCGTAGTCGCTGGCGTCTGTTTGTAACTCAAACGGCTTAGAGAAGTCCGGTCTAGCCAATACTGGCGCTTCAGTTAGTGCTTTCTTTAGGTTTTCGAATGCCTTCTCTTGTTCGCTGGACCATTCCCATTTAATATCCTTAGTCATTAGCTTCGTTAGGGGTGTTTTAAGATCAGCAAGCCTTTAATAAAACGCGAGTACCAACCAACCATACCAATAAATCGCTTCAGTTGTTTTAAATTTACTGGCGCTGGGTAATCAACAATTGGTTTGAGTTTGTCTGGGTCTACCCTCAGTCCATATTAATCCACTTTGTATCCCAAGTATTTAACTTCGGCACAGCCAAATTCTGATTTTTCACGATTTATTACTAAGTTGGCATCTTTTAAAGCGTTCAAGACAATTTTTAGCCATTTCTTATAATCCTGGAAGTTTTCCGTCACGACTATCATATCGTCCATGTATGTATAAACGTAGGGCTCCCATTCTGGCTTGATGATTTTGTCCATGATCGCTTGAAAAGTGGCAGGTGCATTCGTGAGGCCATAAGGCATCCGTACGTACTGGTAGAGACCTCGACCCGGTACTGCAAAGGCTGTTAGCTCTTTGCTGCCCTCTTCCAATAATATTTGATGGTACGCTTCGCTAAGGTCTATTTTTGAGATGAATCTTGCTTTGCGGAGCTTATCTAGAATGTCGTCTATCAAACGCATCGGGTATGCATTCTTTTTTGTGACCTCATTTAGCTTTCTGTAGTCGATGCAAAATTTAGAATTTTCCGTTAGCTTTGGGGGCCAATAGTGGACAGCTGCACCAAGCACTTTCAGACTCCTCTATTATGTTCTCTTGTTTGAGTCTTTCGATCTCGTCATATGCTATTTGCAATACTTTAGGTGCATATCTCCATGGTCGTTGTTTAATTGGTGATTGTCCTTTTACATCTATCCGATGTTTTGCAACAGTCGTAACGCCTAGTTTTTTGGGACATGGTGGTATCAGTTCATCCAAAATTTAAGTCAACTCATCTAATTCTGTAGGGGACAGGGAATGTCATCCTTCAACCGTTGCTGTGGCTGAACAACAAGCAGAATCCTCTGCTATTGGATAGAACTTTTCTTATGTCAATTTATCCTGACTCCATGAGTCAGTATTGTAATCTATCAGAAATTAAAATTGGCGTAGGAAGTCAATACCTAGAATTGCTTCGTACTTCAGTCCATCTACCAGTCCAAACTCGATTGATTCCTTTATACGACCTATTTCAAGGTCTACCTTAATCGTACCTTGTAACAAGATGGGCATACCATTTGCTACTGTTACTGTGGACTGACATGGATTGAATTTCTCCAATTTTTTTGAAAAATTGTTACCCAAGTAACAATGGGCTGCCCCACTATCAATTAACGCAGATACCTGTGTCCCGTTAATATATACAGTGAGAAAATGCCTTGGTTCGCTGTTTAATGACAATACTTCTAATATCCCATTAGCACCTGTAAGTGTCCACGGACTTATTTTGTTACCGTTTAACCTACCCGTATCCTTTGGCGTTGTGCCGCTATTTCCTAATAGCTGCCGCCCCAAACGCCTGCTTCGCAATATGGGGGATATTCCGCCACCACATATTCCTAAGCCTGTTGAATGCATCCGTTTTATCTGTGTGCTAATACTTTTACCTCAATTAACAAGACTCGCGCAGGTTTTGTCAATTTTCATTATTCGTTTGGGGACGACACTACATGCTCTCCCTACGAATCCTTTTATCGTTATGTTATCTAACGTATACCCCCAGAGGATTTGTATGATGAGCCACCATAACTTTCTAATTATGGGTGTATATCTAGCGCATACTAACGAAAACTTATTAACTAAACTATTTACATTATACTTAACATCGATTGGTAACTTAGCCTTATATAGTATTTGAGCCTTTTGTCGGTTCGGAGAGGTAGCACCGACTCCTAACGCATCCCCTCCTACAGGTTTTCCGGCCTAGGAGCATCACAATTCCTACATTTGACTCTCTTGCTGCCAATCTTACCACACTTCCAGCAGTAGATGGCTTCCGGGCAATCCCTGCGCCAGTGTCCACCTTGTTTGCAAATAAAGCATGCGCTTGACTTCGTGCTCCTTTGCCCATCGCTGCTAGAGGTGTTTCCGTTGAGACCCTGCTCTGCCGTAGGGTTTGTTCGTGTGCATGCCTGATTTGATTGATCGTTAGTGCTGATTTTGGTCATTGATTCTACGTTTTTGATAGCACTTAGTGCATTATTATTATTTTTTATGGAATCTACCGCTGCGACTTTCCTGGTTGTTACTTGTCGGCAGGGCTCGTATGCAGTAAAGGAAAAGAGAGATTCTTCAGGTCCGGGAGGGGGTCTATAGTCTTCATCTTAGCTTTTGATCAACTCTTCTTCTTTACCTAAAATTTAGAAATCTGTGAAATTTCTAATATGGGCCCTGTTGATTCTGCCTCGATAGCTAGGATGTAGATTCCGATACGCTCTGTTTACTTGCTGCTCTAGGGTAAGGGGGGGGGTTGACTTGATCCAAGAGAATTCGAATTTTTGACAGGTAGGCTGCTACTTCTTTGTTTAGCCCTTGTGTGCGCCTATCGATCTCTCTCAATAATCTCTCCTGTAGCTTCCCAACCCCGAACTGTAATCGAAAGGCATCCGCCAGTTCCCAAATCGACCGCCACAAAAATTTCTCTCTATGGAACCAGTGGTTTGCCTCAGCATCCAATACTGCAGGTAAAGCACGTACCACGTCCTTTAATGTTAGCCTATAGGTTAGCGTACATTCGCATAATTTTGCTATAAACCCCTCTGGATCGTCCCTACTAATATTACGGAATTCTATTCCCCATTTAAGAAATATATCCACTGTTTGTAATTCACGTCTGAAATCTGTACGACTCCGTTGCCTACTTGTTTCATTATGCAAGTTATATACTTGGTACAGATTTAGCTGTCTGTACATTTGCTGATTTTGTCCGTGATCTGTTGTGTAATTCCTGGACGTTTCTAACTTATGCGCGGGGGGACGTTGTCGTATTCTATCTGAAGTGAAGTCTATATTAACGTACTGCCTAGATTCATCGGTATTCTTGGGGCTTATTGACGGTAATAACAGACTTGGATTCCGTCCGTATACTCTTCTAGAAGCTTCATGTAACTCTTGGTGTGTATCTGGGCGAAGCGACTGTTGTTGTGTCCTTCTTAGTTGATGTATCGTCGATTGGGCTTGTGGGCCCAACTCGCTTCTCAATCGATTCCCTCTTTCTATATCTTCCATATACACATCCTCTCTACGTCCTTCCAAGTCGTCATTTCTCTTCATACCTGCATCCCCTATGATGGCAGTTTGTCTTCTTCTCCTCTCTGTCAACAACTGACTTAATTCTACCTGATCACGTCGTTCCACGTGTGCCCTTCTAGTCTGGATGTCATCGGTAAGCAAATCCTGTTGGTTTCTGTTGTACGAACTATTAGAGTTATTCATTTCATTTGATGCTGCTTGCTCATCTTGTGGATTCTCAGACAATCTCATTAGTGACATCCGGTTCTGTAAATTTCTTTCAACTTGTTGTCTGACTACATCTTCAAAAGTATTCCTGTCCATATTAAAAATGTTTATCTCTTCACGTTCATAATTCGTATTTAATTGGACTATTGCTCTTCTTCTATTTATGCTAGTTATTTGCGGTAGGGGTGGGCGAGGTAATTCGAGCCTACCTGTAGGGTACAGTTGATCCTCTAAGTGAGACCATCTAGTCGTCGGACTGTTGTAATAACAATTCTCGAAATATCTTACAAGTCTATCCCTGACATCTAAGGACGGTCCTAGATACACTAGGTTAAGATTTTTTAGGTACTCTCTAACGTTTTCTTCCGGTAATGCATTTACTGTTCGTTTAATTACTTGCCCCCCTGTTGTTGGGTCTAGTGACGCTAATTCGTCTCCTAATTCAAAACTATTATTAAAACTAAAATCCAAATTGCTGTTGTTGAATTCCATTGTTCTGTGCTTGTAGGGTATTTTATTCTGTAAGGTATAGCAAAAAAGAAGAACGAGATAAAGTAGAAGAGAGAAAAGAGAAAGAGAAAAGAGAGTGGGCTATTACTATTTAACGAAAATATCACCCGTTGTAGCGAAGAGAACGAGAGGAGACAACACAAAAAAAAATTTTTTTTTTTTCATTTTTTTTTTTTTTTTTTATTATTATTTAATTACGGGTGACGGTTAGGGTATGCTGGTAGTGGTGATAGATAACGATTATGTTTATTTATATATATATATATCTGTACTCAAAATAAATTTATGGTACAATTCATCTGTTTTCAAAAGAATATTTTAATTATCCACAAAAAAAAATTGTTATTGTTACGTGAAATTGAACGTGTATATTTGTAAATTATATATTTATTGTATCCTGTGTGTATGTAAAAATGTGTGAATGAAAACACACGTGCTACAGTAGCAGCGTTTTGTACCAACAATGGCCGTCTACGTGCAGTGAAAGTAGTCTTCCCGCTTCTTTCTGCTAAATCCCTTTACGCGGAAAGAACAGTGTCGAGCGCCATTTTGTGATGCGGTAGCCAGGGATTACGACTAGCGTGTCTGTGTGGTTCTTACCTTAATCTTTTTTTTTAGTTATTTATAGCAACACTCAGTATAATATTATAATTAGATTCTCTTAGGGAAAGGGACTGGGATTCAGCTGGCAGTGTACAGTGCTGACTGCAGCAGCATGTAGCGCAATATAGCAAGTATCGTGGACTAGCTTTTTATGACCTATGCAACGGCACTAGTCTGCTGCCACTACAATCAGCACGGCGCACTTCCAATTAAAAGTAACACTTTGCGTCTAATTGTGAACTGAGTGTTTATTAAAATCCACCTAATTACTGAAATATAATATTCTAGTGGCACACCACAAGGACGCTCCCTCTGATGTGGCTTACTAATCTAAGTGTTGCTATACGTTACTAACTTCCGTAGGGGTGCTTCGGGTTGACTCTATTTAAACATTTAGGGATAGGTAGTTATGGGAGGACCACTTTCACTCACTGTATGCACAACGCTAAGATAACCTGGCGTCACCTACCAGTTCAATATTTCGGCCGGACTAATCGTCTTTTTCCCGGCGATGCTGCGTGCGTCATGGGCAGCGGAGAGCTTGGGCAACCTGGTTAACGTCGTCAAGGTTGTGTGTTGGCACGAGCTGGCAGTGTTGCGGCTACTTAGTGGCTCGGCAGGCAAGAGTCTAACGATGCCACGTCGTGCAGCACCAGTACCAGCCTCGCAGTGAGCCCAAGTGTCTATCTTTATCTCGCCGCGCAGGCGCAACGTACTCTCTACGGTCTGCCACTCACACCACCCAACTCGGCCTCACTGGTCGACCACCGCTACCAAGCTATCTCCCAAGGCTCTGTGACGTGCTTATACACACCTTTGCTTCGCCACGTCACAATGAAGTGAGTATGCAATGTTAGATTATTTGAGTGCAAGGTTTAATGCCTTCAGATCCACGAGAGACATGTAAATATGTAGGTATACAAGTACGTTAATATAACCCTGTAATAATTTGGATCTTTGTAATTAAGTCTTTAGGCGCCAGACTAGCCTAACCTCTGCTCGGGAGCCAATGATGCAGCTTATGTATATAGAGGGCGTTGAATGCCCAATGGGGCATGAGCCGTAAAATTAAAGTTGCATGTAAACCCTATGTAAGGAGTTAGTTGTTTTGATAGTAACCTTACCAAGTAATGGGCGATACCATGTTTATTACAAGTGTAGGCAAAACAAGTAAACTAACATTATTCCAACCCATCTGCATTACAAATTCACCGTGGATTCGTTAAATGAACAAGACAAATTAAATATAATATTACATAAAAACAGTAAAAAGGGAACTTTTCTTACAAATTTTTACATAAATTTTTTAAAAATTGTTTTTCTTTCATAAACAAGTTGATCAGAAGCAACGAAAGTTATTATTACATTTATGAATAATTCTTATTAGTGCAGTATATGTACACGTTTCAATACTGCAAATAAGGTCTTACATTAAGCAACACATGTATTCGCTTTGAGCGCAATTCCGAAATCGCTCCCTCACTGGTCACTTTGAGAACGATTGGTAGTCATTAGAAAACGAGAGTACTATGAATTCACTTCCACATGCTTGTAGAAAAGCTATATTTAAGGGTTGGCTACCTGGTGAATGGAGCCAGAAGCTTGATTTCATAATAATCACCTTTTTTAATTACGACCAATCGTTTTCAAAGTGCTCAGTAGGGGCATGATTTCAGAATTGCACTCAAAGCGAGCAGTGAGTATACAAAACTTATCTGTTTGATTACACATAGATTGAAGTTGTACTAAACGCTCAAGCTGTAGTTTTTTAATATTATATCTTTAATCACTGTCTTGTACGAGGGCATTTGTTATTTCTTTAATTCCTGCACAACATAATTTAAAATTTTTTTCAATGCTTACAATTGCGTCAACGGCCCTATAAGCTGCGGAAGTAACAGTACCTATTAAGATGTTATTCACAATATGGAATACTGTTAATTTACAACAACTTATTTCATAAAACTATACCTTGATTGTGTTGCGTAAGATTTTTTGAGTTGCATTTTACACTTTCATTTTTGGAATTCGCTGAAGACGCTTTAGATTCGTAACTTGTTACCATTTCAATATCACTATCATTTTCACTGCTGTTTAACATTGCTAGAAATATCGTATTATAATATGAATAGTAAATAAATACATTTTTATAACTATGTGAAATAGTTATGATTAAATTCTGATTTAGTTTCATTTAAATAGGTGTATATCATCGTTAAGTTATCGCAGAAAAAAGTGAAGTTAGGAGTAGGATTAAAAAAAAGCCAAGTACAGGTTAAGAGCGACAACTGTAAAGTCAAAACTCCGAGTAAGCCAGAGGCACATAAAATAACAGAGCAAGAGCTACTTTGAAATAACAAGTAAGAATGGTACAAGTTATATTTATGAACAAAAATAAGCGAAGTGGAAATCATGAGTAAGACAGGCTATGTAGCCAAAAAAAATTTCTTAGAAAAAAAGATCCAAGTCAAAGCAGTTCATTATTTTTTACTTGTTTGCTCTCCTGACTTTAGTTTTCTTAAATTCTGAAAATATTTGACAAGTAATACTGATTTTGTAATGCTAAATGGTGGTGTTACTTACAATTTTGTTTAGATCATTAGAGCATTAGATTATTAAATATAAAAGTATCAAATATTCCTTACGTACCTCAAACTTTCTCGAATCCTGGTTACTTTCTGTTGACCCAATCGATTAGTTTGTATCTTTTGGGAATGATGTAGATTCGATCACTAGTGCTTCATGCATCAAAGTCTCAGTCGCTTTGCCCATGTAATTTAACTGATAGCAAAAGTGACAAAGAATACTAATACTATTAGTTCTGAATATAGCTCCCAAATTATTAAGAGGTACTGTCAGACTTTACTACTCATTTGGTTGTAAGCAGTTCTTGAAATTTGGACGTTTCTGGGCGTATTTCATCAAAAACTTTTTTTGCCGTGAGCTTGGTAACTTTCTACTCCTAGAAACATACAATCATCCCTGTTATAGTTTTATTCTTTCGTTGCAATATTTCTCTAATACATATACGTCTTTTTTAAACAAACCAGTTTGTTTGTATTTAGATAAGTATAAAAATAAAATAAAAATATTCCTTACTTTTGATCAGAGGCAGCCATCGTCAATCTATAGGCATCAATGACCTGCAATTGAGTGTTTTGCGGAAACAGGTATTCAACGTTGCTGATAACAAGTACACTAAAATACTACAGTAGTTAGGATTAGAATCCACAACAGCTTATTTCAATATGTTTAACCCTTCCTATAAGAAAGGTCGAGTATTCCTAATGAAATCATATCTTGTATTAACTGGACTTCTAAGCAGACCGCGCGTCTACACTTCTCACAAAACAGTAAGATAACTTTTTTCGTTTGACTAATCAGGGTATCAGAAGGCATTATGTCATATCAACTTTCCATATATATCAAGCTTTGATTGGGATCGGCCCTTGAGAGCCTTCTTTCGAAACTTCGGAGTCCCACCACAATGTGTAAGGATAAAAAAGGTATTGGCTCTGACAGTCCTGAGCCTTCTCTCGCCATTTTCTAAACTTACCACTTTATGGAGATTAACCTATGGCACTGGCTCATGTGCTATGCAAATAATTCTAATTGATTATGTAAAGCTGTCAGATTTATTCAAAGACAAATATCACTAGAAATTAATACTATCATTTTAGTGCCATGGTGTCGTATCGAATATGGTTTGAGAACATTAAACAGCCTCATCACCTACTAAGGTATCCGAATTCAAACCAGATTTATATGGTGTGATCATGAAGTCATACATAAAACTGTTTTAATTTGAATATATATTTTTACAGAATACATTTATCAACACTTTTTACGGTACTTGCGTGTAACACATTTACAGACACTGTTCTTTAAAAATATGCCTAATATTATGCAAACAATTATACGAAACGTTTTTTTCAGCTACGATAGTATTATAATATTTTTTACAGTACTGCTGACGCACCAGTACGCACCATTATGGTGAGGACATGCAGTAGCTTATACTGGGAGTTCAAACTCTGGATAATCAACCATATCATTAACTTAAAAATTAAACATTTCGAGCCACCTTTTCTTCACTTCTCTAATCAGAAAAATCTTCTTAGCATCTTTGAGATTTTCCCGAAGAACATTACCAATTTCTGCGTAGTCACTAAAATCTGATTGCCAATCTAATTCATGATAGAATAGCTCAAGCCATAAATTTTCACGGTTGTATTCATCATTTAGTTTGTGCCAAGGAAATGGTGGCATTAAAGAGAAATACTTAAGGCTCATCATCTCTATGAAGTGGAAGAATCGCCAAGTCTTTAAGCACATAATCGTTGCCAGACTTCTTAAAGCCCTCCATATCCACCATGTACTCCATCATGATAAAGATTGACTTCGCTTAGTATTTTTTTTTTTTTTTATTTTAAATACGTGATTAATCAAGTTTTCTCACATCACCACTAATGGGATTGTACTCTAAGATGCAGACGTGTAGAATGAGACAGTAAGCAGATCCATTTTCCAGGAAACTTTCTCGTGCTTCAAATTCCAAGCACACGTCGACTGGCGCGCTTTTCAAAGCTTTATTCTGTTTAGAGCAGTCAATTACAATAAGAGGCATGTGTGTGATTAAATCTTTTTTATTCAGCATAGGTTCTGGTTCTTTCTCATAATAAGTGGCTTGAAAATTCTTATACGTATCATCTAATGTTGAAAACTGATTTTTATTAATATCAAGATTAAGATTTCCATAAGGATAATACTGTAAGTTTAAGAACAGCTTTACATTGCTGAAATAACAGTGATAAAACAGACTGGCATTAAAAGCAGGATCATTTTTTCGCTTATTTTGAAAGCCCAAAATAACAAAACGAGGCTTTTCCAACTTATTGGAAGTTTTGACAGTTCACACATGCCTAGAAGTTTTTGGCAAAAAAGGATACTCATACAACTCCCAATTGCGGAAACTCATAGTAATGGGCTTGTCTTTTGCAATAACATTAAGCAAATGGATTTTTCGTCTGTCTGATGCAGTTATGTAAGGCACAAGCCACTCAATCTGAGTCAATTTAAGCTTATACTTTTCAAAAATTTGATTTTCAGGTACTTGTATAATGGCGCTAACATCATCTCTTGATCTTGTGAGACTTAATTCATGTTTTGCATTAACCACAACTTTGCAATAGTCCTTAGCGAAACCAAATATCATACTCAAAGGTATTGACACTTCAAAATAAGAATGATCACTGATGATAGATTTTTTCTCTTCAATGTCTATCCAACCAGTATTTTCAAGCATTAAACTCTGACTGGGAGAAAAAGATATCCATCCTTTCATAAAAGTTGTCAATCAAACATTCTTACACCTATCAATATGCATACCATTTAGTTCATATCGTATTTCTTCAAACAGATGGCAGATGGCGTTATTAACTAGTTTTGTTTTCTCAAGAGATTTATTATCTCCAGTTGTTATACTTCCAGAAATACGTAGGGAACTTTGAGAGGGTAAAAGACATAAATCATGATGTTGAATTAACATGCGAGTTTCATCACTGCTATTAAATGCTGATGCAATGTGAAGTTGATGTGCATGAATTTCGTAGTGTGCAACCAACTCATCAAACACACACCTGACTGAATCCCAAGAATCTCTTGCATCACGACTTTTTCTCGTTCGCAGGCAGCAAAAAAAGCACAAGCTATTTGTAACCAAGAGCTCTTACTTTTAGGCCTAAGTTTTTTAAGAACTGCACGTTGTGACGAGTTAACGCTTTAGGCGTTCGTCGACGACTGATCCGTCTCATCCATTTTGATTTATTTTTATAGCTTCGTCCAATTTCGTTGTCTCGTTGACAACTCTCCGTCCTTACTCTCGTTTATGTTTTTTTATAGCCTCGTCTAACGTTACTATTGTTGGACACTATGCCCATTTTAGTTGAGTTATTTCAAGTGGAATCTTGTATTTATAACTTCTCCACGAAAATTGATCAAGTTACCTTCCTGATCAAAAATGCGTACTTGAAGATGATCTATAATTTTAACAGCAACAGGTAAATGTATGATTTGCGATGGAACTTCGACAATCTTGTATCCCGGTGGTACAGCAGGGAAAAACTCGTGGATGGTATGAACTTTTTCTCCGTTTACATAGGCTCCACTAGTGATATTACACTCAACTCTAAATGTGTTAACATTGAGACTAGCAACAGGTAAATCTAAGATGTGAGTACTGGTATCTCTAAGAATTCGTTTAGTAAAGCCTAAAAGACGGCCTATAGAATCTTTTGGCCTGAAGTCAATAGTATGACTACACGTTATCTCACTGCGAAGAGTATTATTCTTTGGTTTGATGCTAATAGCTATATCGTCGGGTTGTAACACGTTAATCAGAAGTGACTTAATATCTTAAATTTTGTAGCTGCCAGAAAATATTGTGCTTTAGTAATAGATTGGTGATGCTCCTAATAAAATTAATGTTAATGATTTTTCCATGATGGTTTGTCAATGACTAATGTTACTTGAGTATTGGGATACATTTATATTGGTTGATAATGGAGTTTTTCACAAAGAAAGCTTAAGCAAAGATGTCCGCAGTTGTATGTACCAAAACTTGGAACCTTTAATAATTATCTTGACACATTTAACACTAAGATATAGCAGTAGATCAATTGGTGGCTGTAGGTCACCAAAACTGTCGAAATACGTCACGTTATTGCCTCGCTTTTTATGGGCGACCCAGTAAGTACCAGGACCATCCTTATTATCAAGATTGACTATTGCTGATTCGGAAAAACGTGGGTGATCGGCTGGCAAAGCATTTCTCATGAGAACTTCATGGAATGCGGTATTTTCAAAATTTTTGCATACTTGATGAGGTCACAGTCTGTGAGAGCTCGGTAAGGCAGTTTTACGTAGAAATTTTTTTTTTTTTCTATCTATAAGCCTTTTCCAAGCCTTAAATGAAGACTTAAGGCGTTCTTATGAGGTTTTAAGAACAGCCCCTTTCCAAGTAAAAGTGCTTCCATTTCTTTATTATGCCTCTTACTCTCC
This sequence comes from Copidosoma floridanum, assembly GCF_036245765.1. Classification (NCBI taxonomy): domain Eukaryota; kingdom Metazoa; phylum Arthropoda; class Insecta; order Hymenoptera; family Encyrtidae; genus Copidosoma; species Copidosoma floridanum. Next base: position 499,404 of record NW_028321895.1, read on the forward strand.
TCTAGCTGTTTTCGAGCAACTTTAGCATCATTAATAGCCTTGACAACTCCAGTTACACCATTAGTGATAGTGCCTATAGCACTAAGGCCAGAAAATGCAGGAATAAAATATGGTAGGTATCCTCCAGTTTTCTGCGGGATAGGCAATACTCGAGGTTTTACAACATTTCTTCTACCACCAGCTTTTTTCACAGAATCTTGCGCTCCCTTTAACGCCGAATTTGTAGCTTTTCAAGCACTACGATTAGGAATCATGGACCTTAAAGCACTTCGAATTAAGCTTTTCAAAAAAGTTTTCTTCGACTTCACTTTGTTCTTACTCACTTTAGTAGAATTCGTACTAGAGAATGCTCCCATGTCTCGTTTGGATTTAAATTTCATGGCTTTGGTAATAGTAAAAGCAGCAGCTTTTTCCCCTAAACTAGCGTTTGTGGCTTTGAATCTTTGCCACGCCTTTTTAGCGAGAATTTTGTCAGCAGTTTTTCTTGCTGAAATATTTTTTTGATCCTAAGAAAAGGCTATATCGTGTTGCTTGCACGCCTGATCCAATGAATTGATACCAGGATCTCTGCGAGCTACTCTCTTGGCTAGTTTAGTACCCAGTCCACAATATTGATATCCTGGTATGTGCAGCTTTATAGGCAGTTTATTGATAAGTGTGTTTATAATTCCATAGCCTTTGAGATGATAAATGATCACTACTTTCCAAGTGCTTAACGATGAATGAGCTCGAAAATATATGTAGAGCAGTATTTATAGTTTCATATTTCAGCATGCAGTTATCACGAGCTCCAGGAAACAGAGTATTTAATTTCCTGTCATAAATTTCAGCAAACTGATAAGCAAGATTAAGAAATACGGTGACAGATGAGTTTCAAAATGTAAAGGCAAACCATTTACAGTATCACGTTTTGGTCTCAGTTGAGTCAGCATACAGTAAACATGAGCTTCGTATATCAGAATATAAAACTTCTTGTCATGAATTTCAACAGAATCGTTAAGCAAGATAAGAAAATCCAACACCATGGTGATTTTCTACCCGATACGATAAGAGCTGTTCTTTGTGGTCCATCAAATTGTGGAAAAATAAACAGCTTTCTGGCTTTAATTACTCACCCCAACGAATTCAGATTTTAGAATGCTTATCTATACTCAAAGTCGCTGAATCAGCCAAAGTATCAGTTTCTAGAACAACTTTTGGAGCCCATAGATGGTGTAAAGTATTTTTCATACAGCGATCATGAATCATTCACATCTCCAGATAAGGCACTACCCAACTTCATAATGATATTTGACGACATTGCCTGTTAAAAACAAGATAATGTGAAAGCCTTTTTCTGCATGAGACGTCACAAAAGCGTTGACTGCTTCTTTCTATGCCAATTCTATGCTTAAGTTCCAAAGCACTTAGTCAGAGATAATTTAAACCTTTTAGTAATATTTCGATAAGATGACATGAATTTGAAGCACATCTATAACGATTATGTTAATACTGATATGACGTACAATAAATTCAAAAAATTATGTGTAACCTGTTGGAGAGTTGAAAAACATGGATTTGCCGTAATAGACAAGGAAAGAGATGTTGATAATGGTAGATATAGGAGAGAATTTGATTCTTGTGCTATAAATATTACTCATGCATATTGAGTACGTATTAGTCTCTTGTTAACCGTCAATTGATCAACTTGGAAACTTTTTGTGAGAAAAAAGACGTTCTTCGGCAAGTTGAAAAAGCTAGAGAAGCTGTTCGACGTGGGCTTCGATTGTTAGAGTCAGGAAGAGAAAATTTTGAAAAGCAGATTGGAGAGACTTTCAAGCCTATTACTGATCCACTTCTTAAAATTATCGATGACACAAAGAAAGTCAAAAACGTGCCACTTAGCTCTGAATCTTTACTTAAAAAATGCTTTAAGCCTTTTAAGTCAAAAATTAATAATACCGACGCATCAATGTTCCCATTAGCTAATAGTAACAGTGATGATGAAGAAGATTTTTTTTTGTCATATGATACTATCAAAGACTTATAATACCGTTGTTGAAAAAAGTAACGATAATGATTCAGCGCATGACATCGATGAAAATGAGCCTATGTATCCATACTTACAAATACTTGATAGAAAGGAGTCAGAACTGGATTGAATTTACGGGATAAGAAAGGAAAAAAACGGACAACATATACTTAGTGATTTGCCTATATATTTAAAAAATAATTAAATTCAAATAAAGGATCTACGATATCCAATGACTGATAGATTAATGGAGTCACTTATAAAAAAGCATCCTGCTAGGCTAAAATTGCTAGGCTAAACATGCAAGTGGACTACGTTTACTGAGACGACTTTGAATTCAATCGTTGAAGAGCATCGTGAAGCTAATATGATTTATTGAGCATCATTATCAATTCTTCTTCAGTATCAAAATGAGCATCGACGTGTTCGGACATGGATCAGCTAAGTCGGAAGGTGGTAGTCGAGGTCCTTGAAGAATTGGATATAATCTCACCACGGATGGTCAATTTGACTTGGAAAATAAAAGGTTGTGCAATGTTGCACCAGCTATTTAACCTCACGATGCTGTAAATTTCACTAATTTACAGAAAGAAAAAAGTTTCATTTTGGATAAACAAGAGAAAATAAATCTTCTATTAAGCAATTTAAGTGATGTATTCTTACATTCTTAGAAACAATGCTAATTTTGTAGCGTGAAGTAAATACAGTTGAGGAGATTGTAGCACATATATCTAGTATAACTCCAGAAGACAGTTAAGAGAGATGGAAGCAGTCGTGAAAAAGCTTCACAAATCTGCGAGACACAACTACCTACGCCAAAAGTTTGATATTCGAGGCTTGGATAAAACATGGCAAGCTGATTTTGTGGAGATGATACCTTATGCTGATGAAAATGAAGGTTATAGGTATTCGCTTATAGTTATAGATGTATTTTCCAAGTATGCATGGGCTGTGCCCGTGAAGAATAAAACCGGTAAAGATGTGACTGCAGCTATAAAGTCGATATTAACAGAGGGAAGATGTCCAACTAATTTGCAAACAGATCATGGCAAAGAGTTTTACAATGTGAATTTTAAAAGTCTCATGCAAAAGAACAAAATTAACTTGTACTAGACTTATAATAACCTTAAAGCGTCTATATGTGAGCGATTCAATCGTTCACTGAAGCATGATCTGTGGAAATGCGTGGCAGATATAAGTGATTGACATCTTACCTAAGTTACTGACAGCCTATAATAATCGGAAACATCCGACAATAGCTGTAAGACCAGAGGATGTGTCAGCTGCTACTGAAAATAAAATTTTGAAAAAAAAGTTGCCGTTGAAATTGGTAGTTGCTTTTACGACGTTACTCTTAACCCCTTGTGCGTTTTTAATCACATGTTTATTTTTAAGAAGAATATTTTACATCTTACTTCTGAGCATAACAAATTTCAATATAATATATCCATTAAACTCATCTTTTATGAGCCCAACAATTTTTTTTTTTTTTAAGGCATCATGAATTTATTAGTTTCTGGATAATCTGATGTGTCAAATTCATAAATATCCAATTTTATCATTTTATAAACATCATGGTTTGTTACCTTACATACCAGACTGTCTGTATCAGTGTATAAGAGTTTACAATCAATTTTGAGTTTGGAGAGCATATAATCGTAGTGAAAACGATACACAAGTGTCTTAGATAAATCTAAGATACTAAGCCCAACGTACATTGGCTTTTTCATCATTACTTCTGCACATTGTAGCTGTATGGCTACAAAATTCTCATCAAAAATATCACAGCTGTGAAAATTTGGCTTTGTAATGTACGATGCTGCACCATAGCGTCCATCCCAATGGTTGAAAAGTTTGACATCGATACGCTTTCTCTCATCTTCCATCGTTTTTCAAAAAAACGCATTATTGAATAGTTTGAAAAGCATTTTTTTAAACTCATTCTTAGCCTTTTTTCTCTCAATGCTATTGAGATCAATATATCCTTTTAGCCATGCACTTTGCCAGAATTTTGAGGCTCGATATATTTTTATCAGTCGTAATCCATGATTTGGGGCTTGCTTGAGGACTTCATAACGAAGTATGTATTTATGCTTGTTATTTAATGTTGCTATTAATTTAAGCTGCTCCGAACCTGGTGCTAAAATGTTTTCGAAACAAAATGGCAAATAATTATGAGAATCGTGGATCTCCACTAGATACTCCAAATCCACTTTTAAGATGTTTCCGTAAGCACTTTTATTTCCAATAGCATAAAAATCATAAGGCTGTTGTTCAACATTTTCGACCCACTGAAATCCACTATAAGAAAGTTTATTAGTCATTGCCCAACCACATAAATTATTTACGTCAAAATCTGCTATATATCTTTAAGTTTCATTATTTTTATAATGTTCCATATAGTGATTATTAGCTTCTGCATATCTGTTACAGCACTGGCTTATTCCACCTCGTATGCCTTTTTCAATGAACATAAACATATCTACATCAGTAATGAGTTCTAGTAAAATCTAAAAAAAATTCTCAATTCATTACTAAAGCACAGTTGGCATTATATTCTTAAACATAATACTTACTTTCGTTTTTTTTTAACATGGCATCCCAAGTGAAGCCTGGAGTAGTGAAATAGTGACCAGGATCTAATTTATAAACCTTGAGGCAATTATTTCTAAAGTTTTCAAATACTTCTGTAAACTTTTATATCCTTTTTATTAGACTTCTCACATATGTGACATATATCAGCATTGAAAAAATCAAAGTCCTCTTCTTCAGTTAATGATCTCATTGGCACTGGATTGTTGTACATTCTATGTAAATCTAAGGCAAGATCTTGCATTTCTTTCACAAACCAGGTAGCTGGATTCTCACTGCTTTCAGTTTTTTTTCTGTAGAAAATGTATCGTGATTTCGCGTTATCAAAACTGCACTTTACATAATATTCAACACTTAATGCTTCATGGTGTTGTATTGCTCGCTCACTATTATGCACAGGTTTAAATAAACACTCAAAGTCTGCGTATACTATAAATGGTACACGATTTTTATTTATGTGATTTTCAAATTTTAAAATTTTATTATCATACCTCGGCAAGCTCATTTTACACTTATTCACTTTAACGCACTCCACCGTATGTGTTTTTAACATTTCATTAGTTGTAAAGTAATGAAGACAGCGGTCGCAAATATATATTTTATGTTGATGTTTTGTTAAAGAACTTCTAACCAACCTAGATAAGTCTTTAATATATACGTAGTGGTATTTTACATTATTATCAGCACTATTATAACCATCTTAGATTTCTTCTTAATGTTCTTCTTTATTTTTTTCTACCTTATCTTCGTCCATTGCCTCAGCATTAAAAAAACCTTCTTAAAATTTTTTTGTTTTTTTTATTTTCCCTCATTATACGTATCAGTATGATAATTTTGTATAAGCAGCAAATTAATATATTTTTTTTTTCTGCTGTCAAGTGAAGGGGTAAAGTTTTATAACTATTTTTGCTTTTCTCCAAAAAATACACCTTAATAGACACATCATTCTGTTTTTCAAATTTTGTAACTTGCTTAGGCTGCACTGAAAAGGTGATCCCCTCGAAACTATAACTGTTTTCGTATTGAGTATAATTTGACACTCGTGCATTTTTATTCACTGGATGTAAAACTGACAAAATGGCCCATTTCAAGCATTGCTGATTTGCGTTCTATACATTCATGCAAGCTTTTTTTACTTGATAGTAGTAGGGAGTTCTATGTAACAAACTACCACTTATTGCATTGTACTTATTTATATTTACTACTAAATTCAAAATTGAGCGTAAAGTCCATCCAGAATCGCGCTCCTGAAACTCTTTTATATCAGTAGAAATAGGCTTCTGGACATTAGTTTTAAACCATTCATGTAGGTATGTCGTATCAAAAATGGAATCAGATTTAGTATTAAAATATTTAACTTCAATAGTCTCTGTATCATTTTTTACGGTCAAAAACTCTGCTGCTAATACTATATTAATTTTTAAAGCATTTTGCTCGTCAAGAATTTCTCGCACTTTTAAAATCAAAATTTTTTCCGCAGACTTAAGAAATTTGATTGTATCTAAATGCCCACTATTTGCTATAATAGCCGTTTTTATGCGATTTTTAAAAGCACTATTAAGATCTTTCCATGTCACAAAATTATAATCATCTTGATTGTCTAATTTTTCATCGAGCCCTGACCTTTGCACTTCTAGAATTTTATAAAATGCTGCTAAAAACGTTGATAAAAGACACTCAATATTCAACAACTTATTTTCCACTGGCGATGACAATTTTACAGACAGCTTATAGTGGGACATACTTTTAAGCACTATTTCACTATTATCAATAAAATCTCGTATCTCGGTCATACTATCACTATGCAGCAATCGTTGATATTCTATTCACGCTATTTCACAGAAAATCACGTAACGCTCCACGGCGTTGGCGTTAGCAAAATTCTCGCGGAGTTGCTCCATTATACTTACAGCTCGCGTTAACGTACTCAAATGAATGACAAGCAGCTTGAACCTTACTTTTATACTGATTTACCTTTGCGAAAGCGATACGAGTGATAACTAGCGGTGACTAGCACTTGTATATAAAGAGATGACACATCGATAGAGGGGTTAGTTAACTTATAATCGTCTTAACGTTAAGATGACGAAGTACGTGGTTGATGTTCAAGGCTTTAAAATTTATTTTTAAAGAGGTCGCTATTATACCTCTACAAGAGAATGCTACACCATCAGTTTTTCTCTTTAAGCCCCCATATTCTTGGGCACAGCTCTTACCTAAGAACAAATGTGAAAATCAATGGCTGGAGTTTAATTACCACGGTCTTCGTTGGAGCTTGGGAGAAGTTCCCTACAAGGATCTAGCTACAACCTTTTGAGCCATTATTAAAAAAAATGCGCCGTGTGATATTTAATAGTTGCATTACTCATTGTATGATTTGTACGCTTTAATAAATATTTGCATAATATAATTATTTTTATAGGTACATTCATGATATGAGGCAATAACCTACTCTATTCATTGGCGAGGTACTGTGGTGAAGAAGAGTAAGCCAAGCAATGTTGGGATACGCTTTCGGTTATGAAATGGTATACATGTTCTCTGTGGCAACTCGCATCACTCGATACGCCTGCTTTCAAGAGAAAAAAATATGACGCTTGCACATTATACACCTAAATAAAAAGCGAAGAGTTATCGGCCACGGCTTACACATACGTGTATCCTAGCATGACTCGTTACGCCCTCTCTTGCTAAGAAAAAAATATTACACTGGTACATTAAACGCCTAAATAAGAAGCGAAAGGTCATCGGCCACGGCTAGCACATCCGTGTGGATAAGATTTAATAGCTCTATTACTTGGCAAGGTACTGCGTCGAGTAAGCCAACGTTAGTCGCAGTTTAACGGGATACGCGATCCGCTGTTTCCAATGAAATTTTCTCTCCAACAACTCGATGCGCCCGCTCTTAAAAAGAACAAGAAAAACAGCGATTACGCTAAGACTCCTAAAACAATGAGTGGAAGAAGAAAATAAAAAAAAAATGTCCACTGATAAGACATACACATTCATGCTTGATCATCTTCCTCTCGCGCTACCCCCACGCTCTCGTACATAATTTTTTTTAATTTTCTAAAAATATGTATTTTGGTAAAATATGTGATGACCTTTCAGATTATTTATCGTACAATAACAGTATATTTCAGCTAATAGGAAAAAAAAAATTTTGTAGAAGAAACCGATCTTCAGAAATCAATAAAATAAAAAGAGAAAAAAAAATCAGTAGACAAAATTTAAATTTTTTTTCCAGTAGAGATCGGCATACAAAAACAAACGAAATAAGCAGAATCAAATCAAAACTGGTGAATGGATTTCTGAAAAACAACTGATATCACACACATACATATAGACACATATCCACACAAGTAAACAAACACATTCAAATGGATAAGGAGGCTGCAGCAAAAACAGTATATATTTACTTATATAGACACACTTATATGTATTAAGTAGTATAGTATGTCGTATGGTATTTGCTTCGTACCAGTGCAGATCCATACGAGTACACCTGCCTGTTTGTTTACAGCCACTACTTTGCACTGATACGAGGTAAATATCTATAGTTATATTCGCCTTCGTTCGTTCGCTCGTTTCACGGGCCAACTTCCAATGTGCAACGCAGCTAAAACAGTATCATTTCAATAAAATGTCACTGCGAGAACACGAAATAGTCACTTAAATTACTAAAAGATGGGAGGATTCTTCAACACTTTACTTCATTATATTGACATAATCTTCGACTTACTTTTACTGCTAAAGAATAAGTTTTACTAACTTTGTTTTTACTGATAGCAAATAAATAGTGTGCAGCATCTCATTAAATATTAATATAACACGCTTAAATACTACGCTAGAAAACTTATCACTACGTGTTTATGTAATCTAGTCGAAAAAGACGAGTAAATAATAAACATATTGTTAGTTGATCATAAACGCGTAACGTTTACTATGAACTTTTGGTTAGTTAATAATTACACTTTCTGAACCAAATAAAGTAACATTGCAGTACATTAATAACTAACTGACCACGCGCCTCGTCTATATTAAGCTTTTACATCCCTATGTATTATTATACGCTAATAACTAAATTTTTTTTTAAATAAACGATTCAAAATTGAATACAAACATGTTTCTTACCTAGCCAGGAATACACTGATTTCAAGAGATTTCAATTAACAACAATATGTGTTGACAACACTGAACAGTTTATATTATAGCAATGCAGGAGACTAAGGGTGCTTGTACATACCTGAAACTAGATAACTTGCATAGTTAAGGTTAAGTATTGATAGGTTGCGCAATCGCACGCAACTCACGCAAGTCGCAACGCTAGTCCGGTAATGGGAGCAGAGATGGTGATTCCACTCGATATAGGTGTACTATACCTACACTTATACGTGAAATTACATGTGAAAGTACACCTATATTACGAGGTGTACGAATTATTGATTTTAACCTACGAGAAAACTTAGAATAATTTTAAAGTAACCAGTTATTATTAGAGGGCCGTAGCAGGATACATTTTTATCTCACTCCTGATGTATTGATTTATAACGAAACAGTATATTATGTAATAAATACTGTTATATGCCTTTAGATCAATTCATCAATAAAGATACTACTCATATGGCAAAATCATTCAATTAGATGACTACTCGGACAATAATGCTTATGAATTTGTCTAATATTAATATAAAGATTTTTATTTATGACCAAATGTTGCCCTACTCTATAACCTGCATTTCGTTGTCATTTTTTAGTTGATACATTTTTTATAACAAAATTAGCTCAAATCAAATATAATAAAATTTCTCTCTAGTTAAATTTTTTAACAGATGTACTAAACAAAAATTAATGTTGTACCCATGATAAGTTTATCCTGCTCTACTATTTCACATGACCTTAATCTATCCATTGCTAAAGTAGTATCTTTAACTGAAATGTTTCAACCATGTAGGGAAGTAAATTTGTTATGAATAAAAGATATGTACACATAAAAATTATCTTTAAACGTATTCTTACTCTTTTTGTTGGCCATATTAAGTAATGCGTGAGCGCTACGAGATAAGTTTGCAAACCAGACAAAGCCTTGAGAAACTGCGTAACTATTTACTCGGGAATCGCACACTCAAATTTTTTTCACGATAAAAAAATTTTTTTGTCGTGAAAATATTTTTATTGATGCACATTTAATAATTTGGCACAATTCTACATCTTTGAGGCTCAACTGAAGCTTTATCAAAAATAGTGACAAGAAATTCACAAGAACTTGGAAAATGAAAAATGTGTATCTTAAAATGCTCAAATCAAGACGTATAACTTCTGTGCCTCTTGTAAAAATGACAACGTCCCACTTTGTAAAAATATGTGAAATAAGTATTTTTACTAAATTTCTTGTATATATACTACAATAATTGTAATTCTGCTATGCTGAGCATTGAAAAACTACGATTAGCATTGAAAATAATGAGATCTATGCTGGACGTAGTAATTTAACTATAGCAATAATTTTTCTTACAGTCATGATAATAAATTTACGATTGTTCACAATGCAAATTTACAATGCCCTTAGTAAAATTAAGTCATTCGCTTAAAAACGTTATTTTTTAAGTCTTAAGCAGAAGCAATAGGTGCAAGACAGTGTTTTAAAATTAGCGCAAGAATCTCATCAATTTAACGAAGTATTAAGCTTGTTAGTATCTCTCACCTTTATTTTTAAAAAAATTTGTCCAAATCAGTGGATATGAGATGGAGTTATTTCATTCATGAAAAAAAATTTGCCTTTTTATACATTTTTTCAGACTTTTGGCGGATATATTAAATTCCCTATTGGCACAAGGAATTATGATGCTCTTTATGATTACGAAGCAATTAAATAAATAATTGTTAATCCATTCATGTAAGAATAAGTCCATCAGAAGTTTTTACACTTTAATTATTACGCAAGTATTTTAAACTTCGGTCTATTCAGCTATTTTTTATAAACTCCAGCAGCGCCATCTACAGTTCGGACTAATTTTTCAATGATCTGTATGCTCTTACCTTTATTTTAAAAAGAAATTGTCGAAATCAGTTGGGTAGAACTACAGTTATTTTATTTATGGAAAAAAGGACCTTTTAGATACCGTTTTTAACTGTTTATTGGCAACCATATTGAATTTACTAATATCATGTAGACTCACAATGCATTGTATTCTTACGTGGCAATGTAGTTCATAGTTTCTTCTTCATTTTGGTGAGAATAACTGTGTCCAAAGTGTTTACACTTCAATTGTTATAAAATTTTTCTTAATTTTTGTCGATTCAGCCATTTTTCATGAATTCTAGCAGCGCCATCTACAGTTTGGACTAATTTTTCAGTGATCCGTATGCTTTAACCTATATTTGTAAAAAAATCTGTTTAAATCGGTTGGGTTGTAATAGAGTTATTTTATTTATGGAAGAAAAAGTGCTTTGTCTCCCACTGTGGGGCGTGGGACACACGAAAGTGCTGGGGATATTATGGTGGCGGCAAACCATTAGGATAATGCAGCAAAAAACAAAAACAAAAAAAAAACAATAAACAAACGCAAAAGAACAATAAGATGAAAAAGATGGTGAAATATTCACCAACCCAGGCAAATACAGTAGCTATGGCATGCAAAATAAAGCATACAAATCGACAAAAAACCAGAATACAAGCTAGCAAAAAGGGAGAGAAGAAAATGAAAAACAAAAATTGCAGTGAATGGGCACAAGTGCCGTTGGATTATTGAAATCAATAAGGCTTCATCATAATTCTCTTTAAATGCATAATACATAAGAATGAAAGGAAGGGAGTGGAAGAATCTTACTAACAGGAAATCAGACCGACTAATATAAACCAATCAAGCCTTCAGCACAAGATTGACAATCTTTCCAGACTTGCCTTTGTTGAAGTATAATAATAATCAAATTTATTGTTTATGTGCTCTTCTCGAGTTACGGAGAAAGATGAGAAATATAAAGGAAAAAAAAAAAAATGAGGAAAAAATATAAATTCAAGAAATAACAACGACAAAGTAAGAAAACATTAAGCATGCGGCAACAAGGAAGCGTCGTCGCAGTTGAATAGCGAGAAATATATATATATATTATATGCTATATAATGTTATAGAAGTACAACTTCTTACTTGGGTACCCAAGTACCCACTGTTCACGGTTCTTATTATTATAATGTTCTGACCTTGACACTGACTTTAAGAGTTATCTTTATACCTATATCTTTTTTTTTATTATAGTGCTATGTACGTCCGGCTCCTAGAAAGGGTAACTGTACACTAAGCACTGAGCACTTGGCGAAGGAAAGGGAGAAATTATGGGTGGCCTCCCGGGGGGTAGGGGCATACATGTATCTATAAGCACTAAGTGGTCATGGTAGCGCAACGGTAGAGTTACAGTTCCGTTAATCTCCGAGGTTAAGCAGCATTTGGAGCAGCTAGTACTTGGATGGATGACCGTTCAAGTATCACCGCTTCGATTGTGCTGTTTGCTCTTGAAAGTCGATTAACTGTTTCTCTGACGCTTCGTCAACGTGATCATAGGTGTGATTGAATTGGTCCTGATATTTATATACGTATAAACATCTGGTCATAACTTAGCTTTGCACCGATGGTCGAAAAACACTATTCTTGTGTAAAGCAAGTCATGTCTGAGCCTTGAAGCGATGATGAATAATAAAAAATGAAAAAATATACCAGTAATAGTATTTTCGTACTCTGAATATGCTTAGAATATTTCTAGTTGAAACTTTTAGTATACATTTGGGCTTGTACGCTTACAAACTTTGCATGCAGGTATGTATAGAGCTATTTAATTATGTAAAATCATAAGGCAGGTATAATTATATACACTGTGATTAAAGTGCTTGACGATTCAGCTCTCTGAATCTCTGTTATGTAGCTTGAATTTCTTGTAATAATGCCGATGTGAAACTTGCAACATCCTTTATTAGCACGATATGTTTGATTATTTGCCTTCCATGAGAACACATTGTTTTTGAAACTATGACTATAAATGTTTCAAACAATATTCTACAAATTCAGTTCTTTCAAGTACGTTTAAATAATTTTGATGTTTACTTATTATAAATACTTATAATTTTGTCAATCAACCTTATTAAAAAGTTTTTACTTTATTACATGTGTGTGAACACACTGTTTTGAAATAGAAATAAAATCAAAATGATTTATTTGAAAAAATTCAAAGGAAGTGACGCTATTTCTTACAATCAAAACAATAGCCCTACTTTAGATACTGGTAAATGCTCTATCTTAACCATTTTTTATTCATTCTCATTTATATTATTATATACTGCCTTATTGTAATCGCAATATTATTGTAATTCAAACATGTAAATTCTAAATAGTCTTCCTGCCACATCTAGAACTGAGGACTCATCTCCAGGCACATAGAAATTCTTATTTTGCTAGTAATCATAAATTTGTGCTGGGATCACACCTTTCTTCAGGTTCACAACATGTGTGTAATAGAGGTATATTTTTAGAAAATACTGGACATCCTTAAAACTACTCTGCAATAAATTTGGGCATCAGAAGAGTCCACTCAGATTTAAGCAATAACAGTATAGACGAAGCACATGTTTAAAAAAACCCAAGAGAAGACAAACAGTGTGAACTAGAAGATAATGTAGATAAAGGTGTTGCATCTTCAAGTTTAGTATCTAAATCAGAGATTAAGATATATCGTTTATACATCGTTTAAGGATTCTTATCATATTTTCATTAAGTATGAGGAAACATTTAAAATCAACCTTCGATGACTTTTGTCTTCTGGGTGAAATTTAAAAATTTTATTTTTAAATGACAAATTGTAATTTGAATATTTAGATGATTTTACAACTGGTATTATAAATATTTATATTAAAACTATGATTTAATAATAGTTTCTTACGTAATTTTTAATTGTCCATCTCAAAATATAAAAGTTCGGATGATCAGTCGGTGATTTATTCATTATCCAAATAGCAAGAAAGAATTGACATTAACTTTCTCCATAAAATTTTTTTATTCCGTATATTTAAGTTAACCAAGCGAAAAGCACTTTTCTAAAGTTTTTACAAATTTATTAGCTTTCAGTTTAAAAATATTTGAAAAAAATCTATTTACAGTATAATCGAGTAATTTAATACGGGATACATTAGAATACATACCATCACACGTCAACACTTAGCACACGTTTTATTCCTTATAACAGGTTTTCCAGTTAAGAGGGCAATAGAAGATATCAATTTATATTATTAAGTAAAGAATAATGCTTATTAAGTTTGCTGAAATGGGCTAAGGGTCTTTGTACCTTCTTAGCGTACAGGTTTGATGACATTAATTCCAAGAAAAATTCTCAATTAAGATTTATATATGGATAAAATTTGTAATCTTGTCACTTATAATCAATTCGTAAAAGGCCGACAAAAGTGAACATAGATTTTCTAAAAATATAAAGTATATTTTTGTCTGATAAATAATATTTCATGATTTATTTATTACTAATATCTATTAACGATGTTCTAGCCTCTGTATGACTTTGTCGATTGAAAAAATCAGTGATCGTACTTTTTCCGAAACAGCTTCCAGAAGAATATTGCACTGGAAGTCGAAGTGATGTCAGTGCGGAAGGTGCTTTGTATTCGTCTTACAAAAAATTTAGGGCAGATGCAATCTAGACATTGACATTTATTGGTGTTGACACAACTAAGAAACAAACAGTTTGGAATATTTTGATTACAATTACATTAAAAATTTATTTTGAAATTTAAATCAGTTGTGACAAATCGTATGTATTAATTTATTAAGGTAAAAAATAGTGTTTCGAAGATTGTTCTAAAAACTTACTCATCGGAAACAGACACCATTAAATTTGGACAAAAACTGATTAATATTTCTCAGCTGAAAAAATTACTAACATTTTTTTTCAATTTAACAGATTCTAGAAAATTTTGAACTTCTATATCGTGAAAAACATTCCTTGTTACTTAAAAATTGGACTAAGATATCAAATCTAACTTTTTTAAACGCAGAAAAGCATAAAAAAATTCTGATCTCTAAAAATTTGTGAAAGATAAAGTGCTAGTTCCTAAAGACTTGTACTATGCTAAACACAAAATTTGGTATTTAAATAATAAATAAAGTTTGATAACCAAGTAATGACATATACTGCGCTATGAACTCTGCAGTCACGTTATCACAGCCAGACTTATTTGTACTTTACAATTGGAATTTTTGCTCACAATGTACGTTTCAGTATTTAAAAAAAAACTTATACGTCACGAAATTCCAAGGACTTTCACAGTCTTTAATAGTATTTTTTTTTTACACTGGCAGATATTTAAGCAGTTTTTCTTATACTTTTCTACTGTGCTTTTCCAAGTAGGTTTTTAAAACTAAAGGCGGGAAAAAAATTCAAAACAAGAGTTGTTAGATACTTTCATAAGCCGGTAATGTACGTTTTAAGTTTAATAACGTTTATTTTAAAATTTACTGAATAGTTTGAGCTTTATACTTTTATTATCTATAATTTCAGGATTTACACGTGAGAAAACATATGATCACTTTAATACACTTGCAAAATATTTATGATAAGTCTTTTTAATTGACCACTATGCCATACATTATTGTAGGCGGACTACGACATGAACTGACAGCAGTGTATTTAAATATAAGCTCAGCTTACAAGTATTTCGTAAAATCTATTTGCTTCGCTATGGATACGTTATATTAAAACTAATGTAAGCTACTAAAAATAATAAGATCGTAATATTTAAGGCATTACAAAAACATTTCACAGTTATTCGATTCTTATGTCATTGATTTTCTTAATACCCCACCGTTTTTCGTTGTTGTAAAATTTGTGCGAAAAATGAAAGAGCTAGAGAAAAAACTAAAAGTTAAAATAATGGCTTCTCTGAAAAAAGGTTAACAAAATAACAATAAATCGAAGCTCCTCAGTAAATAACATGAAAAATTATAAGGGGATGCCCGTACTTTATTCCATGAATATTTTCGAAATTGTATTGTGCATGTTGATCTTCTTTAATTTTAAAGTTACCATAAAACATCACAAAGTTACTGTTATCTTTTTCTGTAAGTATTAATAAATATTTTTTAAACACGGAATTCTAAAATTTTCAGTATTTATTAAATGATTTTTTTCTATTACTTTCGGACTTTTAGAAAAAAATTTGTATCAAATTACTGATTAAATCGTTATATAACAGTGGTGTCATAAACATAATTAAAATTAAAATGACTTTCAACTCTACAATTCCTTATTAAGTTAAAGAATCATGCCTGTGATTTGATAACTGTCCTAACATTCCACGTAGTTGCGTTTAAAATTTCGTTGATATTTTTGATGACTTTGTTTCATCAAGTCTTATTCCAATGTTGAATGCAGAAATTAAATGAGAATCGAGTAATTCAAGAAATAGATCCGTTATTGAAAAAATTCAAAATATTTTGAATGACAATAAGAACGTGTTTAAGGTAGTTCTTTCCAAATATATTGGTTAATCTAATAAATAGATATACTGTATACATACATCATCCCGTATTAAAAATATCAGAGTAAAATGTGAATGTCTTTGCGTATACTTATCCATACGTAAGAATATACATCTATCTACTTGTATTTATGTGACAATGTGACGTTTCCATATACGCGATACTTACTTAGTTATCCCCCAAAATCAAACGAAGAGCACTTTTTTGATTACTGTTTCTTCAAAACTTTGTGGTAAAAAGTTCATAAAAAAATGTATGTGTTTCTCAACTATCTAAGGTAGTTTTTTAGTAGTTTTCCAATTATTTATTTTTTTTCTAAGAAAGTTCAACACTGTCAACATAACTTTACCCAATTTCCACTGTCAACTTTTGTTACTTGCAGTTATATGAGTTCTGGACACGAAGTTGATCACTTTTGGCAGAATCACCTGTATATATATATACACACACACATATATATATGCATATATATGTATATATATGTATAATTAGGTCAAAAAAATAATTAGGCATTATTATATTTTACAAATATATATTTAAGAGTAATAAAAAAAAAAATTCGTAAAAATGAAGGAAAGATGGAATGTGAAAAAAAAGTATGGTTAACGTCAATACAACCGATTTTATTTTATTCTTAAAAGCAATTACAAAAAAAAATATAACAAGGATTCACACATAATCACTCTTCTTAAATTTCAACCAAAGTTCCTGACTCACAGCAACGATAATTTTTAACCAACAACTACTGAGGGCAGCCCTGAAGTAGATAATCGACTACTTCTGTAGCAGACTGCTGATTCTCAACCATGTGAAGGATCCCTCTGGACTGATTTGAAACCTGAAACAACACTGTACTTATTGAACAAAAGCGATCAGATTTTTAATACATACTTATATGCTTGTAAAAATATACATACCTAAATAACGTGCTGGTCCTTCAAGGAATAACTAGTCAGGGCAACGGTTAGCACGTTCAGAACCAGTATCAGAAACGATCAAGTTGTGATTGGCTCATCAAATGACTTGATCCGGGTATTCATTTCCCGATTGCGGATCAAGTCTTAAGAAACAGCCATCAAAAATTGTCTTCTGGGACAGCAAACATCTACCACCATGTTCCATACTGTTAGGTTAATGTGAAAATATAGACATATAAATGTACATAAATTTTGTTAGACAGAAGAAATATAGTGCCATTCAAACTCTGATGAGGGCACCGTACTGGTGCAAGGATAGTTGGACTATACATGATTACCAGTAGACTCTCCCTCGAAATTCGCATACCAATGTGTACTGCATGGCATATATATACGTAAGTGGATGACGAGAAGAAAATAAATAGAATCTGATAGAAAGGAAATATCAGTATAAACGAATGTAAAAGCATGAAAAAAGCAGAAGTAACAATACCAAGGAAGATAAAATTTACTCATATGATTACATTGCAGGCAGGTCCTTCTAATTCCCATGCCACTACTAGCTGCAGGAGTATGCACTTTTAATTTCATTACAATCCTGACCTCTTAGATTGTTTAGTGTGTTCTGGACTGCCTGGTGCATTTTAAAGTACAAGTAAGAGGGCCAGCAACATAAAATACCAGAGGACCACAAAATCTCCTCTAAACACCCGATCACATCGATACCTTAAAAATAAAACAATAAGAAACGCACTTTGAAAATAAACGTATAATATTGCACCATATGTTTTTATGTGTTTTAGTATAAACAGTTATTTAAATGTTTTAGTTGTCTTATTTTTAAATGCAATAATTCTTTGTAAATGCTGCTTACTGTTTGATAATATTTTCATAGAAACTGTGATATGCTTGTACAAGAGTGATGAGGTACCATACACTAAAATTCCATATTTTTATAGATATATTTATGTACCTATGTTACAAATTATAATCACATTTTTCACTTTTTTTCTGCCCTCTGAGAACGCAGCATACTTGTAGAGCACAGAGTTAATAAAATACAGTATGCGCTATGCCAACGAAATAAATTTTTTTTCTAAACTATTGGGTAACTGAAAAATACCTATTCCTTTATGAATCTTGTTCAAGAATAATTCAATTTCTTCGAAAATATTATAATATAGGATGCAGTACTGACATAGAATGAATGTATTTAACAATTAGGAAAATTAAACATTTCTATATTAGTCCATCCAGAGTCCGATCAGAGAATTGAATCTGATTGCAGCGAACTAGTAGATCACACAATTAAATGAGTATAATAATCTTTATTACATTAACATACATGAATTGTTTAAAATATTGGATCTGAAAAATCTTTTTTTCTTTATATAGATCTACCTGTATTGTAAATCTCAGTGCTGCCACAACAAAACTTGATGAAGAAAAAATACTCCTGAGTTGTCTGCTTCTTCAAACCAAATAAGTTGACTGCTTTTTTAACCCAAATTTGAGCTTGCTCTTTTTCCACTGATTTTCTGAGTTGGCTCTTTATTTTATCGAACTGTCGATGTACACACACTAAAGAAGTATATATGTGTAAAAATGTTACGTAACATTAATATCAAGTAAAACAGTTTTAAAATCTTCTTAAAAAACGTATGAAGAAAGTGTGGGAACATGAAAAAATATGTACTAATAAAGGACAACAACAAAAATGAATTAAGTAGGAGAAATAGGAACAGAGTGCTTAAAACTACCTTTTTTTCTCTAAGTGGATATGATAAAATAAAATACAAATAACGTGACATGAACACTGCTTTACCTCAAGCATGTATGCAAAAAGAAGACGTATGTCAGGTGTGATAGCATCCCGTTCATGGACGTGTCATGAATGGCATGCTTGACGCATTTTATGTGGATATCAAGCCTCTGAAACTGAATAACAACAGGTGAGCCTACAGGATGGCCCGGCACAGGTAGCCAGGGAAGTTCATGGAGTTAGTTGGGTGGATACGGTAGTGGAACAGTGGCCTAAAGTTGCAGTTACGTTGCACTTACGCTACAAGAAAAGAATAGGGCATGTGAGGCAAAAAAAAAGCACGAGATTTTTTTTTACAGATAAGAGAATATAACCAAGAAATTAACATAGTACAACAAAATGAGTGTTCGTATTTCAATTTAAAATGTCACAATATTACTTATAAAGTAAAATCATACAGCTATGGTTACTTGTATAATCATACATTAATTACTGTTTTTCATAATAGAAGGCGTTTGATAAAAATCTTCTCTTAAGATTATTAACTTGTTATTAAAATGTATATGTATATTACATAGATCATGCAAAATCCTTTTTACTATCTCTAAAGCTTTTTTTGAAATTATGAAAACCTCATTTCAAGTCGTTCAAATGACTTTACGCAAATTTAATTATAGCTTCTCATTTGAAATGGCCACTAGATATTATTTTACGAACATTGACAAATTTTTTCTCCTTATTTATAAAAATCAATTTATTAATATCCTTTACGGAAAAAGATTTTCCAGATTCGCTGAAGCAATTTTAAAAATAAATTATAGCAACTTATTATTACTTTTAAAACACTTGCTTATTTACTGATAAAGTTAAACTATTTAAACTTTGCGTCTTTACTTTCCATTTAGGCTTAATCATTGACTTGCATGGGTATGTCCAATTGTATTCTACTTGTCATTAGTTAATATCCCACACAAAAAAGGCTTTTCCAGAATCTCCACATCTATTTTGAAAATAAATTTTATCAACTTATCTTAACTTCTGAAAATTATCAATAGAATTATTTCAATTAAACTTTAACTGTTTGCTTGGTGGTTTGAGAATAATAATTGATTTGCGTGCGTATGTGCAATTGTATTGTACTCACATAAAAATACGTACTTATTCCATGCCAAGCAAGTTAAACCTTTCCTTTTAATTTATACGTGGTTTTCTATTATGGAGCATGAAGTATATTTAAAGAAATAAGAGCCATTAAAAGGAATTTTAGAATGGGAGAAAACAGGAATGAAATTGTTTCGTCCTCCATCACTAGCTTGAGCTTATCAGAGTGGCGTGCTAGTGATGTAGTCATAGATAGAACTTTTTTTTAAATTTAAACTTGTTGCCTCTTATGTAGAGCACAGAGTGGATTCAAAGAATAAATTAAAAAGTTAGGTCATGTTTGTCTGTGGCTAAATTGCTAGCATGCCACAGTAATGACTTCCAGCCAGCGATCGAGGACCAAACGATTTCTTTTTTTTTTTTTTTTCCTATTCCTAAGTTTTTTTTTTAGTGCACTCTGTGCTTTATAAAAAAGGCACTAACTAAGAATTTTAACTCAAGGTCAAAGTTTCTTGGAAGTATTTATTGTTCCATCGAGAATCGCTGGAACATTTTTTAGTGACGCAGCAACTGGGGTCATTGTGAGGCGCTCTCTGGTGAGCGATTTGTGAGGGTGTAAGTTTGATGTGCATGCATAAGGGAAGGGCACTTAGGTGAAAGGGGCCAAGGAGAGATGAACGTGAGACAGCTAGGCTTAACATCAAGACTACGAGAAGGACCATCAGGGTAACTGGTCTGGGGCAATGTTCATGGAGTGGAGTCCACCGATGTGTTACATGACAAGAACGGCCAAGTAGAATCACCAGATCAGCGATCAATATTCTGAGGAGTCTCAGCATCGCAGTCATCTATGCATCTGCTTACTCTGTTTCCAGGAAATTTATTGTTGCGATAGACAATAAACCATGAGGGCTCATTAGGAACGAAACGATACAGCCACGGTGGCATAGGGGTAAAGTTGCAGTTTCGTCAATCTCTGAAGTAAAGCAGCATTTGACGAGCTTAGCACTTAGATGGATGACCGTCTGAGTCTCGCCGTTTCGCCTGTGCTGTTGATGTTTTGAGATACATTGTTAACGTGATCATAAGTGTGACTAAGTATGTCCTAGTTTTTATATGTATAAAAATCTGGTCAACCATGGAAGACATTTACCTTAAATAAAAAAGTCATGTCGTAGCTGTAGAAAGATGATGTATAAATAAAAATAAAAACTTGCATGGCATAGAGTAAGTATGTACGCATGTGTGGCTGTAATGTAATTTCACGTACACTAACGCGCAAATAAATAATTATGCTTAAATCATCGACTAAAGAGTTGGAGTTTGACTTGGTCAACTTTATTAACGTTTTCACATATAATTATTAAAAAATTTTTATTATTAAACTAAGAATACATAGAATAAGAAATATAACTACAGAATATAGTTGCCACGGTGTTGTTAATGTGTTTTAACTCAAATTCATATGGTGTCGGTGTCGCCACTTTCTTTAATATACATATTTTATCTTTCATTTTAAAAGTTATATTAATACTTAGAAAAGTCCGAGTTTTTATATTATTAACAAAACTTTTAGTAAAGTTATTTTTTTACTAATTTCAAATTTTATAGCCTTTTGTATTTTGTGATTCCTACAAGCGTGCAAGAAATTTGTTTATTTTACAATAAGTTCTTTAGGAAATATTATTGATTTAAGAATAACGTTCGAATAATCTCATAGCAACTGCTGTACTTATTAATGTATATTATTTAATCTTCTTATGCGTTTCTAAATCTTCAAACAAAAAAACCTTTTTTTTACAGTTAACATTCAGTTCAAAAACAACCTTTGATAATGTTTTCTATGTACTGTAAATAGTTCACCTTGTGCAGATTTTTTATTTCCTTTATTGTTTATATCCATATTTTTAGTTTGTAATAAAAAATACTTTCTTCCGATATAGTAATGAACGAAAGTGATTTGGCAAGATTGTTAATTTTATTTGGTTCAAACCAGTCTGTTAAAAAACGTTTGCAATCTCTTGATAATTTTGTCCGTTGCATTTTCTTTGAAAATTAATTCTCTATTACTTCTGCAGTGTGCAGTGAGTTTTGAGCTTTGTAACTCTTTCTATAGCTTATTTAATTGATTACAAGACTTGAGTATCAAAAAAAAGTGAGATATATTCAAAGTAAGTCATTGAATTTATATGCAGTTAACTGTTTTTATCTTTAAATTTACATTGTAGCTCCATTTTTATAAATAAACAGATGTATTAGTGTTTAAACCATTACACAGGATGCTTATTATTCAATGTATTATTGATTTTATTAGCTTTCTTTTACAATGGAAAAAAATATATTTTTAAATAAGAACACATCCTTTGACTAGACCTTCATGTTTATACCCTTAATTTCCACTGTTTAAGGTGAGCAAGCAGAGTGCTCAGCAAAAAAATTTTCACTTTTACCTAGATGTTATTGTACAGGGGTTTTTAAAGCGTCACGTACGTTAATAAGTATTTTACTTATTTATATATAAAATTTATGTATGATTGTATATCTGTATAAGATTGAATGATGAAAGTTTTTAACGCTCTTATGTGTTATTAAAAATTTTTTTTCAAAAAAGAAAAAGAATAACAGAAAAACCATTGTCAACAATTATCATTAATCAAGTTTATTATATTTCTGGAGGAGCTCTTCTTGAGGAAAATGCCATCATAGGACAAGGAAAATATAAAAGGATATTTATTAAGTTACTAACCTTATACCAAGGGACAGGGTAGTGAGCACTCTCTCTCAGTCTTAATATTCATCTAGTATATCATAAAAACAAGAGTTTCCTTATATTTTACAAAGATTTATTAAAAACAACTAAATACAATTACGTATTAATCTTAACTGTATCTTTAAGCTAGATTGTACTTATAACTTACATGACTTTTGTATACTAGGTCGTTGAGATAGCTCCTGCCCCAAGATTAAATGTTGAAGTACAAAAAAAAATGACTGAGCATGCTGTTAAATTGGCCAAATATGTAGGATACTCAAACGCAGGAACGGTTGAATTTCTTGTTGATGATTCTGATAACTTTTATTTTATTGAAGTAAATGCTAGATTGCAAGTGGAGCATACAGTAACAGAAGAAATCACTGGGTAAGCATCAATCTTATTATCTTTAAGGTTCATCATATGTAACGCAATTAAAAGTTAATAATTCACATAATTGTAGAGTGGATCTAGTTCAAACGCAAATTCATATTGCTGAGGGCATGACTTTACCTGAACTTGGCATGACCCAAGATAAAATTACCTCTCAAGGATTTGCAATTCAATGTCGTGTTACGACTGAAGATCCTGCAAAAAATTTTCAACCAGACTCTGGTAGGATAGAAGTCTTTCGTTCCGGAGAAGGCATGGGCATTCGCTTAGATGGGGCTTCTGCCTATGCTGGTGCCATAATATCGCCTTATTACGATTCTCTTCTTGTAAAGGTAGGACAATTTTTTTAGTATTCATAACAATTCTCTGGTTTCTGTGATACAATGTACGCAATGGCATTTTTAAATGCACACAAACAGAAATCGTTACTCATTGACCATTCTTGACAATTTTTATTAAAAAAAAAATTTTTCAAAAATTGAGTTTTTAAGCGTAGTGTTCAACAAATTTTTCAATAAACGAAGTAAGAATAGTAATTGTAAGAACCTTTAGCAGCATAGAACTACAGCTTCTCTAACGATTTAATGGCTTAAGTAATTTTAAAAAATATAGGAAACCACGGATCTAAAAATCTCACTTGAAAAAGACTTTTCTAATTCTTTCTCAGTAGTAACACTTAACTTAAATGCTTAAATCACTTGAATGCAATATAAACTCACAATTTCATACTCACATACATATTAATCGATGGCAAAAAAAGTGGAGCTCAGCAGCCTTCATGAAAATGAGCATAGATACCTTAAGAGTTCAGTTGATAAAATGCACAACTGAAGTTTAAAAGAAATTCGCCCAATGCAGAACAAATAGTGCCAGTATGAAAGAGTGAGCACGAAAAGTTTGCCCCCCTGTGTACTGCGTGTAAAATATTCGTAGGTATAGGTACGTACATGTTTTTTTATTGTATTGCTTTAATCAATCAAAATCTTCGATTACTAACATAAACATGGACATAATTATTGAAACAGAGTTCGAGAGTATACCTCATAAAATTAAATTTAATTCTGAAACGCTCAAAAAAGACAAGTCACTTTGTAACAGCAATCATGCTTGTTATGTACAAGAACACAGGAGCAATAGTGTTAGTTTCCAAATTGAGGCTTTAGTAATTCATCAAACATCCGTCTCCTCAAATTTTTTTTTTTTATGTATATTTAAGAGTGAGTTGACCATTTTGTGTGAACAAAATTGACAAGTATATAAAACTTCTTGCCAATGTGTGTCTAATGAAAGCAAAAATTGTAACCTGTCAATATTGTTGTGGATTATTTTAATTATAATAAAAGATTATCAAAGACAAATTTTGAGCAGTCATGGGGCAAACCAACATTAAATTAAATTGGAAAAAAAAATATTCATAAGGGCTATTTTTTTCTAAGTATTTAAACCGATGAAAAAACGGATGTCAAGACATACGAATTTATAGTTAAAGATTTACGTGATTTACCTTGTTCTCTACGTTCAGCCTTAGTTTGAGAACAAAGAGCTCATTCTTTTTATTTTATGAGGTCAGTAATAAGCCATTTAATTGATTCTATATGTCATAAGTATAACATAAGAATTTATGCAGTATCTATGCAAAATTTATTTATTTATACAGAAGTCAATGATGCGTATCAAAGTTCTGAAGTCAACATTAAGTTTTTTAACAAGTTAGTGGAAAAGTTTTATCAATCTCACATTGTCTTAAATAAAACACAGACACTACAGCTGTGCCAGGAAATAAACAATCAGTCAGAAGATCCCAGATGGCACAAAGAAAGAATCCTAAAAACATTAGCATGTAACAAGGCTTATGCTATCAAAATTAGGAGAAAAATAAGTGCTGAACAATCAGCAGTGACTATGATAAACGTAAGCAATATAATCACAGCAGCAATAAAGTATGGTTTGGATCATTAGGGTACTGCTATCAACGAATATCAACAGTCTTATAATGTATGCGTGCTGCAAGTTGATGTTGTTGGTAAAGTTTAACCATGATCTGTACTAGTTTTGATTGCATTGTTGTTGAAGATAAGTACATTGATAGACTAGATGAAATTAAGTATCCAAGCTCTTGTGAAAAGCAATGTATTGTTGATGTTGAAAACCAAATATGTAACGTCAAACGCTTACACTTTAATGGTGACACTGTAGAGTTGAAAGAAAGTTCCAAATATTACACACAGTGTCAGATTCAAATGTATATATCTGGATTAACAGTTTGTAATATGTATGTGTGTTCTCCTGTTGGTAGCTGGAAGGCTGAAGTACACAATAAAAAAAAAACTTGTTACCACGTGTGTAAATTTTTATTTTTATTTTGAGTACAGTTTAAATTTTTTTTATAATAAAATAAGCCATGAATGAAAAAATATCTCAGAAAATAATTTTTTCATGCCAAAAAAAAAAACGTTGAATTTAGTGGTATTGATATGAACAATATTACCAAAAACAAGTTTTTACCTTAAACCTGAAAAGGTTAAATAAACTGTAAGAAGAAGTGTGTTTTAGTATTTAATAAAACAAAAACTATTTATTTATAAGATCGACAATTTTTTTAAATATTTGCATGAGATATCCATATTTTTCCTAATTTTTTAAACGTCCGTATTACTCTGCACTGTTTTTACAATAATTGGTGGCTGTAAATTTAGTAAAATACAACACTTGTGCACTATATTATTAATACACTAAAAAAAATGACTCGGTATCTTTTGAAATATTTTACAATTTAATTATCTGCATACGTCTCTTGTATTTCTTACTTGCTGAACTCAGGTGCTCTTAAAAGAAGAGGCATGATAATAACAACAACGTTATTTCCGTTCACATCTTATTTTGTTTTAATCTCGGGAAAGCCTTTATCAACTAATACATCACCTTTACTTTCTAAAAAGTCTAGTAGTCCACTATTAACTGTGATTTGTAAATCACCTTTCTACCTTCCGCACATGGAGACTTGAAAGTGAATAATCCACTAGGAGCACATCCAATCAGAATTTTAGCTGTTATTATGTGGTTAGAATAAGAATAAGTGAAGACTTGCTTAATAATTCTAGGTGGCACATCAACAGGGAACTTGGTACAATTAATTATCACCCAAGTTCTCGCATAGTTTGGCTTACAATACTCATGCCCGGTGTTGTATATGACATCTTTATTCAACCACTTTATTTACTGTCGCAGAGTTCCTGCCAGATACACTAAGGTCTCAGTGAAAATTCGAAATAGTGTTGTACAATGCAGCTGAAATATTACAGCCAATGCTAAACAACTGAGACCATTTTCTAACTTTCATATTAAATGTTAGATGATTATTGTCTCTGGATACGGGACACTTATCAGACTCATTAAAAAAATTGGCAAGTAATTTGGATAAAGCAAATGTTCAACCGGTTCGTGCTGTCTGTTGATCATTATTTGAACTAGAATTCATTCCAAAGAAGCCACTAGTCTTACCTGAAAAATTATATGTATCACATGCAATACCCTTGTCTTCAAAAGTTATGTCTGCACATTGTTTGTCTTTAGTTTTCTTTCTGTTGGGTACAGTAATTCAAAACACATCACCAAGAATTTCAGGTTGGATTTGGACATCATTAATAGTATTATAAACATATGAGTTTCACATAAAAGTATTCGATGGTCTATTGTCAACCAGTAAGAAATTTTCTTAAGCTTCTTGAGCAAATACTTTTTCACGGGATGATATGATTTGTCATGTACACTTGCATTAACTTTCATTTATTATATCAGTTGTAATACAGTTTTCTGTTGTTAAACTATTATGATTCCCACAATTACGACGTTGCATGAATTTTTTATGTCACTTTACAGCTTTTTCTACATTTCTTTCTTTCTGTTAATATAAGAAAATATTGTGAGAATATAACTTGGACTGCGTTCAATTTTAAATTTTGCATTTCCAATAAAATGGGCACTGTAGATATAATCTTTTGGACTTGGATTCCATGCTGACCCATGAGGCCTACAATGACACCATCATACTCAATATACAGGGCATATTATAAATACGTTCTTATAATGTCGCGTTAAATTTACTTATCTTTGTCTCCAAACTGCTGCGATCCCATTAAACCTTTGTTTTTTTCTGTGCCCAATAGTTGGAAACCTACAAAAGTAATTTTGTGGGCTGCTTTTTTGGTACTTCGGTAGGATACAACACAGAACTAAGTGAAAGGTATATTTGTATTTTTGTTGACTCAAGAAATATGAGCTCCTCTGTTATTATTGGAATGCAAAGTGTTTTGGGCATGCAAATGTTCCAAATAAGTTGCAATATATGAGGTGATATGCCACTTATTATTTATATGTACAAAAAAATATTCATACGTTAACAAGTATCTACAACTTCACACTTTATCATATAATCTAATAATTATTTCTTATATCTACGGGTAGGCTGATAATGTTTACAGGGATCAAAGTACAACAGATTCCCGATGTTGCGCACCACTATCGATTCTTTTATCTTCTTCTTTCAGCTACACTAGGCCAATAAATCACTGCTTACGCGCTCAGACGTAAAAAAACAGTGCTCTTATTTTTAGCCAAAAAAGAGCACAGCTAGAGCTTGAATTAAAAAGAGCAGAGCTTACACGCTCAGATAATAATAAGCATTCAAATGAACAGAAGCACGACTCAAGCGTTCAAGAAAAAAAAACGCGAATTATCAGATCTGAACAAAAAGAAACGCAGCTCGTACGTTTGAATACAATCAATCATGACTCGTCACATTCAGATGAAAAGAAGTACAGCTGTGATTGACACAAAATTCAGGTGCAATTCAAACGCGAAAGAAATGCAATTTATAAAAGAGCCTAATATTCTCAATCAGCAACAAACACTATATTCTGCTATAAAATGAAGAAAAACGTGACGTGTTTACAATATTTTTTGTTACTGTATTATAAGATATAACAATCATTTTTTTCTTCTAGAGAGAACACTGAATCTACTTTTAAACTTACTAATAACCTATTTTAATGCAGATTAGGTACAACTTACATAAAGTTGAAATACGATTTTTCGTTGAAAAAGAAAATGTGCCTTAGCTGGCTAAGTATAAGTAATTAGAACCTCGACTATCTTTAGTATTATTTAGTCATAAATTTTACTCTGAGGTAAGCAAACTTCGACAGTAATAAATACAACTGGTTTTTGATACTATTTATAAAATATGCTTTTAGATGAGCAAACATTGGTGATTAGGTATCAAAATATTTTTTAGTATTATTTATTAATAAAGTGTGCCTTAGGTAAGCAGGCTTCAGCAATGAAAATCCCAACTATTTTTTAGTTTAATTAATGGATAAACTATTCTTCGGGCAAGCAAGCATCAGTAATTTGCAATGCAACTGTCCTTGGTACGAGTTAATAATTAAATGTATCCTGTGACAGCTAAGCATCGGTGATTAGAAATTCGAAAAATTTTTGGAAATTTTTATCAATTAATTTTATCCTTCTGTAGCAAGAATAAGTTATTTAAAACCCAATTTATTTTAAGTATTATAATAATTAATTAAATGTGCAATAGGTGAGAAAGCATAAGCACAAACACAACTCTGTATACGGATACATCCAAACAAATAAATATGTCTTCCAATCTCATTGGTCATTTGAATTTTAAAACAACCAATAGAATTAATTTGATCTTCTTGTCTACTCGTTTTTGTGTACTTTTCAGAGGTTTCAAATTCAAACACCAGGTAGGACGCTATTACTTGGTCATCTGGATAGTTAACCTACAAACTGTTTCTTTGGTGAGCAGGCATCGATGATTTATAACTCGACTGCTTTAAGCATTAATTAATGATTAATTTTGCTCTAGGGAAGGCAAGCATTGGCGTAAAGAAATTAACCTGTTTTTTAAGTACTTTTTATTAATGAAAGTTGG
Organism: Copidosoma floridanum; assembly: GCF_036245765.1. NCBI lineage: Eukaryota > Metazoa > Arthropoda > Insecta > Hymenoptera > Encyrtidae > Copidosoma > Copidosoma floridanum. Next base: position 528,425 of record NW_028321895.1, read on the forward strand.
CCATAGGCATTCAAGTATCGGTGATGAGAAACTCAATACATTTTTAGTACTGTTCATTAATTAAATGTGTTTTCGGTGGGCAAGCATTATAGATTAGAAGCTAGACTATTTTGAGAACCATTTAATAACAAATTTTGCCTTTAGGTAAACAAGTATGGCAATGGAAAATGTAACTGTTTTTTAGTATTACTTATTTATAAATTTTTAATTTAAGTGAGTAAGCATTAGCATTTAGAAACCCTACTGTTTTCTAACATTATTCGTTAATAAATTGCTTTTTTAGGTAAGCTAGCCTTGCTGATAAGCAGCCTAACTGTTTTTTTAGTGAAAGTTTGTTAACAAATATATTTTTTGGTGAGAAAGCATATTTTTCATCAAAACGTGCCTTTAAACAAGCAAGTATCTGCAAACAAAACTTGGATGAAAAGCCTTTGCACGTGTTTATGTAGATCGAAAATATTTTGTAATAGCTTGCCAATAATTTTGGTCGTTTGACACTTGTTAAAATATAGCAAGAACAAGAATGACTTTTATCAATACTTTTTTTAGAACACTTTTCTTTCTAATTCATGCTACATTTTGTAAAGCTATATAATTGTATTGCGTTAATACAAAATGATTTATTTGATATCTTTAGTGTGAAATTAAATTATGATCAAAATTATGTTACAACAATAATGTTTAGAATTTTTTCGAATAATTACATATATTTCTTACCAATAAGTTTTAAACAACTTTTGTAGATATTTTGTTATATTATAAGGAATTCTAAATTTATTAATGATTAAATATGAGTTTCAAGAAAATTGAAATATTTTGACTACCATGGACAGTCCATTGGTGGCATGTACGTAAAATAATAAGTGTATTTTATGCTTTGTTTGACAGAAGTAGTGTGTCTGATTATTCTTGAAACATGAGTAGCGTATACAATTCTTCGTGAGGAGTAAGCAGAGTGTACGATTCTTCGTAAAAACAAAATGATCTGTACACCTTTTTCTTTGCTAGTTGTGGTGTGTACCATTCTCAGTGGGGACAAAATTTTGTTTATGATTCTTCATAGGCACTTTGAGAACAGAGGGACATGTATGCTTCCTTGTTGGATAAAAGTAGTGTTTACGGCTATTTGTGGGGATAGAGTGGTGTGTACGATTCTTCGTGGGTAACGAGTGGCTTGTTCGGTCCTAAGTCAGATATTCTAACGGGTATGCGTTTTCGTAGAAAGCATCGATTCATTGTTTTCTCAATGTTTAGTTAAGAATGGTCTATTCTTGTATTTTGGCGCTAGTAGGGCTGTCCTTGGTACTGGGATCACGAGACAGTATACTAGATATTTATTTTACGCACAGTTGAGAGATTATTTTTTATTATCGTCTAAGTTACCATACTGTCTCTCCGCTTTTGCACCTCAGTTGCTCGGTGCCCGCAGGATCACGATGAACCGACAGCACGCTCGCTCTCTGCTTGACAAGATGTTAGCCTAGACGCACCGTGCTCACGCAAAAGCATTTATAGCAAAGTCCTATAGCTTTTTTTATTGCGTCTTACTCCAGGTCCTCCCTCGCACTTCACTGACATGCACACCTCGCCAAACTTGCTCAGAACAGCTCTGCAACATTGGTTAGCTGTATACGTTCCTTTTTTTTAATAATTCTTGAAACTCAACAAAGCTTTAATATGCTCTCTTTTGATTTGCATTCACGTTATCTACCAATGCATGTTTATACGTTGAATATTAAATCTTTAAATTTAAACTAATTTTACTATAAAATGAGAGTTATTTTGAAAATTTTAATTCGTTTTCTTATGTCATGGTAGTGCAAATTAATCTACTACCTGAACAAAGAGACAAGTAATAAATATTTGTGATTTGAAATGACCATATAGGCACATGCTCGCTTTTGTAGTGTTCTGCGAATCACTTTTGTATCGTTTTTCGATTACTTTTACATTGTCTGTCGATCATAGTCCTAATACATCATTTTTTCCTCACTTTTCGATCGTAGTCATAGTAAACCTTTCGTAATATGTTGGGGCAGCGCAGATTGTATCTACTGCTCAAATGCATACTCCGGCTTATTTGCAGTGTGCCACGGTAGTTCAGTTCAAACTCTTGATGCATGCCCATACAAAATCGTCATACTTTTGTATAGTTAGTGATTGCATAGGCACTTCCATCTACGTTGGGTGTGTGCTGTGAGTCACGTTTGCGAATTCCTTTGATCGTAATCATCGTCAATCTTTCAATAGATGCCATGGTAGTGCTGGTAAAACTCTTGCCCCCATACCTATAAAAAATCGTTATTTTTTTGTACAGTTTATAATAGGGTGGTACTTTCAACCACGTTGGCTGTGTGCTGCGAACCACGCTTGCAATTTTCTTTGATCGTAGTCATCGTAAATCTACAAATGTGTGCTGCAGTAGTGCAGTATGAAACTCTTGCTTACACACCCACACGGATTCTCCACACATTTGTGTAATCCAGTGATCTCATGGATGCTTCTATTTGTGTTGGCTGCGTGCTGATAATTACTTTTGCATTCTATCTTCGATTTTGATTATTATACATTTATCAACTGTTCTGTACCGCAGAAGCTTAGCTTCAGGGTCCTGCTCTTGCACTGTATGAATGCTTATTCAAATTGCTTTTTATTTTGTTGCATGCTATAGCAGCTTAGCTATCAAAGCTGTAAAAGCTCATTCTTTTACAAGCATAAACGAGAGGAGTAGCTTAAATTTTGTCTTCGTTTCGTTTGCTTGTCTTCAGCAGTACTCATCATGCACGGCCGTCTAATGTATACCTGTTTGTATTGCCTTAATAACAACTGCATAATCGTTTTTTTTTTGTGAATTATGAAAGCCATTAAAAACATTTAGATGAATAAATCAAGCAAGAAGTACAACAGTGGTTCAATTAAACTATGTCAGCTCATTGAAAAAGTATCAACTCCAAGCTACGGTTCCTAATAGTGTGCAGTTTGCTCATACCCTGTGTATTTACATGCAAGTCAGTTGATCAACAAACAACCAGAGTTTTTTGAAGTCTTTACAACATGGCAATTTTATTAATCAAATTTTGCTAAACTTATTAATTTATTTTGCACGATTTTTGAATTGATTCAACTGGAACTAATTTGCTATAGAGACAAGTAGTATATTTACTTAATTTTACATTTGCTGATTATATTCAAAAATTTCAATTTATTCAAGAAAATGTAGTAGATTTTAAACACAGTATGTGGCTGCTCACAATCAATAGAAAATTTTAATGCTCAAAATAGTCGTGTTTACATACAATTTATTATTAATCTCGAATAATTTTTTTTGCGATTTTTGACTTTAAGTTAGACAACAACGATTATCAAAATTTGAAAAGCAAAATCATAAATGAAATCTCTTGGTTAGTTTCTGTTTAAGATATTCTGGTAATGATGAAATAGAAGATTGTAATGCTTTTAAATGGATCTCGTTGGAAGCACGATTACTTTTGCTCAAGGCTTGTTAAGCAGAAAAGAGAACTTTGTCGTTTTTTATGGTTACAAAAAAAGTTACACATTACTGAACTCGGAAACAGTTCAACCAAAGGAAATCCAAAGTACTACGTGAATATTGGCATTCTAAATCTGACTGACCGCTAAGGCTCATTTGTACCTAATAACAGGGCTCAAAGCTTAGCAACACCAGTTGTTAATACTTTACTACTTCGAATTACTGATGTCAACAATTGCTGTAATAGTAACTATTATTTAAATTAATTTTAGTATCCAAGCAGCCTCTTTAATTATAGAAATATTTTAATATCAGTTTATACACAGGTCAATTGTTACTATAGAGTTACACTTCATATAGTTCTGCACTCAACTTTGTCTCAATTACATTTTATTGTAGCGTGATCTAAGAGATCTAGTAAATTCTTATGAATTCAATTGGGAGAAGGAGAATATGCTATTTTGTTGAGCTTTACTGAAAAACCGATAAACAAACAGACTTGAATACACTAAAAATATTCATCGTCAAGTCTTGAAACCTAGCTTCAATTAGATTAATAGCAACACGTAAAAATTTTTAAATTGTACTTTTGTTTGAATTCAAACCTAATCTTAAGTGTTGAACATTATTACAATAAATTTAAAAAATTGATAAGGGCTTATAATGAATGAGTGCACTAAATTTCGTTTTCTTTTTTTCATATGTAAATTAAATTTTCGCTTAAAGATATTTTTAATAGTTGCTGACTGAGATTCAGCAAGGTTCACACCTCTGCAAATAAAGAAATGGTACATCACTATGGTCAAGTCTTGGTCAGTAGATCGACCAAAATGTCACTAAATAAAAACTCTAGAAGGAAAAGGTAATTTTTATGTCAAATAATACAGTAAGCATAACAAGCAGTAGAAACATAATTTTTTTTCAATTTTACAGCACATCCTTTTATTCTTTATAGACTAAAGATATAAAGTTTGTAGTTTAATTTAAATTTACTTACGTGTCAAATCACATTTAAATCTTTCGTGTAAGCCTATGGTTTATTTTTTAATTCCAAGTGTACTCAATCTACACTGATAGAGTGCATTTTCTTTTTTAACTATATCTTGGTCTCACATCTAAAGATTAAAGGATTTATATTAGCAAGTTTAATGTTATTTTTTCGTGTAAAATTAAGCTACAGCACCAAATTGCAAGCAACTACTTCATCGCTGGAGATCCAATGATTGCTTTAAGTCACAAGCTAGCTTTCAGTTTATTCTATATCTTAATGTATCAAGTTAAGATTACCCATAATTAAAAAGAATTTAAATACAACTGGTAAGTCCATTATAATAACTTTAAAACCTCTTAGTGCAAAGTGCGTCTAACCTTAATACTAGCGTATGAGCTAATTTGTTCAGATTCACAATTTTACATTATCACTAAGTAGTTTTTGACCTTACACTGTATCATATGATAAATTTTATTACTTTTTGAAAAATGTGTTCTGAAAAGTACAAGAATTAATTGGTTACAGTGGTATAGATATATGTATATTGAGAAAGGAAAAATGATTCTACAGCTCAATATAAGATGGAATATGACCAGGTTGTGACCCTGGAAAAGTAGCCATTACGCAACTTTATTAAGATTAGGAAGACTACAAATCCTTATATTGAGAAATCTAGCAATAACAAAAAAAGATGTTCTAGATTTATTGACATCTGCTAGGTTCAAACGTGATACTACTTTTTTTTTATTTCAAAAACTTGATCAAATTCCAAATCATAATTTATGACCAGCAGCAATAATTACATTCCTAGTGATAAGGTAATTTTTGACTGGTTAGTACAGTTGCTTAATTTAACATTAGAAGAATAATTGAGACTTGGTGAACTTAAATTACAACAGTAAACTCGTTTGCCTTTAAGACATAATGTACAATATGTTTAAGAGGAAGTTGTGATCATTTAATAAAATACGTATGTATGTGTATGCGCGTGCGCGGGCGCGTGTGTGTGTGGGTGACATAATTGTCCACATAATTTTCCATTAGTAAGAATCCATATCTATGTGTGTATATAAATTTGTAAATTTAATAGTATCTCTACTGGTCTGATCCTAACGTTTCAGACCGTTTAGTTTTCTTACAACTAGAGGCACTATCACGAGCAACCTACCCTCCACTGACCAATAAGCCATACCATTTACGCTTGAGTCACATTAGTGCCGCTTATCAAGCACGTGCACATGACTTCTTTTCCAAGAGGCATTACCTAATTGCACCGAGCACACACTGTTGACGCTTTAAGTCAATCGAATTATTGGCTATCATACGCGGAACAACTGCCACAAATTTTGCCATGGTTGATAGTAAAGGAAAGGAAAACGAAATAAACTCCAAGAACAATTTTCTACTCATGGAACGAAATTGACTTTATTTGTTTACCTTTCGAAAGGCCTCGAATAATATAGTTGCCTGACCGCTCGCAAAACACACACCTTTTATCTCTTCTTAGTAAATTTACAAAATACCTGCGCTGTGTTACTAATCTTTCTTGCAGATGTTGAGGTGAGACAAAGGCCTTGATTTGACGAAGAAAAAATTATGTATTTGTCGGTGCCTCCAAAAGACTGCTCGTTGCTGATGAAGTTCACGGCAATTGATAAGTTGTAGTTTTGTCGCTCTCTCGAATCTCCAAGTTTGAAGAAGAGTCAACTCCGTGGCTTCCCAATTGCTTGCTCCGGCCGAACAGAACAGAAAAACTGAACTCGAATACGCTTTGCACCATCGACTACCTCAAGAAATTTTCCCCCACGCATAAGGAAAAGCGAGCTATCCTTGTCTAGTTAATACCTAACAACACACAGACTCACACGGAGAGAGCACACCTACTACTTAAATTACAACTTTACTCTCTACTCTTACATCTCTCTCTCTCTCTCTTTCTTATACATCTGAACACACACTTTGGAACGTACATCTCAAGCTTAGGGATTTACCATAGCCAGGAACGTGCGTGCGTATGCGTGACATTATAATTTCGTCACAATATTTCCTCTTCAACTGCAACTACTCTATCGTAGGTTAGAGAATCGTCTAAGCCACTATCCAACAAAAAAAAGCACTTTAGCAATTACTATTCTGCAGATTTATACAAAATCAAAAGTTTTAAAAGTTTAAATAAAACGACTACTATCTTTTCTTAATGTCTTCTAGTCGTCCTTTGGAAGTGCGACTCTCAAAATCTAATTCTTTAAGTAAAAAGAAGGTTCTTTGTTGCTCTTTAAAGCTAAACGACTTCCCTTCTCTGTGCAGCCATTTTTGCATTACTCCATGGCTCAGAATTAAAATAGCGAGATATTCTTTGACTAAAAGCTTTTGGTTCAAGAGATAGATGCCATGTCGTCCATAGTTATGAAAAAACTTTGCCATGATCAAGCTTTGGCACAATAATTAACTATGCCCCGTCTGCAAACCGTTAAGGCAAATGCTTAGAACCACCAGTAAATTGATCCTCTTATCAGTCAGGATAATCTTCAGCCACCGAAACATCATCCCCACTGCCTAGCACCAGGTTCTCTACAAGTCAAGTGACGTCTGGGCTTCCCTACTCTCTACTAGTCGGAGAATAAGGTGGCTATATATCTTGCTATTCTTGAGCCCTCAACTGTCACTCAACTCGGGGCTTTTCTAAGCTCTTGGTAGGACTGCAAGGTAAACTTGACTTCTTTCCTCTCGAAATGACTAAGTACATAACTGCTGACCACGATAACGCTGTCAATAAGAGCGAAAGCGCTTTTGCGATCTCCACTCTATCATCCCAGGCTCTTCCATGGAAAAATTCTGTACAAGCTAATTTTTAACGAGTGGATCTATCATCTGTAGACGAAAAATAAGCGAACCTGCTTCTGAAAATTCCTTATTTTACTTAATTCCTATAATAGTTTTAGCCCAATGGAATCCCTGACATTTTGCTTTTACCTGAGCTCGCTGGAAAGAATCTTCACTTGGCCCTAGACAAGGGTTGATTGCAAAAACAAGCTTATCTTTGGTGCTACAGTTCCCATCTTTCTTTTCATCGGTTCTCATAATTTGGTTAATTCCGTATACATAAGTACATGTGTAGCAACTTCTATGCAGACTTGTACCTACAACCACCATTAGCCACTTCGATAATTTGTACAGCTATTATATGCCACTACACGAAATCTTACTTAGTGTGCGTGAGGTGTAATTGTTTACCCAAAAAAAAAATTTTTTTTTTCTTATTCGCTAAGCTCTACCTCTAACGCAACCAATTGTTTTCACTAACGTAGTAAAACTTTACCGTTCACGTATCATTAACACATAAAACTTTTATTGGCTGATATTTTATATTGTTTTTAGTGATCTAGTACATGTTTTGTACTTACGCACAAACAAATAGCATGACTGTCAAAAAAGGATATCTGGATGGTAATTGTTTGTAAGCAAATTCACAAAAGAACGGTGACTAGACCTTCATTGGAATCGTATACTCGTTACACCAAGCCAATCTGCCGTTGTCTTTAAACAAAGTAGTAATAAAAATGTTTGATTCTAAAGTAAAGAAATTGATTTGAAATAAGATCCTCTTTCCTAATTCTCAGATTTTTTTGGTAATCAATTACATAATTTTTAGTTACACCTGTTTGATGATAGGAAGGGTAATCGTAACAGTGTTTCCACTCTTCAGTTAGTGGAGCAGTCTAAAATGTGAGTACCAGATCAGTGGAGGCACTGGTACGACTTTCTGGTTAAACTATTGTGCCAATAAGGGTTAAGGGACAACTAAATAATTAAACGAAGGCGCTGGTGCACAATTAGCCATTAAGTAATCGTTGACAAACAGAAAGCGATTGGTCAAGGGTTATTGGTAGGGACTTTTACAAGGTATCGCGTAGAAAGAAGTAGCTGGGTTAGTCAACAAAAGATTAAAGTCTTGCTTGTGTAATTTTGAGTTTTTCTTGACTGACTCGATTAAAAAGAGCTCTGCACATCACTAAAAAAAATTTTTGTGTGGCTCGTAACCTTCGCTTTTTTTGACTGTTCTATTGACTAGGAAAAGGATAACTGGATCTTGGCTGGCTGATTATAATCATATAGCTGCAAGGGATGGGAGAAGACTGGGGCCAAAGCCAACTTCCAATACCAGGAGTCCCAAAATACCAGAAGGTCGTAAGAATGTGGGTAAGTATGGTTTGTTTGCCTATGCAGTAGTTGTAGTATGCACAAGATGCATGAGACAATGAAGGCGTCGGGATTGTGGGCTAATAAATCCCTCACCCCAAGTTAGTGGCTTATTTTGCCCAGGGGTAAGGGGTTACGTGACACATGGCTAGCGCTAACTTGGGTCATAAAGTGTAGTTGGTGCCCTTTTTGAACAAAGTAAGTAGTAGCTGAAAGTTTGTGGTTAGAAGCTTTAAGGTTAACGGATAGTGGCTTTTCAGGAGTACCAAAGTGGCTCCTTAGAGGAATTTTAGTGGCTCATCCAAGGTGAGCCAGTAGCATTTATTAGTAAAAGAAATGTATAGCTATGTAGGCCACTTTGAGCTATGGCGCTGTGTTACGATGGTCATACCACAGATGCTGGAGCTGCAGAGCTGTATTCATAAAGTTGTTCTCAGGGTTAATGTGTATGAGTACCAAGCTGGCTGGGTACAAGGTTACAGAATGGCTTATTTATATGCAATTGACACAATGGCATGTTCTTAGTATGCTCAGTTTAAGGTGAGACGAAATTTGCAAACTAGACTGCAGTAGTTATAGTCCTAGTGGGACCGAAGAAAATACTTATGCAGCTAAAAAGCAATGCATTCAAAAGAATGTATTGACTCATAGTAGCTTCTTTAAAAAATGATACAGAAAAAAAAGAGAAGAATCTTTAGAAACATGCAGTAAAGAGAAAAAAAGCAGTTAGGGCATCTCTCCTCTCTGATGAATAAGTAACGGCCCAGGAAATTGATAAGAAATTTCAAGGCATAGTCAGTAGCTGAGATAAATACAAGAACGTAAAGTTGAGAAGTCTGTGTTATATGTTTCTGAGGATGTGAATGTGGACATAAGAATTCTAAAGCCTAGTCAACAGTTCGTAATAATGCGGGGTAGTAAATTTGAGGAGTCTATGTTTGAGTTGCGTGAGGTTCAAGACGTTAAAGTAGGAGTTCTAGAACTTAGTCAGCAAAGTAAACAAATGTGGACAGTGAAGCTTGAAAATATTTGTTTGCATTTGGTAAGGGTTACCTGTGGAGAAAAAAAATTATTGAACTAGTGGGGAAAAGGAAAATTTCTTCAAGGAAAAACCAATGTAAGAGATTAACTGCTATCTTGATATTCTTTCTAGAAATATATCCAGCGTTCTATTATTCTGGGATGACGCTGCTGTACCTGAACAATTGAGAAAACTGGCTGTCAACTTTAGAGAAGATGATAGCACGAAGTTGGCCCAAAGGATTTCCGTACTTCCCGTCAGAATAAGAGAGAGACGCTGTTTATTTAATTACTTCGTTGATTCTCGTAGAGGAAGAAGTTCTTCCAAGTAATACAAAGCCAATTCCTTTTTCCGTAGTACTAGACAATGAAAAGATTGAATCCAAGGGAGAACTGCACATGAATCCTTGAGATATAATCGAAGTGACATACCTGGTGGAAGTTTACTTGTCGGAATATTTTATACTGATGGCGGATTGGCTGGAAAAAAGGACTGAGAGCGTTGCTTCTATCCTTCAGGAACAGCTGGACAAATGTCTTGTGTCCCCTTCAGTTCCTAAGTGTAAGCTTGAGACTGGCATAGAAGGGCTTTCAAATGATCTGATAGTCATAGGTGCGGATGGGAAGAGGATTTTGGTGCATTCTTCTTATCTGGAATTAGCAGTGCTTGAGGACCAAAGGTGAGAGAGGTGAGAAATGTGGAACGAAGACCAACCCGTTTTTACAGTTAATCTTATTCTATGGCCAAGTTAACGTTCTAGTTGGCGAGGATGCTGGGGGTTTAACTAGGTTGAGGCCAGTGTAGAAATAAAACTGGATGAGAGGTTTTTAGAAGCGGGTTTGCCAACACATCGATCAAAAAGGGCAGATTCACTGGTTAAAAATTTACCAGTGCTAAATTATCTCACGAAAACGCCATTCTTAGGATATGAGATGATCAAACGGAGATTACAGAAGCGTCGTTGCTCCCATTTCCTGCGTAGGTGGTCACGTAGAGAGAGTGAGTCGTTTCAAGAGGGAAGAAATCAGTAGTATACTATATCGGGACCTATGTTATCCACTACCTGTACGAGTAAAATAGCTTCATAACTGTCTAACTGTCTTGACACGACCAAGACCCCTAGTGGCTGACTGGTGTGGAACAAGCCACTTAACAGTGTGGTAGCAGGTTTTAAGTTGTCTTTGAATTATTTAGCCACTGTTGGTCCTGCCAGTGAGATCTTAGCTCCAAAGTCGATCATCGCATCATATTATTTACCTCCTAAATAGATACGAGTAAATAGTCTTACCTTTGACGGACTCACCTTTAATGAGCCACTAAAACACGCCTCAAGAAGCTACTACACTGCTACTCAGAAGCCACTACTCGTTAGCTATAGATCTACGAACCACAAACCCGCATACACTACCCACTTTCCACTTTGCTTGAAGAGAGCACGAAGTTTGCATCGCTACCCGAGTCCCAGCTAGTCATCGCAAAGCCATTAATACATAGCTGAGAAACATCTTACATGGAGCGAGTTTTCTTGCAACCCTTGCAGCCATCTGGTCACGCTTGGCCAGCTAAGACCCAATACCACTTTTTCCAGTCTATGAAACATGAAAAAAAGCTAAAGTTCCAAGCCATACCAAAAATTTCCTTAATAATGTGCAGAGCTCTTTTCAATCGTGTCAGCCAAAGAAAATTAAATATCATTCAAAAAATATTTAAATCTTTTGCTTACTAACCTATCTACTTTTGCCTGTTTAATATTTTGTAAAAATCTCTACAACGACCATTAATTAGGCACCTACCATCGATCAACGATTGCTGATTGGCTGATTATACACCAGCACCCACTTTTATTATTTAATCAACCTTCAACCCAAATTAGTATAATGGTTTGACCAGAAAATTGTACATGTTCCTCTACTGTCTGCTCCAAACATTTCAGACCATTCCACTCTTTCAAAAGTGGAGGCAAGGTCACGAGCAACCTAACCACTACAGACTAACAAGCAATACCTCTTAGGCTTCATCTTTCACATTTACTGAGAGGCAAGCCACACATAACCTTTTTAAATCTATTAGCAGAGAACTGTCTCCATGAACATGTCCATTACTGGAGAATCTGAAATGTCTGAGATTATCTTTGTAGATAAGATGCTACACTTGCTTAACAGATCTGTAAAACCTTTAAACTACTATCATTTTGATAAGAAAAAAAGGCTAACACTCTCTTAACTTCTGACTCACAATCCCAATGTCCATAAGCCTTAAGAAAAGATCCAATCTTAAAGAAATCAATTGCCTACTATAAGCTATCCAGAACGATTTTCTGCTCCATTCAACATCATCATCTAACTTTCCTTATTTTTTAACTTCTCCAGCCTTGTGAGTCTTGAATCTTAAAGAAACTAATTTTTCACCATTAGCTATCCAGAAACATTTTCTGCTCTATTCAAGATTATCATCCAACATCCCTTATCCTCTAACGTCTTTGACTTTGTAAAAAAACCTCTCCCTATTGACATATCCGGAAAACTCTTTTTTTTCCTGACAAGTCCTTTAATCTCTTTAATCAATCAGAATATAATAAAGTATTAGCCATAATTTATCGCAAAGATGGAGTCAGCAGTCTCTTAAAACACCCAGACTTAAAATCGAATAATCTAGAAGCTTTTGTTTTCTCCTCCTTTATTAACAAAAAATTAGTCATAAGAAGAGCCTTAACAGATATCATTGATAAAGATATTTCCCCTAAACTCGAGTAATTTTGCACTGTCATTAAATAAAAAATTATCAGTGATAGAAAATTTTACCACAGGCACACACCCAAGTAGAACACCAGCTGAAATTTACAAACTAACAACTCCTCTGCATACGTCTCTACTGTTACCATTCTCATCACTTACAAAGGTGAGGTCTAACCTCAATACAACCTTCTATATTGTGTCGTTTACCTCACTGACCTATACATACTAAACATCCGTTTACGTACGGCTTGTTTTAAGCATGGGCATTTTAAACTTCTCTGCAAATCTTAACCGAGATTTATACTATGGCCCTCCAGTAGACACGTGCACCAGCTTGGACGGGAAAAGCAAAACAGGATATCACTCAGCAAAGTATGCAAAGAACTAAAAGAAAGAACCTTCAAAAGAACCAGAACCTCTGACTTTTCCATCATTAATGCTTACCCTTCTCCTCTAGAAGTACAGAATTTTACTCAAAATCACACATCACTCTTCTGTCAACCTAAGTCACCCCGTCCCTACTTCTCTTAGGTTCTCAATCTTCTAAGCCACTTAAATCAAACAAACCTACCTTTTCTTTATCTAAGTGCCAGAAATTTGGTTACAGCAGTGATTACCCTGGTATTTTTCTTCCTCCAAACGGTCACTTTTCTTTTTCTTATCCCTCTGTCCTCCCAAATTATTCCCAACTTCAGCCACAAAAAACATCCATACAACGCCAAAACTCAAACCTCATATCTCCTAATCTAAGTTAAAAAAAGAGATTATACAATCACTAAGTTAAGGTCTCCAAATACTCTTTCCCTCTAGAACATCTCGAATGTCTCTGCTACTTAACAAACACACCAATCCAGTACTTTAGAAGCATGACAAGAATTCTTATTAACTCCTGAACTGTCAGCTCAATTAACCCACTGGCTGTTAGTGTTTCAGAAAACTTAACGTAACTAAATTTATTTCAGCGTCTTCTACCTAAATTACTTTAACCACTTTCAAATCCTCCTACTGACTGACACTCAGATAAACTTAACAACGAATCGGAGCTTATTGAAAATTCTTTAGCAGAAATCCCTAAGCTTATCAAAAAAACTTGATCTAGATCTTACTTATCTGATAAGGAATATAACTAATTAATTGGATATACTTTCATTTTATCTGAAACATTTCATCTTAAGATATGTTAGTTTTACTAACTTAAACAAATCAGACCACCAGGCTGTCAAAGTAGTTTGGCGATTCTAAATTTAAAAAAAATTTCTTTTCGAAAAGTTATAAGAATTTTTCGCTTAGACAACTGTATTAAATGTCTTACTATCTTTATTCCTTTATACAGCAATAACAATTTATTACCTGATCAGCTACTAATTGCTTCAGCTTATCGTTTACTTAACTCGTGTAGTCCTTTATTAAGAGATTGGTCCAGATTATTTTTAATCATAAGTAGTTCTTAATTCTTTTTAAAAGATGGAAATTTTAACTCACATACTCGAGCATGGGGCTCTTACAAGAACTGTAATCCTGCAAAAAAACTACTAGACTTTCTGATAGACTACACTGTTATTCTACTGAATGATGGTGCCCACAAATGCTATAGCTCCGAAACAAAGTCTGACACTTTGCCAAACTTTTCCAACATCGATAAGGTTTACTCTTCTTCATTGGACCTTACCTTTGCTTTTTCAACCTCTCTCATCTTTCTAGGTGGCAAGTACATCCTGACAGAATAGGTGGCAATCACTTTCTAGTTACTTACCTTCTCACTATAAAACCACACTCCATACATTTCTCTCTTACTCATAGACTCAGCCATATATTTATAAGCTAAAATAATATTTTGGCATCCCAGTTGATCAAACTCTAAAAAATAACGCCAAATACAGAGATATTCCTAATTTTTTTGAAAAATACGATTTCAGCACCAACCTACTTATTTACATAATCAAGCACGCATCAAATAATGTCTTTTAAATCCAAGAAATACTCATTTTACTCAACACTTTCTCTATAATTAAGACACACTAAAATTTTGTAAAAATATATCCGAGCAAAAAAATTCACTCTTCGGTCACAAAAGGGCCTTAAAGGAGATAATAAGTGCTCAGAACTTTCTAAAACTAGGTCTCCTGTAACTGCAAACATCTTTAAATATTCAACTTATGAAAACCTTACTTACTTGAAAAAATACAAAAAACAAACCAAAAGAAAGCTCTAATATATTAAAGCCTACAAGTTTAAAATGTATGTTAAAGACTCCCTTTCACTTGACTCAGACATTCGAAAAATTTTTTACACGATTAAATGGTTCAAAAACTCTTTTTATAGTCATAACATATTTTCTAAATGTGAGCTAAAACTTATCTTCGATGCCAAAAATTTATCAATGATCACTGCCCTTAATCCAATTCAATCCCCACTCACCAGTCTTTCTCTTTTAATCATTCTCATACAGATGCCATCTTCATCCTAGATAATCCTTCAACTATAAACGAACTTAATTTGGCCCTAGAAGTGGCTGAAATTGGATCTTTCCTGAGTCTAGACCAGAAAGACTATAAAATTTTAAAACATTCTCCTCTTTCTTTTTGCATGATCTTACTCTCTAATGTAAAATCTCTTTGTGGTACGTAGTAGGATGATTACCCACAAACTCTCTTTTCCGTGTATAGGCTTTATAAAATCCACCATTAAATACTCACTTTTTTTAGCACTCCCCTCCAAGAGACTTCTCCTTAATAAAATTTGAAAGATCCAAGACCAGTGCATCAAATAAGCCCTACAGTATTGGAACTTCACCCTTGAATCGAAAATTCTATTTCTTGAATTAAGGATGAAACAACTTTTAGATCACACTATCTTAAAAGTGTTTTCAAAAGAAAATTTCCATTTTTTCTAAAAACTGACAACATCAACTAGCTTCTCACGTACTATTATACTGACTAGTAGCTGAATGATTCTTATGTATTTAAATTCTTTAAATGCATCTTGGTAGGATAGAATTAGCAAAAAAGCATAGTCATTTTTTTTTAAATTGCTTGTGCCGCGAAAAAAAATTTAAGCGGCACTTTAGCGATTTGAAAACAAGTCTTAATAGTTTTAGACCTTACATTGTGTCAGCTAACGATCCAAAAGAAATGTTAATAGTGGCTAAAAATGATTTTTTGCGTCTAGAAAGAAACTGAAGAGTCAGAAAAAAAATTTATACAGGAAAAAAAATGCAAAATTTCAAGACGAAGAGAATAAGCTCTGGTGGGATGTCATCAGTCTAGACTTTTTCTTGCAATTTGCATAAAAGTGCTACATGAGACTGTTTTTTTTTATCTGTAGCTCGCATCCCTTTTACTATTTAGACTTCAAAACTAAATACAAAACAGCTCTTGACAACTTGTCAACTCCTTAACATCCACACCAAATTTTTAAGAAGATCGGTTGTAAAATTTTTAAAACCGCTGCCAGAAGCAAAAAATGGTCCCTCCGCAAAAAAATTGGACATGGCTGGTTTTTCAACGTGATGCCATTTCTCAAACGGCATTGTACTCGTCGACAATTACTCTACAACCTACTAAAACGTCGATCCGTTCAACATTCTGGAAGTACGCGAAAAATTTATATCCAAAAACAGTGTTTTTCTTCTAAACCTGCCGCTGTAAAACTCTGAAGTCATGATGCAGAGAGGGAGCGTGGCCTACAGTGGCAGCTAGCCACGCCATCGCATTCACAGAGATCGTTAGTGTGACACCGATTTTTCAAACTTTTTAAAGTAGCACTTTTTTGCAAATTGCAAGAAAAATGGCTGGACCGATATTATTTCACTAGAGCTTATTTTCTTTGTCTTGAAAGAGTGCATCTTTTTTACCCATATAACATTTTTTCTAACTATTTAGTTTTTTAATAGACGCAAAAACCATTTTTGGCCATTTCTACCTTTTTTTTGAACCGTTAGTTAACACAATTTGAAGTCTAAGACTATTTAGATTTTTTCTAAAACTGCTTAACTACCACTCAGACTTTTTCGTATTAGAAGCAACTTTTTTAATTGAAAACCTTATTCTATCACACTATCTCTCAGATTACTAACACCCACATTCAATCTTATGAAATACCTTTTCCTTACATGTTTTACTATCCATTTGCCATTTCTTCCCTTAACGTAGACTTTTTATTTGTTAACATTATAAAGAACTCCATCAAACCATCATTGGCCTTCAACGAACTGATTCAAAAATATTTTGAAGAACAACATCTTCACATTTACTGACACCTTAAAAATCCCTGACAATAATTTCATTGGCCTTACCGTATTCACTTTCTCTCACTCTTTGGTTCAATTATTTCTACCAATCAAACCTCAATTCTTACAGCAGACGCACTTGCCATTTTTTTCGCCATACAGTACATTATCGATTCTACATACAAAAAGTATTAAATTTTCTCTTTATCTAAAAGCGTCTTAGAAGATATAAAAAATTACTCTTCAATATAAAAAAAATACATTTTCCATTCCATCTTACATATATCTATTCTCTTCTACGTGACTCTGCTAAGCTAAACAAAAATTACCAACTAGTATGAATACCATCTCATCTAGACATTCAAAACAATGAATAATTAGACTTCTTTGCTGAAGATATTATTATTTTTGGTACCATATGTCTCATCTTTTAGCACTATTCTGATTTCATCGAGCAAATAAATTCTCAGACCAAAAATCGCTTTCAATACCTACTCTTTTCTCAAGTTAACTGCAAAGACGCCCACTACATTTTCCACTTTTTCGACAAAGTACAATCAGAACCCTGGTTTCACAACTTCAAATAAAAATACATAACAAATACCAATTGTCTCCGATGCAATTACTATTTTCTTGCAGCCAGTCTGCACAGAAAAAATGACATTTCCTCAGCAGCTTGCCCATGTAGACAAATTTCCAAGGACATTTAACACGGTCTATGGCACTGCCCCATCCATCAGTAGTGAAAAACAGCCTTAGTATACAAGCATACTAAATATTTTAACTAAAATATACTTTCTCTCACTTTTGATTCTCTTCTCATCTTACAGAAATCTAGAAGGGCTCTCCTCAAACTTTGATCAAATTGATTTTTAAAAGTGAACACTTATTCTTAAAAGATACATTTGATACAGCTCCTTATGCTAGCAGTCTGAACCTCAAAACTATAATCTTACCGTTAGCCTCTAACAGTAACCAAATAAGCCGAACATACATACAGGCACGTACACATAGAGCATAAGGATTCACTACAGCCAGGCACCTGCGTGTGTATGCTTGATGCTGCGACTCTCTTACAATATCAAAGCTGTAAAGCTACAAGTATCATTATTTAGCTACTTTTAGGGTATTAGGATCTTTTTATTAAAAACTTTTTTTAATGATATACACAGTATTTTTGTCTTAATACATTCAATTTGATTTGCATTTTCAACTTAAATAGTAGTTCTTGATCATATTTCTTTGCGATGCCAAATTTGGTATTAATGCATAATACACAAAGTTAATTACCAATTCTTTTTGATAAAATCAATTTAGGAATCGAGCAGAAAGTATTTTTATCTAGAAAAGTATTTGATGTTTCTAAACTGTAGGTATATATAATATCTGTGCTAACAATAACCTCAAACTTGAGTAAGTCTTACTTTTGCTGAAAGGTAGTTTTTTCCGAATCGCATTTACTTCGTATTTTGCGATTGGTAACATTGATTTAACTATGTAAACATGTTTTATTCTAATTGATAAATTTTAAATAATTAAATGTGACTATGGACTGATAATAGTTTAATACAATTCAATAACGACTTCAATCGTTTTAAGTAACGTTGGTAGCTCTTTTTTTTAAAGTTGGTTATTTTCTTCATTACTATCTTACATAAGAGGGTATGTATGTATTTTTTTTTTTTTTTTACAAAAAATATGAGAGTTCTGTAAAGTACGTTGAATTATGTGTCGCAAAGGCAATTTCTATTAGTCTGTTATAACTTTTCTTAAACGTTAACTTTATTTCTAAGCCATAAAAAAATTATAAACGGATAAATTTAAGCTAGCTTTATTTTTTCATACATCTTTGTTAGATAGTATGGCAAGAGAATTGCAGAAAAATACGAAATTCACCACTTTGTGATGTAGGCCAAATTATACAATCCCGCATTATTGCTATGATGAGGTAATCCATATACTTTATTGAAATGTAAAAGAATACTAACAATTAAAGTTTTTAGTGAGATCCAAGCAAAGCCATGAATAATAATAAATAGATTTCCAGAAAATTCTTAAAAATTGATTAAACATTTTGAATGTACGGTAATTAATTTTCAGTTGCTCATCGTCTCCGTACAAAAATATAATACATACACTAAGTAGAGTGGTGTTAGAAAAACTATCAAAGTACAATAGAAATTACTAAATTTCCATGAATATTGTGACATACTTGTCATGTAATAAAAAATACTAGGCTACATGGTAAAACCAGATTATATAAAAATTTGCTATTCAACATCGTTATTTTTACTTTGCTTAGAAATAATTTTTAAATTTCAGAAAGAGAAGCATATATATATATATTTATATTATTTATGCGCAGGGAATAAGTTACTTATATTAAAGAAATATAAAGTCTTCATTTAAGTAAATAAATTTTTTCCTTAAGATTACATGTTTATGTATATTGTTAGGTACACGGTGATTAAAAAGTCGTGGAACGTATGGATTGCCGTACGATCACAAATGTTACTATGTATTGCTAAAAAAAGTAATTTAGTCGAGATTCTCACCTCAAGCTGATAACTTCTGTTTACTTCTATTATTTCATACTGTAAAGGAACGTGATTAATTGTTAATGGTAAGCGTTACAATTTTGGATGCTTGTCCAAGATCCGAGTGTCTAGAGTTTCAAGGTTGAAGAAATCCTGCATTAAATACACATCACCGGAAGAGACTAAAAAAATCAAGCGACAGCTGAATGAATCAAAACAGCAGTGTGTGGAATTAAAAAATCAGCTGAAAAACATAAGACGAGCTGTGAAAATTTGGAATGAAGCAATAGAAAAATTTTAAAGTGAAGTGATTGAGCTACAGAAAATTCGTGATAATTTGCAGGTTCAGCTTCACGACACACAGCAGGAAATGGAGGACATACTACGCAAAAAACAAAAAATTCTTTAGAAGACACTCCAGCATTTAAGGTCAACTCTTTCCGATGCCATTGAGATGATCGTGGGTTTACAGACCGAGCAGAATACACTTTTGGCTGAACGGGACTTCCTCTTGAACGAAAGGCGGTTACGACAGAGGTAAAACACGACTTAAAAGGGTCAATAAATACGTGGTATGAGTCAGATATGTATAGCTAATAATCTTTTTTCGCAACCAGCACAATCGTCACGACTACCACAAACATCACACTTGACGTAACCTGTACCATTTCAACATGCTTTTTTTGGGCAGTCCTTCTCTTATGGTTTAGTGATAGGCTCATTCCTACCTTCTAATGCTTAGGTTGACAATAAGATAGTAGTTACCCGTTTTGAGATTTTTCCAGTGAGTTCAGTTTAATTGCTAAGTTATATGGCTAGAGTGATAATAAGAAACCAAAAACTGTAAATTATATTGTGACTCAAGTTCTGAAATAAGTTAGTACCTATTCAAATTATTTATTGTTCTTAAAATAAGTAATCTAAAATTATGGCATTAACACAATTATGTGGGTCGTGGTAATACATATGATTACCTGCATACCCCTTTCTATACATATTTTTAATAATAAATTATAAAGCTTATAAAATAATAATACAGGTATTCTTTAAGCTGAAAATTCTGAAAATTATGTGATTTGTCATGAACATATTCGTCTTAAATTTTACTACATCAGATACTGAGAAGTAAAAAAAAATTCATCAAAGAACTGAGATAATTTATGTCCAATGAAGGCTTATTATCATTTTTTAATAACATCATTTCGAGTCCTCAACATACAATTTGTAAATCATCGAATTGATTTTGTAGCAGGAACCCCAAATACTCAGATATAAGAAAGTGTTATTTTGATTTTTTCTTAATAATAATTGAGTTTCTTAAAAGGGCTATTAGGAAATTTTTAGTATAATTGTAAATCACAACTAGTAAATTTGTTTAAGGAAGTGAGTAAAGTAATTGAACTTGCAATTAAATATTAAATTATACCCTTATAGGTTAAAATAATTTTAGTATAATGTAAGATATTATAAAGCATAATTTAATTAAAAACTATTAATAGTAGTCTCGTTGTCATACTTGTCAGTGTTACAAAGACAAGAAAACAATTTTGCGTGGATAGTGGTCTACGCAGATACATAAGTAGGCACTGTTTACATTATACATGTGTGTACAAGGTCTGATAACGAAGAGTTATGACGTGACAACAGTTAATTGCAAATTCATACATATATGTGTGTGTGTGTATGATAACACAGTTTACAGAAGCGTAGTCACTACTAGTAGTACCAGTGGCTTAGTAGTCACGTATACACACATCAAATCGCCATGCACGTATGCAACTACGCAGTTAAACTGGTATGGGTAATTTGTACTATTGGATATACACCATACACTTATACAGTTATACTGTACCATGCACTGTATACAGCTTACAGCATACACATTGACACATGCCAAAAAGTTGTGTACCAATATAGTACGTTGTTACACTAGTTAAAAGTTACCTCCGTACCTGAGTCGGTAGTTACGTACTATACGTATACCATTAACCCACACGTATACAGTCTGATTAAAAAATCAAATGCACACTATGAGCACTGGGCAGTGGCTGCCGTTAGACAAGAAGAGAGAACTTAGCTTTTGTTGGCACGGCAGAGTGCGGCGGGGAACGGTAACATGGGTATGCATATAGCCATATGCCGCCGCACTCCACCACGCCACGCTGCCAAGTTACTCTCTCCTTCTCTACCACTGGCCAATACAGAGCGCGCTCCCCCATTGCTCCCACCCCCCTCGCCACCATTTTATTCTCTTGCGCTCACACGCAACTCAATGCAGCGATTGCCTTGCTTTTAAATGAGAGCGATCTGACGTGAAACCAAGAGTTTTTCTCTATCCAAAACCGTCCAATGGACCTAAAGAAGTTTTCACTTCTAAAATTTTTGCTCTTATTTCTTGTTTGCGTAGATAGTTGAGATTGATTCTTGATAATCTTTTAGAAGCAGAAGGACTATTGTGTTTGACTTCAAAACTTGAAGCTTATCCGTGAAGTGATTTCTTTGATAATATAGATTTAACAGGAAAAATTTATTGTTTAATATTTGAGAAAATACTGTCTTAAGATAAAGATGATGCACCTCTTCGATGGATTATAAACCTACAGGACATCGTTCGAGTTAATTTAATATTCTTATAACAAAAATGGAGAAACAAGGAGTTATTAGAGGATCATTAGGTTTCAGGTATTCTCCAGTTGTCCTCAAAAAAAAGTAAGATAGTTCTATAAGATTGTGTATTAGCTTCTAGAAAGTTAATGCAACAACAATTAAAGATTTATATTATTTACCACGATCTGATATTACAGTCGATAAACTATCAGAAAAATCGCAGTTCTCTACCTTAGATTTGAAGAAAGGCTACTGACGAGTAAAAATCAAAAATGGAGATAGAGAGATTACAGCTTTCTCTTATCGATAAGGATTATGGCAACTCAAAGTCATGCCATTTGGATTGTGTCAAGCATCTGCGACTTTTGAACGACTTATGGAAAAAGTATTTGAAGGATTGTAATACAAAATCTGCTTAAATTACTTAGATGACATTACAGTACTAGCAGACTCTTTTGAAAAAATGTTCGGGAATCTAGAGAAGGTACTTCTATGATTTTGAAAAGCTACTCTTCGAATAAATAAAAAGAAATGTTATTTCTTCCAAAGAGAAATTCAATTCCTTACTCACACTTACTAAAAAAAAAAAAAAAATAAGACAAATCCAGAAAAGATTAAGACTGTTTTGGAATGGCCGATTCTACGAGCAAAAAAACGTACGTCAGATTTTAGGATTTTGCTCGTACTATAGATGGTTCATCGAAGGCTTTTCAGGCATCTCTAGACCTCCTTATAGCTTGACGCTACAAAACTAGTGGTTAAAGCAATCACCAAAAAATTTCAAAAAGCATTTCTAAATTTAAAGGGGTTTTAACATCTTCTTCTACTTCGGCTTTTTTTAAGGTAAGATTGCGTATCTACCTCAGATAGTGATATCATAAGTATTACTATTATACGTACACTTACCTACAGTTATATCTGTCCTTCCAGTTACAGTCCGCTTAATGGTCCGCTTAGTCCAGTGTACTGTGTGAACCAATAAAACACTATCCATTGACAAAAAATTAAACAGAGTCATGCATCTATTTCTATAGCATCGTGTTAGTTAATGGCCAAAGTTCGCAGCGATACAGTTTAATAATCGTAATTAAATGAGGATTAGTTATGATCACTAAAATTATTGAATTATTATGATAAGTTTGGCACTAAAGACAGCTAAAGCTGGTTTCAATTCAAGTTTAATTCGTTTCAATTTTTTAATACTTATAGGTTAACACACTTAAACATTTCTATATAAACTGTAGTGATGAGCCGTTTGATAACAAAAATATGAATTAAAAAAGCAGAGTCTTGGCTATAAAGTATGACGGTCCAGGCGTTAAAAAGAGGCACTAGCTCTTTTGTCCATGGGATAATTTGACCTGCTAACAAGGTCCCTGCTTCTGATTCTATCTCACAAGTATCTCTTTGCCTTAACACTTGGCGATGAGTTCTGAAAATATAACATGACCCTAGAAAAATGCAATCGCATTTCATAGAAGATATGATTGATTGAAATAGCTTAGTTGTAGTTAAAGGGTACTGTGAGACAAAACAAATATTCAATCTAATTGATCAGAGTTATAACGTCCAGATAAATAAGTTTAATTTTTATAAACATTTTGCTTCTTATGGATTCAGGTAATTAATTTTTTTGTTTTCAAACAAATCGTCCGTGAGTTTTTAATTGTATAGACACAACTCAGGCTGATTCCGTTGACTTAGAAAGTTTTTCGGAATATTTTAAAGATCCTATCAAAATGATCCTGAAAAGATAGTCAAATTTTATCAGTCCTTTGAAGCTGAGATTCACGGTGAAAGTTTAAGGGATGACTCAAAATGAAGACTTTCGTTGATCTTTGTTTTCCTTACGATAATTAATTGACTTCTTATGATAACTAATACATGTATAATCTAAATAAGCTTACTGTTTCTTTTTAGCATCTGCTGCTATACGCATTTGGACCAAGCTAAAAATAGCAACACAACTCTGCATGAATCTAGTACTCGTAAACATTACAATATTTAATTTTTATTTTGTGCCCACTTTGCTCATTTCATCTTATTTATATGTATTTTCGTTGTATTATATGTTAAACGTATTAAAGTTTAATGCAAGCTACACAAGTCAATAAATACTGTAAATCCTATTGTTTACCACTTTAAAGGCAAGCTTTAGACATGATTAACGCAAAGAGAATAAATTTCTTACCATATACTTCTCCTTTTACTAATATTGTTAGTCTTTTATCATCGTTATCATTGACAGTTGCATAAATACGTGGTGATTATAAGGACCAGCTTATCATTATTAGATGAAGACTCTTTTTACAATGAATAATAGTATATTTCTTACCTAGGGCGGAAAATACGACCTGCGCGCCCGAAGGGCGCGGTTGTTGTATGTTTCTGCCCGTGGTGAGAACGACATTTTGTGTATCGAGGGTGGAAAGTGCAACTTTTCGCCCGTGGGAACACTTTCCACCCACCAATTACTTTCCACCCTAGGGCGGGAACAAACTTTGGGCCCGGCAGGGCCACAATGTTTCTTCCCGCCCGTGGGCGGAAAGTAATTGGTGGGCGGAAAGCACTCTGCCCGAGGGACGAAAAATACATATATTTTAATCTGCTTAATAAAAGATGATGAAATTAATACAAGTTTTATAATAGAAACAAATTTTGTATAAAAACATCTATTATCTATTATATAGGGGTAAACGTACTATTCACCGTGCATCTGTAAATTTTCTTTATTTTATTAATACGATTGTAGGTCAGTTTCACAAGTACACAGTAACACAATTGTGTTAAGGTGATTAAAATTTTTTAGTGAGTAATACTATTATAATATTTTGAGCAATATTATCTAAGTGCATTCACATAACTTATCCATCGTTATTATGTATTTATTGTCTGACAAGAACGTACAAATATAAATATTTTATTGCACTTAATTGTTTGGCCCTTACACCCGTTCTTATGCTGCAACCTGTTATATTTTATTAACGTAGCAGATGACTTGTTTTAAAAACTATGGATAAAAATAAATATCGAAATTTAAAAAAACGTACAAGAATAATTAAAATATAAATGGGAGCTCTTCCAATTGCTTAAGAATGTTCCAATTTACAACAGAAAATGATGAGGGCACCTCTCTAACTTCCAATCTACGTTTTATGATCCGGTGGATGCGTTTCATTTTTTACCAAGTAGCAGAAACGTAAGATACTGAAAAATAAAGAAAAAAATTTTATTGTTAGATTATAGTGTAGTTTGTGAGGTGTCGCGTCTTGCTCGCCTTGCAGTCAGCAGCAAGACGCTGTTCACCTTATATTTATTAATAATTATCCTTAAGGGCCGGTAGGATAGGTGGGTAACTGGCATTTAAATACCTACTATTAAAGAAAACACATCTATTTATCTACAAAGATAATGCGTTTATTATAGCAATGACTATGTATTACACACAAAAGAATGTCAGCGTCCAGCCATCCGACAAGACCTATCAATTAACAATTCGGCCCTGTGGATCCGGCAGTTGCTGTTCGGCACAGTGCTCTCACGGTAGGGACAGGATTAAGGGACACAGGCCTACCGTTAACACTCCTATGGCGAGGTACACCGCAACTTGACCACGGGCACTGGGAGATCCGTCTGGCAGGTATCAGCACTCGGATGGCACAAGTCCCAGCAGAAGCCGCGTGTATACGCCTGCAACCGGTCAGGTCAGCAACAGGTAGCCGTGGCTGCGTCTCCTGTTGTCACCTGATACCGAGCTCGCCTCACTAGCTTACGCAAAACTCAACCGACGTATATCAGAGTACGACTTTACGGTGAGCAGACAAGAGAGAGAGAGTGTCTCTCCTCCCAGCCCGCTGATCCGTGCTGCCCTGGCACCTCAGCCACTTACACAGGTGTGTGTTGCGATGTTACACACACACACACACCAAGTGTTACCCACAGTCGGGAATCGGTTGTGTTGCCCATAGTAGGGATGGATACCTATGTATGGGTTTGGGATAAGGTAGGGGTAGTGCGCACTGTACCGCCTCTCCTCCTGTCTGCTATCACAAAACCGGTATTCTGACTGTGACGGTGACTCGTCACGTCACAAGTTAAATAACTTGTTTGTATAATAACCACGGTCAAATAGTTTGATTTAAACATTAATAATTAATGCAGGATTCTCTATGTCGGTATGCAATAAATCTCTGAAAAGCCAGCTGTTGAGCTGCTGCCATTATAAGTGCTGAATGTCAATGTGCTCAGTCGTAACGAGTGCTACAGTTATGGCTGAAGTCGGCAGTAAGCTCTACAGAAGCTTCCACTGGCTACAGTTCCGGTCAGAGTAGTCCCGCAAACAATCATCTCAATTCATCAAAATTTTTAACAAATCATTTTCAAGAAATTCTGTGCGTATGACCTTCCCTTTAAGATTTTCTCACGGATATTTTGACTTCGTAGAAAAATATATGATACCCCATTAAAATCATCGAGGAAAATGTATTCGCCTGGAAATTATGGAAGATATCTACGCTTTAATTTTCTCGGAGGATGCTTCAAATGCGAGGAAATGTTTGGCACAGAGTGACAACCAAAAATAAATTGTAATACTACACATTGTGAGATAAAGTGTAAATCTGAACAAATAAAAATGTATACTATCGTTTAACTTTTTGATAAGAAATGTATTCGGTCTGCTGACGCGAATGAATGCATTTGGTCACCAATTTCAGGCATTTCATGCGAAGTTTTGATCGATCATGGCCACAACTAATTATCATGCCATTCATTATATTATACGTAGCATCAAGAATCATCTTGATGATGGCCAGCTTTTGATCTTTCGTAAACTTGACCATTTTGCCTGCGAAAATAATGAGTTTATTTGTACTTGGAAAATAAGTGCAAATTTACTCAGTGCGCAGTGCATTTTCTACACAAAGGTTTTATAAATACATGTGTAAAATTTCTTAAGGAATGGAATAATAAACAGCAAATACAACTTATTTTTCCATTACAACCACAAGTAATAGAAAATACGACGCACAATGTACTTTGATCATTATGCAAAAATACACCTAATTTCTCTGTATAAACACTTACAAAAAGTTAATTCAAATAACTATATAACAATAACGACGCAAAAACTCACAGCTGATTTACGGTTGCTTTGTCTTGCGTATAGAGTTCTATAATGAGTTACTCAGTCTTAGTATTTAAGCTCTGTTCGAACACCTCCGTCACCATGTATTCTGCTATGACATATATTTATTTTTCTTTGTTTCTTACTACCCTCTCTCATTCCAACATGATAGTTACTTTAGCGCTATTGGAGTCAAAAAAATTTTTTTACTAAAACTCTTTATCGTGAATTCACCTAACGTAGGCTCTGAAGTGTTATACATAGGTCATGAAAAAAACTCACGCGTTCACCTTCATATCGCTATAAAGTGTTAATATACGTTTTACTCGATTTAACAGTGTAGTTGACTATGCCTTTTGATCTGTCAAATTTTAATTTGGGGAAAATTCAAGGATTAGTAGATGCTGGATAATCAAGACAAGAAATAAGTGTTCAATTGAACTGCAGAACGAAGACTGTTCAACGATGGCAAAATAAGTTTCTATTTAATGGCGAGAACATTAAAGATGGGAGAAAAAATCGTCCTCAGCGAGTTCTTAAACCAAATAATGAGATTGCCAATATAGAAGAAGCTCTTTAACAGGAGCCTTTCAAGTCTGCCACCAAGCTTACACAAGAACTTAATTTGCCAGCTACCATTTAAACAGTTCGAAAAACGATTAAACAAAGTATGCATGGGTATTATCGGAAAGCTGCGAAGAGAACATCTTTTTGTCCAAATGACAGAGCTGCAAGGGTTAAATCTGCCCAGGATTATAGTCAATGGAGTGCTACCGATTGGCGGAAGATTATTTTCATAGATGAAAAAGTATTCTCGATTCACAAAGACAGCCAATTAAGATAGTGGTAAATTCCTGGTGATAATTAATTATTAATATAATAAAAGTAAAACACGAAATTTGCGAGTCAAGTTGGTTTTGAGTTGTATCAACATCATAAAGAAGTTACAAATGACCACAGTGAACTTCAATCCAGGCTTAATAGTTCTTAACATTCTGTAAAAAAACGATTTACAACGTTATGAATACATTGTAAGTTTATTACGAAAATATTTGCCAAACTTTTTTTCTGCGTATATATTTTTTTCCTGTACAATAGAATATTACTAATACGAATAGAAAATATATGTTAAAGTTGTAAGTATCTTTAAATATTCATATAAATAATAATTGTTCAAAAAAAAATTTTTTTACTCAGTAATAAGAATAAATTAAACATCTTTAAAAAATACATTATAAGAGAACTAATAAGTATCTGAGAGAGAAATATATTTTCTGTTACATTACACTAAACGTGATATATCATGAATAAATTTTTTTATAAATTTTTACATAAATTTTCGAACTACTTTTCCACACATTGTAAAAAATTATTTAAAAGATAACTTCTTCATAAATAAAAAATAAAAAATATGTTTAGTTTTTAAAAACCAGTAAATTAATTTTTTCAGTTATTTTTGAAAAGGATATTTTGTTCTTAATTCAATGAGCCCTATGCAATCGAACACAAGTAGAGTGGTAGACGCACCAGAGCTTTTTAAGGATGGGTCTCGGGCAATGACCCTAGCAAGCTTGTAGAAATCGATAGAAAACTAAATGCTGCATTATACGTAGAAATTTTAAGTCATCATTTGCTTCCAAGTGCAATGGAACTATATCCAGAAGAGAAGGTCATTTACATCATAAAGGATAATAGTCCTATCCATACCTCTCATCTAGTACAGAATTGGTACAGAGAAAACTCAAAGTTTGACCGTCTCAATTTTCCACCACGTTCTCGTGACCTCAACATAATAGAGAACGTTTAGGCAGAGATGGTTAGAAAATGAGACTGTATAAACAATAACAATGTAGAGCTTATGATTGAAAAGATTGAATGACGTTGGACAGCCTCTTTACAAAGACCTAAATGCTTTTTAAAATTAAGCGAATCAATGCCTCAAACAATACAGTGTGTGATTCAAACAAATGGAACTTACACAAAGTATTGAGTGAAAAATGTAAAACTATACTTTTGCTATCATTATTGTTTAATACACATCATTTGTTCGTAATAACGGAATAAATTGAATTGGTAATGAACATTGTATGTTGTTTTTACAAAACATTTTATTTTAGTAAGAGAGATACAGTGATGTTTTACTTATCATTGAAAAATTAATTTTTTTATTACAAAATATGGCAACCGGAAGCCTTTATTTTAAAAATCTTTAAAAATTGCAATCGATCACTAGTTGAATAGGAGTAAACGTACCATTTACCGTGTGTCTGTAAATTTGCTTTATTTTATTAAGATGATTGTAGGTCAGTTTGATGCTAAATATTGGCTCAGTAAATTTTAAATTGTTCTTTAGGATCTCTAGAATGCTAATGATTGTTTTACGGCAGCTGGAGCTTATAAAAATGATGTTATAAAAAAAAATGAAATCAAACTCGTGCTCCTGATTCCATACCGCTGTTCTTATTACCGTGCCCCATCAACCGTATGTGTCCCTAATACCGTACTCCAATCACCGTCTGATGACAGATATAGTTACAACCTCCATTCTTGACACCTTTGTTTTTGTTTAAAATTTTTGGTCAGCTACATCAATTACGATGAAAGTGTCTAAAGCAAAGAAAAATGAAAAATCCAAGTCGAAAAAAAAACGAAGAATCAAATGTGCAATTCAAAAGTGGTCGAAAAAAAGACCAAAATGAATTATTCAAAAGAAAGTGTTGTACAAGCATAAGATGAGATCAAGAAAAGAGCAGGGACTGTAAACACAGTGTCAGCTAAGTATGGTATACCTTTGACTACTTTCAGAGACAAAATTAAGGGAAAGTATTCAGACAATAAGCCAGGAGCTTGTTCTGTTATCACCAAACAACAAGAAGATGAGTTGGAAGACTGGATTGTTGATGCCGTCAAGAAAGGTTTTCCCACATCTAAGTTTGAATCAATTCAAACAGTGAAAAACTTTTGTGTGAATCTTGGCAAACCTAATCCATTCATTGACAATATACCTGGCAGGAAATGGTTTAACCTATTCATAAAAAGGCACCCAAAAATTGCCTCAAGGGTATCTGAGACAGTAACTCTTAATGAGGCAAATGTAACAGAACGATGTCCACGCAACTGGTCCTCTTCTATACATAATTATTTTGTTCAAGAAAATCTTTTGGATATTGAAGATAATCGTATCTTCAATACAGATGAGACGGGTAAGAGTACAATCATACATTTTAACCATGCTGTCAGAGGTAAATTTTTGGAAATACACTCTTGATTTTATAATTAATTTTTAGGAGTTCCACTTAACGCTCATCCACTTACTGTACTTGCACGAAAAGGTTGTAAGAATGTCTATAAAGTAGTGGCTAATAAAGAAAAAGAGAATGTAAGTGTACTGATAACAGCAAATGCTGCTGGTGAACTAGCTCCACCATTCATTCTTTGTAAAGGACAGTTATTACCACATGATGCCGCACAATTTGCACCAAAATGACTACACTTTTGGGTACAGTGATATAGATACATGACAGCTCAAAATTTTTTTGATGGGTAGCAAATGCTTTTGAGCCATGGTTGACTAAAATAGGGAAAAAACGACCAGTTGTTATGTTCGTTGATGGCTACAAGTCTCATATAACTTTCGAACTTAAATCATTTTGTTTGGATCATCAAATTATTCTGATTGCTCTGCATCCAAACACAACTAATGTAACTCAACCACTGGATGTTGCTTTTTTTCGACCATTCAAGGTCACGTGGAAAAAAATGCATAAACAGTTCTGCTTGGAATTTGCAAGTGTTGGGATTAGCAAAATTCAATTTGCAACTGATTTGAAGAAAACTCATGATCAACTTGATGCAAAGTTAATTTTACCCAATGGTTTTAGAAAATGTGGGCTTAAACCCTTTAATTAAGAAGCAGTTGATTTCTTCAGACTTCAATCACATTGAGCAAAATCAAAGTAGTGAAGTACGCAGCACTGAAAAACCCAGCTCTGAAGCACTCAGCCCTGTAGCACCGAGTACTGAAGCACCCAGTACTGAAAGTGTTAATGTTCGCAGTACTGAAGAGCTCAGTACTTTAAAGCCTGAAGTCCTCTTACAGGGCCTACAAAACTACATTCCAAAAGATGTTTTAGATGCTTTTAGATTGAATGATAGCCCTGATTGAAAAGGAGCAGAGAGTCACAAGAGTTTGTATGAAATATGGTTTAAATTATTTTGCTCCAATGGTCTTCCAACAAATTCAGAACAAGTAGAGGTAAATATCATGAAAATTAACAAAATCTAAGTATAATTAAACAAAAATTTTAATTACAAAAATTCTTTTGAAAATTTAAATAGGTATATACATTTCCTTGAGATTTTTATGATTATACACTATAGTTTAAAAAGTGCCAAAATTTTTTGTCTTTAATTTGTTTGCAAATTTAAATCACTGTTCGATATACTACTTCAAGTGTAAATAAATGAATGAATAAATTAATTTATAAATAAATATCATCCTTGAGTACAAGAAAAAAAATTGATTTTTTATTTTTGTTGGATGGAACCACCTCAGAGTACACTTACCTACAATTATATCTGTCCTTCCGGTTTCAGTCAACTTAATGGTCCACTTAGTCCGCTACTGTGTAAACTAATAAAATACCATCCATAGATAAAAAGTTGAACAGAGTCACGCATCTATTGCTAAAGCATCGTGTTAAGGTAAAAGTACCGATGCTGGGACGATTTTTGGTGAAATTTCGTTTAAAAACTCATATAAAATTAAATCTAAGAGATAACATAAACATTTCAATTGTTATTTATATATTTTGTGTTCCTACTTGACACAAAATTTTTTTATAACTTTGTCTTATGAAGAAATAATTACAATTAATGAAAACTTACTCCGTAATGTTGTACCTAATGCAAGACCCCATTGACAATGCGTGTCTCACTAGTGGTACGCGATGTCCCAATGGTAAAACACACATGTTATTTCAATGGAATCTATGTGCTTCACCAGCGGGACATCTGAAATTTAAGGTTATGTTTTAAATTGTACGTATAATGAGACAGCTATTTTTAGCAACTTTTTTTTGATAGTGATGCAATTGAAAATAGATAATAAGTTTTGTTGGTATAATAAGACACAATTGTTAACATCTGAAATTAATTTATTTCACGACAAAATTCTTAAAAGTTCATTAGTTATTGACTGTTCCACTATTGGGACAGAATCAAAAAGTGCGTCCCAGCATCGGTACTTTTACCTTAGTTAATGGCCAAAGTCTGCAGCGATACAGTTTAATAATGGTAATTAAATGAGGATTAGTTACTCTATTCATACTTCTAAGTACTGCTTGCTGCATGATGGAAAATTTCAACTCCGCCCTTTCTCTGTCCATATGCATACAGTTATGGAAATGTAAAGTTTTTAACGCTATTTTGGAACAGAAGTTCGATAAATTATATATTGTATAACTTTATTTACTGGTTCTTAGTGTTAACTCATTACAACGCATCACTTTAATTAAAATATATTCTTCATTCAAGATTTCCGCAACAACTGGAGCAACCACAATAATACCCTTGTTTACCCCTAGTTGCTGACTGAGATGCATGCTAAGAAAATTAATTATAACTCTTAAATAAAAGAACGTTATAATTTGTTTAATATACATTAAATACATTACGTTCGTAAATACAGTCTTTACTTTCTTGGTATGTCCAAATGTTTATAAGAGAATTTTTTTACAAGCTTCGGCGAAATATCATAAGTAATACTATTACACGTATGTACTTGTGTGTCGATGTAGATTTTGATACAGCGATGTATTAAAATATTCATTTAATGCGGCAGATTTGCTTTCTACATGCTCCATGCATCAACCTCCTACTACCAAAGAATGGTTAAATACAGAATTATGTTATTTAAATCACAATATCTGTGTTTTATTATACAATTTAAGCATTTTAACGAAATATAGAGAGCCAAATACATTATTATAATTATAAAATTACTAATTTTAGTGAGATTCTTACTGCTAATGATTTTAGGTACATATAACTTATGTAATAAATTTTAACCTCAAACAAATACAAGATTTTTTTACTTTCATGATGTTTTTTTTTATACGTATAAATATTTTAATATACTTTTTTATACATATGAATATTTTTTTGTTCCAATCTACCCTCGGGTGACTATAAGCATTGTTTAAACCTTTCTAAAGAGCAGTTTTAAGTCAATTTTGTTAATTGTAATATGTATGTTAGCAAGGTAGATTAGCATACATGGCTCTAAAAAGAACCGATAAGCTAAACTCGATTAAATTTTCCAGCAAACGTGACTGAATACCTTAGGGTGATGGTCTCTGGTCTGCTGTTGTAGCATCAAACTGATCAGGAATAAGACTTTGTGGATAAAGCTTTGGAGTTAGTTGTAGAGCTCTTTCTGAATGTCTTTTGGTGTTATGCCACAGATTCCAATGTCTAAAGTACTTTATTTTTATAGAGCTTAGTCCTTTTGGTACTCAGAGGTAGGGAGATTGATTCGTGATGCTTTCCAGTTGGAAATTGTCCCATTTGCGGGAATTAATTTTTCCTTTAAGCTTCACTTTTAGGTTCGCTCAGTGCAGACCTCGGGGAGGATAGGTGATGCCTAGTTAAATGCTTAAAGTCCAAAGGATAATGCAGGGTTGTCGGTAATTGGAGTATCCAGTCTTACAGGCCAAAACTCAATTTACAACGTCTACCAGTGAAAAACTGGCCTTATTTAACAGTGGCCAGCTTTATATAGTCTTTTAGTGGACGAATTGTTGCCAAAAATGGTTGTAAGAATGTATTTGTTTGATAAGTTATAAAACGTTAAATGGCCCTGAAAAGAGCCAGCTGTAACACTTCTAGTCATTCCTTATTATTATTATCAACGATAGAGATCTGATGGTAGGTAGTTTGACTCTCACCCTCAAAGTTTTTGCTTCCAGAGACCGTCCTGGGGGAAGGTACGCTGTAGTTAACAAATACTATGGCGTCGCCCATCAAAATAAAATTCATTCCTCTAATGATTGTGCTACGCTTTTACTATCGGCTTTACACAGCAGCTTAACCTTAATCAAACGCGTTAATGAGTTCTGAAAGACAATTATGTACTTATGGTTACTTTTACACATCAAAAGTGACATTAGATCAGTGGCCATGACAACCAGAGGTCTCTCAATGATTCGTTCACCCATTAACCTCTAAGGAACCATCTGTGGCACTTTAAACTGCTGAAACAGTTTGCATGCCTTTATGAATCTCTTGACGTCATAATACGTTTCTTACCAGTAATACTAAGCGTGCCATGTGGTCTTACGTTTTCTCGATCTCCGTATGCCCACTTAACAACATATAGTGCACGTCTGTCATGACACGGTCATTATAATTGTCCGGCACTACAAGCTGCCATCTTTTTTAACAAGCTGCTAACATACTTTTTTCAATGAGTGATAGGATCCAACATCAGATCTATATGATGACGATAAAGTTTCCCGTTCTATATACGCTAGTACTCATACTTGTAGATTTTTGGTGACTTTCTTCAACATTTTAACATACTATTGAATGCGGTGATTTCTCTCTTTTTTCCAGCAGGTGAAAAATTGCGTCTGCCACGTGATTTATCCTACTCTTACGATGCACGATCTTAGAGTCCCATAAGAAAATTTATTAACACCCATCTTGTTAGTTGACTGGTCAGCTCATGCCAGTCCTTGATCCACTTAATAGAGCTGTGATTGGTAATCACAGGGAATCAATAACCCTCCAAATAAAGTATTAGCTTCTTAAGATCTCAAATCACTACTCTTCTTTCGTGGCACTAAAATTCTTCTCTGCAAGAGTAAGCACGCAGCTTACGTAAATGATCGGATACTCTCTACAGACTCTTGGGTTATGACGGCACTGATCACGTAATTACTTGCGTCTGTCTGTGCGGTAAATTGCTTGCCGAGTTCTAGCCTCACTAATACCGGTGACTCAGTTGAAGTACCCTTTAATTTGTCAAACGTTTCCTTCTGCACCACTCCTTATTCTTACGCCTTCTTTTTACGCAATAATCTGACGAGCAAAATTTCTTCATCCAAATTTTTGTCGATAAATCGGTTGTATAATCTGACTATCTCTCAGAATCAACGCAATCGCTTAACATCCTGAGGAGTTAAATTTTTCAGTGCGGGTGCAACATCATCGGGATGCGCTTCACCTACGACTGAACAATACAACATACTTTTTTCTTTTACTTGTAGTTGAGTAATAAAGGAGAACTCTCTACAAGTTATACTTCATTTTTTTGTGACCTGCTTCGCACCTCCAATGTCCTCAAGCACCGTGGAAAGACTCACGCCGTAATATTTTCCCAAATATCTGTGCCTTTAGTACACCTAATACACAACTTAGTTACAAGATTTACATTACCCATTATAGAGTTACTTGGCAACAGGAAATTTTTTAATTTCTTCGCCACTTTACGCCCAATTTGTGAGGACGTGGCCCCTAGATCTAATAAGGCCTTATAAATTTGACTTTCTAACGGTACGCGAATACACTTGCAAATGCTATCGCTTACACTGGCAATATTTTATTCTTAAAGTTCCATATACAGATATCCAGAAAACTTAGCGTGCTGCTCATACACACCAGTCGATAAAAGAGAGACGACGTGACGTCAAGAAGAAATTCGAGCAGGCCCTCATTCTTACATCTGACTACCCTATCCTTGATGCTATCCCACAGCATCTCATCCACGGTTTGATACGCCTTCCACAGCTCATTATTGAATGCATCCTATGATATCATCATATGACATTTTTACTTGCTATTGCTTCCCTTGTCGCTCACACTCACTTCAACTCGCTTACCTTCCCAGAGTGACACTTTCTTCTCCCCCACGAGACATTAACCATCGGGTTCCTTCCACGCTGGTCCAAATAATTTTTTGCTAACTTTTAATTTTGCTTACCAATGAACTGCCAGATGACACTCATTCGCTTATCACTGTCACTTAATTAATCCCTATCATCTCGTGATTCCCCTTAAACGAGTCACTAATATTCTTCTGATCTATGTTTTCCTTATCCAACTCGAACCAGAGATAAAAAGGGAGATTGCCAGTGCCTATGCTAAAGAGTGTGCCAATGTTTCAGCGATGACTTGAGCGCCAATCCGTCGTGACCAGCAGAGGAACTATACACACATTTTTATTGGATGGCAGCTCAAAGGCTTAGCTCACAGAAAAGCTGAAGGGAGATGAGGAAGTGAGAAATGAGAAATCTAAATGTGTGTCTCGGTGATAAAGAGGGGAAGCTCACCTATACGTATACGCATGCAACTAGCTATACATACATATCTATAGTTGTATACTCATTTGCAAGGAGAAGAGCTAAGTGTGTTACTTCTCTCGCTTTCCCTTCCTGGAAATAAGATAAACTTACTAAATGTAGTCGATCGTTTAACTATAGAAAAAAAGACATAATTTTCAAGTTATTAAGGTTTTTTTTTTTATTTTTTCAGAAAATGACGAGCTCAACACTGATAACTTACCATTTTTGCTTATTAATAAGCGAACACCTTTACCCCAATGAGCCAATGCACTTAATGACTCTTTGCTTTTGTGCTAAGTGAAATTATTGAATAATAAATGAATGCATTTACCACAATGACACAGTGCGCTCAAGTCTTCTTTTTTTGTAACAAGTAATATTATTTACTTATAAATAAATTTAACGCCATAAAGCAAACGATCCCGTGTACTGAAGACTTTTTTTAAAATAATTTATGTTTTTTAACCTTTATAGTACATATAATACATGGTTTAACTGCAATAATACGATAAGACTTGAATTAAATCTTAAGCCTCAGAACTTTACGATGAACATAAGTAACTTTTAGTCTTACTATGGTCCATGCGTTGATATCTTAGTTGGCTAGGGCTAATGCTCTATGTTTTTTTTGCAATACCGGGTTCAAATCTTACTCAGAGTAAGTTTTATATAAATATTTATATTTATATATTTAGTACAACATTACACTAAATGTTTCACACTATTTTTTATGAGTACTAATGCATTGAGTATTACCTGTGAGCAAAAACATTTTGTTAATTCTTTAAATAAAAGTATAAAAAATAAAATAACCAAGTAAAATCAAAAAAATATTAGCCTTAATCTTTTTTTATGTTATCTATTAAATTATCATTTTCACAGATTTAATTACATATCTTGTTATAGATACGCAAAAAAGCCATTAATGTGGTGAATAAAAATGTACCGTTACCTTGAAAGATATGAGTTCATTAATGAATAGTTCACCCGTTAAAAATTTTCCAATAATATACGCAGTCTTTTCTTGTATTCTTATATTCATTTCATAAAAGATGACTTTGCATGTCATTCTTTAACACATGTAACTTTTTTAATAAGAGCAAGTAGTCTTGACAACATCTAGGAAAATAATAGCTCTAGTTGTCACTCATTTAAGCTTTAACATAATTACCAATAAAAAAAAAATAATACTTAAACTTTAACCCTAAGGCTTCACCATGAATATATTTCACTTCAAATGCCGAGGCACTTAGTGCATCAGTGGTCAAGGGGGCTAAGCACAGCAATGTGATATTTTGTTTTGAACCCCCTCGAGTTTGAGTCTTACATTTTTCCCAAGGCATATTATTTTTTTTTTTAACAATTAGTATCTTTTTATTCAATACTAGTATACAGTTATTTTGATAATAGTATTTAATTTGTATTTATACGATGCCAAATAATTACTCTTTGTAAGCTCATTGATTGGAGAATTTTTTTAGATTTACAATTATTTACACACTAATATAATGTTAACAATAAGGTAAAATAATTTAATACTAACTACTTAGTCATTCCCCACTGTTTAAACAAACTTGTATGATTAAAACTTTTCAAGTAAATCACACCATTCACTGTACATCATGATTAGCGGTTGTATGAAATTTAGCTAAATAATAAATTAAGCTATTAGGACCCACAAAAACTTAAAAAAAAACTTTTTATCAAATGATTTAATAATCAACAAACTAAAAAAGTTAAGTATCTCAACCCAAGATTTAAGAAGAGCAGTGTTTATCTGTATTCCTTATTTGAAAAATAATACGCATTTAGGATGACTACCTTAGCAAAAAAATTTGTTATGCGACACCTCTTGCTATTTTCAACATAAAAGCGTTTAAAAAAATGTTATTACCGTGGAGAATGGCTTCTTATCGTATCGTAATGTGAATTTTCAGTTCAATATTTATTGAAGTATTTGTTTATGCATTTTCAGGTTGTAGGCAAGTATTTCAGATTGGGAAATCGAAATTGATTGCATTACAAAACTTAATCGTTTGAAGTATTTATTCTGGGCTTTAAGTACTTTTTCACATGTCGTAAGTAAATCATACAGGAAAATTGAGAATACGTACGCAAAGCAGCATTTTGCGCCCTTGTTATAAAAAAACGTCGTATGCAACGGGGGCGCCAACACACATAAAATTCTCCCTCAGGATGTCTACAGTGTGAAAATTTCTATTTATATTTTACGAAGAAATTAAAAAAATGAAATAAAAAAACAAACGTGCAGTGGTATTTACATAAAATTATTCCTATGTTGGCTAAGATATTACTAATTTTCAAAGTAGATTAGAGTATGTCTTTAAAAAATAATCTCTTCGAACTATTTAGCCCACAGCTTTTCATATATTCTTTTTATTTTTTTCATTTATTTTCTTCTGTTGCGCTAATACAAGTCGTACTAAAGTACATTTATTTGAGTTATAATAATATTCACTTGTAAAACATAATCTAGTTCTGTACTTATTGTTGGATGATATAAATTAAACATTAACACTGCATCATAATTTTTTATTTGGAAACAAAAGACATGAAAAAAAGTGATGTTCAGTGGTCTTAGGTACCTGATTGAAAACAAATCAAAGGCTCTCTAAGTATTATAAGAAAATGAACGTTCTTTTGCTGTTGAATGAACGCTCACAGATATAAATTTTTTACACAAAAGATTAAATAAAGTTGTGTCATAAAAATTAAATAAACTCAATGCAAAACTTAATGCAGTATGAAATAAAAATTATTTTTTCAAACCAACTATTAAGATAACACTAAGCCTCAAACTATTAAAACTAAATAAACCTAAGACTAATCGTCAAAATCTGTCAACAAGACCTTAAAATGTGACTCACTTTTACAAGAAATGCCTATATTTTGAGTGATAAAAAAACAAATTACAGTTAATAAGATTTTAAGCTATAGAAAGGCCAATTCTTAAAGACATTAGACTAGTATGTAAAAGAAGTTATTATGGGGAACTGGTTTTTCTTTGTCTTGGAGTACTATACAAAAAATGCATATCTAAATTTTATCCTTCAATTAAACTTGACTAGATTTCAACTATCAGCTTATACATTTTACCTGAAGCTATGATGAACAAAATCTTAGCCCATTCAGATCATAACTATTATAGTTAGTATCAATACTTATCGATTATGTACGTGTAAAAGTACATACATACGTACACCATAGAACATACTCAATCCATCTTCATATTACGTTCCAAATTTGTTTCATATTCAAAATAAACGATTTTATAAGTGATATTCTTGGCTCTGACAAATTTCTAAGGAACTTCTATTCATTGTTCATTAATCTAGCCCAAAAAGTGCAGTATCAATTTCAATAACGTATAAAGTTATTTGTGTTGTGGACTGCCATATACATAAAAAAATATCTTTTGTTTATAATTATTAAGGTCAGTCCAAGATCTTACACGATGTATGTAATAAGAATTACAAAACTCTCATAGGTATAGACATTTTACTAATCGATGTATTTTGAGTAAGGCAGCAAAAGAAAAATATGTGACAAATTTAAAAAAAAAAAAAAAAAAAAATCAGTTCCATCAATACAATAGCAAAAATATTGTTGTTCAGCAAATGAAAACCTTACAAGTACTAAGTACCAAACACCTTGTCTTTTATTGTAGTTAATACAAATTTCTATTTTTTTTTTATGTTAAGCAATCCCATATATTACTTTTGAGTTGACTGAGCCTTTTATAGAATAACTTATATTTAACGTAGAATGACATTGAAAACGTAAGATAAAATTATATTAATAAACTGAAAAATACATTAAAATTTTTTTTGTTCTTCGAACATTCAAATGGAACAAAAATGTACGGGTTACCAAAAAAGTTTCTTACCTTCATAGCGATAAACTCAAACAATCGAAATTTTGTAATGCAATGAATTCTGACTTTCCAATATTTAATACTTGCCTACAACTTAAGAATGCGTAAACAAACATTTTAATGAATATTGAACTGAAAATTCACAATATGTTATAATACGATGCCATTCTCCACCGCAAAAACATTTTTCGCAATGCTAACATGTTGGTAATAACAAGAGATGTCACAAATAAATTTTTTTGCTAAGGTAGTCGTCCTTTACACGGAATTTTTTTCAAATAAGGGATACAGAGTAACACTGCTCCTCATGAAAACTTGGGTTGCAATATTCAACTTTTTTAATTTGTTGATCAAAAAATCATTTATTAAGAAGTTCTTTAAAAAATTTCCGTGGATCCCAATAGTTCAATTCATTATTTGGCTAAATTCTATATAACTATCAATTTTGATGTACAGTGAAAGGTGTGATCTGCTTAAAGAGTGTTAATCATACCAGTTTGCTTTAACGTTGTGAAATAACTAAGCAGTTAGTATTAAATTACTCTATCTTCTTATTAACTTTATATTGCTATGAAAATAATTGCAAATCTAAAAAAATTATCCAATAGTTAAATTTACAAAGAGTTAATGTTTTGCATCAAACCGCTTCAAATTAAATATAATTATTAGAAAAAATTGTACACTACTAGGGGTAAGTGTACCTATCTCCGTGGCACATACTGAAAATTGCAACTTAAATGCACCATAAGAAATGGTATACTAAAATTTTTTGTAATATTTTTTTTTTTTAATCTTACATAATCTCTTACGGAATATTTAAAAAAATGTTAAGAAGCTAAAACTGCAGTAAAATATTTTTAAAACGAATAAAAACGGTATACTGGTATTACCGTGGTTGTGTACCTATTACCGTGTACGTATTACCGCGGATGTCCCAATCACCGTGTCCGTATTACCGTGGGTAAAGAAAGTTGTATTTGCGGAATATAAAAAAAAATGCAAATTTCACCTACATTTTCTACATGACTTATTTATTGTTTTAAAAAAATATTACTTTTTTTGTACTTGCTTATTCATTTAGTAGGAATCTTATACATTTTTGAGCACTCAGCAATAGATTTTCCAGAATAGATACTTTTCAAAGCTTATTTTAATATCTCCGGAGAGTAACACTTTTTGTTTTTCTTTATTTCGATCAATTTCTTGCCTTTCTTGCCTTTTTTAGTTTTCTTCATCTTGGTTACTTTAGATCGACGTGCTTACCTACTAATTGTTTACACGTTAACTGTCGTGCATTCTGCAAGTATAGGGTTATGTTTACGTACGCTCACCGCAGAAATACGTACACAATAAGTTAATGAGCGCGTGGTACCGAATACCGTGGAAAATAATTATTTACTCAAAATATACACAAATATTTCTGTTTGAATTGCATCTGTTTCTTATGTATGTCGAGTCACGGCTGGCCTTTTCTTATCTACGGTTGAATTGCGGTTACTGTTATTATTTACGTATTTATTTATATTATTTATTATATTACATCGATGACTATTTTAAATAGTGATGTATGTACAAACTACCTTAAGAATAATATTGCCAGTCAGCTTTGCGTTTACTGAGCCAGCAAGAAGACGCAAATATTCACCAGTCATCTATTAATTCTTTGTTTTCATTTAACTATTGTTTTTTGAAAAGTGGAGTTCCGTACAAGTGAAAAAGGGCGAAATCTTGTATAAATTAAAGAATACACTTATAAATTCAAAACAGTTTTGTGCAACAAAGTACAGCGTTGGGTTTGTACTAAAAAAAATGCACAAGTTTTTTAAAGCTTAACTCACATTATGACCTCATCGAACACAAAGAAAAACACAATCATAATCCTGTCGAAGAGTCTATATCAAACGACGATAAATCAACAATAGTGTGAAACGCAAACTATTGAACGATATTTCGACTCGACCATCTAATCAAGAGCTTCCTTCAGTATACCCAAATTTATTTACGTTTGTATCGTTACTATGGAATGTTCAATCAGAAGTATATGTAAAAATGCGAAGTAGTAGGGTAAAATCAAAGACGAAACAAGAAAATGAAAATTTCTGCAGACTTGAAATGTTACGATATCAACAAGGAGTGAGCACTCGATTTAGTTTTATAAAAACTGTATCCAAAAAATTTTTACTCGTGTGATTGTAAATTGTAAGCTCGTGTGATGCTGAAAAGACCAAGATGACCCTGGCACACTTATAAGTTCATTACACAAAAATAATATTTTTTAAACATGCCAGTTTAAGAACTGCCAGTCCGAAGCCTAGGTAAAGTGTGACGGAAAAATGTCGTTATATATCATATAGTAATGGGAACGCTACTCAGCCGCAATTCCACTGTAAATAAGAAAAGGCCCAGACACAATTCGAAATGCATTAGAAAACTAATATTATCGCTCAGCCGCAACTCAACAACTTTTCTCTTTTCAGCCGCAATTCGACATTTGCGCGT
The DNA here is from genome assembly GCF_036245765.1 of Copidosoma floridanum. Classification (NCBI taxonomy): domain Eukaryota; kingdom Metazoa; phylum Arthropoda; class Insecta; order Hymenoptera; family Encyrtidae; genus Copidosoma; species Copidosoma floridanum. The sequence continues at coordinate 571,097 of NW_028321895.1, forward strand.
GGTCTTTATGAACATGTACATATTAGCGGTCAAGTTTGATTATCTAGCTATGAGTGGAACTATGTATAAATGTGTGAGCGTAGATATAGTAAGAAGGAATATAAAAGTACGGGTTAATACATTCATGTTAGTTTTGGCTTAAAGTACTATTATTTTGTTGCTTCTTTTTAAACTGAGATATGGTATATTTGTATGCATTAGATTATTTACGTAAGTCATTTTTTCTATTGACGTTATGGTCAAAGTGAAAAATGTTCAACACTTGCATGATTTCTCTTTGTAATTAATTTTGTTCAGTACCCATTATTTAGATATTTTAGTTACTTATTATTTATGTTAAATATTATTTATGTTAATATTATAGTTGAAACTGTGGTAATAATTTAATCTTATCGTAAGCTTTCTTTAACTTTGGTCTAAGTAGATTTTGTTGCGTTTTTGACATTTAATTAAGTATATAACGTATTTTTTTTATCCTGTGTCTAAGGTATCTTCTTCCAATTTTATAATTGAAGAAAATTTGTTATTGTTACTGTTGATTACACTAAAATGTTTGAATTTCATTAAATTATTGCATTTAGAAGCAATAATTGAATGGTAAGGTACAGTTACGAGTGATTTTTTGGGTTTCTAAATAAAAATTTGTTGATTCTTATTACTACAATAGTATTTTTTTTAAATCTATTTGTATTATTTTTGTAACAAAGTCTTCTGGGTAACAGTTTTTAGACAACACAAGTCATATGCTTAGAATGTTCTAAGTTCTGAATTTACTATCATAGAGCTTAGAAGGTCTGTCAATCATATTTATAACAATGTTGGTGTGTGTGATAATTTAATACATGGCTAGTACTGCTAGCTTTTTCGTACCAATCAAGGAAGCAACTTTTGTTATCATGTCTAATGATTAACATGTCAAAAAAAGGTTGAGTTGTTAACTTCAGTATCAACTGTAAATCATACAAAACTGTTGTAACTCTTTAATTTATTCAGAATATTGTATATTTGTGTTTTTTTAACTATTGCTAAGATGTCATCTACATATTGTTTGTATAGTAGAATGTTATCTTGTAGTTTAGATAATATATTCTCTTCAACCTGTTCCAAAGCTATATCAGCAAACACCGGGCTCACACATCCTTCCATAGGACACCCTATGGTTTGCTGAAAAAAATTCTTATTGTACCAGAAACAAGTCAAGGCAAGCAACAACTCCACACCTTCTATAAGCTCGTTCATAGACATGTTAACGTTATTATGTAAATACTTCCACTTATTTCTTAAACCTTCAATGATGAGATAGTAGGATAGGTTGGTATATAGAGACACAATATAAAAAGAGACCAGACAGGACCCTTCAGGTGCTTCAATATTCGAAAGACAATTTTTTATATCATAAGAATTTTTGATAGTAAGTTTAGGTTCCAGAATGTATTTTGTTATTTATTTAGAGATAAATTTATCTAAGAAATGAGTAGGTAAACCTGTTGATGAAACTATAAGTCTGGCTGCTGCAAGATTAGTAGCATCAGCATTTAGCAAAGTTTGCAACACGGCATTTATATCGTTTCTCGCTTTTGTAAGTATAAGCTCATGTTTTACATTAACAACTATCTTCGATAGTTTTCAGCAAATCCTAATATCATATTGAGTGAAAGCATGGTATTAAAGTGTCCATTATTATTAGTCAGATCATCATCTCCTTCTACAACACCAGGCCAACCTACATTTATCACAGATTTTTTATCAGGACGGAGAGATAGCTAATTTTTTATAAAGATTATTATACTAACATTTTTTCACTTGCTCACCTCTATATCATTTATCTCAAATCTTATTCGTTCAAATGACAGGCAAATGGCACTTTTCATTAATGCAGTATTTGATACTGCTGTATTTTCATCTGCTTTGACCAATCTTCCATAAACATTAAGGAACTTCTGGATAGTGAAAGACACAAATCTTGATGTTGAATTAAAGTACGAACTTCATCACTGATACCATGTATAAATGATGCATATGGCTTGTGAGCATGAATCTCATAGTGGGCAATAGATTTGTCAAATGCGACTGGAAACTGAATATTTAGAATCTTGTTCATTTTGTATACAACAAAAAGTATCTAACTTATTTTCCACCAAGGTTTTTTACTTTTAGAACTAGACTTTTTATAACCAGTATGTTTTTCTAAGTTAGTTTTTGACGTGTTGGCTGTTTTCTTAGATGTTTCGATACGTTGATGGACTATTTTCTCCGACGTCACAACGATTTGAGAGCTTGTTGTTGACTGAGTGCTGAAGTGCATATAGAGTTACCTATATGATTTATTTGATTATAAATGATACCTTTTATAAAGAGAGTCTTATGTGAAATCTTATAGTTATGACTTCTCTACGAAAATGAACGTAATCACCGTCCTGAACTACTATACATAGTTGTGTACGATCAACGATACGCCCAATAATCGATAAATAAATTATTTGTAAAGGAACTTTAATAAAAATATATTCTGGTGGTACAGCTTGGAGAAAATCTTAAATTGTGTGCACTTTGTTGATATTTATGTAAGTTTTACTAGTGATGTTACATTTAACTTTTAATGCGTTTACCTTTAGAATAGCTACAGGTATGTCTAAAATATAATTAATATTATTTTTTAGAACTCTCTAAGTCCAATCTAATAGACGGCTTATAGAATCTTGAGGTCTAAAATCAATGGATTCGATAATACTTCAAAGCGTATTATTATTCTGCTCAAAATCGAGAGTAATATTGCGAGATTGTTCTATCTCAATCAACAATGTCCTAATATTTTCGATCTCATAACTGCTGGTTAGTAATACAATAACTTTCTTGCTAACGTAAAAATTTATCACAATTTTTATCGGTATTTGGATTTGAGTTGAATGAAAAAAGTTCTACTGAGCCAAGAACGTAGCTATGATTTAACAATAATTTAATTAGTGGAAAGTACTATGCTTATGTATATATTATTTCAATACATCCGTGTTAATGTTCCAATTTAATCTTTTGATATTGCAAATTTAATTTTTTAGAACAAATTAGTCATTTAAGAGAGTTTTTTAGAGTGAAGTTATGTCGCGTCCTAGGGGGGGGGGCTGGAATGTTTAAAACGACAGATTTGATGGAACGGAAATGGCTTACCGGAAGTCTCTTCTTCCTAAGTTTCCCCCCTTACCCCGTCGCCCACACCATCAGTTCCCTACACACTTCCCCTCACCCCACCATATACCTTCCAACCGTGCTGTGCTACTTTCCTGCACACCTTAGCCTACCATTCCCCTTCACACTCCCAAGTAATTAATTTTTCAACAAGTTTTAATTTTATTTTCTCACAATAATTTTTTTTTACTTTAAATTTTTTTTCTTTTACGATTCTAAAAAAAAAAAAAAAAAAAAAAAAAACACTTTTCAATAAAGAGATTTGAGCCCTCCACCTCCAGCGTATGAATCAAGTACCTTACCAACTTTGTTACGAGCGCTGCTGACTATAGAAATTCGGTTTCTTGTACTTATCGTGTGGTTTGTAACTATAATATTTCATTTTCATATGCATTCACTGATAATACATTTAATTAATGATCAATTATTTATATAATTTCTCAATAATAAATTTAGAAAATAAATTAAAAAAAAACAAAAATTTTAATTAGCATAAATATCGTTATGTAGATTAAATTGAATAAGGTGCGTTATTACGCATTAAATGTTTGTATTTCATGCATATGATGCATGAAATACCGATCGTTTTTTTTCAAACCTGTTGTTTTTTTGGCATCAAAGTAATGCTAATAATAACTGTTATGAATAAATTATTTTATAAATAAATAAATTATTAAAATAAACATATACAATAGGGTTGTGGAACGTATAAGTAATCTTTAAGGGCGCTTATTTTGAATTCAACAAACAAATTATATTAAAATGTCACATAATTATACAAATGTAAAAAAATAATTTGGAAAAAACTCATATACAGAAATGAAATGAAAGAAATTAAAACCAAATGCATTAATAAATAATTAAAAATAAAAATAAAAATAAAAGTACTAAATGAAAATAAATAAATTCAATAAAAAAAATGATTAAAATATTTATAAAATAATAAAAAAAATAAAATGGAAAATAATATAAAAAAAAAAAAAAAGTGAAATTAAAAAAAGGTAATAAAATTTGAAAAGACATTAAAAAATCAATTAAAATAAAAAAAAAATTTAAAAAGGAAACAAAATAAAAATATAGGACATAAAATTTAAAAAATTGAATAAAACGAAATGCATTAAAAAAACAACAAGAAATTAAGATTAAAACACATCAAAAAATACAATGGGATAAACAAAAAAGAAACGAAATATAAAATGGCATACAAAAAAGAAGATTAAATGGAAAAATAAAAAAAAAAACGAAATAAAGCAAATACAAAAAATTTTAAAAAAGTAAATAAAATAAAGTATTAAAAAGTAATGAAATGAAATGAAATGAAATAAAATATGAATTAAATATAAAAAAACAACCAAATAAAATATGAAAAAAAAGAAATGAAAAAAAAGAGGAAACTAAATGAAAAAAAAGTAATGAAATTAAATATGAAAAACAACGAAACAAAATATGAGAAAAAAAACAAGAAGTAAAAACAAAAATAAAATAGATGAAAAAAAAATAAAGGAAATTAAAAAAACAAACCAGGGGGTATAAATGGGTCATGGGACCCACGGTAAGAACGAAGTTTTTCAAATATGAGATGAGTATAGACACAATTTCTCAGGTAACAAGGGGGTCGCCAGACCCATAGAAAAGACGAAGTTCTATAAACGTTAGCACTGCATTCATGTAGCTCACTAAAACAAAACTTGAAAAATTAAGAAAAAAAAAAAAAAAAAATCAATAGTTCAGTACTCACGATGGTTGAACTTCGTGAGTACTGTATTTATGCACGACGTTCTTATGAAGTTAAACCATCGTGAGTACTGAACTATTTTTTTTTTTATTACTATTTTTTTTTTTTTATTAATTCAAGTTTTGTTTCAGTAAACTACATGAATGCAGTACTTATTCTTATAGAGTTTCGTTCTTCCTACGGGTCTGGTGACCCCCTTGTTACCGGAGAAGTTGTGTCTATACTCATCTCATGTTTAAAGATCTTCGTTCTTACCGTGGGTCCCATGACCCATTTATACCTCCTGGTTTGTTGTTTTAACTTCCTTTATATTTTTTTTATTCATTTCATGTTTTGTTTTCATTTTTTGTTTAATTTTTTTTCATATTTCATTACGTTCTTTTTTCATATTTAATTTTTAAGAAAAATACTTAATAAAATAAAACATTTTTATGTTTTATTTAATAAATTAAAAAAAAATTGTTTTATGTATAATGTAGAAGGTAGTCATAATGAATTAGAAATGTTCTTGTCAGCATAACAAGTATTAACATTACGTTTTAGAATATTAAGTAATGCTCATATTTTTTAGAAGTAATATTGATATTGATCCATGCCTTACATAAATTTTTTTCTACAAAAATAAAATAATAAATTAACAATTTACAAAAAAAAATTTCTTCTTGACTTCCGAGGGCATCAATAAAACATGGTATCTTTTTATCACATGATTCTAATAATTGTGATTTGATCTTGAAAAAGTGTTTTTTCGTATTCAAACGTTTACTTTAATGTATGATAAATTAAATAGTTTCTCTATGGTACTGTTTTGTTTAATTTTACTTTCTGTTGGTTAAAGTAAATTCAAATTTCCATACCGTTTGTCTTATAATTGTCAAATTTTATTTACATGTAAAAGTGCACTAATTTGTAATTATTAACTTTAGAAGGGAAACTAAAAAGTAAGTATTTTTTAAATATACAGTATAGTTATAAGACCCAATTCTGTCACCAATCCCCCTCGCCACCCCTCTCATCCGCCTAAAAATTGTTAATTTTCTCTTTAACCCTTTAAAAATAAAAGAAAAAACTCAAAATTTTTATGTAAAATTACCCCAATAAATAGTATCCTACAAAAACATATACCTCTTCGCTCCCTTCACGTTTCAAGGCCTCTCTTTAGCCCCCCCTCCACCCACCCGCTGATACTCTTTATGGTAGTTGTTAATCCTAATTTCTAAGTACCTGATAAGTGTACTAAACAATAAACAGCAAAATTATCATTTGAGTGATCTGTTTATTAACATTGTATTTTTGTATTGATTCTAGAAATTGACATTGGTGCTTACAATTTCTTTACTATTTTTGTAAATAATAAAATATTTTATACGAAAGTAAAATTTTGAATGGATACACTTAGTGTAAAGAAAACTTTAAAGAGAGAAATGTGAAAAAGATAAAGAAAAGGAAATGTGGTTGGGTGTCGAAAGTAATTTTATTAGAATGAAAGTTGTCTGTGACTGTTTACTAAAAAAAGAGAATTTCAAATTATTAATTATAAAAAAATTTCTTCCCACACCATATTTCTAATAATTAATATATTTTCGAAATCATTTTGTATAAATTTAAACAGTAAAGATGAATTATTACCAGTATTTAATGTGATTCTTAATATAAAAACTTTATTGACTGATTTTTCTGTAGTTAATATTTCTGCTCCAATGTTATTTTAAATAATTAAGTTATGCGAGGTCTAGTTTTATTGCACAAACTATCAAATACACTTGAATTTCTTATTAACATAACAATTGCACTCACTTTTAAATTTAAAGTATGTGGTGGTAAGCCTTCATGTACATTATTGACAGTTCCGAATGGAAAATTTATATTATTATCTGTGCGATTACTACTTTTATATTTTGCGTAATCTTTACTGTTATGCGTATGTTCGATTCCTTTGATCAAACTTAGAATTTTATTGTTTAAGATATAAGATAATTTATTATGAGATGTTAAAACTATCTTGCTAAGGTCATTATTTGTACCATATTGATCTTCATAAATTTTTTCACAAACGTAAAAATTTTTCATTTCTCAGGAATATTGAACGATTATATTGTTTTATTTCTAACCTTTATCAACAACAAAGCCAATTCTTTATTAATGCAACGCGTGTTGTTTCTTAATTTTTCAATTTTAAAGTATTTCTCTACAAAAGAGTATTTTATGGTGTCATTAATTATTAAGGTCTTAAACTTATGCTTGATTACTGAAAGTACTTGCCTGAAATCGTCTCTTAAAATAAACAATTCACCATAAAATGACAAGTCATTATAACTAAAGTCTTTTAACGTTAAGTCGACAATTTCCAAAGCTCACTAAGGGATCGTTTAAGTTTAGTCCCAAATAACTACATCTACGTAATTTTTTTTATCAAATTCATATTCTAAAAAACAACTTTCAACGTTTGTCATATCCAACAGTAATTGAAATGTTCTATGACTTGACATTTCTTTGACTTATAATATCAAATCTATTCCAGTCCAAACCGTAGAAATAATTTTTTTTTTTATTAACAAAAAATACTAAACAAACGTTTTGTACAAAAATGTTTTTCCAGGACACCATCAATAGAAAATAATTTCGTTGCACTTTCAATTATTTCATTACAAATTTTTTTATCACTATTGAGCTTTATAAAAAAAACCTTAAAATGTGTTTCTATATTCATAACTAGTTCATTTTCCGTATTATCTTTAAATTAATAATCTTTTGATAAAGATAGTTCTGGTAGTCCATACTCCTTGCACGATTTTTCTTCAAATTTGAAAATTGAATTTGGCTGTAATGAAGCATTACTTTCTTTATATGTTTTAAAGTCTCCAATAAATAATTGTTTGAATTTTTACCATAAAGTTTTGCCACAAATATCTTCAGACACTAAAAATGAAGCAAAAAATTCTCTCAATTGGCATGGCAGCATAACGTTACAGCTTCTTCAAAAATATAATAATATTGAAAATTGTTTTCCACCAATCTGAAAGCAATAGCAGCATCTTCAAATGTTCCATAAAGTTCACCGTAAATTGTTTTTAACATTTTTAAAGATTCTGCTCCATTAATGCAATTTAAAATTAGTTTTAAAAAAACCACGCTCCAAGTCCTTAGGGGATACTTAGTTAAGTCAACCAATTGTTACACTGTTAGGTTCTTCAAACTTTTGCATGATTACCATTGCATCTAAGTAATGTTTTTGCATATGTCTTGGACCACCACTGTATGTTTCAGGTAAAGTGAAAATGTTTCCTTCTTTATTATTTTCAAAAATTTTTGAATTATTTGATGCACGACGTAATGATGTATGCTCTATTAAACCTTGGTATAATTCGATCCTCAATATTTTTTGATATTTACAAAAAAGTTCATCCTGTTCCTTTGTATCATTATGTATGCGTGCAGTTATTGCTTTAATGTGCCAGGATAAAGTATAGGACTTAAAATTTGACTATTTCATTGATAAAAATCTGTATACAAATAATGTTGTAACAACGTTAAATTCTGTTCTTCTATACAATTTGTTTGACTATCATAAGTGCTCCATCATTCATCTCTGGATACAAATAGGGAAGGAGAAACTATTTCGACATGCTGTGATAGTTCATTTAAATATATATGACTTCGTGCATTATCAAATTCATTTGGATGTACACATAAGTCATAATCTTCAATATTTTCTAATTTTAAAATATTTTTAACAGAGATTTGGGGGTTGGCACGCTTTTGAGAGATAATTTATGTATATATATTATCATATATAGTTATTTTTAGTGGATTCAGCCTCTAACCCTCCTCTGTCACCTCCATCCCCTACCTATTGCCCACCTAGTAGCCACCAATCTCCCTCAAAATATCTTGTTATTCGTTTGTTCTTTTGTTATTTTGTCTATTTAATTACACCCCCCTCCAAGCCAACGCCATTCCTCTCCATTTCCACCTTACTCCTAAACAACCTTAACAGTTTATAAAATGATTGCGTTTTGTTAAGTTAATGTTGTGCCAATCAATTCAAGTGTTATACAAGATACTTTAATATACTTTTAAGAAGTGTTAAGCTTGTATAATAGTAAAATTTTTTATAATGATATCATGTAATAATGAAGAAAAATAAACTATTTGTGTACCAAACTAATAATTTATTTCGAAAACATTATTCATTGTAAAGTAAGAATTGTGAATTTTCATACGTCTTTTTAAGTTTTCTAACCTTGAAAATCCTTTCGCACAATTCGTAAAAATTTGTTCAGTTTCACATTTACTGTGAATTGTCATACGTCTATTTCAATGTGTTGAATTCTTGAATCTCTCATTACAATACAAGCATGTTATTTTCTAAACTGTGTTTTTATTAATGTCCAATATAATTTTGTTTCAAAGTCAATACAATTTTACAAGTATCATAAACGTATAATAATTTTCACTGTGTCTTCTTATTTTCTATTAACTTTTAAGGATTCAAAAATTTTGTTTTGAATACATTGCAGATAAATAAATCTTTCAAATTAAAACATAAATTTTATTACAAGATATACTCAATCAACTGTGAGAGTTCAATGATATATTTTTACCTCAACTGCATTGTGTGACATGAAATAAGTTAAAAATTCTATTTTTAAATTGATAATGTCAATTCATTGCAATTTTTTTTGCACTAATTTTAATTATGTTTCCATAGAACATAGAAAATATTAATGTACATGTAAAAAACAGATGTTTACTTTTATTCTAAATTTTTTACTCTTTAAAATAAAATTTACAAAACTTGCAAATTTACAAACTATGGATAGCATCATAAAATATAAAACATTTGTCGATAGAAAAAAATTGTTAACCCTTAAAATTTTTTAAAACATGCATCAATGTGGATAATGTGGATAGATGAGTATCTACATTTTTTTACATTGTCAAAAATTTCGGACTAATATTTCTTTCTATATTATGTAGTTATTTTAAGTGAATTCAGAGTCTAACCTCCCTCCATTCCCCTTCATCCTCCTCTATCGCCCACTTATCCTCCACTCAGTCCCCTCCTTACTTCTCAAGTCTTAAACTTGTATGATAATACAATTTTGTACAATTATATTTTATAATCATGACGAAAAACAAACTATTCGTGTACCAAAATAATAATTTACTTCGAAAATATTCTACAATAGAAATTTTAAAATTGTGAATTCTTATGTTTTTTTTTTTTTTTTAATTTTATAACCTTGAAAATCCTTTTCTACATTCTATACAAATTTGTTTAATTTTACATTAACTGTTAATTATTAAATATGTTGATCTCATGAATTACAATATATGCATGTAATTGTTTTTTCTAAACTGTATTCCTTTTAATGTCTAACAAAATTTTGATTAGAAGTCAACACAATTTTACAAGTATCATAAAACGTATAATAATTTTCAATGTGTCTTCTTATTTTCTATTGACTTCTCACGGTTCAAAAATTTTGCTTTGCATATATAGCAGATAAATAAATCGTTCAAACTGAAACATATATTTTTATATAAGTTGCGTTTAAGCAATTGTGTGAGTTTAATGATTTTTACCTCAACTGCATTGTGTGACTTGAAATAAGTATTAAATTTAGTTTTTTAATTGATAATGTCTATTCATTGTTATTCTTTTTGCATCAATTGTCATTATATTTTCATAGAACCTGAAATACTTTTGTGTACATATAAGAAACAGATAAATTTTTTTTTCTGAATTTTTAATTTTTTTCAATTAAATTTATAAAACTAGCAAATTTACAAACTATACATAGTACTATATAGTATAGATCATTTGTTGATGAATCAAGAACTTTTTACACTTAAAATTATTTTCAACATTTTTAATGTGTACAATGTGGATAGATGAGTATCTAAATTTTTTTAAATTATTGAATGATTTCAGACCAAACAATATTTTGTATTTTAAATTAATTTTTAGCTTTAATTTGAATTAAGATATACCCGAATTTTTAAATTACATAAGGGCAGCATATTACTGTCCCTGAGAAAATGAGCGCTTTTTAACATTAATCCTACAGAATTAAAATTTTGACCTTAAGAATTGTTAATAGCTCATGATACCTAGTAGTAGAATAGCCTTTATTACCCCCAGACAATGTGTTTGTGTGATATCAGACTATCACACCTGAAAACATTAATTAGCAAGTTCGATGATTATACCTATAGATATAAATCCACTTTTTCACGTATCGAAATTAACCTTTGTTTTGAACTTATAACATGTAATATCTTTTTTTCTGTACACATTTTTGTACTTCCTTCATTTCATTTGAAAGAGAATTTTAACTGTGTATTCTTTGAGTTTTATTTTACCATGGATCTCGATATAGATGTATACGCTCAACGTAACAAAGCTAATGAGTTACTTTGAAGTATACATATCTTAAATTAAATCTGTTCTATAAACTAGAATTTTTTTTCATCTTTTTATTTTTTTCGAATGCAAATACTGCTACTTACTTTTTTTGAGGACACACTAAAATTTTATTTTAAAAAATACGAAAAAATTTTTAAGTTAATTTGTCAAAAGTATTGCTAATTTTTTTGTGTTCCTAATTATCTGACTAACTTTTAAATTAAAAAAATCATCATATTTTTATATTATATTTTGAAATTTTATGTGCTGATGTTATGACTAAGGTAACTTATCGATGGTAGATTGTGTGAAAAAAAATAAAAATTCAAGCCTTTTTCATTTTACTAATTAATTTTAAACTGAAAATGGGGGGTTGGCAAGCGGTGGCCGCAGAGGGTGGAGTCCTGCTAATATGTATGTATATCTTCTTATATTATATAGTTATTTCGGTGGACCATTCCACACAATAACCCTACAGCCCCCAGCATAACCCCCACAGACGTATCTAGATAGATCACAACCTGCTCCAACACTTCAGCGTTGTGTGGTCATACCACAATCTGTCCTTGTGCCGTCAAAGAATTTTTTACTCCAACGTTAGCCAAGAAAGACAGCCCTGAAGAGTATGGGCAGCCACAAGGACAAACTTCTTAGTGGTTGTTACAACGGCATACCTACGAAGAAAGTAATCTCCAGGCCCACTCCCTCCATAACTATGTGCGTTTGGTTATCCGGGGAACGACCTGAAGACGAGATATATTTTGGTCAGCTGTGTATCTTCCACATGTACGGTCTCCGTCCACAAAGACTCCGAGGGTAAGAGTCAACCTACCCACAGCTGGCTCTCCATCATTAAGGTGGTTCTTCACCTAACCCATTTACTTAAACTTACAGGGAAACTTGAAGGGATTGTTATTAAAGTTATAAGGCATCTTCTCTTAAAATTTTAAGTCCCTTTATCAGGCAAATTTTTGAAAACAAGTCAGTCAAAAAATGCACTTTTAACATGTATTCTTATGTAGGTTACTTTTCCATACTACGATATCATGTAATATCTCGTAAAGTAGACTTAAGATCGTAATAGAAAAAGTTTGTAGTGAAAGAAGAACTTTTCAGCTTTCTAATAATATAACAAAAGTTTGGGCTGATCAGGGAATTAGTATACGATATTTAATCGTAAACGAAATGTCTGCCGTGTAAACTGCGGCAACGTCTGCTTGAGTAGGAGCGTACATGCCATTTTCAGAACCTTGCATCAAAAAAAAATTTTTTTATAACTCTTACTCTGACTTTATTAGCTTGTTTATTTGTACGTAAATGCAATGATATTATAGTCAAGTGCCAGTAAAACATATTTTATGTTGCAAATAATAAGCTAATCGAAAATTAGAAAACCACAGGGTCCCGTGTCGCTTTGATACGGCACCATCGTGAAGAACCACCTTAAGGATAACAGTGAGGAATAACTGGAAATTTCATTACTGGCCTTTTTCAGGGCCCATATAAGTATTTACGTTTACTACTTAACCTTTAATCTCATCGGCTCTTTTAAGGGCCATCTAAGTTTGAACTACTTTGCCAATAAATACATTTTTACTACCATTTCTGCAAACATTATTCGTCAACTAAAAGACTATGTGAAGCCAGTCACTTGCTCGACTCTAAGCATTCTACTAGAAATCACTGATCCTCTCCAAGGTCTGCACTAAGCAAACCTAACAGCTATGAAGGAAAAAGAAACTTGAGCCAACGGGAGTCTCCAACGGGCAAGCATCACGAACCAATCTCTACCAATCTCTCCACCTTAGATCATCAAAACAACTGAGTTTGCAAAAAAAAGGTGCTTTAGACACCAACGTCTTTGACGTTATACCAGGAGACGTTAGAAAAGATCCCTACAACTAGCTCCAAAGCTTCGGACTTTGTTATTTTTCTCCCAATCAGTCTGAGTCTTCAACAGCAGGCCAGAGAAGATCACCCTAAGGTATCCAGGAAGTCACAATTGAGGAGCTGGAAACGAAAAGGGCGCATAAGTTGAGAAACACGTAAAAGTATTGTCCAAGGAGTAAATTTTTCAAACTCACCATATCGATTTTTAAAAAATACTAGCTTGTATAGAATGAAAAACCACACCTTTTTTACATTTACAACTTTTTGAATCAAGTCGTACTTTTTGAGATAAAAAATAAAAACCGCATTTCTTGAAAACTCAAATTCAATCACTTTTAAAAACATAAATTGCTGTTTCTCAGTCAATTATGATCGAAATTGTTTGAAATTTAGTACGGGTACGTTGAATGCCTCAGCGCTGCCGATGAATTAATCAGATTTAGTTGAATTTTTTATAATTAATTAATATTTAATTAGAAGTAGGTAGTGCACGGATTACGAAGGTTGTCATTTTCAATGAAATAAAGTGTGCGGGAAAGTTTCAGCTTGACAAAACTTTCAGCGACAAAGTTGTTCCTCAATATTCGAAGAAGTTTTCCTAAAAGTTTCAAATCGATTTATCAAAAAACAGCCGAGATAGAGAACTTTTTGTAACAACGTGCACGGATGGTAGGCAATAAGCTGTCAACGGCGTGCAGCAGACGGCCTAACCTGATGGTGTTGTTGAGCTGGGTGACCGCCGTGGCTCAGTTATTGTCAGCTGTGCACGTTTTATTTTTACGAAGTTCTATATTTCGGCTGTTCTTCAAGAATACCTACTATACGCTCCTGAAATGAATAATGTGAATGATGAGTACCGTGGACGCAAAAGGATAAGAAACGAAAAAAACTGGCAATCAAACCTGAAAAAAAGAGCTAAAAATGAGGTATATATTTACGTTTACGTGTCTGTTCATACGTATTGTTTTTTTACTCATTTTTTTGTTGAGCATTCACGAAATGCTATGGAAATTTGTGTTCATATATAAGTGAATACCGTTTGATATTTTATCATTGATTACCTGATGTTATTTATGTTGCTTACTTTGCAGGGTAAAACGTATGAGACTCTTTTGGGTAAAGAAGTTCTCGAGAAATCATTTGAACCTATCGCTAGCTGTTGTAAACATGAATGTTTTAAAAAAATTGCCGTACAATTACAGATTGATAAACATATTGATTTTTGGTCACTGGGCAATTACAATATGCAGAATGTTTATTTATCGAATTGCTTGAAATTACGCGATCCTTGTACAATAAATCCGAGTAATAAATCCCAAAGATTAGTCATATGGACTTATTTATTTCATACGTCAGAAGATGTTTATCAAGTTTGCCAAAAATTGATTCTTAGTTTATTTCAAATTGGAGAAAAAAGATTAAGAACAGTCCAGAGAAAAATATTAAATCAAGATAGTTTCAACGACCAAAGAGGGCAAAAAAATCTTCATAATTCAAAATTGACGGAAGAAGTGAAGCAGTTAATTTTATTGCATTGTGAATCGATTCCACATCGTCAGCCCCATTATTCATACGAAAAGTCTTCATTGAAGTATTTTGAAAACCCTACCGTTAATTCAAAAAATTTATATGAATCGTTTTTGACTTATTATACAGCTATAACTGGCAAAGAAGATCCTCCAATAGGAGAATCATCTTTTGCAAAATTTTTTGATCATCATTCGGGCTTCTCTTTTAACTTACCAAGGTCAGATGTATGCAACATTTGTTTTGAAAGTGAAACTGCTGGTGCAATCAGCCAAGAAGTTCAAGTTCATAAAAATAAGGCAGCAGCTTATTTTAAAATGAAAAAGCAGTTGATTTCAGAAGAAAATGCTTTGATTCTTGAGTTTGATTTTGCACAAAATCTTCCTTTACCCAAACTACCTGTTTGTGATCAATTTTTTCGTCGATTAATGTGGGTATACGTGTTTAATGTTCATGTGCATAAAACTGACGTCAGTTACATGTTTATTCTACCAGAAGGTATTGCTAAGAAAGGTGCTAACACGGTTTGCAATTTTGTTTCATTCGTTATCAACAAAGAATTTAAGCCTATGATTCATAAAAAAATTATTCTTTTTTCTGACGCTTGTGGCGGTCAAAATCGTAACTATATGATTTTAAGGTTTTTTTCTAGCTTAGCATCAGAGTTAAATATTGAAATTGAATATTTATACCCTGTTCGAGGACATTCATTTAACCAGTGTGATCGTAATTTCGGTCTATATTCACAGAAAAAGAAACATTTTGAACGAATTGAAACTCAACAAGAATATGTCAAAATCATCGAAAGTGCTCGAGAGCCGCCGTTTATTATCGTGCAAGAAAAAGAATATCAACTAATAGATTATGAAAAAATATTCAAAGGTGACATAAAAAATTTGTACATCAGCAAAGCTTTTCATATTAAATTTTACGTACAAGGAAAGGTTGATATTTATGTAAACTATGACAATTATTCACAATCATTTACAATAGAGCAAATTATTAAATTTGATAGTATCAGCTGCGTATCACCGCCTACAGTTGGTTTAGCAAGTGAAAAAATAAAAGATGTTGAAAGTTTACTCAAGTATGTTAGTCCACAAAGTAGAACATATTTTATAGAACATTTTGATGAAGAAGGAAAAAAGATTGTTAAAAAAGACATTGATCAAGAAAATAAAAACAAACTGAAAACAGAGCCAAAAAGAAAAAAAAACGAAGATTCTATTAGCCAGAAAAAAAAAATTAAATTGAAAAAAATTGTTAAACGGAAAAAAAGCTTAAAAGCAGCTGGCAAAAGCAAAGTACAAATTAAGCGTGATCATAAAAACATAAAAAAAACATAAGAGCAGGAATTAAAAAGTGATGAGCAGTAACTCAAGACAAAAAACAGATTAAAACAGATGTTAAAATCAACAGAGAATTATTAATTAAAATTACTTAGACAGAATACAGTCGAATTTTAATAAAATAGTTAAATGAAATTTTAATGATTAAACTAAATAAAATTATTCAGAAAAGTTGCTTACTATAGTATTGTCTTCAATTCTTTACAAGATTTCATCATTTATATTATTCATTTCAGGAGCGTAGGTATTCTTGAAGAACAGCCGAAATATAGAACTTTGTATAAATAGAACGTGCACAGCTGACAATAACTGAGCCACGGCGGTCGCCCAGCTCAACAACACCATCAGGTTAGGCCGTCTGCTGCATGCCGGTGACAGCTTATTGCCTACCATCCGTGCACGTTGTTACAAAAAGTTCTCTATCTCGGCTGTTTTTAGATAAATCGATTTGAAACTTTTAGGAAAACTTCTTCGAATATTGAGGAACAACTTTGTCGCTGAAAGTTTTGTCAAGCTGAAACTTTCCCGCACACTTTATTTCATTGAAGTTGACAACCTTTGTAATCCGTGCACTACCTACTTCTAATTAAATATTAATTAATTATAAAAAATTCAACTAAATCTGATTAATTCATCGGCAGCGCTAAGGCATTCCACGTACCCGTACTAAATTTCAAACGATTTCGATCATAATTGACTGAGAAACAGCAATTTATGTTTTTAAAAGTGATTGAATTTGAGTTTTCAAGAAATGCGGTTTTTATTTCTTATCTCAAAAAGTACGACTTGATTCAAAAAGTTGAAAAAGTAAAAAAGGTGTGGATTTTCATTCTATACAAGCTAGTATTTTTTAAAAATCGATATGGTGAGTTTGAAAAATTTACTCCTTGGACAATACTTTTACGTGTTTCTCAACTTATGCGCCCTTTTCGTTTCCAGCTCCTCAATTGCTGTAAACTTTAGTCAAGAAAGAGTCTACTTAAGAAGCTCACCGGTCTTTTCAGGGCAATTGGACGTCGAACTACCTTGCCAACAAATATATTAGAACTTAACAGAGTTGACAGAAAACAGTTTTTACGAGTCACGAAAGTCTTAAGCATGCTAAAAGTCGTAAAAGGGTCAATAAGAAGGAAAACTTTAAAGATCTAAATTCAGATTTGTTAATAAGTAAGAAATATATTTGTATTTTTGTGGCAATAAAAAATGTAGAGATTAAGCACCAGGACTTAGTTGCTCTGGTAATAAAGATGTGAGATAAGAGAAAAAACATTTTTTAATGTATACTTTTTGTGAGCTTACAGTTTCAATAGCATTAAAAATAGCCCTTTTCGTAAATTATACGGGAGAAGCTGCACATCAACCGCTCCTTATGGCCAACGATTGCTTTATGGCATAAGGAACGCACGGTACTTTTCAACATAATTATTTTTTTTTTATTTTTACAGCTCATTATTTGACTAAATAAACTTTATAAATTCTGAGCAAATACGGTTTCAAAAAGTAAATTTTTGTTTCAAGAAATGTCTGGAATAAATGTGAAATTTCTTCCAGAAAACGTTTCACATTACATGTCAACACACTATGGTGTTCCATTTAGTAAGTCTTAGGCAAAGCCGAGGCGGGGGGCCGCTAGTTATAAATATATATTAAATTATAAAGTTATGTGTTGTTTCATGTGGTTAACTATGTGGGGCATTCCGAGCAACATTCTACAATATAAAACTATTTATATTGGTAGTTAGAAAATTATTTATTTATTAATGTCTTCCTTAAAGTCTTTCAATGAAAATATTATATAATACATCATAAAAATAACATGTTATGCATATTTTAGTACTGTAAAAATATTCGTTTCTAATGAATGTTAACTAATGAGAAAAGGGTTTTTTTTCAATAAACTTTTTTTCATCTATTTTTTCACATTGCTTGGGAGGCAAATAAATGGACTTCATACATACAAATAATTATTAGCCATTTCACTTATACAGCTAAGAGTACGATAAGAAACCGATTCATATAAGATATAATTTAATTTATAAGTAAGTATTAAGTTCTTGGTACGCTAAGTTTTTTTTCATTAGCATTTATCATAAACTATGTCTAAAATAGTAGTTTTTATGTGTATGTATTATATAATGTTGTACATGTGTTAATCAAAAGCAATACCTACATGGAATCAAATAACATTTATGTTATCATTAAAACGAACTGTCGAAGTTTCGCATTAAGATGACTCATTTAATGAATCAACTTATTGAGTTCTATTGAATCACGAAGACTTAGTTATACTTCTGTTCTGTTCTAAATTGATGTTAAAATTGGTACGATGGATGAACACAATATATATCCATGGGGTGTATTATTACATAATAAATTTTATCTGTACATATAAGAATATTTTAATCATGTTGTTATTATTAGACTATAACTTATAATCAGAAATTTTTTTTCAAACTATATTTTCAATATCTATAATTTTTTTCTATCGATTTAAACAAAAATTTTATTTTTTTTTATGCATCTCGATAAAGCTATGTACAGTCGACCATGAGAAAACAAAGTTTTTTTCAAAAATAATCTTATATTATCAAAAGTTTGACCTAGAGACTTGTTTAAAGTCATATCAAATGTTACATTTAATTGAAATTGTTTTGTACATAGAATGAAAGGTTATAATTGAGTATTTTTGGTATTTAATGTAATTTTTAGCATAAAAACTTTATTACCAATTTTTTCTTTCATAAAAATTTTGCCCTTTACCTTATATTTAAACAATTGAGCAATTTGAAATTGTGTACCATTCCTCAAGCCACCTGATAAACAAAAATATTGAATTAACGCTACTATTCTACCTACTTTAAATTCAAATTCATGAGGTGGCTGGCCGTCATGTATATTGTTTAACATTTCTTCTGAAAAATTTACATGTTTATTATCATCTGATTTATTAACACCTTCAAAGATTGCATTATCGATGATGTATGCCGGATACAGCACGCTGATCTAATGGTAATTACTTTATTATTTCTAGTCAGTGATGTAGTATGGGGTACATACAATAGACAAAAATTTTTAACTAGAGCAGAAAATCTTACGTTACGTCAATATTACTTATATCGAACTTCTCATCGACCAAATAGAAACATTTTTAGTCCCATACTCTATGCTGGAAGATTAACGCAACAATCTTTTTTGCATGCATATATTATGATAGCAAGCAAGAGAATAAATTTTTTTCGCAATAACCAAAAAATTCTATGAATTATATATTATCAAGGATTAACAGGTTACATAATGCGTAGTGCTTCAAATAACTCCAAAAATTTTGAAAACAGTAAAACTGAAAATATGTAAGTTTTACCTTCAACATACATCGATGGTACAAGGTATATGCAAAAACATTATCAAGATGCAATGGCAATAATGCGAAAGCTTGGATGACCTAATTTTTTTATCGCCGTAACATTTAACCCTAAATAAAAATAAATAAAGCAAATTTTCAAAAACTTCTCTAAAGGTACAACTTCGAATAATATACCGAATATAACTGTTAGATTATTTCATACAAAATCGAAATCAATTTTAGACGAGATAACTAAACACCAAATTTTTGGAAAAGCCATTACTTACGTTTACCATTGATTTTCAAAAAAAAAAAATTTCCTTATCTTCATATTATTGTAACATTGCATCTAAATAATGAACTCTTGACTGCTACAGACATAGATAAACTTATTTTAGCGGAAATTCCGTTTAATTCACAAATACAAAGTTAAGTTATAAAACTCATGATTCATAGACCTCATGATAAATATAGTCCATGCCTTACCAGTCTTGAAAAAATTTGTATAAAAAAGTTTCCAAAAAGTTAACTAATCATTTTTTTTTACAAAAAATGGATACCCAAATTTTAAAAGAAGTGACAATAGATGTGATAATCATACATAGAATCAAAAATGATAATTAAAAAGTTTTAGTTGATAATTCAATGGTAGTACCGTACAATCCATTTTTATTAACAAAATATAATTGCCACATTAATGTTAAATATTGTGCATCTATTTGAGGTAAAAAGTATATTTTTAATTATGTTTATGAAGGATGAGATAAAGCATGATGTAAAATGACGAAAACTGACATGAGTAATAAAAAAGACGATAATTGCAAGAGTTCCCTTGGCGTGGATGTAGTCATTCTGTAGTTAATTTATCAACATAAATGGATAATATACAAAAAAAAGTTATTAAAAAAAATAATATGTTTAAAGCAATAGAAATAAAATGAATAGTTTTGCCAAAAAATTAGATACGTGATTATTTTTAGAGTGTTACTGTTTTAATTCAACAGTAAAAATTTAGGTTGAAAAAAAAATAGTTAGATATAATTTAACAAAAGGGCGATTGATTATTGTGTTACCTAAGGACTTTGACCATTTTTTTTTTTTAATGAATCTTAAACAGGGCGAGTGGAGCTAAATCTTTTAAAAGTTTGAAAACAGTTGATAACACACATCACAGTACGTTTAGATATACTACTATTGCTTAAGGTTAAAGTAAACATGACTCTAAAATTTATAAAATATTTAAAAAAGGTTGTAACATTATGCTGCCATATCAACTGAGAGAACTCTTCACGTGGTTTTTAATATCTTAAGACCTGTGTGGTAAGTCTAAATGGAAATCACTCCAAGAATTTTTTATTGAAGATTTAAAAGACAATAAGTAAAATAATGCTTTGTTACGTTTAAATGAAATCTTTAAATTTCAAGGAAATTCAAGTCAAAATTATGGATTACCAGAAATAAATGGAACAGTAAAATCTAAAAGTATTGAGGATGATAAGACTGTTATTGATTTAGAAACAAATTTAAAGGATTTATTTGCTAACCTTAATAGTAATTAAAACATAATATTTAATAGAAATATTAACAGTGATACAAATACATATTTTATTGATGGTATAGAAGGTTCTGGAAAAACACTTTTATACAAAACATTAATTTTTTTTAAATTGTTAAAAAAGAAAAAGGTTATATCTATGGCTTTGATAAGAATTGCTTTAATTTTATTACCTAAAGAAATAACAAGTCATAGAACATTTTGATTATCATTATATGTCAATAACATTGAAACTTTTTTCTTAGAATACAAAGCTGATTGAAAAAAAATTAAGAGAAGTAAATATCATTATTTAGGACAAAGCTTTTATAAGCCCCAAAAAGCTTTGGAAATAGTAGATAAAACTTGGAAAGATTGATTTGATAATGATATTCCATTGAGTGGAAAATGATTTATCCAAGGAGGTGATTTCAGACAAATACTTCTGGTGATAAAGCATGAGTTCTGTAGAAACACTGTCTCTACGTAGAAGGTTTTGAGTTCAAATAAAACTGTTTTGTATATGATAAAAAGACAATGGCGTGGTTTAATTTTAAATTTTTTAATAATAATCTCTATTTTCCGATGCATTTATAAGATTCTCTATCACACTTTTTTTTAATTCGTAAGGCTCAAGTATATGACGTATGTTTTTGAAACGTTTGATTATTGATTCAGAAGATAGTGGGTTGAAATACAGCTTATTTGAAAATAATGCAACTGCAGTGGTTTTAATTATTAAAATATTTTTATGTATTAACAATGACTATAATAACCTTAAAACTTTTGGGCCTAGCTGGATCTAGACGAGAAAAATTTTCACGAAAACTATTTTATTTTAATTTTCAACAAGACGATCGTTAAAAGCTAATAAAAGATCTCATTACAACCGAGATGACGGCACTGTCGATGATAATATGACAATGCTTTTACATTTCATTTATGTACTTTATATTAACAATTACACAATCTTCTATCGGAGATAATTATGTCAAGAGCTAATAATAAAGATACAATGTCTTTTGTTTCACTATGTAACAGCATTACAGGCTGTTAGCAAAAAAATGAAGCGTTATGGGCTCTTATAAATCATTTGAAAATCGATACTGTGACGCACTAAATAAGGATTAAACTTTACGACTTTACGTATATTATGTGAATATTAGCAGTATTTCAACTCGTTACCTTATAAATCAATAAGCGAACGTTTTAAAAAGATAAGTAATATTCTTGAGCGTTACAGGTTAGAAAAAACGATACGAGCTCTTGTAAATGCGTCGAAAAATTGAAGTTGTAGTGTACGAAGTTTGAATGAAACTTTGTTACTGCGCTCATATTATACAAAAAACAGCTTCATTTTACCCCTACTATTTGAGTTGACGACCTAACGCTAAAAAAAGTTACATGACATATATGGCACATCTTTTTACATACAAAGTAATAATAATTTCTATGTTTAAATAACAGCTTACACTTATTTCAAAAGATTATGCTCTTTATCTAAATTTTTACACAACCAAAGAGTCAAATAGATAGATTTCATACATATTTATAAAATATAAAGTCAGTATTTATTCATGTTTTATTGTTCATAAACAACATATTTAAGATCATAATTTAATTATCTTTATGATTTCTGAACTTATTAATAAAATAAAGTTCTATGTGCATTAACACTTGTTTGTGTTAAAATTATTGTAAACTAACGTAACATTTACTATTTATTTCATGTATTCACATGACACAATAGAATAATATACATAAAATGAAAACATCAAATAACTATAAGCAATATGAACTGTAAAAATATCGCTGAATCGAAGAAGCGTCAGAAAAAAATTTAATAAATCTAGCTGCATGATAACCACGAATAGACAAAACATTTCATTTTTAATTTTAAATAAGGAAAATAATGAAACGCTTACATTTTTTTTGTACGTAAGATTTATCTTTTGTTTATTTTATTTACTTGTATATGCATTTATGCATATGAGCTTATTATATTATTAGTTTATACAAACATTAAAAATAAAAGTTAACGCAAAAGCCTAAGCAACCGTGTTAATAGTTTGAATTAGATAAAGTATCCCTTAAAGTAGTCAATAGAGCAGGTATGATTATAGTTCATGAAAAAATGAAAAATTCAGATTCACGTCTTCATTTTTTACCTTTTCATTTGTACATTTATTGTAGCAACTTCTCAACAGCTAAAAAGTTGTGCATTACAGTTTAGTTTCAGAATGAAGTTGAAGCAACAATTTTATTTTTTTACTTTTTGGTAACATATATGTAAAATAAATTGTATATTCACAAATGATTTTTAAGCAATACTCCAATAAAGAAAGTTATAGGTATTAAAAATATCTACTACATAATCTATGACAAATTTATTTTGGTCGTTTGGTTGTTTGCAGAAATCGAAAAAAAAAACAAAATACGAACTTTTCCATTAAATGATTGATTTAAAAAATGCGAACCATAAATACTACTACTAAGTCCTACTAAATTTTTTTTTTCCATTCAAGAATGAGAGATTTTTTCCGAATCAAAAATATTTATACTTAATGAGCATTAGGCGTACTCTAATAGCAATGGATGGATTAATAATTATCCAGTGAACTCAAATGGTTATACTGCTAACTTCTGTTTATTATTGAACGATGTTTTGGCCCGTACAGAAACAAGTTTCAAGGCCCTCATCAGGTTCAAATAAAATCTACACAAGAATTGCAATTAACTATGAGTATTATTAAAATATACAATAAAATTTCACTTCGGCGCTAAATTAAAACTTACAATTGACCGCTCAAACGGGTCGCATCAGGCAACGCACTAGATGTTATTATTGCGAATACAAATATGTAAAATTCGCAAGCTTTTATGCAGCTTAAATTAATTATGTATAAGGATGTAAATATACGTTGTGATAATTAATACAAAAGCTGTCCCTATCTATAAGTCAATAAGTGTGGCTACTAAGATATCGAAATACTTAATGCAAGAAGTACAAGCATCAGTCAATAATTTTAAATTATCATCAATGAAAAGTTTATAACAATTTTTTAAATTATTACTCTATTATTCTCAACGTCCAAAATTTTAACATTATCAAAATCAAAGGATTGCGATGTTTCTTTCATATATTCTACCAGTGCCGATTTGTCTCTTAGGTATTTGCAATCACTTCTATGTCCATTAACTCTCAATTTAAGAAGTTTGGAAGACTGCCCCACATGACAAGCCTCACCATTACTAGAATTTATTTAACATACAATATTACTTTTCTCGCTGACATCAACTTGGTCCTTGCCTAATTTTATGAATTTAGAAAACTTATCTGTGCATTTAAAAATTACTGTAGTTTTATTTTTGTGAAAAAGTCTCGGAGCAAATTTATTGTAAAAAGGAAGAACTATTAACTTGTTATTAATATTTTTTTGATTTGAAACTATTTTTTTCGTAGAATTTTCGTATTCGTAGAAAATAAAAAATTCTACGAATAAAATAGTTTCAAATCGAGAAAATATTATTAACAACAAGTTAATAGTTATTCCTTTTTACAACAAATTGGCTCCAAGACTTTAAAAAATTTTTTACAAAAATAAAACTACAGTAATTTTTAAATGCACAGATAAGTTTTCTAAATTCATAAAATTAGGCAAGGACCAAGTTGATGTCAGCGAGAAGAGTAATATTGTATATAAAATAAATTCAAGTAATGGTGAGGCTTGTTATGTGCGGCAGTCTTCCGGACGTCTCAAATTAAGAGTTAATGGACATAGAAGTGATTGCAAATACCTAAGAGACAAATCGACACTGGTAGAATATATGAAAGAAACATCGCAATCCTTTGATTTTGATAATGTTAAGATTTTGGACGTTAAGAATAATAGATTCAAAAGATTACTCTCAGAAATGATACACATACAGATTAATAATAATAATTTTAATAGAATTTTCGATACTGATAATTTAAAAAATTGTTATAAACTTCTCATTGATAATAATTTAAGATTATTGACTTATTATGCTTGTAATTCTCGCGCTTAGTATTTCATTATCTTAGTAGCCACACTTATTGACTTATAGATAGGGACAGGATTTGTATTAATTATCACAACGTATACTTACATCCTAATACGTAAACAATTTAAGCTATATAAGCGCTTGTGAATTTTACTTATTTGTATTCGCAATAATAACATCTAGTGCGTTGCCTGACGTGACCCGTTTGAGCGGTCAATTGTAAGTTTCAATTTAGCACCGAAGAGAAATTTTATTGTATAAGTTGTTAATACTAATAGTTAAATGCAATTCTTGTGTAGATTTTATTTGAACCTGATGAGGGCCTTGAAACTTGTTTCTGTACGGGCCGAAACGTCGTTCAATAATAAACAGAAGTTACCAGTAGAACCTTTTGAGTTCACTGATTATTGAATAACAAAATGTTTGTTATTGACGTAAGATCCTAACACCAAATAATCCAGGGCACTTACTGGTCCCTATATTAAATAATAAAATATCAATTCAAAACACAAGTACCAATCACAAGATGACCCAGGGCGCTTGCTGGCTACTGTATTTAATTACAAAATGTTAATTAACAACACAAGCGCCAATCACAAGGTGATCAAGTGCGTTTACTGGCCACTGCAAAAAAATGGTAATTAACAACACAAGCGCCAATCACCAGATGATTTAAGGCGCTTACTGGTAACTTTATTAAATAATAAAATGTTAATTAATAACACAAGCGCCTATCATCAGATGACCAGGGCCTAGCTTGCTGGCTAGTACACTCAACGATAACATTGCAATTAATAACACAAGCTCCTATAACTCAATGATGAGAGGAGCACTTACTGGCCACTACATTAAACAATAAAACGTTAATTTATAACATAAGCTACTATCACAAAATGACGCGGGGCGTTTTCAGGCCACTATAATAAATAATAAACTGTTATCTAATAACATAAGCACCTATCACCAGATGACTCAGGACGCTTGATAGCTATCCTATGAAATAAAAAATTGTTAATTAACGGCATAAATTCGTATCACCTAATGATCTGAGTCACTTACTGGCCAAATAATTAACTAATAAATTGTTAAATAAGAATACAAGCGCCTGTTACCAGATAGCCTGGGGTACGCTTACCAGCAACAGTATTTAATGATAAAATGTTAACTTATAACACAAGCACCTATCACCAGATATCTTGGTGTGCTTACCGGTCACATTATTGTATAATAAAATTTTTTTTATTAACACAAGTGCCTACAACCAGATGACCCAGGGTGCATACTGAAAACATTATTCATCAATAAAATGTTAATTAATAAAACAAGCGTTTATCACCAAATGGCTCGGGGTGCTTACTGGTCGCTTCATTAACTTATAAATTGTTAAATCATAAGACGAGCGCTACTCACCAGATAACCCAGAGTGTTCACTGGCTACTTCATTAATTGATAAAATTTTTAGTTAATCACATAAGCTTCTATAACCTGATGACTTGGAAGGCGCTTACTGGCATTCGTGAATGTGATTCCAATAAGTCAGTGCCACGCAAGTGATTACGCAAATCTTTCTTTTCTTCAACCTTCATGCTTGGAAAAAGCCGGTAGGGAAACACGATGGCGCAGATATTTTTAATCAAATTTTCAAGCTTCAATAAGTGTATGCTTGCGTGATTGCGTAAATACATACTTACATAAATCACTAAGTTATAAGACGATGTAAACGTGAATGTGATTGCGCGAATAATTTTTTGTATTACACTAAAAGCACCGAAAAAATTGGTGGAATTAAAGTATTAAATGAATTTTTTTCATATCTAGACTTCATGTAAGTACTGAAAAAAAAATAATAATACGCGCGCTTGATCGTGCGAATTTATTTTCGTCAATGTTGAAGCTCCAAAGAAATTTGTATGGTAGCGTGATGTCGTGAGTTTTCTTTTTTTTTAGACCTTAAGCATCAAAAAACCAGTACAGGTAAGGGATCGCACGAATATATTTGTTTTTATCTCCAGAATTGAAATAAGTCATTTGTTTCGCGTAAACGTGCGATTCTTCTTTAACCATATCGCAAGCATCTAAAAAGCTGTTACGCTTCCGTGATTGCGCTGATTTTTTTTTGTGATCACCCAGCTTTAAAACCGTACGTACGGGCTGGCGATTGTGCGATGATTTCTTCATGTATCTTCAAGATTCGGCAAAACTTGTACGCTCGTCAGATTGATACAAAATTTTTCTTATCACCTTTTTTGTTTCAAAATGGTAAGTACGTACGCTCGATTAAGCGAATTATTTTTTATTGACGTCTAAGGCTTAAGAAATACATACGTGTGCGTGAATGCGTGAACATTTTTCAATCCATTTGCAAGCTTCTGAAAAAGCTGTACCCTTGCACAATTGTGTGAATACTTTTTTGTCGGTGTTTAGCTATTAAAAAGTAAGTACAAGCACGCCATTGCGCAAGTAATTTTATTCAAATCCTTAAACACGTAAAACATGTGAAAAATCGGTACGCACACTACGTCACTCGACTACTTTTATATAAATATCAAAGGTTAAGAAAAAAATGGGCACGTGTGTGCTCTTGCAAATATTGTTTTATAAGTCAATTAGATTCGCCTTTATACATTAAAGCTTCAGACAAACCAGTACGATTAAATTTATCAACTGAATTCAATCTACTAAATTTTGATGTTTAAACTCAATACAGTCTGTACCCACGCCCGATTAGGCAACCAATTTTGAATGTATGGGCAAGTTTCAGACAATTTTGTAGAGGAATGCGGTTGCGCAAATAATTATACATTAATTTTCAAGCTTTAAAAAATTTATGTACGGGCGCGTGATCACGTGTATGTATTTACATAAATCTTTAATTTTCAAGATAACATAAACGCTCCCACGATCAAGTGAATATTTTTATATAAATCTTTAAGCTGTTCAACAATATCTACGTGCGGACGATCGCGCACATATGTTTTTATCAACCTTTGAACTTTAAATAAATAGGTGCCTGCGTGTGATTGGTAGAATACTATTTAATTCATCTCCAAGTTCTTAATAAGTCTCTAGCATATTTGCATATTTCTTAATTTCCATGCGTTTATACAGTTGATACGATTGCGCGTCTATGCACATGCTTTTTACTAATCCTCTAGTTTTAAATATAAGTATGTACTCACGCGGGATTGGACGAATACTTTTTTATCGAGGTTTAAACTTTAAAATAGCAAGTACGCACGCTTGAGTACCTATATTTATTGTATTTTATTTGCATGTATACGATAAGTGCGCACAATCAAATATGTCTTAATAAAGTGTTAAAGTACAGAGAAAAATTCCTTATTGATCTTGTACTAAGATCAGGAAATTGGCATTTTTTTTTAAATACAAACACGAGAAAAATGTCTTTGCATTGTTACCTGGGAGCCGATACACTTTCTTGCATATTTATTTCAAAATCAAACAAGATATTATTATTTGCAATAAAGTTGATCTGACTTGCAGCAAAATAAAAATTTTTTCTAATACAATTCTTTTTCTTTTTTATTTTGTAACATTTACATTTATATAATTTTATTTTGAAAGTAAATTTTGTACTTGCAGTTTAAGCGTTGTTTAAACACCATACCAGCGTACGGGCATCTATAGAGCCTTCTTGCTGGAAATTCTTTGGATTTTTTTTTTATTGATCTGATGTGATACTTATAATATGTAGTCGAATGGCTTATCATGATTGTTATATTCAATAATTTGTATTTATTACTAGGCAGTAAATAAATTAATAAATAAATCTAATTAATTTGTGTACAAAGAATCGTGTTATACTCAAGTGATACCTTATCATAGTTCTCAAATTATTACAACAATACATCTACCTCACGTCTACATTTTACCTGCGTTTTTTTAAACACGGCAAATCTATATATAACACGTTCTATAAAAAATAGGTTTCATTTTCCTGGAGATTTTCATTCGCGAGTTTTTGCGCAGCATCGCTTGCAGAATCAATGTTACTAACAATAATTATTGGAGCGTTTGAAACGTCAATCGATGTCGGAAAAAATGGACTCGTTTCCGGGATCTCGGGCTCATGATTTGCTACAGGCTCATCTGCATCAGGTTCATCTATAACGATATCATCGTTTATAGTCACCCCATGCCTCAGTGCTACAAAAAAAAAAAAAAAAACAAATTGTATTAACTTACCATTGACTTATGGCGTATATTCTCGTATAAGTACGAAGAACTATGGGCTCGGCAACGCCCACAGTGATTCGCTGGCCCTTAATGTGCTCATGGGCGCAATATTGCACTGTGCAACCTCGACAACCTTCAAACCATTCACACCTTTGGCACAAAAATACTAAAACCATAGCTTTCGGTCTCACATAATGTACTTTGCACTCCTACGCATTAAATTTTTTTTCGTACGTAAGGGGGCAAGGTACAAAATGTGTGCTTGAAGGGGATAGTTTATGTATATTTGTGCTTTAAGTGCGGGCGCTGTTTTGGTTGTCAAAGGTGCAAAGTGCAAAGTTCCAGTCCAGGGCACACTTAGGGCCAGCGAATTACTCTGCGCACTTCCAGGCTCACAGTTCTTTACCACCACTGGGATACAAGTGATAAGAAAGCTCAAAGTGCATTCGTAGGGCGTAACACACAGCTGTAATTGGCGCCAATGGTACAAAACAGTTGGCTTAAATTCCAATACGAATAACAGGTAAAATTACCGTCATCGATTTCCCCCTCAAAAGTAGATCGATCGCTTAAAAAATCTTCAATCGTCCATTCTTTGCTGTCCAGCTTGTCCCACGCGCTAGTCAATGCCGATTTCTTTTCTTGCTCTGCTTTTCTTGGTAAACATTGCTGTTTACCGCTCGCCAGGAAAGATTCATAATCTAGTCACTTGACGCAAATGTAACCAACTAGCATTTCTGTAAATCAGCTTAAGAATGATAAATCTTACTTATCTGACAATGTTGTTACAGGATACTCAAAATAATAGCAAATGAAACAATCAAAAACTGTCGCAAAATTTTAACAGTTCACATTGAAACTTACTCATAAAATGACTCAGTGCAAGCGCTACTCCCATCAACCTCTTTAGGAGCCTGTGATACGCTTCTAAGAAATTATGGTTCTTAAAAGCAATTGGTACATGCTGATGACACTTGGACCCGTTTTTTGAAGCCACTGCACATTAAAATAGGAGATAAACTCCTCAAACTCTAAGTTGTACTTTTCTCTGCACTCCTTGAAAAGCACATCAAAACCTTCTTGCACACGATCGAGTAAAAGAAGGGCTAACGCTACAAGCTTTTTAAAGAATTTGTGCTTGTCCAGATTGTCCCTCTTGTTGTACCTGCTCGTAGCGAAATGTTTTTTGGGGGCGTTCTTCCGCAAGGCCTGTAAAATGTATTTAAAAAATAAGTGTTACTTTTAGTAAGATTCATATAACTAAGAAATAACTTATCATTCGAGTTCCCAAAAAAATCAATGTTTTTCATAAACAGAAAAATTAAATCTTTAGCTAAGAAGAGTATAGCACCATCCTCAAGCGCTAACGTTTTGGTAGCACAGGCACCCAAAGTCTTCGTCTATGAAAGATAAACACTGTTTGCCCCACGTGATACCTTTTTTATAATCTAGAAAAACATATGAAGACAAAACGAAGTGCATCTTAAAATCAACAATTTACCTTTAACACAGAAATTTCGAGTTTGCCCTTTTTGCCATGACTCATGCAAGCAGCATATTTTTGATATATCTTACAAGTAAAAATAAAAACCTCTCAAAATAATCTTTGATTATAGCTTTTGTACAGCTTATAACTTTCATCTGGTCTAAAGATACAAGTTATTAAAAGCTGTACTCTTAAATGTGTCACAATTTCTTATTGACAAAATCAGCGCGATTTCGGTGGAAAAACTTGAATCGCTGTTAACTTTTGATATGAGCAATGTTTCAAGCTCTCCCAGGCTCCAATTAAAGCTTTTTGCCAGCACTTTCAAGCAAATACTTCACTCTCAGCCGAGCAGCGATCAAACACATACGCACAACAAAAAATGTAGGACAATTATAGTGGTACTGCTCAGGCTGTACATGCATTAGCAACAAATCATAGTATGTTGTTTAGTTGCATAGTACATAGTGCTTTAAATGAGCTAAAATTTAAGCTTCGGTAGAACTCAAAACATTAATCAGAAGAGAAATTTCAGTCAATGACAGTTGAAGAAAACACATTTTTAAATCAAATATTCGTCAAAATAGTAGATATGATTCCCTGTATTACCTCAGCCTCGAATGCTCGTTACTTGAGGCCAATTTAATTGTTTTATACTCAACTTCATTTCACATGAAAGAAAATTCTTATCAAGCAGTGTAGTGTCCTACATCAATAAAAATATAAGTATAATTTTTGCCCCGATTAACAGCCAAAGTAGATGACACATTTTTTCGTGCTTCAGGGATCAACTTTTAATCTCTCGTTGATTCAGGCAAAGTCCAGGTTACAAGGTCCACCAGGGCTCCAATCAATGCTTACTTTAAGATTTGTTGATTATTGTTTTCGGGAAGAAGACATTTTTTCCAGGGCCAAATAATCGCTACAAAAGTAAACTCAAAATTTCATTGAAAAATTATTATTTTCTCTTTTAAGAAGTATTATCTCTTATCAATACAATATTCTCAAGTGCGTGAAAAACAGGGTATCTCGCGAGGCAAACTGCTTATGTTACTCTGACATGAAGACAGCACTCTTCCGCAGTAACATCATATTTTGGTCTTCAGGTCGTGTTATGCAACAACGTAAATTTTGTTTCGACCGTGCAAAACGACGATGTTTGGACTTTGACAACAATCTATTTTGTGTTCTGTACCTACCTCAGCCAGATGGAAGTAACAGCCGATAGTTTGAATAGCATAAACAGCCCTTAATGCGTTTTGCATCGCGCATTCAAAGTCTGTCATGCTGAAAGATGGACGGAACAGAGGAAAAGCGTCTCTTAATTCACCTAATACAGCCTCGTAGGACTGCTGGTTCTTTGAAGCCATAAAGATGAATGTAAAAGGGTTTGCCTAAATGCAAAATAAACCAACTGATTATTTCGTACAATGAAATCGTACGGGCATACTTTTAATTCTGTACTGTCCACCCCTAAAGAAACTTTCATTTTTTCTCAGCAAAATAAGGTTTTTTACAATGACAAGGAGAAGTCCATAATTCAGCGTTTTCTCTCTATACTCTTTCTCGTTGAGCAAATCATAAATATAAATTTGTCTTAAACTACCAAAACATATTCCCTTTCTTATAAACAACATGTATTACACATAATTTACATTCATAAGTTAATACATGTTTACTGTTACTCCTGTGAAAATTAAATAAGTGTTTTAAGACAAGTATTTCAATAAAATAGCGAAAATATTTATAGACAATAAACAATGAAAACAGAATTCACATAGACGGTGAGAGAAATACTGTCGCTATTTCAATGAAATTTTTATGGACTCAGTAAAAGTTATACCTTTGAAAATTCGTTAATTTATTCTCGCATGCCAATGATTTGATTTTCACTTATTATTACCATACAAAAGAGAAAGTAAATTTTGATAATACTGACAATGAACAAGACGACCCATTTCAACGCAGATTCCCAGTATGAACGTATACGCATAAGTAATGATTTGTCATTAAAGATGAGCTCAAGAACCGATCGAATAAACGTTGGTTCTACAAAACTTAACATTGCGTATTTGTGATTATTAGGATACTATATAAAATATTTCATATTAATTTTTGTGCTTGAGGACTCTATGTCGCTGTGCTCTAAAACTAGATGTATTAATACGTTGAAATGCAACTTGTAGACATAAAATAAATGATCGTGTTTAGAGTACAAATGAGACTATCTCTATAAAATAACGGAGGGGGACTGACACTATATGATTAACGTCTTTGGCTTGGAACAACGCATACGGTTTGCCCCACGAAACCCCCTTTTTTTCACCCTACAAAAACATACGTCAAGAAAACGAAAAGCATCTAAAAAGTGACAATGTACCTTTTTCATCAGTGGACCACATATTGTTTTGAAGCTTCTAATTTGATAAATACATGTTCGCGCGATCGCCCTCGCAAACAGATTTTGTAATGTTGAGGTATTAAAACAAAAGATTGGCGTAGTCGTGCGTGGATAGCTTTACTTTAGAAGCTTAAAAATTGATTTTAGTTGTTCACGTGATCGCGCTCGCTTACAGATTTTTTTTAGCGTGAAGATTGGACAAAAAAGATTGTAGCAATCGCGAATACGTACAAAATTTTTTAAATTTACGGAATAATACAAAGAAAATTAAGGCAATCGCGCGTCAGTAGTGACATTTTTCAAGGTTAAAGGTTGATGTACAAATATTTGCACGATCGCCTGCACGCAAGGACTTTTTTAGAACGTAGAAAATTACAACAATACATTAGCGCAATCACGCGTACGTGTTTTAAAGCTTAACAATACATCTATAAAAGTTAGCACGATCACGTTCGCCTACAGATTTTTATGAAGCTTGCCCATCGATTCAATATTATTCGAGTGATTGGGCATGAGTATAGACTTTGTTTATATTCCAAGACTTAGTAAATAAAATTTAATTAATGGATTCCATCGTACTTTTTATTAAAAACTTTCATAATTATTTACGCGAATGAAACTGAGTTACAAAACAATATCATCGCAAGCGCGCGCGCGTACATACTATCTTGAACCTTGGAGATTTGTTAATGTTGATTGTTTTCTTAAAGGGGGGATAAAAATTTTGAAAAGGGGCTCTAATCAGAGGCCAGGGACAGCTTGCAACATTCTTCTTGTCAACAGTTACGAACGAATCAGACTTTTACTAAAAATCTCTACTTTTGTTAATTAAAAATGTGGCCCTTCCCAGAGTGTAACGTTGAAGCGCTTGTTCTTTTATACCCAAATCATGGTTTTAAGCTCTACCGGGGTTAATATTATAGCTCATTTCAAGAGCTTTCGATTCATATATAGGTAGGATAAAATATGGTCCTGTGCCGAGTGACACGTGAAAAGATTGAACTCGAAATTATCTCTTTTTGGTTCCTTCAGTTTTCCCAGCGTATCTTTTTTTAGAGCGTCAAAAGAGGGTGTCCCGCACGGCACATCATATTCATAACTCAAAGTCGAAGACAAGTATCATTCACAGCCCCAACATTTTTGCGCATTCGGAGAGTCCTTTGCGAAAATGTAAAAAATCTCTTATGTACTATGAAAAATGCTTTTTTTGCGTTTTTGAGATATATATATTCTGATACCTTTTATTTTAATATAAGAAGTATGCTACAACACACAATACATTCTGCTTTTCCACAAAAAAAAACCCTTTAGTAGATAGCCACAAATTTAAATAAAATATTTTTTTGCGAAAGCTATCGGCACAAAAAGCCAAAATAGTGGTAAATAAATAAAACATGCATAATATGAGTGATAGAAACACAATAACAGAGTATGAAAAATAATCCTTTCTGCAGAATGTTGCGAATTATCGTTATAACTGACAGAATAGTGCTCATAAACTTACTGCTTCATTAGTGTACGCCATCAACGTCACAAACTGAACGACGCCTTTGATTTTAGGCTTCACTGCAAAGGTTCTGTCACAGCAAATTACGAACGGCTTTCCCTCAAAAAGTTTGATACAATCCATGTCGTAAGACAGAAGGTGACTGTGTACGCTGTCGTTCACCAGTTTGGATTTTAGCAAAGTGATATCTCCACCACACTTGTACACGATGTTACCTTTATCAAATCGCTCATGTAGTACAGGCAGCTCTCTCACATTACCTAGATTTTTCATGAGTGATACTTTAGTTTTTAACCGGTACAAATGACGCTCCATCGATTCGTACTGAAGATGTTTTCCCACCGTGGGAGTCCTACAATAGTACAAAAATTAAACAACATTGAATGATTTATAACAAGTTAAAGATATAATCTCCAGAAAATAGCAAATCAACACAGTACATATCCAACCGCAACCGATTAATCGCTTAAACAATACAAATAAAAAATCAATTTTTAAATTATAATTTATTTAAACGTGGCGATTGATATAACAGTATAGTTGAAGCCAGTGAACGTTACAGATGTCAAAAAAAAAACCCGATGTATACAACGGAAAAAAGCTACGTACTTTGGAAACATGACTGAAAAGCTGTTCCCCCTTTGTTTAAGTTGCATGGCTTTTAAATGTTAGAAGCGAGATTAGAAGTACACGTAAAATATCAAGTTGAAAAAATTTATTCTGTCGGAAAATGGGCAAAGTACTTAGTTATTATTACGATAAGAAGCTACCCTGATTAACAAACTGAATTACATCTCTCTGTGCATTAATTATATATATATATATATATATATATATATATATATATATATATATAT
Source organism: Copidosoma floridanum (assembly GCF_036245765.1). Classification (NCBI taxonomy): domain Eukaryota; kingdom Metazoa; phylum Arthropoda; class Insecta; order Hymenoptera; family Encyrtidae; genus Copidosoma; species Copidosoma floridanum. The sequence continues at coordinate 606,544 of NW_028321895.1, forward strand.
ATGCATATATATCCATTTTTCCATTTAAACATAATAAAAAACAATACACTGACCACTACATATGATTATGCAAAGTAAAAAACATACTCTGTGCGAATGTCATCATACGTGAGTTTAACGCTTTTTGCCCCGGGTTGTTGTACTGCAGCTCAAATCTGTCGCTTTAATTTTTTTATTTTGGGCCAAGCGCGATCCGGAGGATAGTTGTGCTCTTGTGTCAATCTGTACTTTCCATCGGTAATGAATGTCGCTTTTGCTAGACACTTCCCCTTTTCGTTTTTTAGCCTCAATCTACAGCAATAGAGAGCCCTGTCAAATAATTCACCATGTTACACGTTAGAAAAATTGCGTTTTGGTAAACAAACACCATTTCTAAACAAATTACTACAGGGAATATTCAAAAACGAAATTATCTATCACCTCTCGCGTAAATTTGTCTAGAGTGGTAGGAGTAACCACTTTCAGCGTCGAAATAACCACCCGTTCCACCACTCATAGTGTGGCCATGCTTTGAAGATCACCGTAAAATATAAGAGTTGCACAGATAATAAGAAAACGTACACAGGGAAGCGACTCACGACCGACTGCTGTACTCTAGACGTAAGTATGAGCAGTAGCTTTGGAATAAACAAGTTGTTTTCGAGTATGAGTTTTCGCAGAAGACCGTGAGGTGGCTACCACTGTTGTTTAGACACCTACAGTGAGCCGTGCGCTGCCATGCGGTACTCATAGAATGCCCATCAGTTCGCGGAAACGCCAACGTGAAAAATCGTTTTTAACCTCTTTCTTCTGAAATCTCGTACATAACATTGATTGAATAAGTTATTAAGTACACGAACATACATGACAAATAAATAGAAGTAAAGATGCTTTCCAATTTTTCTCTCCGTCTGCGTATTGATTGTAGCACAAAACACTCGAAGAAGATTAAAGATAAGATGTTAATATTAAAAATTTCTTCAAGCGTACAATTGAATTGAATAATATTTGCGCCATCACATGCGGGTACTATCTTGTATAAAGCTTGAAGATTAATAAAATAAAAAATTCTCAAGCTCGTGCACGGACTTACTTTTGTTACGATTTATGATTTATTCCATATGATTCGATGGTCCCTGCAAAAATCAGTATGAATTAAAAGCGGTGCCGAAGACTGCTATAATTCACAGTAAATATCGAAAGCCAGTATCATTAAAGGATGCTTATAAAGAGCAGCGCCATCCACATTAATAATTAGAAAGGCTAGCATCTTTTATTTTTACCTATCAAAAACCTACATTGTTTGTCTAGCACAAGCAAAAAACAGCACGATACGCTGTCCGCTTTACAAACTAGCACCATTCCATACTGACTTTTCGAAAACACACGTCGTTCGGATGGCATGGATGGGAAACAGCATGATACATTGTCTGCTTATACAAAGCAACGAGTTGCACCCTCAAAATTGTGCACGCAATTAAAAAATTTTTTTCTTCAAACGTAATGTAAATCTGTAAATCATAAAAATTTTTTTCTTGTTAGCCAGACGAATAGTAAAGAGTATTTTCTTTAACCAAAATTATCCTTTTAGCATATTGTTTTGAACAAAAAATAAGATGAGATCAATTAAAATACTATAGTCATGTACTGTCCTCAAAAAAAAAATTATGTTTTAACAATAAAATTTTGTGAGACATTGTTGATATCTTTTAGAAATTCTCAAGTAGGTCTTATAGTAATTCGCTTCCTTATTCAAAAATAGACATTACATTAATTTACGCTTATATCAATCAATTTAACGTGCAGCATTATTTTTATTAAAATATTATTTTAGGTATATGTAATATAAAGAAGGCTAAACCTACAGAGCCATAACGACTCTGCAATCTTAAAAGCTCTTCTTCGTAAATTGCGGAAAAGTTAAACATTTAAATAAGTGCAACTTATACTAAATTTAGAATAAAATATAATCAAGAGAAGCATCCACAAATACAGGTTAAGCTTCGGTACATACGCTATGAACATAACATTAGTTTATGTTGATTCAGATTGTGTAGTATGTTGGCTCAATTGCATATGCATTTACTTTTGGCCCCCGAAGTTGTGAGTTCGATACTCTGGAAGTTAACTTTTTTTTTATTTCTTTTTTTTTACTGAAATACATTTAGGTACCTATTTATTCATAAATAATAAACCATAGGACTACCTGCATTAAAAAAAAAGCTTACTCTAATAACCCAATACGGTCGGTCCGAACATCTTTAATTATATTTATTGATCTTTATTTTAAGCAATTTATTGCTAGCTACCTAATGCAGTTCACGAAGAAGAGCTTTTAAGATTGCAGGGTCGTTATGGTTCTGTAGGTTCAGCCTTCTTTATATTACACATACCTAAAATATTATTTCAATAAAAATAATGCTGCACGTTAAATTAATTGATATAAGCGCAAATTAATGTAATGTCTATTTTTAAATAAGAAAGCGAATTACTATAAGACCTACTTGAGAACTTTCAAAAGATATCAACAATGTCACACAAAGTTTTATAGTTTAAACATAATTTTTTTTTGAGGACCGTACATGAGTATAGTATCAGAGATTAGAAGGGAGATTGCTGACTGCCATGCTACGGAGTGTGCCCACTTTTTTCCAGTGGTTCGAGCGCCCCACCGCGGCCAAGCGGCCGAACCAGGCGCACATTTTTTTTTTATTTGAGAAGCACGGTAGGGGTATGAGAAGAGTGAATTCGCGTAGAAATGTCCATATAGGTGCACATTTTGGAGACGCGTGAAAGGGGTATACCGAATGTGCGCCTATACGAGGAGAGGAGTGGAAATGTCGGCTAAATAGCTGTACATCTCTGAACGCACAGCCCAAGCAAGCGACGATACGAGTTTTTCTTTTTGAGAGTCTTTTGACTCTGCAACCGAGTACTATGTATATATTTAACTGACTTGCTCTCGCTCTGGCTTCAATGTTATCTATAAATCTTATTTAATTAAATCGTGGAACTAAATGCTCATTAATTATATACACAGAATTTCGATTTCAATACATCATTTTTTAACTTTCCCGTACTCTTAAAATTCCCAAATCCATTTGTGTTTTCAAAAAACTAACCACTAATTTATTAATTTCACACATCCTAACTGCTGCAAACTGTAGGACAAGCTCTGGAGGATATCCATGAACATATGTGACTTCAAAAGAGTCACCTTTCGTCCTTCGGATAGCTAAGATGGTTAAGGTTTATGCCCCTTTAGAGATTGTTTTGCACTTAAAGGTTCAAATCCACTTCATGGTAGATATTTTTTTTTTTTTTTTTTTTTATTCAATGTATCATTTTGTCTTCATTTCTTTTATTTATGTTTCATTAAAAAAATATATTTATATATATGTATTCAACATTTTTTTCAGATACATCAAAACAGATTAAATTAATATTGTTACTTTGATACAAGGCAATTTTATAATTTTATAATACCAAAATAACTTTTAAGGATTTTAATATAATTTGTGTATTCTAAAACTCCTAAGAAATTGTGAACATCCTATTTACGACAAAAAAGCCGCCCGTTTACTGCTATTTACTTAATGTTGAAATTTTAATCAGTAAATAAATTTGATGAACACAATATAAAATAGTTTTGTAAATATTTAAAATTTGTTTGCAAATCTTTAATAAGGTGTGCTTTTTTTATTTTTTTTTAGACAGCCAGAAGAACAATAATGAATGAAACAGTTCGATAAATAAGTAATAAAATTTATTCGGCAAGATTCTGAGACTAAACATTTTTTATAATACCGCAGTATTTTGTTAAAAAAAAAAGAAAAAGTAAATTACCTTTAAAAATGATGATTGTAATAAACATATTTTAAGGCTGTAGATTATAAAGCAAGTTTAATCATTTATATTGAATGCAGGAGAAGCATCGTAATACTTTTAACAATGATACCTTTGGGTAAGTGCAAGAAAGAGTCTTTTTAGAGTAAAAGTCAAGAAAGAGTCTTTTTAAATTTTCGGGCAGAATAAAGTCCTCTTAAACTAAAAGAAAAAGCCTTTTTATACATAGGTACACTCGCACTAAGGTGTCGGCGTCGATTGGTATAATTCAGCCCAACGAAACGTCGCTCAAGATTATTCTTCGACATTTTTGAGTTCTTATTTGCTCCTCACCCAGCTCTCGGTTGGTCTCGTACCCCCGTACGAATCCACACATTTATTCTATACTGGAGAGCAAAACGAGGAGTTCAGCAAAAAGATATCAATGCCTTTTTAACTAATCTGTTTACTTCTATTTTAAGGTAGTAATGTATATATATATTCATAGATCAATTATATATATACACACATAAATGTAGTACCTACTTAACATCAGAGAAATAAAAATTAAAGGCTCTTTTTTATATTCAGTTTGAAAAGGCTCTTTTACGCCTATTACTCTGAGAAGACTCTTTATTATGCTTACGTGATAAATTATTTAGAATCAGGAATTGTGAGAACTAAAAAAATTTTTCAACTACAAATTTCTATATTAGTAAAAACTGAGTCTGGGTCTATTTCTGCTAGCAAAAACTTCGATTAAGTTACGGGGGATGTTGTGATATTTCATTGTTTTAAGAAATTTCTCAAAAAATTTGTATAGGTATGTTTCAGTACCATAAATAACATATTAAAATTTTAAAGAGCCTAGATACACCATTTTTGAGAAATAAGATCGCGAAGTTAGCCACTTATACACATGCTTTTAGATGGACTTGTCGGAAAATGCACGTTTTTACTCATAACTTTTGAAATTTTCTTAAGATTCTTTTAAAAAATTTAATTGTTAGGATTTGGTATAGTTGAAATAAGTATACTTAAATTGGGGAAGCCTAGCTTCACCGTTTTTAAAATATAACAGTTTAAAGTCCAGTTACAACGTTACTAGAATACCTATAAAGTGGTACAGTCCGAGGCGAAAGTTAGGTTAATTTGTTGTTTTAACGTTTGTGTTTACTTTCCTGGGCATTTGTCTGTTCCATACACCTAATTTTTAAATTATTTACCTGTTTTGTTAAGAATAATCACAACAAAGACATTTCTAACACGATAATTCAATTTTGAAATTGACTGTACCACGACAACCCCCTCAAAATAGTATCAACATATACATTTGTAGTGCAAAATCTTTAACAAATCTACAGTTTTCTGAAAAATAGACAAATTATTTATTCTAGTTTTCCAGTTTATTCTTGAAATCGTGAAGTATTTAAACTATTATTGTTTACTGTATTTAAGTGCATACTTCTTTATGATAAATTAATTTGGCTATGATTCTCAAAAATTAATATGTAGAGCTATGAAAAAGGCAGTTTAAAGATTTTAACGTTAAGCTACTCGTCGTGAAAGTTTCACGAACTTTTAAATAAAAGCAACCTATGTCACATGGTTGAAGATACCGACAATGCGGTTGTTACTATGACTACAAAAAAAAAAAAAAAATAGCTGCCTTGCGTTGTGTGGCAAGAGGTGTTTTTCAATGGTTTATCTTATCAACTACAAACAATCGAATAAATTTATGCGAATCATTGTGTGTTGCATACGATGTAAAATTAATTGATTGATTGCGATAGTTAGAAGAGCAATTTTAATTGTGAAATATTAATATTTCGTAAAGTTATTCATCTATAAAAATATATATAGTGCCACCTTCCAAACAGAGGAAAAAAAATTTTTGTTAACTGTATATGATTTACGCACTGTCAAAAATTTTGGTAACTATTTCTGAAAAATTACATTAACAATAATTGTTCATAGGTAAAAAGATTAATTGCTTATACAAAATACAAATTTTTTTTTTAAACCATACTCTGAGTTACAAGTGGTTGAAACTAGTATGTGTTAAATAAAAAAAGCTTCGTTCAGTCTTTGTAAGGCTCTTTAATCTAAAATACGCACTATTTATAAAGACTAAAGAATTACTTTCATGTTTGTACATATATATGTAGTACGAATTTTGTCAACGCAATAACCACAAGGTATGTGGAATGTTAATATAAGCACAAAAATATAATATATGTACGTAGTTAAATATTCACGTATAATTGGATGTAAGTTGAACTTTACTGGTAATGATCATATTTGATATAATCGTAGTAAAAGTATGAGTGTTCTTCTGCCTCCGGCTTTTTTTTGTCGTAAATAGGATGTTCACAATTTCTTAGGAGTTTTAGAATACACAAATTATATTAAACTCCTTAAAAGTTATTTTAGTATTATAAAATTATAAAATTGCCTTGTATCAAAGTAACAATATTAATTTAATCTGTTTTGATGTATCTGAAAAAAATGTTGACTACATATATATAAATATATTTTTTTAATGAAACATAAATAAAAGAAATGAAGACAAAATGATACATTGAATAAAAAAAAAAAAAAAAAAAAAAAAATATCTACCATGAAGTGGATTTGAACCTTTAAGTGCAAAACAATCTCTAAAGGGGCATAAACCTTAACCATTTTAGCTATCCGAAGGACGGAAGGTGACTCTTTTGAAGTCACATATGTTCATGGATATCCTCCAGAGCTTGTCCTACAGTTTGCAGCAGTTAGGATGTGTGAAATTAATAAATTAGTGGTTAGTTTTTTGAAAACATAAATGGATTTGGGAATTTTAAGAGTACGGAAAAGTTAAAAAATGATGTATTGAAATCAAAATTCTGTGTATATAATTAATGAGCATTTAGTTCCACGATTTAATTAAATAAGATTTATAGATAACATTGAAGCCAGAGCGAGAGCAAGTCAGTTAAATATATACATAGTACTCGGTTGCAGAGTCAAAAGACTCTCAAAAAGAAAAACTCGTATCGTCGCTTGCTTTGGCTGTGCGTTCAGAGATATACAGCTATTTAGCCGACATTTCCACTCCTCTCCTCGTATAGGCGCACATTCGGTATACCCCTTCCACGCGTCTCCAAAATGTGCACTTATATGGACATTTCTATACGCGAATCCACTCTTCTCATACCCCTACCGTGCTTCTCAAATAAAAAAAAAATGTGCGCCTGGTTCGGCCGCTTGGCCGCGGTGGGGCGCTCAAACCACTGGAAAAAAGTGGGCACACTCCGTAGCATGGCAGTCAGTAATCTTCCCACTAATCTCTGGTAGTATTTTAATTGATTTACTCGACATTATGTCGTTTAAGGTTTAAATGATACTGAAAAATTAACACAAAATCTTTTTAATCGTTTCTGCAAATTCTCAGAGTAACGTTTCAGCTTATCTTATTCTTTATTGAAAATAATGTTCATAAAGGATATTATTAGTTAAAGAAGGTACACGTAGTTGAACATGTTCAAATCAAAAATTTTTGAATCACGTGGACAGCCTCTCGATTAAGAGCGTCTTGTTAAAAGCACGTCTATTTTATGTCACGCAGTTAAAGAATAGTATGATATTGTGGTTGATTGTAAGTGTGTATTGTGCGCTCTAGCGACTTAATGTACTAGTTTCAGTTAGACCCACATTATTCATTATTGCTTTGTGAAATTTATAAATGCACATGACTTTCTGGGGTGGGAGATTAAATTAGATTATGTTTTTATTAATTAGCTAAGGACTCAAGGTCCAGAATTTATTTATTTTACGTCCCTCGGGGCAAAAGTACTACTTTTGTTTCACTGGTAATATTGCCGCTCAAACCAAAGGTGAAGGTGGTAACACCCGCACGGGGAAAAAAATTGGTAGACCCAACCATAATTTGGTTGCGCTATGTACAACTACAGTTATTGGTAGACATTAAAAAAAATGGTTTCTGTAACTATTTCATAGTAGTTAATATAACTATTGATTCTTTGATTACCATAACAAAATCAAATAGTTGTCGGACCCAACAGTTTTGGTTGACGTCAGATCAGTTATTTATTGGCTAAGATTAGTACACCTACTGTATTCTAACGAAGCCGCAGCAAAATTCAAATTTTCAAACTAATTACTAATAAGAAGCACTTATCATATAAGAAATCATTAGGATTTTTTTTGGCGTGTCCAAACAGTAAAGGTAAATTGGACATAATTATATACTTGTCCTTTTAAACTATTAATATTAGGTATGTTCTAAAATAAGTAATTATGTAATTTCATAGATAAGATTTTCTAATACCCTTATTTGTTATGACAACTTAACAAATAGTTGACTTAAATAGCTAATATTAAAATAGTTAAAGTTACTATATAACTATATTTGTAGTAGTTATAGAAACAAGCTAACTACTTTTAACTATTTATAATAGTTCAGGTAACCAAATTTTGTTTCTCGTGCGTGGAAAGAGGTCATGTCTACTAAATGATGAACGTTTCAGAAATAAAGTTAAGTTTTTTGTAAGCACTTTGATTTCGTTTTTTTGGCAGTTCTGTATCACCTTTTGAAGTCAAAGTATGACGAAAATGGTTAAAAATATACAAAATTTTTTTTTTTATGTACGATGCACAAATTTTAAAAGAGCACATTAATTCATTTATTATTGAGCATTAAATATATTACATGTAATAAATTGTACTTCAACGTTAGTTAGATGATTGTGTTAAGGTCTTAGAGAAAATTAATGAAAGCAATAAATTGTTCGAACGAAATCTTATTTCGTTATAATTTACTATACTAACAATGAATCTTGATAATGCGCATTAGAGAATCGTGCTGTTCTTCGGTAGCGTAAAATCAATGAGGTGCATTTTCGATAAGACCATACAAATGACGCTAGTTTATATAAGGGAATGAAATGTTATTTAACTCTTCGGCAGCGTCAAGCGAATTAGGTGGATTTCCGACCGGATAATATAAAGGTTGCTACGCTTTACGACTAGATTATAAATTATGCTGGTTTTCTGCAGTGCAATATAAATAGAAATTATTTTAAATTTCATCAAATTAATCATGCTGATATTTGCAACGGGATTATTAACCATGTCAATTTACACAATTGTCCTTGAACGGTGCGGATATTTACAGCTTCGAGAATCATGCTGATTTTCGCAGGGACCGTCGAATTATTCTCGCGAACGCGTGCGTATCGATTTTTTTACTGCTTAAAATGTGATAAGCTTATACTCGTGCAATAGCGCTCACGTACTGAAATTGTGAAAGGCTTGATAACTTTTGTAAGAGATTGATTATAAATTATCCTCCCGGCTGCGTGCATGTACTTCCTTACCTGAAATTTAGAGAAATATAAAAGAATATTAAGGCGATCGCACGCCTATACAGACTTTCACAAGGCTTAGAGGTTTGTAAGGAAATCTTCGCGCAATCGCCTACTCGTACATACTTTTTTTTAAGCTTGCTAAAAACAGAAACACAAAAATATTTGCGCAATAGCACGGGAATGAACACTTATTAACTGTAAAATTAATAAGAAAAATTTTTACGAAAAAGTGCACGCATACTTACTTCTTTGTAACTCACTAACCGGAAGAAAAATATTCTATAAATTGTACGCATGTACAAACTTTTATACAGCTTTAAAGTGGATAAAACAACATTTTTGCGTTTGCCAGAATGTAAATATTCATCTAGAGTAGAAAGATGGAAAAAATAGAGTCGTGCAACCGCTTTACTTCAGCAATTTTTGTTAAGCTTTTAGTTTAATAAAAAATTTTCAAGTGGCCGCGCGCGTGCACAAATTACCGGCTTTTTCCAAGCATGGAGGTGTAAGAAAAGAAAGATTCACATAATCACTTGCCTGCCGAATCATCAGGTTATAGAAGCTTATGTGATTAACTAAAATTTCATTAATTAATAAAGTAGCCAGTAAACACTCCGGGTCGTCTGGTGAGTAGCACTTGTTTTATTATTTAACAATTTATAAGTTGATAAAGCGACGAGTAAGCACCTTGAGTCATCTGGTAATAGGCGCTTGTTTTATTATTTAACCAATTATTAGATAATAAAGCGACCAATAAGCATCCCGAGTCATCTGGTGATAAACGATTGTCTTATTAATTAACATTTTATTGATGAATAAAGTATCCAGTAACCACCCTGGATCATCTGGTTGCAGACGCTTGTGTTAATAATAAGCATTTCGTTTTACAATAAAGTGGTCGGTAAACGCCCCAGATCATCTAGTGATAGGCGTTCGTATTATATGTTAACATTTTATCATGTAATACAGTAGCTGGCAAGCGTATCCCAGGCTTTCTGGTGACAGGCGCCTGTGTTATTAATTAACATTTTATTATTCAATACAGTGGCCAGTAAGCGCCCTGGGTCATCTAGTGATTGGCACTTGTGTTTTTAATTAACATTTTTTGATTGAATACAGTGGCCAGTAAGCACCCTATGTCATATAGTGATTGGCGCTTGTGTTATTAATTGTTATTCTATTATTAAATATAGGGGCCAGTAAGTGCCCCAGGTCATTTTCTGATAGGAGCTATCGTCAATAATTAACATTCTTTTATTCAATATACTGGCTAGTAAGCGCCCCGGGTCATTGGATTTTGGCGCTTGTGTTATTAATTAGTTTTTTTTGAATTTTCGTGCGTCACTCGTACTATCTTTGGAAGGCACTGCGGTCACCGTTGTAGAATAAGCCTAATGCATGCAAAGTCTTTTCCGAGGGCTCGGCCAATCAGCTGGTTCTTATACCTGCGGCCAACTTCAAGCAGGGGGACAGAAGTCATGTACCCGACAAAATCAGCTTCGCGAAAAGAAACGTCTTTGAGAAATTATCGAATTTTAAGGATATTTAAGGTAGTAGTCGATCAAAAACACTTTTCTTACGATTTTTCTAAAATTTCGTGTGTGCCTTAAGATTGCTATTATTTATTATGAGCCAAAATTTGAAGAGGCTTAGCGGTATAGTTTTGGAGATATTAAAGTTTTAATGTTGAACTTTTAACACAGGATGTATAGGAAAGCGCCAGATTGGGGGTCGATTTGTGAACGAAATTGCTTGTATATTTAAAACGCTTCTTACAATGTTTCGTAAAAAATAGTATGATATAATTTATATTATAAAGCAACTGTGGTTCTAATTTAAAAGGGCTCAGCGGTATAGTTTTGTTGATACAGTGCGGCGAATATAAACACAACTGATAGGATTCGTCTGCAACGCTCCTATAACGTTGTCATTTTTCGAGATAGTTGTCGAAGCGATATATATAGTATACGCATACGCTACAGCGCATTATGGCACGCACTGTAGAATGCTCGACTACTACCTTAATGCTGCCAAACAAAATGTGACTCAGAGTCATTGAAGTTGGTGGCAAAACTAAACGTTTTTTAAACTAAATTAACACCATCTTTTTTACATGATAACTCTCGTCATTTTTATTCGTACAAATTTTTCTTACTTCACTACACATACATGACAGACAGACTATCTGGAACAGTTGTAAAAGATTGGGTCAAAAAATTATCAATTTGAAGTTTCTTTCTACTGTTAAGACCTATATTTTATGATGATAGTATGGGCATATTCATTTTTTTATTGTATGGCTTAGAAAACAGCGTATTTTAATTACATAATAAGCTGCAGATAGACATAAGACAAAATTGCTTTAGTTGACATCGAAAAACATTAAAAAATGAGCAATGTAGCAGTAAAAAATTTCAGTGCACATTAACTAGGTCATTAACCGCTACACTTTCATCCAAAAGTGATGATCGTTTTGGACGAGAACAAATTGTGTTATCAGACGTCCAGGGCAAGCAGTTATCTAAAATTCGAACGAGATACATATTAAATTTGTAAAGAAAAAAGTTTTTATTTAGGCTATTTTTTAGTTAATTTCTACTTCTTTATTCTATCCTAAAGTTTTACAAGAATGCAACAAGAACTACTATGATTAAGTTACTCAATTATTTCAATTGTGAAATACTGTGACTAAATTATTATTTAAATTATAAAAAAATTTTTTGCAGTAATTATGTGGTACGATAAATAATCAGTAAACTTAATAAAAACTATTGACTTTTAACAGTCCTAGCTATCTTTTTTCGAGCACTACACTTTCAAAAATTAAGCCAACTGCTACTGTGGTTCGATTAGATATTACTGTAGACTGAAAGAGCTTTGATTAATCTCAATATGGTATAGTTATAAGTTAGCGCGCTATAGTAATTTTAGTGCGTAATGAGGTACTAAAATAGCCTTTTTTTATTTCACTCCTCTGGCCTACTTCTACTAAAATTCTTCGAAATTATAGGTACTGCTAACCATTTATATAGGTAGTAAGCTTTAGCTAATATGCTTCCAGGAGTCATAACCTTTCATTTTAACAGAACTTCATTGCCGTTGTGTTTATTTGTGGGTGACGTAGAGTATTTATTTTTGTGCTGTGGTGATGATAACAAACTTCTTGAATTATCTGTTATATTTTTTCATGGTACAGTTTGTTGATAGTCTATGTACTGTGCCATAACGCACAGATCAGCATCGATGAGAGCTAATGGAAAGTTGTTATTTGCTTCAAACCATAAGCTGCTCGCAACTTTTTACCTGTATACATGCATGCATGCATGCCCTTAGGCTTTAAATGGAATACTTGATATAATGCAATTGCATAATGGTGAACTCAAAAGTACAAATTATGTTACTTTCCCCAACTCTCTCTTCATGTGTATACGTGTGTGATACAATATTATGTTCAGCTGTGTTTAGCGCATCTTGCGTAAGTATACTCCTACATGACTGCGTGTTCATTGAAAGCAGCAAGAAACAAACAGCTGTGTATACATCTACACTTGCATGCACACCAGTGTAAACACGCTGTATACATCACATGGCCTGTAGATCAGTATTCGCTGCATGTGAGTTGTTGATTTTATAGGCTAAACTTGTTGGATATCAAAAATAATATTTTGTCTTGAAACACTTTTCTGCCTCGCTTGCACTCACGTACAAAAATATAGGGTTCTGGAAGTCAGACTGAGCTTGAAATTATAACGTGGAAAAAGTCGCTGCTTTGTTTACATATACATGACATTCTTGAGTCTACCCATGTATATTGTACGTAAGTGCCCTTTTACTCTCTTCTATAGCTACTGACACAAATCCTACTGTATGAATATTATGTTAAACAAGTAGTATGAATTGCTTTACCTTCAAAAAAATATTGTGTGTTATCCAGCTTCGTAGGTTTTGAGTTGAGGGACAATGTTATGTTGTTTTATATAGGTGGAATAGGCTAAAAAAAAGGATAACTTTCATAAGGTCAGATGTTGCCTTGAGACTGACGGTAATATTTACAAATACACGAACCTTGTCTGAGAAGATCCGCTCTGGCTAGTTACCGCAGCTCATGTCATCGCTTCTCATAGCAGTAGTTGATACTGATCGGTAGGGGAAGGAAAGTAATAGGTTACGCATATAAGAGACGCTTCTAAATAATTTATGATAGAAAACTGTACATTTAAAAATTACAGCTCCATATAATATGCTCGTGGTCATACGAGTCTACGTGAGCAGGTAAGTTCAATTGAATCTGTATACGATCGCAATACGAAAATACGCATATAAGCTACTTGAATGGCTTGCTTCCTGTGCAATGGACTACTTTAAAAAGAATTATAATGGTTTTGCGTTGTCACCATTCTTTTAAACAGAGGAGCAAAAGAGAGCACGTGGTAAAGTTGGCTTTAGTCCCAACTGATATTACCCATTTCCTATAGTACTTCTCGGGCATGATATGCTGCTAGTTTGGTACTCTGGCCTTCTTAGAAAAGCAGTTATGTGAGAACTGCTTGGACTCTCACGCTGTTTCAACCTATCGCTCCAGAAAATCTCATTTCGTTTGCAGGGCTAAGCATCACATGTACTAATTCGAAGTAATAAGCCTCTTTACGTTTTTGTGAGTAAGACAACATCTTTTGCGCCAACAATACTACTTACAGCATTAGTCAGCTTGGTGGGATCAAAAAGCCAGAAACATTTTATTTGAGCACTGGTCATTTCCGTTCCAACGCTTGGCTGACAAATAGCAGCTTCAACATTTCTCAGCATATGTATCAATCGATGGAGTGGGTGACGTTTATCTTAGAGCTGCCCTTGGCTGGAGCAGGATCAATATCAGGTCTCAATGTGTAGCATACGCCCTTGACGTAAATGTACTCCTTACCATTTAGTGAGCCACTTGAACTACAACTACAAGCTATATTATACGCCCAAATTTTAACACTAAGTCTTCATCAACCTTAGCGTCCCAAAGTCCCCATTGCTCAGCAGGCTTTATTCGATTGGATTTTATCTGGGTCGATCAGGCCATCTACGCTGCTATCAGCTTTGATATCGAACTGTGCCAGAACATCAACGTATAAAAATCTTGTTTAATATAATTAAACAGTGGGTGGTATATTCATGCCAACTGTAAGCTTTCATTCTCCTTTCTGTATGTCTACTTTTCTTTACATAACTTCTTTAATGTAACAGTTGAATTTCTTGAAATAATTGTAACTATAACTTAGCTTGTGTATTTAAGATTATTAATTTTGTAATTTTTACTTCATATTAATGCACAATTTAATGGCACATTTTATATTTTCTTATTTAATCTCCTTATTATACTGTTAATCTGAACATTTAATCCAGTATAAATGTGAATCAATACAGTGTAAATAATTTTGATACTGATAAGGACTTCTTGTGTATATTTGTTTAGAGTTGACATGAGTCATTCTCTCTCTTATTAATGTTAATAAATCGGATATGTCTCAACTAACTCAGAGCTAACAACAATTGCGCTCTAAGCACCGATAAGACTTAGTAATTCCCAAATAACAAAATTAAAAGGATCCCCACGTATGGCAAGTACTTTGACTTGATCGTAACACATGCATGGATCTTTCATATGTAAGTGATAATGTCTTTTTCTTTAAACATTTTTATAATAATACATGATGTCCAGATAACGGTACTTTCGTTTACTTATCACTTGTGCAAGTTCTATATGTAAATTATATGACAGTTTCAAAATTTAAGTAGTGATAAAATAAAAAGCAACTAAAAAATTCTTTTAAGTAATAGTAACATTTATATAACACTGTTCTCAAATCTAAAGTAATAAGTACAAAGTAAGTACAAGAGTAACATTTTTTTTTTTTACATTTTGCTTCATCATTACCTAATAGCTTAGCCGTTAATAAGTTCATAGTTGTGCATTCAAGAGTGATAAGTATTTGCAATTTGATATTTTAAAAGTTCCTTCTTTATGTAGCTTTAATATGTGTGTCAGTATTATAAAAAGTAATTATATTTATCAGTTCATTTTTGTGAATAATAAGATGATTTTCTTAAAAAACTTTTGAAATTCTGTTAAAATATGGCTTGTTACAAAGTACACTATTTTTTTCAGGTAATTTCACATGCTGGAAGCCTTCAGTCTTCTTGTGCAAAGATGAATCGAGCCCTTCGTGAGTTTCGTGTTCGTGGTGTAAAAACAAATATTCCATTTCTTCTTAATGTATTGGAAAATCAGAAATTTTTAAATGGTATTATTGATACATATTTTATTGATGAAAACCCACAGCTTTTTCAATTCGAACCAAGTCGTAATCGAGCACAAAAGCTTCTGAACTATATTGGTACTGTACTTGTTAACGGCCCAAGCACACCACTTGCAACAAATCTTAAGCCAGCTGATATTAGACCTCACGTTCCTCAAATAGCGATAGGTGAGTTTTATAAGCTAAGAAGCTAATAACTATGAATTAAAAAAGCTAAAACTTCAAACTAAAAGTTAAAAAGTCAAGTTAATTTGAAAGTTAAAAATTAACGTTAAAGCATTGTAGACTTTGAGCTCACAGCTATGTATGCTCAATTGATGATTTACGAAATAAACATAAATTTTTCTACAATATTCTCAAAATATATACAGTTAAACTAAGAAAAGTAAGTGCTACTGTTTTCTTCATATGCATGTAGACATTACTAAATTATTGTCTATTGAACTCAAAAAGATACTCTTTTTAAGGTGTACAAGTTTTGTGATGTTAAAGCACTGAACGTGTGGGACCAGAGTTTGCCCAGTGTTAACTTTTCATCACCGACGCTGATTCCAAAGTGAAAGGGAACAACACATTTGTTTTGTATAGCAATTTAAAATAGCGCCACTTTCAAGGGAAAATAAGTCACAAGAATACACAGCCTCTTATAGACAATGGTCTTTTATAAGCATTTATTTTAATAATAATCCTTTTTAACTAATATCTATCTAATAATAAGAATCTTAAATAACTTAGCACCTAAAAAAATAACGTCAGTTGTTAAAGTTATTCTTCCAAGCTAAATAATACCTATTCAACGGTGATTTAATGTACAAAAAAAAAATTTCTCTTTAAATGCTACTATTTCATAAGTGAATACTGCGGTATTTCTCAAATATAAGCTTTTTACGTAAGGTACGTTAAAGTCAGCATAAAAAAAAAAGTTTATTACACTCACTTACAAATAATATGCATTTTAAACGAGAAATTTACTTTATTTTGTATGACTAATGACCTGACAAGCATGAGTTTGGTATCCATTGGCAAAAAGTAAGCATTTTTCGTAGTCTTCCAAGTACTCCAAGAATTTTACTAGTCACTTTGATGGTATGAAGCCTGAACTTAAGATTGGCATCCAGAGTTACACCAAGGAGTCTAATGGGATCACTAAGCATAATGATAGGGCTCTCAAGTTTGATGTCTGGAATCACTTGATTGAAGAGCTAGGCTTGTGTTTCTCGTGTACCAAACCAGACTGCATGTGGCTTAGCAGGATTCATGTACAGGCTATTGGAGTCTGCCCAGACGCAGATATTATGCAACATATTGTTAGCTTCACCTAGAATCTCATGGGCTGCCAGCCACCAGATTTTCACACAGTAAGTTGATGTTGACAGCGTCAAAGGCACGTGATATATTTATAGAAACCAGCAGCGTAGTTTTTTTGTTATCAGAAAGTTCTTGGATTTTTCCAACTATTTTAACGAAAGCAGACTGTGTACTATGTCCTACGTAAAATCTAGATTAGTAAGTACAGAGTAAGTCACGTGAATAAATGTAGTTAAAAAGTTGACTATAAGCTATGAATTAAAAAATTTAACATAGCACGTGCAGGATACTTGTAGGTAAAAAATCATTTAAGTCTTTGGCCCCAGACTTCTAAGGTACAGGTCTGATAAAAGCTATTTTCAAGTTCTTTGGAAACGAACTAGACTAAAAGGAAATATTGAATATACGTGGTAAAGTTTTTACCAGGGGATCAATGTGAATATTAAAATAAAAGAGAGGTATCCCAGACAGAGAGACTTTGATTTTGATTCCAAAGCCATTTTCTTATGCCAAGAGTATTATCTCCGAATGGCGATATATCCTGATATACGAAGATTCTTAAGATTCTTACAATTTCGACAATTTTCACAATTTCAACAATTTTAGGCGACTATTACAAATCCTTAGAGAATTTAATTCTTACATGACTAACAGTTGGACATAATTATACCTATATTTATATTTAATTGTACTTAGTTTTATTTCTATTGGTACTACGCCTGCAGGCTTTAAAAAAAAGTAAGAATTAATGACAAGAATAATATTGCCAACACAACCATATCAGCATTATTTCAATTATAATGAGAGGCGCTTTTTAATGTTACAAAAGTATCTTATGAGCCCATACGTGCGTGGCAATCAATCACTTTTTGTTTCTAAATAAAAACGACAAAGGGTTGTCATGAAAATATCAAACGAATTAATCTGCCTAATACCCAATGGAATAGTATCCCATGTTCGTATATTTTTGTGGGAAAAGGCTGATGTGTACGATGACAGCGATGCAGGGGAAAATATAAACGTTGGCTGACCACGATGCGCAGAGCAATGGAGCTCATTTACTAACGGAGGGAGAAGGTCAGGCAAATACAAAGGCTCACCAGAGGCCAAGAGATTGTAAGCAAATACAACAAGAAAGTACTTCCACCTAAAGCTTGGCTGCAACCAATCCAGCTTTTTATAATACTGAATAGTGAGAAGAATCAAACACGCTTAGTCAAAATAAGGCAAAACGAGACTCATGGCAAGGGTAGTCCTAAGTTGACGCCAAAGGGTAACACCCCTTTACCAAGAACAATACAGTACCCCATGAGTATATTGCTGCAACATGAGCGTTCCCTGAGAGATCTCATGACAGAGATACCCTCCAAGTTCTTAACTGAATTAACAAACGAGATCATTTTACCGTTAGCCTGTAAGGAAGGCAAGGTGTCAGTATCAATTTGCACGAAGGTCTGGAAAGTGGCCATCAGAATGTTGTACGTCTTTCTTAAAAATAGAGCTGAAGGCCGAACTCAAACGCCCAAGCCACAACCCCAGAAAAATCATTATTGAACCTACTCACAGTCCCAGGAAGCTCCGTAAGCCTGTATTATGTATATGCGTGTAAGTCGTCCACAAATAGTATACCTGTACTATAAGACAGTACAGACAGGATAAAATCTATAACTATTATAAACGAAATTAATCCCTAAAGTATACCTGACGTGCATGGAAGAAAATGAGTCTGAGCTTCGTTCAGACAAACAATAGCGTGCGATCGATCAGACCATAATGACGGTTACCTTACGGTGTCTGCAGAAAGATCTATTCTGCTCTAATGTATTATTACCAAGGTTCAGGATATTTTCAGGAAATGAACGAAGGATTGATAATATTGGTAGGAAACCTCACAATCGCAGCAAGAAAGCCACAAAAATGTGAAAAAGACAATCTATTAAAACTTTTACCACGTGAAGGAACCATACAATGCACGATCGCTTGAGATACCTCCATGCACGACACCAGATCGAAAAAAAAGGCTTAAGGCCAAGCATCTACATCCTTCTAGATACTCATTAGCTCTTAAACAATGCACGGCAAACACGCACAAGACACCACTGAAAAATGCTCGGCCAGTGCCACAGATGACATGATACACAACGGTAACCGTGGCAAGCCCCAACTATTACAAATCTACGAAGAAAACTAAAACTCTGGAAAGCCCCAGGCTTACTCTCCAAAAAAATTTTCAATATATTTTGACTGTTGAGCAAAATTTCCAAACCTAGCTATACTCATCACACCAGAATTATCTTTTGGATTATAAACTTTACATGGACGAACCTTCCTTCTGTCCAAACGTATTTGTAATCAACACTCTTAGCTTGAGCTTTAGTTCTTAATAATAGTGAATAAGTTGAAAAAAACCACATTGGGTAAAGCTTTATTACATTGTTTCCAAAAAATTGCGGGTAAACATCAGAAATTTCAAATCACTGAAACACTTTTCTTTGCAGTATGGAGTCACGGGTTAAAGGTGATTTAAGGAGGCTCCCTCGTGACTATTCCCGAACCAAGACCAGATGAATTTAATAGTTAAAAATCTATTGAATCCAATGATTTAATTATTTATATCGCTTACCCTGCCATATTTCGAAATATTATTGATTTAATGTAGCATTTTTTAATACGTATGCTTATGGTGGAGCTCACACACACGATGAAAACAACTTAAAAACTTAAATAAATCATCATTTTCTGTTGTAAGAGCACATACATTTTGTTGAAAAAAACCTCCTTTTTTAAATGAAGCCTAACAAAGTAAGTGTTACCCTGGAATATTTTGAGATATTCTAATAAAAATTGATCAAGTCATTGTATTTCCATTCAAATAAGCCAAACTCACTCTCATCGCTATGCCCCGTCTCCAACGCACGCTTATTTACCAACAGACGAACCTTTATAATATGAGACATAAGAGCCTGCAAGCTCAAAACCATCATAGTTCTGTTGACAACCTTAGATAGGCCGTATTCCATATAAGGAGGCAAGCCCGTTATCCTCAACTCATGGGAGGAATTATTTGGATACTCCCTCATACTATCTGGGCAACCAAACCTTGTTCTCATAGCAGAACTTAACGTCTCTAACTCTACAATATGGTAATCATGGTCGTCTAAATGATACTCAACATGGTTAATAGACTATTGAACTATATGACTGGAGCTTCTAATGTCCTTTAAAAGAGCAGCAAACTGTTCTGAGGGTATGAAGGATTCCCAGTGACTAGGCAGATCACCACATACGCCCTCTTGCAATCCCTCCAATCTAATCCCAGAATTAAATACGTTTAGAGCATCCACTTCATTTGAACAATCAAGAATATATCTTTTACTTAAATCCATCTCCAAATCTCAATTTGACACGCTTGGCTGATAAATACATGGTATCACAACTCCTTGGGTGGCGTCAAATTGATGAGAGCAAAGTTTAACCTGAGGCTATGACAAAGCATGAGAAGACGCAGGCCTGACATGATGCACCGATTCCAAAGGTACACAAGCCCAAAAAGTATCAGTTCTCTTGTTTAGAGGCATTTTGACGAAATAAGATTTGTGATAAAATCGATTGCACAAATCACAGGTCCTACCACTACTGAAAGTGGCTTGGGCGATTTTTATTCATTTGGTCAAAACCTCTAAGATTCTGGAATTCTGTAAATAAAGTATGCCAAATTTATTTGCGATAAGAAAATACTAGGCTTCAAGGACTTAATTTTTTCGCAAATTGCTATTGAAAACTCACTAATTTAACATCTGCTCTTATCGACAGTGGTCACAAAATCGACTATATCTTCGGAAATCGTTGATTCACCTTAAAAGTTTCAAAAAGTTCTTGTGTATTTTTTTAAAAAAGAATGTATTAAATTCTAAAAAATTTAGAGTCAACAACTTAACTTAAGAGAACATTAGAAGAAAAATATAAAATATTAAATTGGCTTGCCTCGTAACACCTTCCATTTTTTACAATTCAAATTTTAAGGTACGTTTTTTACGATTTCTTGATCTTGTACTTTGGTTTTATCAAAATAATTAACTATATTTATTGAAAAATTTACTGTTGAAAAGCGTTAATTTTTAGGGACCCTAATGGCACCCTACTCTAGGTACGGTACCAACTGCCCAAGCCATTTTAATATCTTTCTTAAACATCCAGAGTACAAGATAGCCTCACCAGGCATCTATTCAGCGAAACTGTCCGTATCAACAAAAAAAATCTACACGCAATAACACGTTACACCAATAAGACAGTAGTGAATGTATAGCAACTTAATAGTTTAATAAATCAGTTGACTAAATAACGTGAACAATAAAATAAATTGCGTAGGGTACCCACTTACACTAGGACACTAAATAAGCCAATAATTTTTCAAAGTCGTGTTATAGTAGTAACAAAAGGCAAACTCCCCAATACTATTATTGGCGCACCAAGCACGTAACCACTATACTAAATGCACACAATCGCAGCAAACATTAAGTGATATTTAAATACAGGAAGATAAAAATCTCAATACTACTAACAATGCTTCTTGATAACATTGCCTTTATTTGTGCTAAAACTATAAGAAGTATTTACATCAAATACCGTGAGTCAAAAACTTTATAGAATACCAAGAAAAATCAAGAAAATAAAGCTGTACGTGAACGATAGCTTAGAGCAATGTAAATGAGATTGGATGTTATGTATTTCACAATAGTGTTGAGTGTCACATAAAATTATCTCTATGTATACACGACATAACAACAAAACATAGTAAAATACCGTAACAAACGATAAAATAGTTCGCTTAATTTTATACACTGATCTTAAAAATGACTTGCATGTATGCTCAATACTTGATTACTTAGAACTTTTTCTACGAATCTCAATAAGTAATTCAGTATTACAGATAGCATAGAACTGTGCCCCTTATTCCGTTTTATTGGCCATCGATTTATAGCAAATGTAGTAAGAAATTACCATGTTAGCAAGTACAGGCAATAATAACCTTAATTAGCACCAACCAGACCACGCACCAACAGGTGTTACCAAAATAAATAAGCCAAGGGGACCTCTCAACCCCCGTGCTGCTAGACTCTGGAGATGATATGCTAAAAACTAGACATGGCAGCAACGGAGGCACCACTGACAGGCAGTCACCAGCCCTAATCACAACACACTAGATGACTTTTAATAACCAACAATGGCAATACAATACAGATATGTAAGTGATAATTCGCTCAGCCCCAAGAAGCCGTCCAGGAAGCCACCGATAGACCAACAGTCAGAAGTCATAAGCCAAATACAGTACTGCAACCTGATGTGAATGTCTGCACAGATATCTGGGCAGTTAAGCGGTCGGTGTGAGCAGCCAACGATCAGTCCCTTGAGATATAAGTGTCACTACCAGTTGACAAGATAATGTTCTTTAGCTCCAAGTGGCTCAGAGCACTAAATTTCGAGGCGGAAGCATTCCTGACCCAGGTATAAGATTTCTGGCGAATATGCTCCAACGGAGGTATTGTTGACGAAGAACTATAAGCAAATATTAAGGAGCTCCAAAAAACTAGGAATACTGATGCCCACCAGTAGAGAGAAAGAGAGAAAGAGAGAGGGAAAGAGAGAGAAAGGAAGAGAGAGGAAGAGAGAATTTGAATTTAACAATATTTTTTAATGCCAAGGGTGATAAGACACATGTATGGCAAGAGCAATTTTACACAGTATACATCATATAATTATTATCACTACTAGCACTTTACAATCATCATTACTATCATTAAAAAGTAAATATATATCTTCCTATATTATATAGTCGTAAGAGTTAGAGCGAGGTTTTGCTCCCCCCCACACCTCCCCCCCAAATAAGGTAGTTATTCTCTCATTTTCTTGCATTTTTCGAGTACAATATCGCTAAAATACATTAGCCTACAGTTTTACAATTTTACGGCGCACGATGGCACATTATAAAATTATGAGCATTGGAAACAAAAGACAAAGTGCGGTAGTAACCTATGCTACTTAAATAATTGTAGCATACAGTTTTAAATTAGTCAATCGAATAGATGGTAGGGTTATATCCCACATCTTCATGGCACGTTGGGAAAAAGATAAAGCATAGATATTTAAAAATGCACGTGGTACAGTAAAACTCGACTAAGGGAGAAGCTCAGATCGACGCACGTCCTGATAAGCTGGAGGAAAAAGTTCATACAAATACCCAGGCTCTTGCGTGGTAAGCGTCTTATACGTAGTTACAGACAAAAAGTAATTACGTCGAACACTCCGTCGCAACCACCCAAGCTTCTTATAATACTGTTGCTACGATGCATCGCATCTAAAATTAAATATAAATCTTACAACTGTGTTTGCAAGTTGATCTAGCTTAACAGAGAGGTATCCTGATAAGCCTCCGTATACCAGGCATGCATAATCAAAATGTGAAACTATAAAACTAGACGCGAAGTTAGCCTTGAAAGAACTGGTCAAAAGTCCTGTCCGGTATCGCAACCGGTACAATACTCCATGCACTTGCGAAATACAGATCCCACATGTGCATTACAGCTTAGATCATCAGCAAGCTAAACTCCAATAGAGAAAGAGTAACAGCATATATGATCAAGGTTGAGGAGGAGAGAAGAACTATGAATGCCATTTCCTGTAACAATTTCGCTAACTATTGTCTCAGTGCACAACCAGCGGTGATACCTAAAATACGACATCTGCCAGATTAAATTAAAAAAGTTACGTCTTACATTTTGATGAGAAGTACTAAAGTAATTGATCATAACAGAAAAATAAAAAAAAACGTTTGCAATACAACTTTTTGATACAATGTACATAATTGAATGCTAATTAGTAAGATCATACTTAAGTTCTGACAAAACTTTTAATGAAAATCTTTGACATGTTAAGGTTATGATTTGTATACCACTGGTGATATACATAGCTTTACTCGGCCGTGCCTATTATGTTTATACTAATAACCGTTACTCACGCTGGTGTCGTTTCATCTAGCTCCTTTCTTTAGCTGTACTAGGACAATTGCTGTGAGTACTGCTATAACTATTGAGCGTCCTGCTATAACTTTAGTTGGAAAAGCCACAGTGAACTGCTTAGCTCAATGCTTGTTAAAGTTTCTTTGATGGTCAGTTGAACCTGGCTCAAGGGCATTATTTAAAAGTGTTTCAGTGTGCATAATCTGAAGTGTGACTCTTTTAAAAAAGTAATGCATTAAACTATCTGAAATGTAGACAAGCCCTCTAGAATATAAAGGTAAATACGGCTTTCCTTATAGGTATTGCAACCATAAATGTTTGAGAAATTACTTTTTATCTTGAACAGCACTATAGCTGCACGTCTATACTACTGCATATATTACGTAAGTATAAAATATCAACTGTACGTTCTCAAAAACGATGTGACGACCAATGTTTGTTTCTCAATTTTCCCTAATTCCTTAACTAATTTAAATCGATGTCACGTGATCATGACGTAGAAACTTCTGAATTGTGTGGGTTCGTTCGTTATGTCATGATGATCTTTGAAATCGAATAAACTACTATAGAAAGCAGACACTAGCTGTGTCGCCTGGTTGTTTATCTGGATAATTTAATACAAGTTATAAGAAAGGTTTTACGTACAACTGTCAACTTACAAATGATTGGAAAATGAACGAAAAAGACGTTAATTTTAATTTTAACTGGTACAAGTACAGTTTTGTATCAGAATGTACAAATAATAGAGTGAAGAATCAATCAAAGATTTTCTTAGTCGTCCCAACCAACCCATTAAAAAGAAAACTTCGGTGTGATGCTGTAAGTTATCCAGAAAAAAAGTTGAAAAAAGTTAGTCATGGTTGTGAGGATCACTTTGATGTATGTATGCAAGAACAAGTATTTTGAAAAAATTTTTGATTGTGTGATCATCCATAGTTACAGTAAAATTTAACTTTTTTCAAAAACTTAGTTGCAAAATTATATACAATACTTTATGCGATAGTAAATTTCTATAAACTTGAATTGATCCAATATGCTCAAATACGACAAAACCTTTGATTTTTTTATGGAACGCACTTCCATGTTTTCTTTGCACTCGTTGGAATAAACGAAATTTAACATCACATCTAAATCTACTTTTTAAAGATTTTTGGATATTCCTTTCATAAATTCTGGATTCATGGTAACTTTAGTATTGATACGCCAAGTGTCAACAACTCTCTTAGTAAACAAAAACAGTCTGCTGTCTGCTTTGAATGAAGCGTATTCCATTGAAGAACAATGACGTCTCAAAGTAAAACCTGACGTTATTAATGTCAAGTCCAGTAAACCTTAAAAATTCAGAAGCTCTTACGTCACTGTCACGTGATATTGATTTGGATGAGAGCTTGGATAACGTGTTCGGAAAATATTAAATTTCTTGATCTATGCACTACTTATTTGTGATATTATAACTCATACTTATACATGTTCAATTGACATTACGCTAGCGACGTAAAGTATAAGTTGACTGAATTCTGCTGCATGCAAGTTCTCTATTGCGTGAACTTTACGAAAATCACAATGGTTGTTACTAAATTAACTTTTGTAATGCCTTATAAGTACCACATATTAATATCGCTTTAAGAACGCAATGAAGTAATATATTAATACGATAAATAATTATATAAATAAATAATTAATATAATGTTTTTAAATAGAGGTTCTAGCACACTAGTTTTCTTTTGTTTTTGAATAAAAACATTGTTACTGAAAAAAAAAAAATTTTTAAACCACTGTTTCACTCTGTTTGAATCTTTGTATTTTTAATAAATGTTAATGTTCCATAATAAATGAGGGCTTTTAACATAAGATCCACAAACGCTTAAATCTCAATGTCTTTGATTCGAAGTCATGTTTATTTGAGAACAAGAGGCGTTATCTCACTAACGAGTTGTAATAATTTTTATTGCTAAGGTGGCCTCTTGCATGACTGATTATTCGTGCATTAAAAAAATTTATTATATTACGCTAGAAAATTTCATTTAATACTGCTGTAATTATTTTTTTTTTCTATATCGGTGAATTTAAATTTTTATTAATACACAACCAGTTTCAACCTTGTAATATTGTGCCCGTATGTTTTTTTCTTTAATTAGTACTGTTACCTATGAAAAAAGTGACTGAAACCATAAATATAAGACACAGTGCTCTAAAATTTTTTTGTTAGACTTAATACCATCAACACAGAGCAGCTTAAGCTCTTGCTAAAAAAATATCAGAGTAATTAGACCTCTTAATCCAGAAGCGATCATGACGTTCAGAGTTTCAAAAAGTACTAAAGTTGTTAAGAAGGGGAGGCTCGGTCTCTTTCACCTTACTTTTATATCTACATCTCCTTCTTGTATTATTAGAGTACCTCTCTGTTAAAATTGTGTACTCGTAACTCACGGAAGTCAAGAGTAGACTTGAACTTTCAATGACAGGTGACTGACGTAAAAGAAGCATCTTTTTCTCTTGATAGTGCGTTTTTATAGCGTTAAAGCAAGTACAAAAGGCCTTTCATTCAATTAGGTCAACCAATAAGCAATGTTTTTGAAGATTGCGTTGATAGCAAAACAGTAGGCTTGCACAATGATGTTCTATGTTATGATTTCATGTATTGAGAAATTACAATACAACAGTACCAATCACATTTTTTTAGTAATTACGATTGAGATTTTTGGATCAGTGACAAAGCTTGCATTACCAATGAAAGAAGCACCAAATACAAGTTGAAGTGTGACAAATCAGATGACAAATTTCGCATCTGATCAATCATTTTACACTCCTGCTTTCATCGTTAAGCAGTGTAGGTATCAAGCTGTTAAATAAGAATACGTGCATTAGGTATTAATTACGTTGTTTGTTGTTCTCATTTTGTGTGTGTGCGTGTGTGTGTGTGTGTGCGAGTGTGTGTCTGTGTGTGTACTTTTTTGTTAGTCCAATCATTTAAGCTTAAAATTTATGGTGTGGTTAGAATTTTTTCCAGTGACATGCAGTGAATAAAGTGGCAATAACTTTCGCTAATAGTGATAGGATAAGATTGCAGTTCATGCACTACCAAAGAGACGGTAAAGAAAAAGAAAAAGAGTGATGTCAGCAAGTTTTTCATTGCTAATTTCCTTATAGACTTTCTTGGCTTGAGATTGAGCATTCAAATTCCTTCTGAAAATTAAATGTAATATTGTTAACATATATTATTACTGAATGTGTAAGTAAGAATTTTCTTTTTTTTGTATTGCATTAAAAATTTTTCTGCTACGTTTATTTTTTGCACTTAGATAAAACGAGGATTAATTTTCATTACGTTAATTTTATTGTTGGCTAGTAACGAAAGTGTTATATTTTATTAAATTATATATATATATAACAAAAATTGGTGGATACATGAGAATTATTTTAATACTCTTTATAAGTAAATATAGTAAATTATAAGGTAAATTAGTAAATTTTATTTTTAATTCTAAAATACATATTAATGAATTTAAGGCAATGACTTTCATAACAATGATTGTTTCAATGATTTACTTTCTTTTATTGCGATATTTTCTAAGGTTTCCTCCACTCTAGTAAATGCTATTGCGTCCTTTAATTCTGCCCATTTACTTGTATCGGTTTTTTCTAACTCTTATAGGTTGAAAAATAATATAGTACTGCCGATTTAGATTGTTTTGATATCGGGAAGGTTTAATAAATTTACTGAACTGTAGGAAACCTCTGATCTATAGTATTATGTCTCGGTATATTCCAGTGTTGTTTTTCTGTACAGAGTAAAGCCAGGAGCATGAGCAACACAATTACTGTTGACTTTTAGTATTACTGCATCTTGTAATTTAATTACAGTTGATTGTGTGGTTGAAGAATTATTTTCACACAATACTCGAATTGTGACAGTACTTTTTGCAGAGTACAACCATTGTCTGGTGGTTTTTATTACTATCCAATAAATTTTTGTTAACTGATTTATATCATAATGCTATATAATATAATATCCTATATAATGCTATTCGACAGGTTTTTAATGCTTCTGTTGATGGGCTTATGAATGAAGAGAATTCGCAAGGATTGTTTCTATTATCATTGAAAATAGGCACATCTGGTCTGCAATATGAGATCTTCTTATCTTTAATGCAATTATTCAGAAAATTGTCGTCGGTAAGGAAATAATTTTAAAGATTATTGCTTACTACCAGGTTACTCTGTCAAGGCCCAGTGCTAAAATATCCTTTCAAATCTGGGTGTTAATTGTTTGAATTTGGAATAGACTGCATAGCATAATTACTAAATTGTTCTTTACTTATCAGCGAGAAACTAATTTTAACAGCTAATTTACCTTCTATTACTACTGCGTTTGTTTTGGACTGTGAGAGCAGACGTTCACGTGTTACTGTTGAATCGTTCAAATGTAGCGTATACACTTTTTTGTATGAATTAATTCCATTAAAAGTTTTCAATAGTTGTTCGTTTTATATCATTAGCGGATGTAGGTGTGCTTGTGACGTGTCTATAACACTAATAAGCGTTTCTTAAGGATTTAGTATAAAAAATAGAAATTTATTGAAAGAGTTAGTCGATTCAAATACTTCTATTTTATTTTATTTTTTTATTATTACTATTTAATTAAAATGCTTTTTATTTTGAACTTTATTTCCATTTATACATATTTCGAACATGTCTTTTTTTGATTTTTAACCAATACAGTCTGTATCATCTTCATAACTACTATTTTGTTATTTATTAGAACTTTATCACCAACATTTTTATAATGTAACAAAAATATTAAGTCTGATTTTTTGTCTATTTTAAATTTCCCTTTTTCTCTGGTAATCTCACAAAGGTTCTAGTTTTATAAATTTCTAAATTTTTTATACGAGGCTTTTCTTCAAACATAATAATAAAAGTTGGTTTATTCTTTTCAGCAGTATCAGTCAAAATTATATTTTTAATAAGCTGCTGTTCTAACTATTTCTGGCTAACATCTTTTATGAAGCCTTGCTTCTTTAAATAAACATCCAGACATATCCATAACATCTCTATTATAATTCTCCGCTGTTCCATGCAATTGATGAGTATAAGATAGACACGGTTTAGTGGATATACCTTTCTCGCTTACAAGTTGACTCATATCCATATCTATACGTTCCTTTTCATTATTAAATCTAAGTCTTTTTTTCCTATATTACTTACAATTAAATTAACATACTTAACGAAGTAACAGTATACTTAATCTTTTGTTGTAATATAATACATTGAAGCTATTTCACTACAATCATTGATAAGACTTAAAAATAATTCTCAACATTTTAACCAGTAGTAGTACCATACGATCTATTTCAATCGGTATGTACAGTTTCTTAAATATCTGTTGCCCTTAATCTGTCATTATTGAATGTCAAATAATGCAATTTATTTACAATTAAATTCCGCATTTTAAATAATTAGTTTCTAATTGCTTGGATAAGCCATAAAGCATTTTTTGGTCACACATTATTTTCAAATAATTAAAATTTACGTAACTTAGTGCTGTATGCAATTTTTTTTCGTTAACTTATTCTTTGTCGTTGAATTTGACTTGCTATACATAATTTTACTTGTTATATGATGAATGTCACTGTTGTTAATGCCAACGCAATCGAATTTCTATTTTGATCAAAAGTCCTGGCATGTTTTCTACCTATACGATTTTATTTGCTTTTGTAACTTTACGGTAACTTAATATTTTTCTATTTATATCTTTGGCAAAACAAGCATTCCTAATCATATTTATTTTACTTTAACCATAAACATTCAACTCACACCAAATAATACCATTTTTTGCTGCTTTTTAAGAACGACCATCACCTACTTTGACATTTATAGGCTCTTCCAATTTAGCAAATTCATAAGAATATCGATCATCAGTTATAACATGATCTGAGCAACCGCTATCAAGTAACCATTTAACTTTATTAGCACAGCTGTTACCTTCCATACACGACTCGTTAGGTCTTACCTCGGACTCCGTATTAAAACAACTTACATTATAGTTCTCGTTTTCATGCGCTTGATTATTTTGCTACCAATTTCCTAATTTCCTACTCGACGATGTTAACTAGAGCCTCTAGGAGTTTCACGACCTTCGCTTTGGCCTCCACGATGTTGCCACTGCTGTTGTCGTTGTTGTTGTTGGCGCCCACCTCGTTGCTGCTGCATATTACCTAGCTCCCATGAAATATCGCTTTGTGTCGTTTTCGTATGATGTGCGAAACATTTGAAGTGTTCGTATTTCTCGCACTTTAAAAATGCTTTAACCTTTGTTTTTTGGTTTTAAGTGCACTTCAACTGTTTTTGCTTCCATCTTACGTTTTTTTTAATCGAAACTTTTTTATTTTACTTTTTATGTATTTAAATGTTCAATCAGATTTTTTTAACGCATCGATTAGATCACCAATATTACGTTATGAACTTTAATTGATTTTCATCCTGTAGCTTATTTTTTTTTCAGTCACATTTGCACCAGCATTATTTAATTTACTGATTAATATTTCAAACTTAGAAAAAAATGCACTTGAATTTTTATAGTTTTTTATCTTTTAATTTTTCCAATTTGTTTTTTGCAAAAATTTACAGTGCAGTAGACTTTTTTCTACATTTTTTATTTATTGTTTTTATTATTTAGTACGCTATTACTTTGTTCTTCACGAACTGTCACTGAATATTTAAAATTTTATTATATAGTACATTAACCGCCTTTAAGTACTTTTTAATCTACTCTTTTTTTGTATCCGTTTTTATCATGGCTCTCGTTGCTACTACATCACATTTTTTAAATTTCATAATCATCGTGATTTTTCTTTTCAAACACTGAAAATCTTTTTCACCAAACACTGAAACTTTCACTCCATCCACTATTTTGGTTTCTTTTTCTTTGTTTGAATCTTCTAGAATTTTCTTTACTATAAACACTTTTTTTGTAATTTTCTTACAATAAGAAACTAATCACGCTCTGCAACCATATTAAATAAATTTAGTAGGAGGTACTGGATCAATAATATAACACTTGTTGACTCTTCTACTATTATACCAACAAGAAAAATAAGGATTAACTAAGATAACAAGATCTTTTTTCTCATTGTACAAAGAGTCTCTACGAGATCGTGCGTGCCTGACAATAGGTATATTATATCTGCTGTTCCTGCATCACTGTGCAGAGTAAATATATATGGTATTCTGCACTCATACTGCTTATTCCACTAAATAATAAATATGTTTATAGTTACATATTTTATACAAATTTACTCATATTGTAACAGTTGATTATTTTTTTATTTTCTAATTAGGTAAAAAAAATCCTGTTGCCGAATAGACTAAAACTTTGCACTTATGAATTGCAAAGGAAACCATTCTATCCCAGTCATATTTGTTTTTGATGTTAGTTCTCAAAAAATCCTTTAAGGAGGTTCGGGAGTAATAATAAAATGGAGAGATTACAATAATATAGAGTTTTCGTAATAGTCTTGAGTACGTGGAACTTAAATGAATTTTTTCAATATTTGTTACAGGTCATTTTGAAAAGAATTGTACAAACGAAAATAATGTCATTAACGTAGGCTCTTGTAGAAAGTAACCTCTTTGTCTCGCTTAAATGGATAAAACTTTTTTAAAAATCCAAAGGTAATGAAAAATATCTACCTACAAGTTAATTATTGTTTAATTATTCGGTGAGCAATATTTAGAGGCATGTTATAGTGCATTTTAAACAATGCAAACAAATATAAAGAAAATATTGAGTTTGTGGGGTGCAAGAGGTGGTGCGCGGTAAAGGGGGGCAAGCTGCGTGAGCAGAGGGGACTTCCCCTTCCTCGTCCCTTTGAATGATACTCCCAAACCTCCCTAACATAGATGGCTTCTCCCTAACAAACCATTTCAATGTGGGTGATATGCACTAGTAAGAGCTCAACGGAATCCATAAATTTTTGATACTTATTTCAATACTTGATTAATGAACCTTTTTTATTGGGCACTAAGAATAATTCTAGGAATATCGAAAGTGGAAAAAAACATCTTGACAATTTATCGACAATAGTTATTGCCTGTATATTAAGAACAGGAACTGCAAAAAAAAAATTTAGAAAGTAAGCATTGCTTCGTTAAAATGTTTTTATTTCCAAATGTACTTGGTGAAAAAAGGCCTACTGTATCTACAGCAACTTTTTGAAATACTTCTGATTGTGTCTCTGTTGTTACCGTAGGTAGTCTGATATTTGTGTGGACTAAATTTTATTCCTGAAAAATTTAACATACTTGTATGTATCTAGTAGTGTCATTGCATGTTTCTTCGAATAATATTTTTCTCTTATTTATTACAAGTTCTTACAACTCTCCTATAACATCTAAATAAGCTTGCCTGACATTCAACTAATTTTATCTTTTTGTCTTTTAGGGGTTAGATAAGAACATGTGCCAAAACAAAGTCTTACTATAAGAGAAATGTGACGCAAATTTTTGTATAAAATTAAGGGGGCTCCAGCGAGCACTGGTACCAACCCGAAAACTATTCGGTTAGTTGGTATCACTTCTGTGAGTATATATCTATATATACGTGTATATATAAGCGAGCACCATCATCTATATATATGATGTGTCCGTACCTATGGTAAACAAACAGCAGCTTCTGTCACGTACAGAGCGTTTTATTTAGAATTCGTTTTTTTGTGTTATAAAAAATGAAAGAAATCACACATCACTGTAAGAGTCATCAAGACTTTCAGGATGCTGAAATGATTTTGCAACAGCAAAAAAGAAATAAAAAAGTAATTGATGATAACAAACAAAAATTAATTGTATTAAAATGTATTATTAATGATAAGATAATTTATAAAATGGCCAAAGAATCGATATCAATAGAAGTATTAGTAGATGCATATAAAAAAGATCCTACAAATGGCATCACCTCATTATTATCTATAAGTGTAAATAATAAAGTAAGAGTTATTTCAAATAAAAAAATTATTGACGCAATTTTTGATAAAATAAAAAATAATTGCAGTTAAAATTTTTCAATGTTCTATTTTATTTAAAAAAAAAAATATGTGTAAGTAATCCATAGGAGAACACGATTAAAAAAGAGTTACAAATGACATGAAACTTATGTAAGTACTTGCAGTGTAATTCTGAAATATTCAAAAGCGCGCGCCTTACAAACAACAAGATGGCATCCCGTCATGACCCTGCTAATTCAATGACTTGATCAATACTTTACAAAATATCTCAAATATTTCCAGGGTTACCTATATTTTTGAAGGTACCATCTGAAAGCTTAGATGTTTTTCTATAAAACAGTTACAGTCCTGACATGTAACTCCTCCATTTTTGTTAGAAAATACCGATGTTTTCACGTTGCTCTATGAGAGGCTATGTATAATGTACAAACTTTGAGAGCAAATATCTCAAAATTTTCCAGGGTTAGAGGGGTAAATCAGGACACCGTTGGAATCAGCGTGTTTTTATCTATCAATTAAGCTACCTGTGACCTCCTAACTCCTCCCGCTGGAGCCTTCTTAATGGCATTTCTCCTCTAGGAAGATTATCGGTGAGCTAACATTTCCTAGAAATACGAGCAGTGTTAACTTCCTTTACTGGTATAGCATTCTTAAGATTTTTAAAGCATGTTCGTAAAATTCTAGGTCTTATTTTGTTCGTAGAGTTTTTATTGACGACGGGTAAAAATGTGTATTAATTTTGGTTTTTTGTTGCGACAACGTCTCCTTATTTTGGTTAAACATCTTTTAATCTTTCTTTTGATATAACTCTCGTGTTTGATAAAAGTTTAGAATTGACTGATTTTAAATTTATCGTTTCTGAAAAAAAATAGTTATAATCATCCCTGATATGAGTTATATTTCCGTGACTACTTGAAAATGTCAATTTATTTGCTTTATAAGTTAGATGGATTTTCAACGGGGTAAATATTTCTTGTTACCTTCTTACTACTAGCCAAGTTTCAACTTTGCTGTATGGGTTCTAATGTTGCTGTATGGTTTGCTTGCAATGAAATATTATGATTAAAAGATTTCTTGGTATCATTATCAGTTTTGTTTTCTATATTTTCCAGTTAAGATAGGCTGTCATTTTTTTGTTCACGACGATATCATTCAAAAGATAATAATGTTCTTCTGTACAGTTTATCATTATAGTCTCGTAATTCATTTTTAGTGGGACAATTTCTGTGTGATTAAATTGAATATTCAGATCTTGTGGGGTGTCCATTTGTGGAACATTCATTCATTGTTTCATCGATCTATTTATTTTCTGTAGTAGCAGAGATTGAATTTTGAGGAGACGATGAAAGTGAATTCATGCGTTCTTGATTGAAGTGACTGTCACCATGGCGTTCGGTAGGGGATGTAGGTAAAGATTGTATTCCTCCGAGAACGCTGTTACTTCGTATTTTAGTTTTCTTATCGTAACCATCCTACCATAATGAGTCTCGATTCCATTCTTGAATGAACCTTTCTCTGTCGCAATTTTTACGACTTTAAGTATTAATTTTTGAATTGGGTAACTGTTCAGAGTTTCTTTGTCAGAAGAAGTAGACTCTTTGTATGGTTGAAATATTACAGATTTTTGATTACCTTATAATATACTGCGTTTGATTGGAAAAATTAGCTTATCATGGTGAAATTTGTACATTTTCTCCAATTATTTCTTCAATTTCACTGATGTCTAAGTTCTCATCACTTGAGTTTTCCATTATATCCTGAGGGTCTCTTCTGCAAGTTCATTTATTAAACTTGACACAAATAATCATTATTGTAATGGTATTGGTGCGTCGGGTTCCTAGTCCCTAAAATGTGAAGTAGACGTGGTATCAGATTTAAATGACGACTCTTTTAGTTGAACTATTGGTGATTTATTTATCGTCTTACTTTCAATTTTTTGGCTATCGTAGATGTATTTAGCTCACCTTATACACTTTCCATACCCCGAGGTCCTTTAACATTGTATCTCAAGATCTGTTTTTTTACGCTAGGTGCTAATTGTATGCTTTCAATTGTGTTGGAATGAGATTAATTCGTGTTTGACAGATAGTCACGCAACAATGTCATTCATGTGTTCCTTACGGTTTAGCTCGTGAGCTTTATTTGTTTCTTTTTTTTGTCTCGCTTTCAATTTTATCGCTATTGTAGATGCATTTTATTTACCTTGTGTACCTTTCATACCCCCATGTACTGAATACAGTAAATCCCTAGGTTTATTTTTCCTTACTATAGGTACTGATTGAATGCTTTTAATTTTACTAAAATAAGATGTATTGGTTTCTGACAAATAATGGTAAGCTTTCAAAGTTTTAGTTTGTTTAGGTTTTAAAGGTAATAAACGATCTTTCCGTAACTTTTTTTTGTCTGAAGAACTATCTTTATCACTTTTGTCTTCATTCAATTCTAGTAGATTTCTTAATAAAGCATCTGCGTTATTATTTAGTCTATCAGGCTTGTATTTATAAGTATAGCTGTAACCTCAAAGTCTTACTTTCCGTCTAATTAGCTTACTTATAGGATCTTTGATAGATTCAATTCAAGATAGTGGTGCATGATCTTGATAAACCAAAAGTTTTCTGCCAGATAAGTAATGTCAAAAATATTTGACTGCTACTACTACTGTTAATTATTCTTATTTCATTGTAGACTAATTTCTTTCAGCTTTATTAAGAGTTTTTGACATATGTGCAATTAGGCGGTCTTTTCTGGTTCTCTTTGGCTTAAAACAGCTTCAATAGCTACATAAGATGCGACTGTTGTTAACATAAATAGCTTATTTTAATCAGTGTAAGCTAATACAGGTTCCTTGCATAATATTCTCCTTAACTCTTCAAAGCTTTTTTGCTGAGTATCTGTCCACTTAAATTTGCTTTATTTGCTTAACAAGGATATTAAAGGCTCTGCAATTTCTGCAAAATTTTTCTTAAAACGATGGTAATAGTTCGCTTATTCTAACAACTGTCTAACATTCGTTTAATTCATTTGGTTTTGCGAATTTTAAACAGCTTCTAATTTTAAAGAATCTATTTTAAGGTCACTATCTATTTTATGCCCTAAATAATTTATTTCGAGCATTACTTATTTACATGTGTCAAGTTGTAATTTTAAATTTAATTCCGAAAGTTTTTCAAACAAATGGTAAATTTTTGTCACATGAACTTTTAAAGTTCTTGAACATACAATTATGTCATCCAGAAATATAAATAACTCAAAGCCTTGCACTCCAGACAAAGTTACGTCCATTGAACGTTGAAATGTTGCAGGTGGATTGTATAGTCCAAACGACATTCCTACGTATTCATAATGACAATTATGTGTGTTAAAAGCAGTTTGATGTCTCTCTACAGGGTAAACTTCTATTTAATAGATTCTACTGGCTAGATCATAAATGGAAAAGTACTTCGAGCTTTCAAGTTGCTATACTATTTCAATAATGTTTGGTCCTGGTAAGCATCAGAAATGGTTTTCGTTTCAGTCTACGATAATCTATTACTTATCTGTATCTTATTGTTTATTCAGGTCTTTGTTTTTTGGGTACTATTAAGAGGGCACAATTGCAAGGTCTGTGTGATTTTATAATTATACCATCAGCTTATAATTTTTTTAAGTTTTTTAGTGTTATGATAAGACATATTGTTCGATATATACAGGTAGGTCGTCTGTTGTATGTATATTATGTGTCATAATAGAAGTACCAAGAGCCAGATAACTTAGAATGTAAAATAAGTAAGCGTAATTTTTTACAATTCTCCTTATTTCTGATAGACTAGCTTTTGGGTGATGCTGTCTTTTTTAGCTTATTAATTATAAATTTAATTCGATCTTAAATGTAGTTTAGATCGTTTTCTTCGAAGTCCGTGACGAAAAAGTTTTTAGAATTTATGACATCAAGACGCTGAAGTTCTTGTAAAGGGGTTTTTATTTTTGTCGGCTCATCTCTTGTGGTTATAGCTATTGTATTCCAGTGATCTTCTTTGCAATCTACTCCTGCCTTGCCTATATACACTCCGGGTACGGTAGTAATTCTATACAGATAGAATAGTCAGTGATCTTGTTTTTAGTTGGTAATTAAATAGCTACTTTTGATTTTTATTGTTTTATTTACTTTGATTCCTTGAGAATGGAAAAGAAATTATTACGTGGGGGGTGGAGATACTTAATTTTTGTCGTAAATTAGAAAAATAAATTTTTCAAAAGATAATTCAAAACTTTGCTTGGTTTTAAGTCTTAAGGTTTTTTTTTGCTTTTAATCATTTTCCTAAACTTAATTTTACTATTTTAGTATAAAAAAAATATGTTTAATTGGTCTGCTTCCTACTATTAATGCACTTAATCCATAGTTGATTCTATCGTTTTTTGCGTAAAAAACGAATCTCCTTAAATATCTATAGATTATTTACTGGCGATTCTCAACTTATAACGTAAAATTCGTAATCTGTTTTAAATAAATTTATTGGAACAGTACCTAGAGTGTATATTCACTGTGAAGCTTTTTCTCCTAATTTAATTGTATTATCACAATTAGTTTCTATGCCGTTCTTTAATGCGTTCTACCTTATGATATTTACTTTTGCGCCTTAACCTAATAATAAAATTTTGAAACTTTTCTGAAATGTTTTACAACTAGGGCTGCTGCAAGAATCAAGAAATTCTTGATCTTGTCTTGTCTTGTCTTGCAAATCAAGACAAGATGCATAAAAAGCACTCAAGACAATAACAATAAGTTCCTTTTTAGAAACTCATATTGTCAAGATAAATTATTCAAGATCTTGAGTATATGTTGATCGTGAATCAGTGTGACCACCCTGCTGTTGCGGTCCAATGAAAACCAATAAGATTTCACAATAGAGTTTTTCTATTGGTTTCTTATCAATGTTTGTACCAATAAATCGAAATAAAATCTGAAATGGTCAAAGAAAGATTTTCTATATCATTTATTGTAACTAGGACATGATTGAACAAAAATAAATGAACAAATTGATGTCCTACCATGTGGATGGCAACACCAAAATGGGGGGATTAAAGTATTTTATATATAACTTGAAAAAAAAATTAGTTATTAATTTTTATTAGAATTTTGAAAAAAATAGTTTGGTTTCCCCATTTTAGTGTTGTCATCCGGATGGTAGGACATAATTTGTGTGTTTATTTTTGTTCGATGATGTCCTGGTTACATTAAAAATCCATTTTTGACAATTTCAGATTTCATCTGATTTACGGGTGCAAATACTGATAACAAACTGATAGAAAAATCCTATTGTAAAATTTTATTGGTTTTTATTGGACCACAAGAACAGGGACAATGAAAAAAAAAATCTTGTGAGAAAGCAAAATCATGAACATGAGCATTTTAGAAAACAAAAAAAAATCACTGCACACGTGGGCTTGATTTGACTAGACTTGGTTGATTTTCGGCAACTTCTTATGAGCATATGTATAGGTATATTGTATATAAATATACTATAAAGGCCTCGCTCCGAGCTACATCAGTACTTTGAAATCAGTTGTCGTGCTGCCTAGCCAAAACAAGCGTTTGCACGAGAACGCGCTGATCTATTTACGTGCGTTGTACTTATTACCTCTCTTGGGACTGCAGCAACAGTCAAAACCGATTCGTTCTCTAGTCTTTTAACCTTGCTCCCAACTTTTTATCATTCAAAGTATTCTAACACTAAAGTATTTCTTATATTTTTCTATAGATTGGTATTCAAAGTGTAACTGTTATTATGAATATGTAACGATGTGATCTAGTTCTTATAAAAGTAAATACATATATATGGTTTTGTATTGTAAATAATTTAATATTGAGTTTCTCGTAAATTGTGTTTGCCGATAAGTATCACCATGTCAAAAAAAGAAACTGGGCATCAGCCATCGAGTATAACCAAAAAATAGCTCTTGATAACGAGAAGAATGTGGAAGAACATCAAACGAACACGGGCAGTTCTAAAAACAATTCCGATAATAGAAATATTAGTGTCGCACGCGACCTCGTAAATACCAACATAGCAGGAGGAAAAGGAAAGTACAGCCAAGTATTGTGGATGGCTGTCAATAGTAAGGGTGATAAAATTGGCATCTGCATCGAATGCGAGAAAAAACTGCAAAATTGAAATTTCAAGGGAAAACAGCAATACGACAGGAATAAAAAATCATTTACGTTCAACCCACAAGGATGTATTTATAGAGATATTCCCAGAAGAAAAAAAAACAGAAAACTTCAGAAGAGTGCGTGCTAGCAGCAGTAAGTACATTACCTACCATGTTTATATTTTTTTTTTGTAGAAATTCACCATGTAAAATTTAAATTTAAATCCTTACTTTAAAGTAAGAGTATCTATTTTATTTTAACCCAATGATGTGATACTACAATGTACATATTAGGCATTCCATGGCGGAAACGATCAAAATTACGCGCGGGGCAGAAAAAAACGTCCAAATTAAGTCTTTCTTTTTTTTAAATACTTGCTATTATGTCCACTATCTTGTATCACTGTGGAAATCCAAATTTATAGGGGTAAAAACCACCCCTCAAGTGGTCAACCCACCCCCAAGCAGGCTAACCTATCTAACCCTGGGCAAAGCGACTTCTATCAACTTGGTTTATTAACAAATGTGCATTCCTTAAGAACAGACAGGCTAAACACATTAACCCTGCATTCCTCATCCCCACAGACTCTTACAACCCTGAAAAACTACCCCTACCAATCCCCCAGCAGGCTAACCCTGGACAGATAACCTTGAATCAACTGATTATCTTTGAATATACTCCTTCCTTAACTACATGTAGGCTGACTCACCACGCACCGTAACTCTCATGAACATTATTTCCAAACTTAGAAGCATTAAACCGTAATTAATTAATTTTTGACAATAGTATTAATAAAACTGTACTACAAATTATGTTATTACGCTTTTACGTATAAACATCACATACTCATTTTCAAATTCATTTACGTGAGAAATCCATGTGTTACTAAAAATTTACATGTAAATTATTTCTAAATAATTGTTTGAGTTTTTAACTTCTGTAATCCAATATTCTCATTTTTTCGTCTAACATTTTGATATTTTATTCAATACATAGAATATTTAAGAAAATAAATTATTTTCAAGGGATGTTTAAACAATTTTTGTGAAGTTCTAGTTTTTATTTATGCTGTAATGAATAAGCGATCATCCATGTTAGTATTAAAATAATATGAAATTTTTTAGTGAATTGTCACACTTTTTTGCGTACGTTTAACTTTAGTTGTAGTGGATTTTTTTGTTGATTGTAATTGAGACTCTTATGTTTTTTGTAAACTATAATTTATTAATAAACTCGTTATGATTGAAAGTTTTTTCTCGATACTAATCATGAATTATTCCATAAAACATGAAGAACTATGTAATCAACTTTTTAGTAGAAAAGCTAATAATAAATTAAGTGAAGAAAAAATTCTAATGAATAGCATCAAATCCCAAAATTCATTTTCTGAAGAACAATTGCAACAAATTAGACAGAAGTTAATAAAATCATTTATACCTACCTTTTAAAAACAATGGCAACAAGTTTTTCGCAAAAAGGATGTTTATGTTAAACGGTATAGCGATTATTTGAAAAGTAATTTTACAACTGCATTTGAGAGTCCTGGGACAAACTCTGCAGCAGATGAGACAGATTTGAAACAGTCACATGATACCATGAAGCATAATGTAGGCCGTACGGGAAAGTCTTATGAAGAAGCTTCTGAGGTAACGAAAAGAAGACGTATTTCAGATCTTTTTTCATTTTACAGTGCAGAAGAATTAGCCAGAGCGCTCAAAAAAAATTGCAGCTAAAAATATAGAAACTGAGATTGGGAGTCATAACAACACAGACAATCAATTATTAGCGATGTATGCAGATATTAAACTTTCCAAAAATAATTATCAAAACTCAAATGTTCATCTTAATAAAATTTGTGGAAATAAAATATTAATATCGTATGAAAATCTTTACGAAGCAAAAAAATTATGCTATCCTGATGGTATAGAAGTGAATGACTCTGGTGCTGAAGTAGACGCCATCTCTCTACTAACTCATACAGTAAAGCGAGTCCTGATACAGTTTGATCGAAGCTTATTGGAAGAAATTGAGAATGAAACACTGTTACAAGTTGGAAAATGGGGAATGGATGGTGCATCTGGGCAGCAAACAACAAGACAAAAGTGGTCACATGAAAGTTCTATGGGTGACAGTGATAATGATGAGAATATTCCTATGGACTGAGCCGATGATAACAGTGATGATAACGTTTCAAGTGATGATGATGCTTTAAGTGATAATGCTATTTCAAATGATGAGGAAGAGAAAGATAGACCTGAGGTTCAAATATCATCGAAAAGTGATGCAACCGTTTTTACAGTTTCATTTTCACCACTTCAGTTAAAAGCTAAAGATAGAACTATTTGGACAAACAGTACACCTAACTTTGTTCATACATGTCGAACAGTTAAATTTGAATTTAGAAAAGATACTAATGACTATGTAAAAGGCCTATATGATTATTATACAAGTGAATTAGAAAAGGTCGGAGTAACTATCATAAAAATTGATGATATGTCATTCAAAGTAGCTTATGATCTAAAATGTACTATGATCGATGGTAAAGTATGTAATACTTTAACAGGACAAAAGGCAACAAATTCCTGCAATATTTGTGGAGTGGGCCCAAAGTTTATAAACAACTTTGATCACGTAAAAAGTCGACAATGCTCAGAAGAATTTTATCAATTTGGACTATCAAGTTTGCACTGTAAGATACGTTGCATGGAATACCTTTTGAAACTTGGATACAATTCTGACTTTAAAAAATCTCAAGCATTAACTCAACAACACAAACAATTGAGAAAAGAAAAGAAAACATCAATACAGAAATTATTAAAAGTGAAATTATCGCTGACTGTAGATGTCGTGAAACAAGGAGCAGGAACAACAAATACGGGTAATGTCGCCAGAACATTTTTTGAGAATGCAAAGGTTGTATCAGAGTGTCTAGGAGTAGATGAAAATTAAATTAATAGGTTTCACAATATTTTACAGGTAATTTCGTGCAACATGATGATTGATTGTGCAATAATAAAAAGCTATTGTGAAGAAACATACAAAATGTGTATATCATTGTATGGTTGGTATAAAATACCTCCATCAGTGCATAAGTTATTAATACACGGTAGTGACATATTAAATTGTTTTAAGATCCCTTTTTGTTGGCTAAGTGAAGAACCGCAAGGAGGAGATAATAAAATCTTTAGGAGAATCCGTCTAGAAAACAGCCGAATGCTTAATCGAAAAGCATCTTACGAAGACATTATACACTACCTTATGATATTATCAGATATGGTCATCAGTTCACTTAGAATAAAAGATGAAATAAAAGTTAAACCCTTAAGAAAAAATGCACAAAAACTTTTAATTTCAAATTTGTGAATGAAATACAACAATTATATAACATTTTAACCATTTCATATGCATTCACACAATTGAAAAAAAAAAACCAAAAAAATTCAATAATAAAAAAAAAACAAAAATAAAAAATAAAAAAAACACAAAAAAACAAGCAAAAAAAAGGTAAAAAAAAGGAGTGTGATGTAGTTCGCCTCCACGTGGTGCACTTTGGAAAACATAATGATAATACGTCCTACGGCTAAACGAACTACTTTTTTAAATTTATTAATTAAGATATATTTTACAATTTAGGGGTTGGTAGGAGTGGTTTTTAAGGGTTGTAAGGGTCTGTGGGGATAAGGAATACAGGGTTAATGTGTTTAGCCTGTCTGTTGTTGAAGAATGCATTTTTGTTAAGAAACCCAGTTGATAGAAGTTGCTCTGCCCAGGGTTAGGTAGGTTAGCCTGCTTGGGGGTTGGTAGGGGTGGTTTTTCAGGGTTGTAAGGGTCTGGGGGATGAGGAATGCCGGGTTAATGTGGGTTGCCCTGTCTGTTCTTAAGAAATGCATATTTGTTAATAAACCAAGTTGATAGAAGTCGCTTTGCCCAGGGTTAGGTAGGTTAGCCTGCTTGGGGGTTGGTAGGGGTGGTTTTTAAGGGTTGTAAGGGTCTGGGGGGTTACAAATCCCGGGTTTATGTGGGTAACCCTGTCTGTTCTTAAGGAATGCATATTTGTTAATAAACCAAGTTGATAGAAGTCGCTCTGCCCAGGGTTAGGTAGGTTAGCCTGCTGGGGGGTGGGTTGACCGCTTTAAGGGTGGTTTTTACCCCTATAAATTTGGATTTCCGCAGTGATACAAGATAGCGGACATAGTAAGGAGTATTTAAAAAAAAGAAGACTTAATTTAGACGTTTTTTTCTGTCCCACGCGTAATTTTGATCGTTTCCGCCCACTGTGGTCACATTCACTCCGTCAAATAATTGGATCCGCTCTTAGACAATACGGCAATATATTGAGATCATTAAACTTTACGTGACTCCTTACGATTTACATAATCGTCTCCCTTACAGTTAACTTTGCTTTCATGAAGAAAGTTCGATTTTTAATTTCTTTATTTCCAAACGCTTATTATTCGTTAAATGGAGTGAAAGGCCAAGCCAATTTTTCTAAGAGCAACTTAACATTAACTATCAAAAACTTTCAGTCTTTAACATTTGTTTGTCCTCCTTTTTTTCTGCAGAATTATGATCATCTTAGTTTTCAAGAAACAAGTTTTAGGTCCGATGTTTTAAGAAAATCGCCAAAAAAAAATAGCTCGATCACTACTTTAGTTTGATCGAGCAATTGTCATAAATATATTTATAAATCATTAAACCTATAAATGTGTGTATAAAATATAAGGAAGACGTTGATTTTGATAAGTTCAAAAAAATGAAATTTCTTAAAACTATTTATAGGTTAAAGAGAAAAACAATATGGATAGAGACACAAAATGCTGGCTGGCTTACAAAAATTTACCTTTTAGCTTTTTTGATGACGCTGCAACGCAAAACCATTTTGCATTATTTGATGACAACGTAAAGATCAGCAAAAGAACTTCTCTTCACGATAAAGCCTTGACAGAGTTCAAGGATATGCAAAGTAATCTTTAGGTAGTGTTACAAAAAAATAGATCAAGATTATCATTTACATTTGACGGATGGTCAACTAAAAACTTCAAATCAGACTTTGATGTTACTGTGTATTTTATAGATAATGATTGGAATTTGCAGTCTGTTGCCTTAGATCTCCTATAATATAAGGGCAAACACGAAGGACCAGATATGGCTATAGTATTTTTTGATACGTTGGTAGATTTTAATATTCAAGATAAGGTTCAAGGTGTCCCTGTAAATAATACATCATCAAATGAAACGTTTATGAAGGAACTTAAAATTTCGTTCGTTGAAGCAAATATTTCATTTAATCACGAAAATAATAATTTTGATGTTTGGCACATGTATTAAATTTAGGGGTCCAAGATAAAATTAAATTAATAAACGTTAAATCGAATTATCCAGAAAAATCAAT
The DNA here is from genome assembly GCF_036245765.1 of Copidosoma floridanum. Classification (NCBI taxonomy): domain Eukaryota; kingdom Metazoa; phylum Arthropoda; class Insecta; order Hymenoptera; family Encyrtidae; genus Copidosoma; species Copidosoma floridanum. The sequence goes on from NW_028321895.1 coordinate 650,867, forward strand.
AATTAATTTGAGTAAGGATGTTGATCATGAGAATAATAATAATTCAAGTGATGATGAGGAGAACATAAACGTAGAAAAAAATCCCAAAAATGTTATACGTAAATTAAGATGTTTTATAAAAAAAATTTGTTGGAATGAAGACTTGAACACGTAATTAAAAAGTTTATGCACAGCTTTAAATACAAAATACATTAAACCGACTTAAAACGCTATGACAAGGTGTAATAGCGTAAGCGATCTCATCAAAACCGCCCTATGCCTCAAATTAGCTATCAATATGCTTTGTATAAATGCTGTAGAACTTTAGATGTATCACTTAAGCGATTTTGATTGGGATTTATTACAGAAATAAGTATCTTATTTAAAATACTTTAAGTAGGCAACTGCGATAATTTCCACTGAAAATAAACCGTCCATGCTACCCCAATAAAAAAATCCATATAGACCGATATGGATTTTGTTCCGAAACGCCACATCCATGTAAAATCATATCTATGCATATCGTATATATAGCTATTATTTAACGTGGTTGTGGCGTTTTGTAACAAAATCCATATCGATGCATATGGATTTTTTGTATTGGGACCTGCCATCGTCATTTTTAATTTGCTATTAGATAAAATTGAGTTAATCCTTTTTAAACTGGCAGAAAAAGTTAGAAAAGAATCTGATTTGGATTCTATTATTCAATACCTTTTGAAAGCTTCCCAATCTGGTTTGGATAAGTTAGCTAAGCATTATCGCAAATATAACTGGATGTATATTGTTTGTTTAATTTTAGACCCGCGTTATAAGTATAAAGGTTTTGATGAAACTGCGTGGGGTAAGAAGTTCAAAAAAGAAGCCATACAAAAATTTGAAACTATTCGCAAAAAAGACTATGATACTGTGTATGCGAGAAATTTTACTCAAAATTCTACTGCAACAAAAAAACCGAAGTACGACTACTTAGATTTAAGTTCAGTGTACTCTGTTACAACAGGTAACAATGAAAATTGGAAAATGGGAGTTTATAACTACCGTGACAGGCTCCGGGCCCCCGCAGAAAAGCCTATTTTACAATGGTGGAAAGAAAACAAGAGTGATTTTTCTATTTTATCAAAGATGCATGGCCAGAGATTTTCTTGCCATCATGCCAAGGTCCATTCCAGTTGAACGGCTGTTTTGATCACAATAAAATGATGTTCTTTAAGCTATGTTTCTATTCAAGTCATGATGTGTATAAACTCCTGGGTGAAAAGCGAACTACAACAAAAAATTTGCAATGTACCGTTATAAAAAACTAAAAGCAAAACTAAAATTTCTCCAATACAAAAAAATATTTTGTCATTACTTAAAAAATGCAATAAATTATTAGAAGAAATAATATTTAATTTAATCTCACGATTAATTAAGTTATCTAAAAATTTAATATACAGCAGAGGTGTTTAAGATATAAGATATTATAAACATAAGATGTTACTAGATTCATAAGAATCGATGTTTTAACATGTATAAGTTGCACTTGAAATATTTATAAAAATAAATGTATGTTTGAGTTTATGTAAAAACTACATTATTTATCTATTTATTTATCCATTATTTTTTATTTTTCTTACTGTAGCATACTTTTTTCATCTATGGTTATTTTAATTTAAAAAATATTAAAACTATAGATACTTTAAGACAAGATCAAGATTTCTTGAACAAGATGTTTAAAAAAACAAGACAATATCAAGATCACATGCACAAGAAAAACTAAAGAACAAGACAAGACTCAATTTATGAGTATTTATCAATAACGATAACGAGATGTTAAAAACATCGTATTGTCTTATCTTGTAGAAGCCCTATTTACAACGCAACCTAACTACTGGCAAATTTTCCATTGTTCTTGTATAGAAGGCTTTGTAGATTTTATTGTCTTATTGATTTCAGATGCGTGCTCAAGTTCAAACTTGCAGTTGCATCCAAATGGCGAGTCTCATTCTTGTTTTTTGAAGAGTTAGGGCGATAGTCTTGGTATCAATTATATCTTTCATTTTTGGTTTTGGTATAGAAGTAGTAGAGATAGCCTTAAGTATGAGCATAAGGATAATACATTTGTGGGTAATAAGGTAAATATAAAAGTGGTAGTTAAAAATATGGAAGTTTTTAGAAGCTTAGAGGGTAGTAATATTAATTAGGTTGATTACTCTACTTATGTAGTGGTGAACGGTTTGGTGTTGTAGTACTTGATCGATGTCGAGATGCGTAGTTGAGTGCAGAATGTACAATTTATTGACCATACTCGTTAAATTTTGGTTGTCATCTTGACATCATTTTTATCGTAACCATGCGGAAAAGATTTTCCGTTGCGGGTCAATGGATTATTCAAACTTATGTATTTTTTCAAGTCATACTTCGATAGGCACGTTTTGCGCTAGGGTAAATCAACGATTTCAGATTTTGATCTTGAAAAGAAGTGTGACGGAAGTAGACTTTGCTTGATTTATCCCTCTTCGCTTCGTCTCCCGTAACGTACTTCTGGTTTCCTCGACACCATATGACACCACAGCCCATCACCACGTTGCACATTTTGAATATTATAAATTCAACTTTTTTTTTTAAAACCAACTCTAAAGAAAAAAAAAAAAAAAAAAGAAAGTTCCCAAAAAGATTTGAATTCTTGACTTTCTGTACACTAGTCAGTTTCCTTACTTACTCTGTTACAAATGGTCCTAATATAACATATTTAATTACTGCATGTTATGGTGTAGTTCGTAACTTATTATTTATGTTAATTTTTATTTAATGTTTGTTAATTCATTTTGGTCATTATAAACTAAATTATTAAATAATTTACTTCATAGAAAAATTTTTTTTTAATGTTCCTTCTAATAACATGAAAAATGGTATATTTCAGCGGAGCATATTTCCGGTGTATTAACAAATAATAATCTCTACATATTTAATTTTGTTTTTTTACAGTAAATAAATTATTGTTCAAACAATTTTTCATATTTTTTCAAAATTTTCTAAAATTAAAAAAAAATGTTTGTACTGCACAAATACAATGGTTTATTTTTATTGTGCGTTATTTTTTTACAATTTTTTTATTCATAATTAAAGTGATTTTTTGACTTCAGGGTAATCTTCACATAGTACGTGAGAGAAAAGTTCAAAGAAGTGAAAGGAACGCTAAGGTACGCAGTAGAGCTAGCAATTGGTTTTTTCACGTTGATGTACTTGCATACATGTTTTTACGTGCATTTCATTCTTTTTTTTCTAAACTCATTTAAAAACCAACTTGTGGGTATATTCAGAAATTCGAGAGGTTTATCTAAAAATAATCTTTTGTACCCAAAAAATTGGGAGATTCCTACAAATCGTATGAATGCCATTTAACGTGATTTTTTCATAAGGTTACATGTCAAATTGCGATTTTGTATAATAAAATATATATAAAATTATGGCACAGTCAAACGAGCTGGAATTTTTTTCAGTATTTCTTATGCTATTTTAATATATGTTTAAAATTTGAATAATATATGTTAAAAAAAATCTATGTGTGATAAACGTCCTGAAGGTACATTTACTGGCATGTAATACTCACCTTTTAAAGAAAGCTGTACTACACGATGGTTTTTCTTAATTTTTTGTATACAAATATATTTAAGGATTAAATATCGACTAGGAATAAGTGTTGGATCGTTATAGATGTGAGCGTGATGTTACAAATGTAATTAGTGTAGGAAATTGTTCGGAAATCATCAGAAAATTCGATGAAAGCGCACAGTGTTGTACTGGCGAGCCTATACAGGGCGTTCTAATTTTGAGCCCGGAAAACTATATCATGAGATAAAGCTCATCAAAAGCTCTCGAAAAGCTCTTTACAAAATTTGGATTCGATGGATAATTAACAAGATATTGTTGATTCAATAATCAATCAATTCCTCCAATCACGGAGCACTTAGCCTCAGGAGGCTGGGCCTAAGCATTGTGAAGGGGTGACTACGCATAAACTCTTTTACGGAAAAGGTGGTAATAGGTATGCCAAGAGACAAGGTTACCAACTGCAGACATTTGATCAGTTACCGTACCAGCGCAAAATTCAAATAGCAAGGCCGAAGTATTTTAACCGGAGATCTGATTTTTAAGGAATGATTACGCACGTCCACTACACTTATTCAGTGCAAGCTTTTTTCTCAGTAAATTTCACAGAAAAACAATTCAATTCAAATTTTTTTAAACATGCATCGCCTGATAAAAAATAACCAGAATGTGAGAGGGTCTCATGCGTTAAGCTCGAATACTCAGTAAAACTCTTGATCTTTTAACGTTAAACTACTTGGAAATAAAATTTTAATTTTTTAAATACTGTAAAAAAATTTATTTCACGCATTTACTTGGTCAAATTTTTTTTTTTCATAAAACTTTTTTGTCGGATTTACGAAAATAAAAAAAATAAAAAATAAGAAATAAAATTACGATTAAACGTGTCAAGTGCATTTATGCGGCAAACCTCTCTAACGTGTAAAATTTTACTTATAAAGGATCAGCATTTAATCCATACAAAGCTCCAGCGTCTAAAAAATTAAAAGTAAATTTAGGAATGCAAGAAAATCTCACGCGTTAAGCGCGATGGCTCAGCGTGAATGATTATGCTTGCTTTTCAATCAGCGTGTCGATAGGTCTTGAACCTCTTGATCACTGTAGTACCACATGACGAATGAAAGGAAAAAAAATAAAAAATACCGTGCATCGAGCTTGTTTATTCATCGCAAAGCTCTTACGTTGATCGCATTATTATCTCAGATGACAACGTAATTATTCTAAATCCCTCCAATCTCCTCAGCATTAAAAGTTAAAATAGGCGGTAAGGTTTAGCATGGTAAGCGTGTTGGATAGGCAGACGCCCCAATTTTTATTTTTGTTTACCTTTCTTTTTTAATCTCTGAAGCAACATCTACTAAATTTTGATACTAGTTTAAGATAAAAATAAAATTTTAGAAAAGAAAAGTGCATCTCATGCGTTTAACTTGGTCCCATTTATTTATTTCCTTAAACGTAATAGTTTTATTAACTTCAATGAATAAAAATTAATAAATAAAAAAAAGATTAAAAGCGTCAAGTGCGTTTATGCGGCACACCTCTCTAACGTGTAAGATTTTACTAAAAAAGGATGAGTACTTCACCCATACGAAGCTCTATCGTCTGAAAAATTACACGTAAATTTAGAAACGCAAGAAAATCTCACGCGTTAAGAGCGATGGCTCAACGCGAATAATTATGCTTGTTTTTATATCTGCGTGTTGATAGTTCTTGAACCTCTTGGTCACTGTAGTACCACATGACGAATAAATGAAAAAAATTCAAAATACCATGCATCGACCTTGTTTATATATTGTTTATTATATTAAAAAAAAACAGTTACCTAGAGGTTTAAGACCTATCATTACGCTGATTAAAAAACAAGCATAATTATTCGCGCTGAGCCATCGCGCTTAACGCGTGAGATTTTCTTACGTTTCTAAATTTACTTTTAATTTTTTAGGCGATAGAGCTTTGTATTGATTGAATGCTGATCCTTTTTCAGTAAAATCTTACACGTTAGAGAGGTGTGCCGCATAAACGCACTTGACTCGTTTAATCTTGTTTTTATTTATTTATTTTTATTTATTGAAGTTAATAAAACTATTATGTTTAAGGAAATAAATAAATGGGACCAAGTAAGCGCATGAGATGCGCTTTTCTTTCCTAAAAATTTTATTTTTATCTTAAACTTGTATCAAAATTTAATAGATGTTGCTTCAGAGATTAAAAAAGAAAGGTAAACAAAAATAAAAATTGCGGTTTCTGCCTATCAAACACACTTACCATGCTGAACCTTACCACCTACTTTAACTTTCAATGCTGAGGACGTTGGAGAGATTTAGAATAATTACGTTGTCATCTGAGATAATAATGCGATCAACGTAAGAGCTTTGCGATAAATAAACAAGCTCAATGCACGGTATTTAAAATTTTTTTTTCTTTCATTCGTCATGTGGTACGACAGTGACCAAGGGGTTCAAGACCTATCGACACGCTGATTGAAAAGCAAGCATAATCATTCACGCTGAGCCATCGTGCTTAACACGTGAGATTTTCTTGCGTTTCTAAATTTACTTTTAATTTTTTAGACGCTGGAGCTTTGTATGGATTAAATGATGATCCTTTTTTAGTAAAATCTCACACGTTAGAGAGGTTTGCCGCATAAACGCACTTGACGCGTTTAATCGTAATTTTTTTTTTATTTTTTATTTTTGAAGTGAAAACTTCTTACGGCGCGTTGGGAACTTTTGTGGGTTAGCATTTTCAGCCGTTCTCGCGACAGACGAGATTTTACACAGATATACTCCGCGTGTATTCTTATAATATATGTATACTATAAGCGCTCTTTGCATGGGTATTCGTTCGTGCTCTCGCGACAGATAAGATAACATACCTATATGTATACTCAGAGTGTATAGGTATGCGAGAGCACTGCATGCTATACGCAGCAGCGTTGGTCTAAGGCCTGAGGCCTGAGCCATTATTCCACGCTCACAGTTAATGCTTGATCGCACATAGCGCCGCTGCCTGGATCTTACCGCGAACTACTTGGCGCGAGAATTCAAATTCAAAATCGTATGATTTTTTCAGCAGACAGTAGGCACAGAAATTTAAATTTGAAAGAAATCTTGGTTTGTATTGGCTAATTAATGCCTAAAAATATTGGATAATTTTGTATGATTACATACATAAATAGTATGCCAAGAATTCTTTCAAATTTGAATTTCCGTGCCTACTGTCTGTTGAAAAAATCATACGATTTTGAATTCAAATTCTCGCGCGAAGTAGTTCTCGGTGGGATCCAGTCAGCGGTGCTATGTGCAAGCATGAACTGTGAGCGTGGAATAATGCTCAGACCAACGCTGATACGCAGTCTTTGCATTGGCATTCGTTCTTGCCCTTGCAACAGACGAGATTAAGAGTTTTTTATATTTATTTTATAAATGAATATTAAACAGAAAATTTATTTATTTAAATATTTCATTTGACTTGTGTTGCTGCTATGGTATTGTGTTAAAAAAAATTGATAATATTTGTATTTACTATTTACTAATATTTACTCATTTAAATAAAACCACTTCCTTCGAATATAGTTTCTATATTATTATACTTCATGTCCATTCAAAAAGTGCCCACATTGCTTTGATAAATTTGTTTTTTTTTTTACAATTTCTCATGTCGCGAGCGCACCTAAAAATGCTCACCCAAAAAAGTGCCCAACGCGCCATAAGTTCAAGTTTTTACTTCTGCCTGCACTCCCAGAGTGCTACTTGTTTTTACTTTCGTAAATCAGACTAAAAAAATTTATGAAATAAAAAAATTTGACCAAGTAAATGCGTGAAATAAGCTTCTTTTACAGTATTTAAAAAATTAAAATTTTATTTCCAAGTAGTTTAACGTTAAAAGATCAAGAGTTTTACTGAGTATTCGAGCTTAACGCATGAGACCCTCTCACATTCTGGTTATTTTTTACCAGACGCTGCATGTTCAAAAAAATTTAAATTGAATTGTTTTTCTGTGAAATTTACTGAGAAAAAAATATGCACTGAAGAAGCGTAGTGGACGTGCGTAATCATTCCTTAAAAATCAGATCTCCGGTTAAAATACTTCGGCCTTGCTATTTAAATTTTGCGCTGGTAAGGTAACTGATCAAATCTCTGCAGTCGGTAACCTTGTCTCCTGGCATACTCATTACCACCTTCCTATAAAAGAGTTTATGCGTAGTCACCCCTCCACAATGCTTAGGCCCTGCCTCCTGAGGCTAAGTGCTCTGTGATTGGAGGAATTGATTGATTATTAAATCATTAATATCTCGTTAATTATCCATCGAATCCAAATTTTGTAAAGAGCTTTTCGAGAGCTTTTGATGAGCTTTATCTCGTGATATTGTTTTCCGGGCTCAAAATTAGAACGTCCTCTATATCATTTTTTTTATCGTGCCATTATATATTGTTTACGATCGTTAACTTATTAAATATCAATTAAAATCATATCTAATTAACATAAGTATACTCATTCCTACGACATTTTTACTACCCTTTTACACAATATTGTTTCACAGAAGGTATTTTTATACTCAAAATTATATTGTTTGCCATATGATATTACAGTTCGAGCATATTCTACGTTTGTAAAAAGTTTTTTAAGGGACTCGAGTATCCGTTATAAAAGGGTGTTGTAATAATAAGTAATAGTTGTAAATTGGGCTTAATTCACAATTATAACATAGGCTTAGGCTTAGTTATATATACAGACATGTATCGTTGAGTGTCGAACCTGTCCAAGAGCCAGTAATACAAGTTGGTCGTACTTCGACACACACGTTTTGTAACTAAGTTTGTAACAAACGATTATTCACTATAAGTATAAAACTTTTTTATTTAAAATATAAACATATAACAAGTATGAATTAAAGTGCTTGATTTATGTACATTAATGAGTCAGTCGCATTTAATTCTTATGAAACATTTTAAAACTGTTGTATAGTAGAGTCATCCACTGATAAGTTTTTACTATTAACAAGCATTTTTGCCTTATGTTTTTTTTCTGATGACAAATAAGAATTTTTAATAGACAATTTATTTAAATTGTTTTTTTTTTTTTTTTTGTTTAACAAAACTTAGACTTAAAAACACACGTGTGATGTCAATGTGTTATGACTGGACTTGTATCGTCTTAACCGTTGGATTTTAGTGTCATACGTGAATCTCTTAGGCTTCATGCCACTTCCTTTCTGTAATGATCTTATTTAAACATTTTGATTAATGTGATTTAGATTCTCTTTCTCCAGATTCTACACGCATCAGAATCACACAAAAAACAAATCCTTACGAAACTTTTTGTGTTTTTTCAACTATAGCTAAAAATTTTTTTACTGCCTGCTTTCATTCTCAAGTAATACTGACTTTCATAGAAATATACTTCGTGATTAAGAACCAAATTTGACATTTATTTAGTTTTATTAATAATTCAATAAAATAGAAGGTATTTGTCCTTTGAGCAGAATATTTAGTGTAAGTGTTATTCATTACAATAAAATGCACTTAATTATGACAGAGTTTCAGGAGAAATATGGTAAGGGCTAGAATATAAATCTTACTGCTCACTGTTAACTGTGGGCTACAACTCCCATTCTCTAATAAAGTTCACTTGCCTGTTTACTTTGCTCTTTTGAGCCATATAATCTACTACCATTATATAAATGAAAAATTCGGTTGAAAAATAGTTCAACTACATGGATGAATGTACATTATTTGCCATACATTTCTACAATTTTTTTAAATTGGGTTGAATAAAACTTACTTTTATCAAACATCTGAGTATACTGCATAATGTAAAATGTATAGAATAAACAGTTGTTACAAGTTTGATTTATTTTTAAGCATGATGTTGTAAAGTTAAAATTGGTTATATAAATAAGTTACTTATTAAAAATTAATATTTCATGTCAAAAAGTTCTTATAGTAATTTAGTACACATTTTTTATAAGAATCAAGCTATATTTTTTCTTATTGTTAAATAATCAATCATAATTATTTAACATTATTAAACGGAAAAAGCTGAATGTTTGTGGACTTTGGTCTCACGCTCCCTGACAGGCCGTGGGACCAGCAGTATGTTCAACTATTTGGTAGCTTACTTTTCTTAGTAGAGTGTTAAATTTTCTATTAATATATACATATACAAATGTATCGAATGACAAAGGATCGAATACCTAGTTTTGTTCCCCTTGGTTGTAAAATGTAAGTTGAGATATTGCTTTTGTTCCTATGTTCTACTCCGTTGATGTCAATCCATCGTCCAGAGGCTTTTCCTCTACTTGTTAATTAGTTTAATAATTTTAATAACTTTTAGTTTAATTGACTTGTTCTTAATTATTTTATTTTCTATTTGGTTTGGATACAAATTGATCGTACAAAGTGATAAGGAAAAGAAAAGAACAGTAAGTCAGTCTTTAACAGAAATTTTTAGCAAATTACTTGTATAATTGAGTACTGCTTTTGATGAGTGGCCATGGGCTTCCAACTTAAACGCTGCGCAAAAAAATGCACTTTGCGTCAAGCTTTAGTTAAAACTTCTTTGTTTTACATGCTATGGGGCTGCTACTTGATGACTTCATGTATTTAGGCTTAGCTGCTCGCTTCGGTTGTCACTTGACACTACCGAGATTCACGAAGTACACAGTCAGCTTTGTTAGGTGTCGACTTTTGTTAAGTTTGACTCTTCGAAGAGTCTTAAGATTTGATCAATGAGGAAATAAATATAAATTAATATAGAATAAAAAATAAGAAATTTATTTATTTAGGCAAGTCGTCACTTAATAGCCTTCCCTCCTTAAGACTATCACCATCCTCGGTGAATATATATTAAAACAATCTGATTTGAGGTAAGAAGTTAACCATGGTCAACTGAATACCCGAAGAAAAGAAAAAATAAAAGAAAAAAAAAATTTTCACTTTTCAGCTTTTTTTTCATAAAATTGTTCTCACCTGCATTTAACGTCTCTAACATGCCATTAACTTAACTTGTTGTTGACATGAAAAGTGAGTCAACTTCTTGTTCTATTTGTGTTTTGCTCTCTTTTTGATTGGTTCAGCGTATCTGATGCGATACTTTGGTCCGTCGTTCTGCAACACTAGAATAGCACTCTTTCAATCCATGTATTTTACATATCCTTGAGATTAACTGCTTCGCTGATCTCTAACAGCATAACAATATTCTAGGGTACCAAAATAAAAAAATCTCTTTCCCTCTTCGTTTTTTCTATATCCCACGGTAGAAGACACGTAAGTCTTTTTGGATCAATGTTTGGTATATCGTTATCGCTTTTTGGTGATGTTGGTGAAAACATCCTTTCTGCTTGACAAATAAAGGATTTCATCACAAAAGTAGAAGATATCTGAGCTTCCTCTCCTATTTTTAGTGTTTCAACAGGTTTTTTATGAAGTGAATCACTACTGTAAATGGTAGTTATAGATCGCGGCGTATAACTATGTAAATTCAGAAGTATGTGCGTTTCCTTAATGTTAACTTTTATTTCTAGTTGTTCAATAACTCTATGTAAGAAATGACCAATGTTGACTTTAGTCTTTATTCTTATTTGCTAGTCAGGGTTCATTGTAAAGTATGAAAAATCAAATTTCTTTTGATTTATGAGCCTGTTTTTAACTCTTAGGGAGTATGGCTTGAAAGTATAAAGTTCTGTGTCTTTATTGTAACTCTAGTTTTAGGTGATTGAGGTACTTTTTGTTTTTCTTAAATATGGAGGTGAAGTTCAGTTGGTTCGTGCTCTTTTGGTTCTTGTTTTATGGTTACTCGGGCTTCTGCGTTTAGTGGACTGATGGTGCGTTTTATAAATTTTTCTGAGACACTACGTTCCATAGTTTTCTTAAAGCAGCTCCCTACTTTGTTGATAAGTATTGCTATTTTAATTATAATAATAATAGCTTCAATGACATAACGTATTAAAATATAAAGAGAAGCTCATTTTTCCTCCAACTTTCGGGTTCGAATTTTCTCCAGTCAATTAATTATATTTCGTACATTCAATTCTTCATCTATTCATGCTTGTTTATTAAAGTTAAGTTGCTGAATTAATTTTATATTGTCCTGAAAGACACAAGTGTCCTTTGCGGGTTCATGTAATACAGTTAAGTTCAAGGTCACTTCTGATTGAAAGGTATATTGTATCTGAGAAAAAATCTTCTATTCACTAGTTAACGTTAAATTGTGTGTTTTTTCTGTACAACCATCATTCATTTGTAAAAGACCTATACCTTTTTTTTTTCTTGTTGATCTATTTTTTTGAGGCAGATAATGCTCAATTGTTCTTTATTTGGTATCGAGAATAACAGTGAATTATCAGCTGGTAAGTAAATCCATGGACTTTATGTTTTTGATGTTAATATAATGTCGTGGTATTTAAATACTTCTGTTTCAGGCCGTAATAGCATAATAACCTCACATTTGCTTATAGAGTAGGATTTTTTAACGGTTCCATACCAGAGCATATATAACCATTTAATATTTTATCCTATTGGTTTGATATAACTTCGGTTTATCGTAGATACGAATAATGGTTTGCTGCTACTGCTAAGTAAGTATACGATGGTTTTATGTAGGCAGATCTATTTTGTCAGGTTAAGGTATAATGACTAGATGTAGTCTATAAAGATTATGAGGGGTTGTATCTACGAGAGGTCAATGGAATATTAACATCGTTATATTTTTTTGATGCATAACATCTAATTTACTTAAAGTGCTTATTTTTCAATCATAAAGATTCTTTATTGGTGCTATAAATTGTAGATTTCGTGCGAGCTTCTTTACAACCTGGGATACGGTTCTGAACATATTTGAAGAAGATAGCTTTGGATGTGCTTGACCTCTTTGTTAATCATGCAAGATGTCAATCAGATCATCATAAGAATGAATAATGTGATCTGAGGGAGCCTCAGTGCTTCTAAAATAACCTAATAAATATATCATATATCTGTCATAAGGAAAATCTTGTTCTTAAATCAATATATTAGCAACTAGTTTAAGAATATGCTAATGACGTTTTGTTGTATTGTATAGTTCTTTGAATTCAACTGCGAAAATGTGGCTATTTTGCTCACAAAATTTAATATATTCCTTTTGATCAGTATGGAACTTGTTGATGTTAGTGATCATAACGTTGATATCGTCTTTTGTGCCTTAGCTGAAAAGTCCTTCAGCAATGCTTCCAATAATTTCAAAAGGTGTCAGTCTATTTGTTTACAAGCTGTGTAATAGAATAATGTTATTTCCCGCATGGATACATACAGTTTTTATTATATTCAATATAATTGCTTTGAGATTTGTCAATCGATTTATCTTTAAATTCAAGAGGTCCATTTACATATAGTGAGTGCAATTAGGATAACCAAGCTGTACAATACAATATCGAAACATTTCATTTGATCATTTCGTTTGTTCCAACACGAGCTTATTAATATCCAGCCATATCACAATCAGCTCTCTTAATTTTTGTTATACCATATTTACAATTTTTTCGTAGTAATTTTAAGGGCTTATTCCAAGTGGTCAAATGCTATAGCTACCAAGATTAGCATAAACTAAATCTGCGCAACCTTCGAGCACTATTGTTTCTAAGATGACCAATACAATCTGCATCGTTGTGTTTATTTTTCTTTCTGGAAGACATGTAGAATATATTTCTAACGATGATATTATTATGGAGTAACTAGTTTTGATTTATTAGTGTATTTCCATATGACTTCACCATAGTTTTTTCCAAGTGACACATTATTTCTCTCTAAAATTGTTTTAAGCTTTATGGGTTTATTATAATGGTGATCAAATTTATGGGAACGTACTTCTTTCTTTACCTGAACATAATTTCCTGGTTAAACACTTTAAGGGCTTAATTTCTTATTATGTCTTGTTTTTTCTTGTACTTTTATCTTTATTTGTTGATTTCCTGCCGCAATTTGCATTTCGTGAAGTCGCTCGATAAGATCTTATAAATATAATAGATAGGTTCGTGACCTTTTATTTTTAGGTATCTTCAAGGGCAACTTTACTACTCTCCCAAATACTAGTTTATAAAGCATAAAATTTATTGCTACATGTACACTCACGTTATACGTGAACGCCGCAAATTTGGCTAAATTGTCCCAGTCATCATAAGTTTCAGAGTAAGTCTTTATAAAGTCAGCTAGGGCAGCATGCCTTTTTTCTATTAATCAAATTGTTTATAGATGAAATGCTGATGGTTTAGGGTTCTCATGAGTTGTTCCAATATTAAGATATGAATAAAGCATATTTGTCTAATCAACGTGCTCTAGGTAGACTGAAAACTAATACTAAATTATTTACAACGGCACCAGTGAGCGTGCTTGATCTTAGGTCTAGTACTGGGACTAATACAATGTAGTGAGTCAACTTACACTGTATGATTAGCAAGTGGCAATTATTGTTTGGTGTTATTCTTAATTTACCGATAGTGCCAATGAGAACTTTATCAGAAGCTTTACCAGGTGTATGTATTTAAGCACCACGGGTACTCTTGCTTCTATTCGCTTAGTTTTTATTTCTTAACGTTTGCTGCATTTACGAACATAATTAGGAACATCATTTCTCATTACAGGCCAAAAAAATCGATCTCTTATTTTCCGATAAGTTTGGTTTATTCCCTCATGTCCTCCAACAAGGCTGTCATGTAGAATTTGTATTATTTCATTATGTTCTAAAATTTTCAGAAAATTAACCTTACCGTAACAGACAGTAATTTGTACAGGTGTTTTATCGAAAATTGTTAATAAAATTTCTGTTATCAATCCAGGTTATAATTTGTCTGTAAGATCTTCACTTTCTGAGATTCTAAAAGTTTAAAGATTTTGTCTTAACATTATTTTCCTAAGTGACTTAGAAGTTTTTGTAAGACTTTCTAAAGTTACTAAATCTGAAGATGTTTTATTGTTAACGATTGGCAGTATATTATGTCTACCATAAGGTGTCATTATTACACAGCCAACTTTTAGTTTCTTCGTTTTCAAATAACTAAAGTCCAATGCACCTATCTATGTTAAGAATCTTGAGACAGATGTGACTGGTTTACAATATTTGCTAATAAAATGAACTATTTTATCTCTTTTGTATGTAAGACAGTATTTGATGGTAATTACATTGTTTTTCAGCTTAGCTCTATTAACATTCTTATAGTTGTCACTACTGATACTATTATTAGGACTTAGATACGCCTTTTCATTCTATAGTTTGAATCGATTGATTGGTTGAAAAGAGTGTAAGTCCGATAGTAGCATAAAATCAGGTGCGTCTTTTTCTTGACTTAATACCACTACAATAGCATAGTCAGATGCATATGTTGTTAAATCAAATGATTTACTAAAGTCAAGAAATAGTAAAATAGGCTCTTGATATATATGGTCTTTTAGTATTTAAAAGCTCTTTTCTTGCACTTCAGTCCATTCAAACTTTTCTTCCTTTTTTATAAATCTGACAATGGCTTAGCTTTACTTTGAAAATCTTCAATAAAGCTTCTATAATATCCTCCTAGTGCAAATAATTGTCTAATATTTTTTTTAGTTTTTAGTTGGAAAAATTCTTTAACGGCTTGTACTTTTTTAGAGTCTGGTTCCACTCCTCGTTGACTTACTAAATAACCAAGAACTGTTACTTCTTTTCGCAAAAGTTTCACTCTATCTAGCTGGAGTACCATATTTGTTGATCTTGACGGATAGAAAAGTAACCTAACTTTACGGACATGATTTACAATATTTTTTACATAAATAACTTTATCTAAATACACTAATAATTTAACTTTCAATAAGCCTTTTAATATGAGATTCATTAGTGGTTGGAATGTGGCAGGCTCATTTTTCAAACCTTTGGGCATCCGTCAGTATTGGTTATGTCCAAGGGTTGCCGTAAAGGCTGTTGTATACTTATTATGTTTAGCCACAGGAATTTGTTGAAATCTACTTGCTTCATCAAAAAAAAAAATTTACGAAACTTTTTTTTGTACCGGTGGGTGATGATATTATTTAGTGTTAATAAGGATGTTATTTTCTGTCGGGATCTCATGTGCAACAAAATTAGTACAGGGTAAAAGATCTCCTGGTAACAAAGAGATTTCTGCAAGTTCAGGAATCAATCGATAAATGCAGTCTCATTATTCCAAATTTAAGTAACCGGTACGCACAAGTTCTTTTAGGTCTATTATTCTTTCTCGCTTATTTTCGATAACTGGTCTCTTATATTCGTAACTAATATCAGAATTAAATTCAGGTGCAATATATTCTGCAAGGTTTTACCTCTAAGTATACGTCAGAATCTTCATACACATACATATTGTAGCGCTTTGACTTTTGTTGATTTTTGGAAAGGTGATTTTTGAGGGAAAACAGTTCAGGCGGCTCAACGCAGTGTCTGTTTATAATACTTTTGCGCAATATAATTTCCAGGGGAAAAGTCGCGAGGTCCGATTTTCGGGGGTACCGAGGTGATGAGTCGGATCAAGTCAAAGGGGAGATCAGTCTTTTTTTGAGTTCTACAAGGGAACAGGAGGTTTCTCCCGGTGACCTTAGGAGCCTTGGGACTCTTTACGACATTGGACCTCGTTGTTTCAAGAGTGTGAGTAGACATCCCGTCTGAGCCATGGAGCTATTCAACTCGTTCCCGAATTGATTAAGGCGAGTGGGTGGTAAAACCCCAGTTTTCTAATATATTAACTGAGTGGTGGCCCCAGGGCCAGCTGAGTGGTGTGGACGGTGTTCTCCTTTTTTATATACGTACTCGTTAAATCTGTGTTTTGATTTTTCTTCCTGAATCTGGGACCATTGCATTTCCGGACGAGTAAATCTTTGATTTCCTTTTTCGCGTCAAGCCTCTGTGTGCTTTTTTCTTCGTTAATCTGATAGCATAATTTTAAATCGGATTATTTTGAGTGATATAAAGTCAACTCGTCATTAATGAACATAGTGTTAAAAACTGAAATATAAATCTTTACTTTTGTTTTCAATTATAAATGAGTGTTAAAAAGCATTGAAGTATTAAAAATAACTAACCCGTATTAGTCAAAAATCAAATTCTTGAATTGTAAGGTAATAGGCGCGCGCGCTCTCTTCCTCGAAGAATTCGCTACGCGACACATAGCGCGACCTGTATAATTCTCCGAATTTCGTCTCTCGAGTATGTTAGTGAGGAGAAGTGTATTCGATTGACTACGCCGAATAGGATAAACTTTATTTGTAAGTGCGCTCGATAGCTGATAAGTCTATCTTTATTCTTTTGTTTGTAAACTTTCCAAGTATAATAAATCAAGTTTTTATTTCTTTAATTACGCCTCGTAAAATATACGTTTTCATTTTATCACGTCCTTGTCCTTAGTTAATCCAATAGAAATAAATCTTGAAATTAATTCCGGGATTTTGGAGCCGACTATTACACCGTGAGGAACGGTACGCCTAAGCGATCCACATTGACTCCACCAAAAGTCCTCGTGAAAAAGACGAGGACTTGCAATTCGAAGGGTAGGATTTCACTCAAACCCATTTTAATTATAACGTCATCCTCATTAGTGTTTATCATGTAACGAGGCAAAATGGCCTCTATATTCCAAAATGCTCTCACTGATGCAACGTGTTTACAAAGAGCATTAATTTGACGCCTCTCCGAACTGTTTGTTTTTTGGAAGCTGTATACACGTTGAGAGGAGGGAACGAGGACGCCAACGGACAAAAAATTGAGATGCAGAGACACAGCAGCGCCAGCAAAAAAGGACAAGGAAAGTGCGAACGCGACTACCGAGACACAGCAGCTGCTAAGTATGAGAGTGACTGCGAGAGGAGATGCATGGCGGCGGCCATTGCTTGAGCAAGAGATCGTGAATCAGTCGAGAGTAGTGCCTCGAGCTGCACGCTTAAGCGCAAGCAGCGAGAGCTACGGTGGTTTCGCGGGGTTTTGTGGCGAGAGTTAAGAGAGAGAGTTTTCGAAAAGGTGCGTTGAGTGTTGAGAGAAGAGAGAGGAGTGTGCGTGCAAGACGAGAAGCTGCTGTGTTCTCCCAGGACGACGAGGTCTCCAGGTCGAGGACTAAGGCCGCTGAGAGAAGAAGCAGAGAGAGAAGAGAAAGGTTGAAGCAGCAGGACGAACGACCCGCTCGAGGACGCCGGACGACATCACGCCGGGTTGGACTCGCGGAAGTTTGACCAGGAGGTGAAGCTAGAGAGAGAGAGAGAAATATTGAGATAGAGAAGTAGTGTGTAGCGTAGACAGTGCGAGAGAGAAAGAGAGAGATTTTAGTGTAAACAGTGCGAGAGAGAGAGAGAGAGTTTGGGTTGACGAGACGAGGTGTACGAGAGACCGTGAGGTGCATGGGAGGGCCGCCATTCTTCGTGCGTGTATTAGGGTAGATAGTAGAGTAGAGAGAGAGAGAGAGAGAGAGAGAGAGAGAGAGATGGAGAGAGTGTATAGCAGTGTGAGAGATTGGGGACGAAGTGTGAGTGTGTGCATAGTAGTGTGGGTCGAGGACGAGCAGGAGCCCCTTCCTGGTCCCGGACCAACAGGACGTGGTGGACGAGCACTCGCAGCTCGTGGGGTGCAAGGCAGAGTCGCTGCAGCGCAGTCCATAGGTAAGCGTTGTGTCGTGTATTGTGAAGAGAAGGAGACTGTGTATTAGTGTTAAATGTTAAATAAAAGAAATAGTGAAAAGTATTTGTTGTGTGTAAATTAATAGTTCTTCCCGTAGAACGGGAGAACTTCCGCGCCAATCCCTCTTTTTCAGGAGCAGAAACCCAAGAGGTAAGAGGGACAACGGTGACGAACGCGATCGAGATTTGCTAACGCTGCGTCGGCGCCTCTTTTCGTTTCAGGTCGAGAAGCAGTGTTACAATCACCTTAACATTACACCGACCATTCTCATTTCTTACTATTCTTTCTTCTAAATACACGTGAATACGCCCTGCGTTGACTCGTGGTAAGTATACTTTAGTTAAATTAGTATTAAATAAATAGGTTTTAACAACTAGATGTGTACGAGGCTTAATCATATATTTAGTTGATTTAGTAGTGTTTTTTTGTTCCTCATTAAGAAAATGTTGTTCAAAACTAGGAGTATTTTTTCTTTGTTCAATGGCATAAGGTTGAAGCGTATCTTAATTGTTTAAATTATTATTTTTACAGTATATCCCACTTTCATCAGTTAAACTACCAGTGGGCTTCATAAAATTATCACCCCTTTCTGATAAAATCAATCCGTCATATTTTTCTGGAAAGCGTATATCAGCTTTTATGTCTCTAAATTGTTTGTATTTAGGTATATTTGACCGTTTGCGCTTCCTACGATGTATTTGTCATACAATTTTAGTTGACCAACTTTATCCCTAGAATAATCCGTTTTCTTGTTCCTATGAAGAGTAGTAGCTAAAACCTGATTTTTCTGCACTCCTTTTTCAAGTTTTGTTGCTTTATGTTCCTTTTTGACCCTTGTTAATTGCTCTATGTCTTCTAAAGTTTTTTAAAAAGAAATTAGGTTACTATGTCATTATCTGATACTATCGCATCATGATAATATGATAATGTGGCTCGTCGTTCTGTACAAAAGCTTTGACTTAATAAGCCATTATCTTTTATGGGGAAGTCGTCAGGTATCACATAAAAGACTGCAGATTCTCTTTGTATAGTTATATACGTTGTTCCTTTAGTTAAAACTAGATGAGATGTAATTCTGGTTAAATTAATAATTTTACTAATCTTTAGGCGTGGACAAGTTTGTGGCAGCGCCATTATCGAGCGTGAGTGTAATAAAAGGATTTTTTCCTTCTGGAACTTACGACTATATACTTTTAGACTTGTCGTCTACACCAAGCGCTTAGCACGTACCAATATGGACGGTTTTGGTTATGTTGCAATATTTATAACCTAAGCCGGAGTACTAGGTGTATGGTTCTAAATGAAACGCTGGGGGCTCCCCTCCAAACGATGTTGGGTGTGAGCCATCTGCGAATTTAAATGATGCGGTGAATAATTGTCTCTGGGCTGTATATAGTTTTGGAAATTTTGCCTATGATAATTGGACTTAAAATTTTGTTGGTTGTCATTGTTATAATTACCACAATTATTATTTTGAGAGTATCTATTATCATAATTTTTCCAGCCTTGATAACCAGGTTGGTTAATTCTAGAATTAAAATTTGTTGTATTTTTATCGATTAAGATTGTTTTGCTCATAGTTATTACTATTTTTTGATTTCCATGACACCAACTTTTTTTGTTGTTCCTAAAATATCCTCAAAAATTTTAATTGTTATTTAATTACCTACTAGGATTTTAATGCTGATTGTTGATTTGGTGTTCATTAACTCATCCTATTTGATGCACTAAGAGTTGCTGGTCAGGGAACCTATTCTGTTTTTTAATACGTGTTATTAAGATCATTTGTTAAATCACGGTGAGGTAAATTATACCCGCTATTATTCGGCTCTTCAATCTCAACGCGTACTCAAGGGTATCGGCTAAGAAGGCAGGTTCTTTTACATCTATCTGCTGGCTTACCATAGGTGCTAGTTCCTTTATAAACATGTCTAGCGCCATGTTTCTTATTGGGGTCATCATATGCACGTCGTACGCATTGACCTTATCTTTTATCAAAGTTTTTCCAGCGCCATTCAGCAGTGGATTAACATAATTATAATATTCACTCACAATGTATTATAAAGGCCTCGAGGTCTTTGAAATCTTGGCCGCTTACGCTTATGCGTGCAGCACCTCGTAGATTCTGCAATACTGCTCGCTTATATGAATTTTTTTGATCCCCTCTGACCCAGCTTTCTCCATTTCTAACATCTTGAGTATAGCCTTCGAGCGCAATATTTTTCTTATCAAATGGAGGAATGGATTTAGTTGCATGCTAAAATGAGATGTTGGCATTGAGAGACTCCATCAGCGCTTAAGCTACCGTAATATCAGCATCATCGTTTTTATGGACCATCTTCTTAGTTTTTTAATTTTCTTTACGTGCGTTTGTTTACGTTATCTTATTTATTTATTTTTTTTATTTTATATTCTATACGTGTGTGTAGTAAAAAGAAATTATCGTACTATTATTTTTTTTTTTTTTTTTGTTTCCGAAAAATATTTTATGAAATCCTGGACATTCATCACATAAGACATAAGTAATATAGAAACAATTAAATATATATGGATGTGTGAGTGTATGTATTTGTCTCTTATAAGATTGTTAGTTTGGCACATCAATGTGCAATGAGTTTGCTTTAATTTTTATAGGAGTATGCTTGCCAACGGAACAATAAGCTTACTATGAGTACGCCCAGAAGCTAAAGTGAGATAGTGTAATCAAGAGCGCTGGTATTATATTATCTGCTTGAAGTGAGGGAGTATATGGTGCAGGAACTTCTAATGTGGCATTTGCAGGTATATATCCTAGTTGCTACGCCACCATAACTTAGAGCATAATTTAAAACTCTTTCTCTGCGTTGAGTGAAAGTATTCTTCTTCTATCGCGCTCAAATACACTATCGTTGTATCTTCTCTTGGCCACTGACTTATATACGTATTTGTTAACAGTGTATAAATCTGTGTTACTATTTTTGCACATTCATGCAAGTATGTGACAATGCAGGCGCTGACACCATAATGCCTACTATACTGTGTGTATTAATACAGTACCCATATGCTTGCCCATGTAAGGTGTTTGGTCCTGTTTGTTCATTCTGTCTGGGTATTATATGAATTTTGATGTGTAAATTTGCTAAGGACGCACATTTCTTGTAGTATATATGTAAGTACATATACTTTTTAGTCAGTTCTAGTCGAAAGTATGGGCTTCAATACCGGGCAGAATACGAATGCTGCACCCTATAGACTAATAGAATTAGATTTCACACGATTGAGAAAAAAACTAATTCCTATAAGCAAAGAAAAAATTGGATTAGCGAAATAAAAGTCATAGAAATTGCTGCAACCAAAAACGAACCTCTGAATTTGTCAGCAAAGTGCCCAAAAAAATGGTAAAAGTGCCAAAATCACCTAAATTGCGAATAAATCGAAAACAGTAATAGATAGAAAAAAAGTTGAATACAAAAAAGATGCGCCTTTCCAAGCCACTCAAAAGTAGCCTTGTTGAAATTAATTTCATTAAATAGTTTTTTTGCAAATTGCAAAAAACCGCAAATTTGGCCATTTTTTGAAAAATTCATAACTCAGTCCCATTTTGATATTCCTTTCGTAGTCCTTAACATATGCTCTAAATTTTAAGATGATACAATTAATAGTTTTTGCAAACCGTCGTGTTGAAGAAAAAATGGTCCCTTCGAAAAATGGCTCTAAAAAAGTTTATTGTTATTAAAAATTATTATTATTAAAAAATATTATTGAAAGCTACCCCAGATTAAAAATAAACGTCAATTTCTGATTCTTAGTTCCGGAGATATCGTTGGTTTTACAACGCGTAGTCATTTTAAACCTACACGCTCGAAAGGGCGCCGAGCGCTCAGCGAGGAAGAGGGCGTGGCCTAATTCGGCGGCTCGCCCCACCAACGTGCCGCCGACGGCCTCCTGCGAAAATCACTGTTTTTCGATGCAATTTTAATAGTACTTCTAAACAAGATGGGATTATGAAATTTTAGCATGTTGAACACTAACTCTTGACGAAGATCAGCGCGTGTGAAAAATGGCCGTAAGTGGTCTCAAAACTTTTTTAGAGCCATTTTTCGAAGGGACCATTTTTTCTTCAACGCAACAATTTGCAAAAACTATTAATTGTATCATCTTGAAATTTAAAGCATATGTTAAGGACTACGAAAGGAACATTGTATCAAATTTTCAGCTCTTCATATCCAAATGGAACTGAGTTATGAATTTTTTAAAAAATGGCCAAATTTGCGGTTTTTTGCAATTTGCAAAAAAACTATTTAATAAAATTAATTTCAACAAGGCTTCTTTTGAGTGGCTTGGAAAGGCGCATCTTTTTTGTATTTAACTTGTTTTCCATCTATTACTGTTTTTGATTTATTCACGATTTAGGTGATTTTGGCACTTTTACCATTTTTTTTGGGCACTTTGCTGACAAATTCAGAGGTTTGTTTTCGGTTGTATCAATTTCTACCACTTTCATCTCGCTAATCCAATTTTTTATTTACTTATAGGAACTAATTTTTTGAAAAGTCTAATTCTATCAGTCTACTACAACTATATTCACTGCTGCGTACAGTCCGTCACATACAACAACTTGAATACTGCAGCTAGAGTCTTTCTGACTCAATTTAAGAGAAAGAGTATTCCTCTCACAGTGTACACTGACGCACGCCTATATCTATAGGCATCTTGAAGTAATCCGATGGACCTTACACTGGTTTTTCAGGAGTATAAATGTCCATACCTTTTTTTTTTTAATCACTACGGTTATACATTCCTAAAAACATAAGCAGTGTGACCTGATAAAGTAAATTATATTGACACACCTATATGAGTGCCCTTATACGAAGCGTGGAGTGAATGTGCCAATGAGTTATTAATAAGGTAAGGGAAACTATAATGAGCTTTGAATTATTAGTAAATTTCTAGACTTTAAATTTTTAAAATTTTGAGGGTTTCCTTTCCACGAAAATGATCAAGTTGTTAATTTGTTAGTTGATTTCTGCTTTAAAATTATTTTATTTTTCAATAGTTAATTTGTGTATTTATGTGTTTAATTTGTGCAAATTATGGTAATTTTTTATTTGGTCGTTAACTAATTTCAATCTTTTTTTCTACGACATTTCTTTCTTTTATAAGCTCCTGCATAAACACTTTCTTACCACTTCTCTTATTTTTCTTATTACTTGCAAAATAAAGTAACGGGGATCTGATTCAATATCGTTTTACAAAAATAATTTGAATTATCGTGTGCGTAAAAGTAAAATTATTAGATTACATTCAATCCTTTTTCCATCTTTAAGAATTCTTTTTCTACAACTAACAATATTAAGTACAAGTATGTTTGTGTATATTTATTTGTTATTTTGGTAGATCACTTTAAGTAGCTAGTAGATCTAGGGTAAAGAGTGTCTGGTATTCCAGCAGGACTAATGGGCATGAACTGTTCTAGTTAGTAAATTCAGGATAGGAATAGAAAGATCGCTCTGGTTAGCAGATTTGGAATATAGAATGTCCACTACTCAAGCAGAACTAAAGGGATGAACCGCTCTAGGTAGCAGGCTCAGGATAGGAATAGTGTATTTGTTCTGTCTCGTACGTGTGTATCTACGTGTGTAGTATAAAAGATCACTCATTTTTATTTCTCTACTATTACTGAATACATAATGTCATCTTATTTTTTACTCTTTTTTATATTTTATAACAGTAAACTTTTTTTTGTTTATTTTACTGTCAGTGTATGAGTGTGTTATTTTTTTTTCCTCTAACTATAACGTAATACCGCATGTATTATGCCTTCCCCAAAGGCACACTATACACACGTCAGCACACACTGTACTATATGGGGTACTATATGGTATTTATAAAAATGCTTCTTCCAATGGTGTTTATTGTTTCTTTACAAATAGCACTAAGAGAACATATAGTTAACACACAAATAATCAGACACTAAGCCACGCTTTACTACCAATTTTCGTTGAACAATTAATCATAATTATTTAGCATTATCGTCCCGTTAAAACTGGATGTTTAGGGACTGTAGTCTAACGCTCCCTGACGGGCTGCATTACCAGCAGTATGTCCAACTATTTGATTGCTTACTTTTCTCAGTAGAATGTGGATATATATATATATATATATATATATAAACACATATAGTAATATGAAAAAAGTTCAAATATCTAGTTTTATTCTCCTTAGTTGTAGAATGTAAGTTAAAAAATCGCTTTGATTTACTGTTTTATACTCCGTTGGTGTCAATCCATCGTCCAGTGGCTTTTTATCTATTTATAGCCTTTTCAGATAAAATAGTTTAATAATTCTAATCACTTTCACTTTATTCTACTTTTTTTCAGTTGTCTTATTTTCTGTTTGGCTTGGTTACAAATTAATCGTACAAAATAATAAAGTAAAGAAAAGGACAGTAAGTCACTTTTTAACAGAAATGTTTAGCAAGTTACTTGCATGATTTAGTACTGTTCTCGATGAGCACGGTCTACTAACTGAAATGCCATGCAAAGAAATGCATCTTGCGTGGAGCTTCAGTTAAATCTTTTTTGTTTAACATGCTATGGGGCTGCTACTTGATGACTTCATGTATTGAAGTTTAGCAGTTCGTTTCTGTTGTCACTTGACACTACCGAGATTCACGAAGTACACAGTCAGCTTTGTTAGGTGACGACTTTTGTCAAGTTTGACTCTTTTAAGAGTTTTTAAATGTGATCATTGAGGAAATAAATATACTATGAAATAGAATTAAAAATAAAAAGTCTATTTATTTTTACAAGTCGTTATTTGACTCTTAAGAAAATAAAAGTTAACTTAAAATCTTCCCACAAACATTTTAAATTCTGAGTTATGTTTATCTTTTTCTGGCGCTCAAAAAATTTAAGGGTATTATCAGCTATGGTCAGACACTGAATGCATACATTTTTTAGTTGCAATGTTCCTTCAGGAAGGAATATTGTATTTCTTGAAAAAAAGGCGAAGCTTAGTGTTATATATTGTATATTTAAAAAATATATATTAATAGATAACTGAGAGAATAAAATGACAGCTTTCAAGAATTTAAGCTCAAGTATTTCTAGTATATCACACTTTTATAGGTATCACTTATGCTAAAAAGAGCAATTTATGATCTTACTTTGTAAATTAAATTTTATCGTTTTCATGTACTTACCGTCTTGTTTTTCAATTTCAGACTATACAAAATTTGCTGCGACAGAGGACTTCGATGCGGAAAAATCAGGTGTGGATTGTTGTTTAATATATTTTATCAATCATTTTCTAATTTTGGTAGAAAGATTGATTTTTAGTTTCCATGTCTAATTTATGTATATAATTTTATATTTAATACGTAATGTATAGAATTCTCATTATAATGTAACCATATTAGTAATGAAGCAATTTTTTTGTATACAAAACAACTAAAATTGCTGAATGTATTTCTATTCAAAAATGAAATTTAAAGTTAAATTTAACTTAAAGTCAATACTTATAGTTTTTTAATTTTCAAGCTTACTTGATAAAGTATTCTCTTAGAAATTTAATAGGGTGCTTTTTCTTTTATTTGTTTACAGAAAACAAATATATCACAATGTTAACGTGTTCATAACTTTAATTTACTGTGTTAATTTTTCTGTTACCCGTAAAGAATAATTTATAAACGTCAGTGGTATGTTAAATAATTTGTTAGATTTTTCCTCTTAAAATTATAAAATAAAGGAATACTTACACTTTAGTGGGTACTAAAAATGCTTACACAAAGAGGAAAAAGAATCTACTTGCATGAAATGTCACTTCTAACCAAATATTTTATAAAAAAATATAGCAATTTTAAAGCCTACTTTCAGAGAATACAAAGCTACTCATAAAAAAATTGTTTTCACAGAAACTCAAAAGCACACTTATGTCATCACTGCTTTATTATGCTAACATTCATCTGAATCTCAGTTGTTCTTTGCTTAACCATTTTTCTACTTACTTACTTAATATCTCTTTCCTTCTTTTTCTCTCTCTCTTTCTCTCTCTGTTTTCCTTTTCTATTTATGTTGATATTTGATATACCCAACATTCTGTTATTGAAGGTATTTTCAAGATAAACTAGACCTTTACCACAGCACGCTCCCAAAAAATGCTTATCTTTACAATTACCTACGTGAAAACTTAAGAATTAATGTGCTGGATCAAAGAAGAAGATGCTTCCAAGAAATCTTGTGTACTAGACTAGAAAGAATACAACTTGTTATACTTCCTTACTTTAGCTACTCTTTTGTAGTACAGTACAAATATGAGCGCTTAAAGGGGGCGATTAATGTATATTGGTGCTGGAGTCCTGTATAATATTTTTATCATCGAGTATGCAAAGTGCAACAAGTGTGGTATTTTTTTCTGAAATCCACTTGTTATAGTATTTTCTGAATAATTAGATTTTGAAACCTATTTCTTGCAAAAAATGAGCACGTTGACTTTATTATTTTAGAATGTTTATATAGAAAAAAGATTTCTTCTCAAATATATACGTAAACTGACAGTTAATGTTCCTGACGTAGAATTTTTCAAAAAAAAAAAAAAATGAAATATCTTACAATTTTGTAATAAGATAATTAATATCTACCATCATAGCTTAAAAGTTTCTAAATTGAAAGCCTTCTCGAAAGGGTATGAAAATTTTTTTAAGTTAACCTAAAATATTTTGAATTCAAGAAAATACTTACTTTTCGTAACAGTTGTGGTGGTCACTTTGAAGGTCGGTGTTTGAGTGGAAACAGAGGACTCAGAAAGTTTCAATTGAATAAAAGTTTAATAAAGGTTTTGGATAATAGAAGATGTTAAAGATGTTTACTCATTATATAAAGAATTAACACCCTCTGGACCAAGGTGGTAGTGGGTACGCATAAAAATCAATCGAATGATGTACATTTTGAAAAAAACTGTCATTTCAATTCATACTGTTATATCTGTATGATGTGACTTTGATTATTTTAGCAATTTACGGTGCAACATGTGTGTAGTTTTGCTACTCTATTGAAAATAACTCTGTGGTCTTACCACGTGGTAAACCACATAGTTTTACCACGTGGTTTACCACGTAGTTTTTGTCTCAAAATGCCACATGGTTTATAAAACCAGGTGGTTTTGTAATACCACGTGGTTTTTTCACTAAGAAGCTCAATAGTTTTCACAAATATTACCTTCTTCTTCCTAGTTCTATTGATGAATTTTTTTCTTGTCTTGTTATATACTATTGTAATAAATACTTTTACAGTTTTCTAAGCGATTTCTGTTCCTCTATTGAAAAAAATCACGTGGTTTTACTACGTGGAAAAACCATGTGGTAAGCCACGTGGTTTTACATCGTAAATCACGTGGTTTTGTTTCAAATTAACACAGGGTTCCATAAATCACGTGGTTTTATTACGACTATGTGATTTTTTAAAAACCATGTGGTATTTTTAGACAAAACCACGTGGTTTATGATATAAAACTACGTAGTTTACCACAAGGTTTTGTACGTGGTAAAACCACATGGTTTTTTTCTATTTTTGAGAATATCGGATACGACAAACAAACATAGAAAATGAGGTTATCTCTATTTTATATTCAGAAGCTGCAATCAGTTTATTAATCACAATAAATATTTTTCTTACTACCTCCCCCGAAAGTTCGAGTTTCGGTGGCTGTAAATAGGGACGAAAGCCGATATCCCTTCCCTATCGATGCGACATTTATATCGCATAAAGGGGTCGGGAGAAAAGCTCCCTGCTCCTTACTTTTCTTTGCGTGAGAGAGAGGTAGAGAGAGTGAGCAGCAGTGCAAATGTTCATTAGTATTAAGTATTTACCTACGCAGCGTTTAATAATTTTTTTTTAAGCTGTGAGAAAATTTGGAGCACGTGTCGAACTCGAGTGTGATTATAAATTTGTTGTGCAATACATGTTAATTCTTTCGGTAATGTGTAACGTAGTAAATTTCTAACACAAATCTGAATATAGAAACGATCATAAGATGATTGTTAAAAAATCTCATCAAAATTTAACTCTTGACTTTTGCAGCAACCAATGCCGAGAGTCGAAGAAATAATCATATTAGCGTATAAAT
This sequence comes from Copidosoma floridanum, assembly GCF_036245765.1. Taxonomy (NCBI): domain Eukaryota; kingdom Metazoa; phylum Arthropoda; class Insecta; order Hymenoptera; family Encyrtidae; genus Copidosoma; species Copidosoma floridanum. The sequence goes on from NW_028321895.1 coordinate 679,181, forward strand.
GATTGAATACTGTTGATAAGCAAAAATAATGTTTATACGATATCATTTAGTACCTTATAAAATTTAAAGAATTTTGAATTAAATTAAATTGTTTTGACCGACTTTTTCGCATTTCGGGCCTGTTAACATCCACTTACCAACAACCCTCGCTTCACTTGGGTCGTAAATGTTATTTGATGATACAGGCTCTTTAATTTTGCCCTAAACATAACCTACCACTACTGAAGCTAATTATTTTCTGATTGTTAATGAACCACAAATTTTCGGCCGAAGCTGCAGGAAAAACAGTGTACATTACACGGAACGTTACTTAATAATGCGTTCCGGCGGTTTACCCCTCGGCTTCGCCTCGGGGGACAACTTCGCCGCCGGAGCGGAGAAGTTGTCCCTTGTAATATAATGTACTATGAATTACATGTTGTGTGTAGTTTAAAAATCTAGTTAATACATGTTAAAAATGATGTTTCTATATTCCAGAGTGTCTTTTTTGGGTTTTTTGTGTCATAACAAATGTAAAAGTACAAAATAATCATACACTTCAGTTTAAGTTAATTATATTCTATATATAATATTTAAAAATAATATATTACAGCGTCTTACATTATTTTAAGGATAATTATATAATTAATTAATATGGTACGAACATCACGTGAATTGTCACGTAAAAAATCTCGTGATTTAAACTGTGATCAATCACACGATGCATAGCATGATATTTTCGAGCAAAAAGTCACGTGATAAATCACGTGATTTTCTTCAAATTGACGTAAGAAAAATATTATATTGTAATAAGTATTACAATTATCAAAATTATGATAATGATTACCATGACTAAGATAAGTACGATTTTACTTGTAAATACAATTATTACCGTTCAAAACCAGGGTTATTAAAATACATGTACGTAATTAAGACTATAATCATCATTAAAATAATTATGTGATAATTATAATTATTCTGATTTTTTAATTATTGTGATAATAATAATATTTATAATAATAACAAAATAATAATAGTAATAATAATAATTATTATAATGATTTTTACAGTTTAGACGGTGGTAACAAAAGTTATGATGATGATGAACATGCTCATTCTTTTTATGATTGAAATGAGTATGATAATGATAATAACGATTATGATAATTATAAAATTATGAAGATACTAATTACTATGATTTTTTTATAGTAATAATAGTTATTCTTATGAATGAGATGAATGCAATTGAATGAATCACATGATAATGATGATTGTGTTTATGATTGAAATATATGTTATGTCTATTACAATATTTATTAAGACTGAAATGCACACACATACACGTGCGGGCGTACAATGACTATGATAATGTTTATGATTGCGATGATTGTAATTATAATTATAGAAATTATCAATAGTATTATTGTTCTAATCGCCATGATAACCATTACCCGATACTAAAAATCCATATCAATCCATATGGTTTTTTTTATTGGGCGTAATTATCATCATAGTTAACATCATCTTTATCACAACAATTATTATCGTTATTAATATGACAGTCATTGCATTTGTTTTCTCAATTATTATCATAATCATATCAATAGCCTAAATTATTCATCCTGATCATAATCACTACCAACTTAATTGTTATTATAGTCATCTTAATTATCATACTCGTTACTGTAATCGTCATGACCATAAACATCACTGAATTTTAATTATTATCATAACAATCCTTATAAAAACTATAACCACTAGTGTAATCATCTCTATCTTCATTATTATCATAATTTTGATAATTGTAATACTTATTACAATATAATATTTTTTATTACGTAAATTTAACGAAAATAACGTGTTTTATCACGTGACTTTTTCATGATGTGTAGCGTGACATTTTACTCGAAAATATCATGTAATGTATTGTGTGATTAATCACAGTATAAATCACGTGATTTTTTACGTGACAATTCACGTGATTTTTGTAAGTAGGATATTATACTTTGAAAAAAAGTTTGCCTCATATGTGAACAACGCTAATGCTTAATTATTAACTATTAGAGATGTGTGTACTAAGACGCTGAAGTCATAAGATGCAATAGTAAAACAATGAAAAATTTTAGTCAAAGATGTTTGAAACATTCATGTACGAATCGCTTAAAATTTTTACACTTTTAAAAACTTAGTTTAAAAATAATCACGTCGTATCTTGAAGGGAAAGCAAAATAAACCAAAAAATAAGACTAAAGCTACATTATATAATTGATAGTCAACTGATTTTATTATTTTCACAGAGCTTTTAACTAAAAATTATTTATACACTTCTAAACATTTACTTACGTTATGATTGTTACTGACTATTATATATACATCTTTATTTATACTATACATATTATATATACATAGTTTATCTATAATTGACTGAAGCATGCATCTTCATTGTAGACACTGTTGTACGTGCTGCGCTTGGCAACAAACTTTTGTTATTTGATCTGTAATGAGGTCCACCTACGGTCCCTTAAGTGTATAATTAAATAAATAAATAATCTAGAAAAGGTATTGTAAGCGTGGTGCTTACAGGAGAACAAAAATATTAAGATGGACCAAATGAAACGTATATTATTGGTATAAATACTTATACTGCAATACGAATTAAAGGTACGCTGTTGAAAAAGTTATTAAATTTACTAAGAATTTTATTAAATTTTATAAACTCTTACGATATATAGGTATACTTAATCTACAGAAGTAATAAAAAGTTTAATGATACAATAATACAAATTAATGACATTTTATAAAGTTTTGCCGAAAAATTTTTAACGATGTACACATCAAGAAAAACATAATAATACCTTTTAAAAAATAATCATAATACTATAAATTTCGAGCATAAACAGCAAAGAAATGTACGAAAATCGTGCCAAATAGCTACATTTTGTTTACAATATATTATATAAGACAATATTATTCTAATCTTTGATAAATGATGAGTATTGAATATAATAATCTCCAAAATTATAATCATTTATACAAAACACTTCTTGTTCTTTAAGCTGTAAAAGATAAATATACAGATATGAACAGATTAAGAATGATTGAACAAATTGTAGCAGTCAATTACTATTACAATCACTAAATCATATACCATGTAAGAGTAGATATAAGTGATCTGTTGGAAGTGAGGCGGGAAAATGACTATACGAAAGTATATAACATTTTCCATGATAAAACTCTATATGCAGAGCTCTTTTTGATGCATACGTCTAATAGTTGCATTGGCCCAGTATACACAGCAAGGTTGGGTATAAGAGAAATAAAGGAAAGGATTTGAACACGTTTCGTCCTAGATCGTTGGCGGGACTCATCAGTGTGGCTGTGCCAACGATCTTAACCATAGACGCTGGTGTCGCAGGATGGAATTTTTGCGTATGATATGCATTGACATACCACGGGCGTATGTATGTATGATGGAGCAGAAGGGCTGGACGAACAGTGCAGGATGTTGTGCAACATTATTATATGTCGCGAGTCTAACTCTGATCCAAGACTCAAATTTTATTATATTTAATTAGTTAAAGCACCCTTCACTGTCATATGAAATAGGAGTAGAGATAAGTGATCTGTTAAGGGTGAGGCGGGAAAATGACGTATACGGAAGTATTTAACATTTTCCACAATAAAACTCTATATGCAGAGCTCCTTTTGATGCATAGGACGAAACGTGTTCAAATCCTTTCCTTTTTTTCTCTTATACCCAACCTTGCTGTGTATACTGGGCTAATGCAACTAGAGGTAAGTGTACCTATCTCCATGCTCTGCCCTATTACCGTGGATTTTGAAAAACTGATGATTACTAGCTCAAAATAAAAAATGTTTCATATAAAATAATTTTTCAATTTTAATAATCTAAAATGACGTTAATGTAGATGCAATTCAAACAGAAATATTTGTGTATATTTTGAGTAAATAATTATTTTCTACGGTATTCGGTACAACGCGCTCATTAACTGATTGTGTGCGTATTTCCGCGGTGAGCGTACGTAAACATAACCCTATACTTACAGAACGCACGACAGTAAACGCGCAATCAATAAGTAGATAAGCACGTCAATCCAACGTAACCAAGATAAAGAAAACTAAAAAAGGAAAGAAAGGCAAGAAATCGATCGAAATAAAGAAAAACAAAAAGTTTTACTCTCCAGAGACATTAAAATTAGCTTTGAAAAGTATCTATTCTGGAAAATCTATTGCTGAGTGCTCAAAAATGTATAAGATTCCTACTAAATGAATAAGCAAGTACAAAAAAAAGTAATATTTTTTTAAAGCAATAAATAAGTCATGTAGAAAATGTAGGTGAAGTTTGCATTTCTTTTCATATTCCGCAAATACAACTTTCTTCACCCACGGTAATATGGACACGGTGATTGGGACATCCGCGGTAATACGTACACGGTAATAGGTACACAACCACGGTAATACCAGCATACCGTGTTTATTCGTTTTAAAAATATTCGACTGCAGTTTTAGCTTCATAAAATTTTTTTAAATATTCCGTAAGAGATTATGTAAGATTTAAAAAAAAAATATTCCAAAAAATTTTAGTATACCATTTTTTATGGTGCATTTAAGTTGGAATTTTCAGTAGGTGCCACGGAGATAGGTACACTTACCCCTATTGGACGTATGCATCAAAAGGAGCTCTACATGTAGAGTTTTATCATGGAAAATGTTAAATACTTTCGTATATGTCATTTTCCCGCCTCACCCCCAACGGATCACTTATCTCTACTCCTATATCATATGACAGTGGAGGGTGCTTTAACTAATTAAATGTACTAAATTATATTGTTTTTTTTGGCAGTCTAAGTCAGTTATTCTTTTAATAAACTGGCTTTTTCTTCTGCTTTTGGAGATTTTGGTAAAAAGGCATTAGTTTCTTCCAAGTGTTTATTTGTTTTTTATTTTATTAATAACAAAGAAAAGCTCATATAAGTTTGTATATAAGAATTGACATAAGATCTTACCTAAGATCTTATATAAGTTCTTATGAATTATTTTTTCCTGGGCATACGTTAGTTGAAAAGTTTACTCTCTCACTTAAGACATTATTATTATTTATTAGTGATTATTATTACTGTTAAAATAATAATTATCATGATTTCCAAGGTATAGTTGTTGTGAAATATAATTGAGAAGACATAATTATGTTTTATGTAATAAATAATACTTTTGATGTTTTTTTCCATCTAGAATTTATTACTGTATACTATTCTTTCTATCCTTTATTATACATACGTATTAAAGTATAAATCATACGTTAATAGTATGTCTCAATATTCGTGTAGACTCTTGTGCCTTAGCATCTATTATAGAATTGCGAGAACAGGATCCATAAAATCAAGTTGTATAACTAAAGAGACCCTCCAGTGGATCATACAATGACGGATATTAAAAAAATTGAAGAGTTTGTACTCAAACATTTCGTAAACAATCGCTTAATATTTCTATTACGTAGATTAAAAAAACGTATCCTTGCGCAATAATCGGAGTCTATAATAAGACAGTATACGCAGCTTTCTAGTACGTTAGTAAGTTATTTAGTCAATTAATGTACAAAAAAAATATAAAGGTCATTATCTAGACTAATAGCATTCCTTGATGCCTCTTGAGTGGAATCATTAGTAAAAGATTCTATAGAAAAAAACACGTGGTTATACCACGTAGAAAAACCATGTAGTAAACCACGTAGTTTTATATCATAAACCACGTGGTTTTGTCTAAAAATACCACATGGTTTTTGAAAAACCCCATAGGTTTAGTAAAACCACGTGGTTTTCAGAACCATGTGTTAATTTGAAACAAAATCACGTGATTTATGATTTAAGACCACGTGGCTTACCACATGGTCTTTTCACAAGGTGAAACCACGTGACTTTTTTCAATAGAGGGACAGAAATCGCTCAGAAAATTGTTTGTGAAAGTATTTATTACGATAGTATATAACAACACAAGAAAAAAACTTATCAATAGAACTAGGAAGAAGAAGGTAATATTTGTGAAAACTATTAAGCTTCTTGGTGAAAAAATTACGTGGTATTACAAAACCACCTGGTTTTAAAAACCATGTGGCATTTTGAGACAAAAACTACGTGGTAAACCACGTGGTAAAACTATGTGGTTTACCACGTGGTAAAACCACGTGGTTATTTTTAATAGAGTATTAACACAAAATAGAAGGTTGTAGGGATGTTATTCCCATTTATGATGAATTATTTAAACTATTCAAATTATTTAATGTGTTGACGTAAACTACGCTGAGCATCGTAAGCCACTTTGAGCGTATCTTAAAAATGTACCCTTGCAGCTTCTACACCAATATTCGACTTCTATTCTGGAACAGACGATGTCCTGCGCAAGCTATTATTATTTTGCATAAGTCATTCTTAATAAAATTTTATTGACGAACAAGCTAACAATAAACTTCAGAATGTCTTGAACTCGTTGTAAAACACAATTTCTTACTACAGATATTTTTTATCATATCTCAATATACACAATAATGCTGATTTTGATAAAAATATTAAGCATTAGCAGTCGTATATGAAATAATTTTATGGTTACCATTAGCTTATTTGTAAATAAGTTACTTAAAATTTTTATTAGCTGAAATGTTCAAAATCTGGGTGTAGTTGAAAAATATTCTACTTATTCTTGTAACTAAGAAAAAATCAAATGCATAATTCTCCTAATCATCAAGAAAACATTGTATAAAATCCACTGCAATGAAAAATTTGAGATACAGTAAACGATACATAGAGTATAGTTTATGACAAACACATGTAAAAAAATTCACAATAGTTCTAAAAATGATAGTGATAAGTAATAACAGATGGACGTGGGTTGAAAATGTTTTGAGGAGCTGGACAGGGTTGCTATATTTAAGAGATACATAAAAAAACTGTCAAATATTCATACCAAGTAAATTTAGTGTGCCGATACAATAATTTAAATACTTATATAAGTGGCATTATTTAGTAAACGGAAAAAGTTTTAGAAATATCTTTGAGTGATTGAATAAGTCAGTAGCTCGTGATTTTACTTTTATCCAATGTTAGAAATTTTTATGCACGTATAAGATTTCAGCACAACTATTACTTTCTCTCTATAAAACCTATTGTCAATGTCATACTCGTTTTCTAGAATAGGCTCTGATGAGCGTGATATGATTGAAACTATTCATTTATTCATGCACCTCTAAATCTTAATTTTAGTTAACAGACCACATAAATTTGTGTTCGAATGGACAAACTATTGCTACATTTCTTGTAATACTGATCACCTTTACAAAGGAATAAGTTTCTTTTGCTAGTCATTCTTCAAGACAAGTACATTTTTTTTATGATACACATAGAAATATGTAAACATTCATGATTATTTTTTGTATAATGAAAATACTAACATACAAACTATATTTATAGATATTCATATTATTTTACTTTAGTACATTTCTTCAATGAACAGGTTTTTGTCGACTAGATAGAAAAAAATCGAAAAATTTAGTGGGTCCTTGAAGTAGATAATTGAAAAACATAGTTTCGTAATAATGTGCAGAAAATTGGTGTTTTTCACACTATTTTTAGTGTGGCAAATCAAATTTCCCACACTAATCATGGAAAAGTGTGTTGAATACTATTTCTCGATGTACAGCAAACATTTTTTATTTTTCAGTTATCGAAAAACTATTTTTCCGCCCTCGGGTGGTTTTGGGAGGCTGATACTTCCTCAGGCAAAAAAGCAGTTTTCCGATACTTGTTCGAGAAGTCTCCTTTACGAACCTCGTTACGGACCTCGCCTTCGGCTCGGGCCGCAAACCTCTCGGTTCGCAAACAAAGACTTTTCAAACTCGTACGAAAACTACTATTTCGGTGTGTGGCAAAGGTTTCTTATTTTACAGTGTGCAAAAAACCATTATTAGGTATGCATAAAACATTTTCCAGTGTGCGGAAACTAATCTTCCACACTCCTAAAATTATTTTTCCAAAAATTTCTTAAAAATGATAAAATATCGTACGTTATTTAAAATGTGACTAACAAATCCTTAATACATTTTGAATACAGTAGGATTCAGTAAAAATAACTTACACGTACTCTTTGTATAAATTTTTGAAACTGTAGTACATTAAACTCCATTTGACTTTAATATTAATCGATTAGATAGTTGAAGCACAAGAATTACAAACAAAATTATAAAATTTTGAAAAGATTAGGTTTGTTAAAATTTTTTTCCAAAATAACGATTACTTTACTTGTAACAGTAAACAGCCAATAAATTAATTATTGAGTCAGTTTGATTTTACCAAGGACAGAGCATAGTACAATGTTGCTCTCTGGTGGTTATATATTTTTTGTAATGATACCCTCATTTTATCTAATTTACTTTTTTGTTCTAAAAATGTTTGTACAACCTCTTTTTTAAAACAATTAAAAATTAGTGCATTAGTTTCAAATTTATTATTTAAATTTCTTACTTTTAAATTTATATCAATTTTCCTTACACATTTTAGGCAGAATTTTTTACGTACTTCGTGCGGACGATTTCCCGCACTCGTGTGATTGACTTGCACTCGTGGCCTTTGCCAGTTTCTCGTGCCATACGATTTCACTCGTGCTGCACACACGTGTGCTCAACTGGCGCTCTTTCCCAGTAAATTCAGACATTTGCGTTAAACAAAAAGTATACAAAGATAGATTGTGCTTAAGTTTATGGAAGAAACAAGTGATGTCATCAGGGTACATGTATTTCAAATGTTACCATGCAGTAAACGTTTGAGTACAAAGTGACGTCACTCTTGATTTTAATGAGCTTCACTTTTGTCAACTATATTTTTTGTAAGAAAATGTTAATGTTTTCCAATACTTTATCTGACCAACCCAATAAACATAATATTATTTTTCGTTTTACTATTGGAAATTTTACTTTTCTCACAAGTATAAATCAATATTAAGTTGTAAGTAATGAAGTAAATGCAAGAATTAAAACTTGTTACTTTTATAATTGATACAGTTACATTATGATACAAACGTACAAAACTATCGAACAATTTTTCAACACACGTTTGATACGGTGACCAGATTTTCAAAATAGTATTCCACAAAAATTTCCATCCTCGTACAATCTTGCTCATAGTATAAGCCTGGCTTATCGTGGTGTACTGATACACCTATCATTGTCATATATATTGTGACCCTCAATTGCGACAAAGCAAGATATTGTTCAAAAACATTTTTCCAGCGAACTGTTGATAACAATTTTTGTTACATACTCAACAAATGGTTTGTTGGCTGGAAAGAAAATAAATAATACTGTTTAACTTTCTTCAAACAAAAAACTACATACTTCTTTAAAATAAGTACGTATATACCTATACTTCTTCAATTTGGATTGCAATATTCTAAAAACTGGAGTTTTTAACAAATTTAAAAAATATTTTATATAACTGTTGCTGTGTTATTTTAAAACTGGTGCTATTTCTGTGAACTGGAACTCCTTTGTTAACATACCTGTAAAAACTAAAAAATGTAGTAGTATTATACTTTATATATAATTTTTTTATTTTATATACTAATTAATGGATGATTTGCAAATGAACCCTCGTCATTTAAATGCATTGACTGAATATTAATTTAAAGAAAATATATTCATAATGTAGACACCCTCTTAAATAAAAAAACGTATAAATTTGAAATGACCCAAGCCTGATTTACTTGAAGTTCTCTTACATCAAAAAACCAACAATTTTTTATGCATTAAAACATGACATTTTTGTTCGAAGACTCACAAGGTATTTAAAAAGTTGTAGAGAAATAACGTGGTTCAAGGGAATAAGATGGTATTATACATATATATACGCCTTTATGTCTAATTTATGAGTTTTAGCTCTAACTTTTAAACTAAGTATTACAAAATCTACATATTTGTTGACTATTCACTGCTCACAATTTATTGACATTTCTTTCATTTATCAATATTTATTTACGATATGCTGTACCTTTATATGTTTTGTATAGTCCAAGTATTGATATTTTAATGTCAAAAATAATTTTATGATGTAATTTAGAAAAAATTAACATTCCGTAATACGTTCTAAGGTATAATATAATTACGTACATAAGAGTGAGACCTTAAGATCCCTGGACTGCAGCTCTTTATATCACGATTTTGTTTGTAAGCTTACAACGCATATTTCATAGAAAGTTTTTATACTTTTCTTAACTCTTATTTAATTTTTTATACTTACTTATTTGACTATCATTATTAGCCTTAAGTTTCAATAGGTTATCTTAAATATAAAATATTATAATCACGGAACTAAGATGTATATTTTTTAACACTGACTAACAAGCAAGTCCACCATCGAAAATTTCAAAACCAAAGATATTTAATAAAATATTTAATAGAAGATGTTACATTATGTTTTTTTTTAATGTAATAAAAACTCATTGTTATCATATTTAATTCACAGTAAACGGTGTTTTAAATAGTTTATCGCTTTCATGATTTACATTCCCGTTTCTCCAATTTCATCGGAATGTTAAACTAAAATATTATATGTACACATTCTTACTACAAAATGGACTTATCATAAAAAACTTAAAGTAAGAAAAATTTTTGCGGACCCCCTTAACTATTAGTTCATGTTGGCACGTATGTGTTTATGTCAGACAATCATTAATATCATTGCAATAAAAATTCTTATTTATACTAGATCTTGTGCACTAAATAAACATACATATTCTAGTGGGACTTCACCCTCTGCTCGCTTCGTGCATCAATCTCCTATTGATAAATAGACAATAAACCTTGACATATGACTTCAGAAAGAAGACAAAAGGTTAAAAATAAGAAAAAAAATTGTTTATTTTAATGAAAAACACGAATTGTAAAAGTTATAATAACAATTACATAAAAAGATTAATACTTCTAACGTGAGTTAAGTATGGTTGTTACAAAAAAAATTAGCTTTAAACACGCGTTCTTGGCCCAAGTGCACCGAGCGCACCAAGCAACCCCTAATCTGGTCACTAGTATATATACTGACATTTCTATGCAACTGATACATAATCGCTGTAATATTTTTATCTTATATGTATATTTTACAATGTCATTTTAATAATACTTACGTTTTGAAGCGACATAGTTGTAAATATGCAGACCGTAAATAAAAAACTAGCTGTTTACACTTTGATTTAAGGTAAAGTTGTGTTGCTTTAACGGCTTTCGACAGCGTATATACTATTTGCGGGTTGCTCGGTGCTCTCGGAGTAACCAGAACCTTAGTCCCGAACACGCGTTCTTGACAAAAGTGCACCGAGCGCACCAAGCGACCCACAACCAGTATATACACTGTAGAAAGCTGTAAAAGCAACACAACTTTACCTCCAATCCAAGTGTAAACAGCTAGTTTTTTATTTACGCTCTGCATATTTGCAACTGTGTCACTTCAAAACGTTAGTATTATTAAAATTATATTGTAAAATGTACACAGAAAACAAAAATATTACAGTGATTATGCATCAGTTGCATAAAAATGTCAGTGTATATACTGGTTACCAGATTGGGGGTTGCTTAGTGCGCTCGGTGTGCTTGGGCCAAGACGGTGTGTTTGGGACTAAATTTCTGGTCAACCCGAGCGCACCAAGTGCCCAGAATCACTGAATCGAACAAATCTTATAAAAAGCATGGTTTAGAACAGAAGTAAATTAAATATTATTATTTTAATCAATGAAAACGAAAAGAATCTTAGGGTTGTACGTGACACATTTTTAAAATAGATATTGTTACTCATTAGTTTTATTTTTTTTTATTCACTTTTTGATTAACACAAACATTTTAGCATAATAATGGGTAATCATTGACATTTGATATTCCGTTCAAAATAGTTTATTCTGTATTCTTAAATAAGTAAAAAACTATGTGTCAAACATTACTTTAATCATTAGTAATTATTTACATGCTATTTAAATTCTTTGTTGACCCTTTCATAATCTTTATTGTAATGTCTCTTCAGTGCATTTTTCCTTGAAAATTGACTTCCACAACGTTTACAAATTTTATTGTGCTCCGTGTTATGTATATGTAAATGACGACGTAAATGTGTTGTTCTTGTAAATTTTTGGTTGCAGATAAAACAACACATAATGTTACTATATGTACGCTCTCTTACGTGGCGTATGTAATAGTTTGTTCTTATAACTGTACTGCACACTAAAATATTAATAAATTTAATAGTCTAAATTGTATTATGGCATAGGTCACGTGACTCATAAATGTGTTGATAAGTCAAATCATAATATTTATATGAAATTTCCTGTTGAATCCTAAATAACATTCAAGAAGGCTTGACACCACAGAAACTAAATTTTAAGTAAAGTAATATTTTCCAGAAATATAAGTAAATTAGATGGTTTGTATAATGGTACACGGTTGCGAATAACTTAACTAAATAAATTCGAAGTACTAAACAAAATAATAACTGGAAAAAGAATTGAAAAAAAATTTTTGTTCCAAGAACAATTTGAAATTCTGTAGATCATTCTTCATTGCTATTTAGTTTTTACAGAATACAATTTCGTTCAGTATTGACATTTGCTATGGCCATTAATAAACCTTAAGGTTAAAGTTTTTTTTTATCTTGATACATACTTAAGAAAACCTTTGTTTTTCTATCGACATCTTTATGTAGCATTATTAGGATGCAAAAATAAAAATAATTTATTTATTGAAATAGGTAAAGAGATAAATTCAGATACACAAAACATTGTTTGGGAAGAGATTTTTGATTAAACGATACATTTCTACTGAAAAGTTGATTATATCAATTATTTTTTTTTGTACAGAAATTTAAGTAATTTTCTAGTAACTATTGAGATAGAATACAGATAACTACCGTAAGAATAAAAAAAATAACATTAAAAACTGTACTTATCCTTCATATTATTTTAATAACTAAATCAAGGGTATTCAAAAAATATTTTTTTGTGGTCTTATAGGGCTCGATAATACGGTTCGCAAAACTAATTCTTATATATAAGGAGAAATTTCCATGCTTTCTATCATTTTATAACTTCAATAAACTTAGACACATAGTTATGTGATGTTATGAACAAAGAAAAAAAATTAACGCACCAAGAACATCATACTTACCCATAAATATTTTGAACATTTTTATTGTATCAATAGATAATATTAATATATTATATTATTGTGCATAAATTTTATTTATTTTCCTCTTGAGTAGCGTGGTAAGACAGATGAACAAATTTGGAATAATAAAAAAACCTTTTTTACATAATAAAAAATTTTTTATTTGAAAAGTATATAAAAATGTTTCTTGAATGAGAAACTTGAGTTCAAAGTCATATTATATAGTCAAACTATAAAAAATATTTTATGCAGACAATAGAAGTTCATTGAAGCACAAGAAAAAACGTGTGGTGAGAGTGGGGGATGGGAAGCAAAATTGTGGGGAGAGACAGTGAAGGGGCGTTGGTTGCCATTGGTGGGTTTGATTCAATATTTATAAGGTAACGGTAATGTAAAACGATGAAATTTATGGGGGGCAGTAGAAGGACGGTGGATGGACGGTGAGGAGTTATTTGGATGGTGGCGAGGGGCAGTACATTCAACTAAATAATATATAAAGATGTGTATACATATCATAGTGATTTTCCGCTTTCTTTATATAATTAGAAATCATAAGTATTCTCCTACTACTCCTATTTTCGGAAGAACAATCCTGAAAATGATAGTCATAATCAGAGCGTCCAAAAAAGTAGGGGAAAAAAATCAACCGTCATTACTGAATTCCAACAGTCAGAATGTTAGACATCACAGCGCAACCATGAAAATTACCTAAACATCAGATTTTACCTCTAAATATCTATCGTTGAAGTTAAATATACAACGCACATTTGTATAATTAGTGTTTCTACTGCTTAAACTGTCAAATTAAGATTATTTCATTTAAAGTAAACTTCTTTAGAAAAATATCGTTGAACAATTTATTTATCATCTTTACTACAAAAAACATATTAACAATATTACTACGTAGGAAAACGATGGCTTAGGGTGCACGCCAGATACTAAGACCATCTTATATTAGACAAACCTTTATTACTTGTATTGAGAGAAAAAAAGTGTGTATTATTGACCGACTCATCTCCGTGTTCTCACTAGACTGTTATCAACTCTTACGAAAAACTACTCTTATCTTCTCTGCTCTTCTACCTTTTAAGGCACAAACTAGAAAGTACGCACAAATGCATAGCTTTATATTCTATTGTACAAAACACGTCTGAGGCCGTAACTTCATTTTCCTTGACGGCAATGCTTTTTTTTTAGTAGTGTTATGTACGTATTGTGTTTTTTGTGTTATGTGTATAAAATCCATTTCGAAAAAAAAGGCGGGTTGTATAGTCCACAGTCCCTATTTCTCCTGCAGACCTGTTATGCTGTGTAGTCAAATATACATACATGTTCATGAGCGCACTTCTTTCTCCTATAATTATTATATAAATTTTAAAACTCTCGTATGCTCTGCTTATTACACAAATTTTTTTTACATATTCTCCTTGTTTTGCACATATTAATATATGATATAGTTGATTACAAACCAATCTGTTTTTTTATGTTTGTTTTACAGTAGATAGATTTCAGCTACTTATTAATTTTATTAATACATATCTTCATTCTTCACATACACACACACACAAACACACACACACACACACACAGAGGCGCGTGCACGTGCATGTGTATCCCTATATTATATAGCTGTTTGCCCCTCCCTATATTCCCGATATCCCTATATTTTATAATTGACATTCATATGTTTGATAACACTATTGTTAAATTGATGAGGAATTCAAAAACTAGCATGCTACAGCAATACCTCAATAGAGATTAGAAAATTTTCTAATAAATAATACAGCAAAGTATATAATAGTAAATTTTCGCACTAAATAATGTATCCACAGTGTTTCCTAAAACCCTCTACATACCCCCCACAGCCCCTCCAAACCATTTTTCTTTTACCCCCATAGACCTCCCACAGCCTTTTCACATCATTTTTCTTGTCTCCTTACAACATTTCTTGTGAAGTATAAGTGCCCTTGTTTACAATGAATTTAGTTACAATTAGTTTCAAAAATAGTTATTTTCATTTATTTTTCCACACCCAAAAGCCAAAAAAGTAGACTTTATACATATTCATAAAATACATAATTTATGTTTGGTTATGTTATGATCTTAGTAAGTAATGAATGAAAAATCATAATATAACGATCATTAAAATGTTTTAATTTACTCATAAGTATTGAGTTCTTGATGCATTCAACTTTTTTTTGTGTTACTTTTATTTTAAAACAATGTAACATTCGCTACTTTTTACATGTATGCATATGACATAATACAACTACACGTACAAATTCAAATAATTTTAAAAGGTTAAGTGAATAACCCATTAAATTTAGCTACATAATAAACACAAAGAGACAGAACTTTCCGTACTCAAGTTTAAATCAGGATAATTTTCATAACAATAAATACATATGTATTTGTTTTATGTATATTATTGATTTATATATTTTAAATATAGTAATAGTTGATGTATATATTTATACATATTATCTCAATTTAAGAAGCGCGTCTGTATCTTACCCATTCCTTCAACGTATACATGTTCTATATAAATATTTATTGTTGTATTTTATTTCTGTGCATTAATAAATCAAAATTTAAGTTCATAACTGGAATTTAAAATATAAATGGTAATAAAATTAATCAAACTTTTTTGAAACAGCTATAAAAATAAATTTTTTATGACATGCGTACCAGCTACTATATTGTAATAAATTTTCTTAGAAAAATTAGAGATTTTTTGGTCTGAAAAATTTAAAATGAAATTTTTTTAACAACAAAAAATCGTCATAAAAAAAGAATACATCACGTCATATATACTATTCAATGATGAAATATTTATAAGTACAATAACTGTTTATTTATTGCCATAAATATTGCCAAGCTATCTGAACGTTATTAAGTTAAGTCAATTGTTTATGTAAATACCTGTTCTTACTTTTTAGTTGCTTTTACTTTTGCATTTTTAAAACGCCATGTAATGGACCATAAGAAAATAAAGATTTTCTTACATACAAACCAACATTATCTGAACTTTCACCTTCAGATCTGCTTATTGTTATAGCAAACGCCACAAGATTGCAAATTGTTTACGATACAAAATAAAAGTTATTGTTAACGTGTTTCCTGTGGCTGAAGTTATTTGTGGAATAAAGATTCTATTTCTAATGTTCCTTCCAGGCAAAGCTCCCAGATTTTCGGGAGTTGGCCGCATGCACAGTGTGCAGTCACCCTCTCCTCTCTCAAGTAGACCGAGTGGGAAGCTCCCTCTATACCTATACTTCAACTTAAGCCCCACCCACTTCCTGCAACTTAGATACGAGTTCTTATACATTGCAGGTACGAGCGCCGATGGTCGAGTGAACTAGAACTTTTGTTCGTGCCAGGCTAACTAGCCAGGTTATTGATTCTTGCCAACGTCATATATTTATTTTCTTTTTTCTTACATATTTGTTATAAATTACTATTTACCTATTTACCAATGCTTACAAATAATTATTTCTTTTACATACACAACAGTAAGTATAAGTACTTTACATTATAAATCATTCTTGTAAATGTTGCTCACTAAAGTCCAATACAATTTCTTAAATTACTTTTTATAAGAAAAGTAATAGTAAAATTAATTGAAAAAATAAATTAAAAAGTCTAGAAAATATATTTTGCATATTTACAGTTCTTTATTTTCAGTAACGATGGAAGAAATATCTGACGACTTCTCCTTTTTTTTACTAACATAATCATATACTGCCATGAATTATTTAATGTATAATTTAAAAACTACAGAATTTAAAAAGTTAATACCTGTGGTACTGCATTCACTTAATATTAAATAATAAGCATACATACGTGTTATTCCCTTTGCTTGTTTTTTATAATCTCAACATCACTGACAACTAAAAAATATTTTTCTATTAATGCTTGTAAATGTGGTAAAACTTTTTTACCTAATGGTTTTGTTAATTGAGTATTGTCCTGATAATATTATTAAAAAAACAAGCGTTTGAAATCAAATTTAGTGAAATTGAGTGAAATAACTTTAAAAAATAAACAATCTGTAAAACTGTCATTATTAATCGTTATAACCTTATCATGAGAAATGAAAAAAGTGAGAGAACTCAGTGTAAAATTGTCAATAATTATACGACCTCAATTTATTATTACAAGTTAATAATTCGTAAATGTATACGCGAAATTTCGTAAAAATATAGTTAAAAAATAATTTTCTACCACAAGCGTTTTAACATTTAGATGTTTATTGTAGCTTTGATGAATGAAAAATATCGTTCGCTATTTGTACGCATCCGAAAGGTATACGCAATAGTGATGAAAACTATATTAATTTAATCGATTTCGTAAATATACGAGCTTTTTAATCTTCAACAAACTGACATGTTTTTTTTTCATAAACCAATAAATTGTCTTTTCATATTTCTATTAATATTTTCAAAAAGTGGTTGTTAACCAATATTTCGTAGGATAATAATTGGTTCTGTTATTTAATAGTTCTTTTTGCAATAGTTGCATTGTCAACTCTATCGACTATGGATTTAAAAATCACTTAATAAAGTTTAACAATGTGTGCGAAAAAGAGCATAACTAAAATGTTGAAAAATGTTTTAAAAGAGAAAATTGGACTTGTGTAATAAATTTGCCAAATGCTTTGTTTTAAATTATTTAACATAAAATTGAATTAAAAAACGTGCGCGTATTGAAACCAAATCAAATAAGCCGGTCTCAAGCCCAGAAAAACTACAGAGAGAGCGTATATTTGTAATAAAATAATTTAATTAATTTACCTTTTTATAATGACTTTCTAATGAAAAGCAATTCTGTAGTTTTTAAATAAATTAAGAACTGTAAACATGCAAAATATATTTTCTAGACTCTTTGATTTATTGTTTTAATTAATTTTACTATTACTTTTCTTATAAAAAGTAATTTAAGGGATTGTATTGGACTTTAAAGAGCAACATTTACAAGAATGATTTATAATGTAAATTACTTTTACTTACTATGGTTTTTGTAAAAGAAATAATAGTTTGTAAACATTGGTTAATAGGTAAGTAGTAATTTATAACAAACATCTAAGAAAAAAGAAAAAAAATGTATGACGTCGGCAAGAATCGATAATCTTTAGTCCTCTCGACCATCGGCGCTCGTACCTGCAATGTATAAGAACTCGTATTTAAGTTGCAGGAAGTGGGTGGGGCTTAAGTTAATATATAGGTATGGAGGGAGCTCCCCACTCGGTCTACTTAAGAGAGGAGAGGGTGACTCCACAATGCGCATGCGGCGAACTCTCAAAAATCTGGGAACCTTGAAATGACTGGAGGCTTTAGTCATTATTTCTCCTTTTATGTTATACTGTAATAATTTCGTGATTCGTAAGCATGTTTTATTACACAGTTTATCTGATATGGTTAAATTTTTTAGTAACATCACTATTGTACTTATTTTTAGATTTACTTTATGGGTTCTGTTACAGAAACTATCGATGATCTCACGCTGTCTTATCAATAGTATCTAATCAGGGAAGGTTTTTATTAAATACATACAAGTATGGGTTATAATATACACGTACATTTAATAATTTAAGCTTTACATAATAAGATAATAATAACGACCATGAAAGTCAGTGCTGAACAGTCTTGTGCACAATCTTTAAAAAGGCCGTTCGAGGAAAAGTACTAAAAATTATGACATATACGATATTCTAGTTATTGTACCGATATTGTTACTCTGAATGTAAAAACGTAGTTAAAATCAATATATTATAAGTACATACCTGCCCATTGATATTGTTATTTTTAGAGAATGGTCTTATTTCTGTTTTGATTTGCAGTAAAGTTTTTTATGAGATTACTTTTTGTTGAACGATTATAAAAAAGACAAAAAACTTTTCAATTTTTGTTATCAATTTTAAACACTGCAAACAAGAAGTTGGCACGCAGATCGAGAAAGGGGCGAATCCCTACTAATATATACATTCAAAGTTACATGTTCCTGTTAGATAGCCTATTGTAAGTTGAGTAATCAATAATACTATAAGTGGAGCTTTGGAGTAATTTGAGAGGGTTTTTTTGAAAGGAAATTAATAAAAAAAAGCATTAGAAGCCCAGTTAAAAATATAAAAGAAGTGTTTTCACAAGTATTAACCAAACACTGAGTTATTTAGGTTTTTCGTATTTTTAGTTGAATTTAAAGTCAGAATACTATCTATCATGATAATTAAAATCAAAATACGTTCGCAAGGAATACATTCAAAAAGCCTAGAATCATCTAAACATCGAGTCATAATGACTGACCAGCTACAGTCGTACTTGTATTAAGAGTAGCTGATCAAAAATACTACGGTACCAAGTGTTTTTGACGTATCTGAACCCTAGGGTAGACAATATTTCCCTTATCTCGTGGAAATGTAGGACAAAGTCAAACATAGGTTTTTTTGTAGGATTTTAAATTCACTGATCTCGAATACTATAACAGCGAGTATTTCCAATGTTAAATTTACGAGCTTCTAATATTTCACTTTCTTTTATCATGCGACCATTTCGGGAAACTGTCTGATTTTTTATACATTTATAATGACGTCTAGAAGTCACTATAGAAATATGAAAGCATTTTACAGATATAGGTTATTTCTCCCATCATACAGGTATTCATCTACCTATAGAAATATGCTTAAGTACATTTTGATGTGGTGTTTACTCCTTTTAGCATTTTAATTATTATATATGACAACATAGTAATCAGATATTTTTCTTATTGAAATAAATTTTTTTGTTTATTACTGTACTTTTTATTTAATTTTCTGATTTATTTCTAGTTACATGTATTTACTGCTGGAGATATATCTTATTACAGTTAAATTTAGTAAACCTTAACATTTTTAATTCTGCTAGTTTTTTTAAAGTAATAGTTTTACTTATCTCTTGTAAACATTTCTCTGTACAAAATTGTTTTCTTCTATTTATTTGACAGGATGGTCTTTTTTCAAGTAGTGTGATAACTTCCAACCCCTTATGTCAGGATCCTTCTTTCATACCCTCATCGTCCTATCTTGCTTCAGTCTAGTGCCATTTAAATTATACTGCTATTTTTCAGATAAACTTGATTTTGTCAACTAAAAACTTTAATTTATTTTTCGTTTATTTTCAGATATTACTGTTATCCATCTTCGACAGTTACACCTACGTTAGTGCAATAATACGTTAAAACTTTATGCATATATAATCAGTGACACCTGAAACGCTTAAATCTCAAAATTATAATCAAGAGTCTAAAATAATCTAAGTATAATATTTATGAATTTTGAGTAAGGAGTACGTACCCTTATTTATATGAATTAGTTAGATTTCATATTATATTATTCTTCAAAGCTTTATAGTATTTTAATTTAGTTCTACAAACAGCTCAGTCTTGTATATTAGGTTATTCTTAACTGGAACTTGTTTAACATCTGGTTGTGACTTAACCAGGACTCAGTTGGTATTAAAGTAGAACTTTACTGGAGCTTACTTATGATTACAGTAGGACTGATTCGGGATTGACCAAGCTGTGGAAATTTGTTTACAGAATAATTTTTTGACAATATTGTTTGATAATTTTCCAGCACTCTTATTACACTAAACCAAGAACTGTTAAAAGCAGAAAAGTCCTGGCTGGGTTTATCAACTTCCGTCAAAATTCTAATTAAAAAATGGGATGACTGGTGTCTTTTGTGCTGTGGAGATCCCGTAACCTAACATCACTAATTTAGGTGGTTCTCAACTGTCAAAATCTTATGGTTTTATCAAGACTTTTAAGGTTTATCTTCCAGTCAGAATAATTATCTTATCTGTTGACTCTACCACTTGCCAAATAGATAAATAGTTTTCGTTGTTTTTTCCAAAGTTTATAAATAAATCAAAATATTCTATTAGTAATTCTTCTTAAGTTACAGATGAGGTTAAAAATTTGCTGATCTCCAACGGTTTTTCGTTTGTATCCCTTACTGTAGACGCATCAAACTTTAATTTTCCTTGTTAAAAATTTTTATTTCTTAAAAATTGATAGTCTTGTTAATCTAGTAGGCACTGATACAATACAATTCTAAATGGTATTCATTTTTTTATGAGTTTTAATTATATCACTTTTAATGGCCATATATTTATACAGTCATGTCGAACTTCTATGGTTATTTAAGTGGCCCTTAGGCAGTGGTGATTGAGCAGTATTTAGATGGCACTAAAGCAGCAGTCTTTTTGTAGTAATTGGGTGGTACTTGGGCAGCTCTGAAGACGCTGTACTTGATCAATACTTGTAGGACAGGACTACAGCAGTACTTGGACAGGAGTTAAGTGGTTCTTTGGTGGGATTTTGGTGGCATTTGAGTAGTACTTGGGTGCCATTCAAGCAGTAAAATTTTGGCGGTAGTTTGGCGGTTTTTAAGCAACATAGTGAGATGGATTTAGGTTTTCTATTTGAAAAATTGCTTTTTTTGCAAAATAAATCTGGGTTGTAGTGAGGGGGTTTCAAAATAAATCTGAATAGTTTTACTAGTTGAGAGTTACTATATAAGCTAACAAAACGTCATTTTGTTTGACATTTCAGCAGTACGTAAAACATTGATATCCAAAAACAGCTGTTTTCCGTGGGTACGGCGTTGCAGCGACCCACTGCCGTAGGCCACGCCCCTACTTTACATCATGGCTCTTGGGTTTCCAAATGGCTGCGTTAAAAATGAAAATGCACATTAAAACCTACGATACCTCAAGAACCACGTAACATAAATTAATGATTCTTTTTTATCACGGGATAGCTGTAAATAATATTAAGGTTACGCATATTTACAATTTTATATAAATAATCGAAGGACCTGTACAATCAACGATTACAATTTTTACTCCTTAGTGTTGCTGTTTTTTTTGCTTGCACTTGCCAAAACTGTGAAATATGGTTCTTACTAATTAAGCTATAGCTGAATAACAATTAAAGTTATTAAAATTTTTTGCAAAATAATTAATGCATCACAATAAAAATGAATCTTTAACAGAGTTTAAATCGTCCATACATACGTTTAGTTGTGATAAGTCAATGTGCAAATTATTACTAGTGTTAAAATTATCCTTGTTTTAATTATGATTATCATTATTATAATAACTATCACTATAACTTTTCCTCAATAAAAACATAAATTGTTGTTGAATATTTTTTTTTCTTTAGTTGCTGTTACTGTTGCAAAATAATTTTAAGTTAAAGAATGTGTTTTGAGATTTTTTTTAATACTTAATGTATTTTAACCCCCCTTTCATTATTTATGAATATTAACGGCCTTTGAAATCAGTGTTTCCTTCATGCCTTGAATGGTTAGGTGGAGAAGCTATTATATATTATGCAAGAAAACTGTGTCTGCTTGTTTTTAATTGTTGATCTAACTTTATGCAACGAGAAGTAACATTTTCATAATTAATGTTTATGTTATTAAAACAACTAAAGAAAAAACGACAAATAATTAACTATTATGTATATTATTACTTAGGTACAGTAATAATAATCATAATAATAATCATTTTCATATTGACCACAACTGTACATATGTTTAGGTGTTTTAAACTGTGTTGAAAAAGAGTTAATATTTGTTGTTATGAATAAATTATTTTGCAACAATAACTGTACTTGTTTTTTAATTATATTTGGACTGATAAAAACTGTATGCTACTACTTTGGCACGTGCAGAGAGAAAAAACAGCAATAGTAAGTTGTAAGAAATTATTAACATTTCCTATACAGCTTCTCTAATTATTTATACTAAGCTATAATAAGTATGCGCAATCCTAATATCGTTAAAAGCTACCCCATATTAAAATAAGAGTTACGAATTTATTTTACGCAGTTTCTAAGATATCGTTAATTCTGATTCGCGTTTCCAATTTAAACGCAGCTGCTCGGAAACCCTGGAGCCACAATGTGGATATGGAGCGTGGCCTGTGGCCCGCACCAACGAAAAGTCGCTGTTTTTGGACACCGATTTATTGTGTACTTTTGGATTGTTAAACAGAACGAGTTTACAACCAATCTTCTTTAAATTTGATGTTAATGTTAAGAGACACAACAACTACTTTGTATTTAGTTCTTAAGTTGTAATATTTAAAGAATTGCTAGTTATAGATTTTGAAAAAAATTGTCTAATTTATCTTTTTTTTTTTTGCAAATTTCAAAAAAAGGCTAAGTAAGACCATTTTTACCATTATATTGCCATTTGTTGAATGGCACTATACTTCTCCGTCCGACTTTCCATTTTTTTCTATACGCGAAAAACTTTTCTTGGCCATTTTTACTATTTTTTTGAACCGTTAGCTAACACGATTTAAAGCCTAAAACTGTTTTAATTTCTTCTGAAACCCTTTAGCTACCATCCATTTTTTTTCGTGTTAGAAGCAATTTCCTAAGAATGACAATGCTTTTTCGCTAAGTTTATCTCACTAGCATGTATCCAGTGGTACTTGTACCACGTGACTTTGGGAGAAATAGGAAGGTACTTGGGAAGTATTTAGACAGGATTTTAGTGGCATTTGGACGGTACTTGCGCAGCAGTACTACGGTAGCACTAAGACATTGGTACTTAAATGGGTTTGAAGCAGTGATACTTCGACGGTACTTGGGTGGTACTTGAGTAGCACTTAGGCAGCGGTACTTGGACTATACTTGGGTGATACTTGAATAACACTTAAGTAGCGATACTAAGGCGCTACATAGATGGCAGCATTTCAGCAGTGTTTGGGCAGCCTTTAAGCAAGAGTACTTCAGTGGTACTAGGGTGTTACTTATTTAGGACTTTAGCAATACTTAGGTGGTGAATTTTTGGTGGCACTTGGGTAGTACATGGGCAGTACCTAGGTGGTACTTATTATTTTGTGAGAATAAAAACTCCTAAGTCAGGTGTTAGTTTGAGCAACGTTTCGTTGGTCTTAACGCCAACCTCATCAGGCTCAGTCTATATCGTTAAGACGATCGTTACAGACTTTATTATAAAGTTACAGACTTATTATTTTGATCTGATGACATCACACTTTATGGCAGCCAATACCATTGAAATTTTCATTCTAAACACGCTAAAATCAAACGTGTTTGTTCATTCATTTACTTGAACAATACTTGTCAAGAAATTATTGTGAAACTGTTACTTTTAAAAAACGAACAGAATTAAAAATAATAAGGTTCACTAGCTTCAACTGTTAAAAGGTAAAATCTTCAGCTTACAAACAAATAAAGCTCACAAGCTGAGTTCCAGGAGATCCATGAACGACATTGAAATAAAGACGTTAATACCATACTCTTAAGAAGTCTGATCATAATAAATTGGAATTTTTTGTGCGTTAAACATGTGAACTTGAAAATGATCACTAAGTTACCCTAATAATAAATGAAAATATAAAATCAGTAAATTGTAACATACTTATTGTGAGTAAGAAAAAAACTTATTTATTAGACAGAAAATTCTCTTATACAGTTGAAACTAGTTTTAAAAGTACCATATTCCTGAACAATGCCTACCTAAAATACACCAAGAAAAAGTACGAAGTTTAAATTTGAAAAATTTAGTACATAAGATGCATAAAGATAGTAATAGTATATTAATATAAGCTCTGATAATTGCTTAATCTATTTCTCAAAGCAGGTAAAACTTATAAAAAAAAAACCTTATATTTTAAAAAAGTTAATGTAATTACGTTTTTTAAAAGGAGATTAAGAAGTTTTCAAGCATTGAAAAAAATGCCCTATTTTCAAGGACTCATAGCAAATAATTTGTTTAAAATTGAAACTGAAACTTAGTTCTAATATTTAATCAAATATACATTGTGCACAGGTGTTATTTACTCAGTTATAAATACAAATGGTACTTGAAGTAAGACATTCCAAACAAAAATTGTACAGTAACTATACAACTTTTTTTTATATTGGGTTACAAGAAGTGCTTTCCTGTATTATTGTTTTTAAGCTTTCAAACCTAAAAGACATGGTTAAAATATCTAAGTAGCTAAGTTAAAAAAAATTAACAATTTAAAGCAAAAAAATTGGTAAAATTTATTGAAAAAGTTGAAAGATTAAATGCATCACTATTATAGCATATCTTAGATTAGTGTAATTGATATTTAAGAAAATCATCTTTAACCGTCTACATATCATTTTTTACTAGCATTCTATGTATCTGATATTAAAAATAAAATTTATTTAACACTAATCATAAGAGAATCAGACAATTTTCTAATAAGTACAACAGAAAATTTTTGTACGGGTAACTCTCTGAAAAAAATTCTTATTTTTGTGTTTGTTTATGTTGAAGTGACAAAAAATAGAAAATTATTAGAATATTTCTTGTAAGTTGTAAGATCATTAAGGAAGAAAATCATGAAAGCACAAGTTCATAACAAAATATCACTGAGGAATCGCAACATAATAATTTTAAAACACGTAATAAAGCACCAAAGATTCAAAAAAAGGTCTAAAATTAAAAAGATTCTTACGAAACAAGTTGCACACGTAGGATTTAATTTCAAATTGGAAAATTGAAAAAACCATAAGAGTTAACAAGACTTTAAGGTTTGCCCACGGAAAAATCATATTTCAAAACAGAAGTAAAAAATATCTTATTAGATTCTTTTTTTTTTATAAATCACTTTCTTTGAACGGTCGTATACAAAATTAGTGGATAAATTTAGATAAATAAATTTTACAACAGAAGTTGAGAACACTGTACATTTTTTTAAAATAGATTAAGACATACATACACTCGTTAAGACTAGCCCCTCAAGAATTTTACTTGCCAACTCCTAACTTACAGTCAAAAATTCTTAAGACAAACTTTTTAAGAATATTAATCTGTAGTGTACTTTGTAAAGCTTACCAAAAATTTGCATAACCAAATAAATTTTGTATTTTTGGTCTATTACTGAGTCTTCTTCTAATTGAAATCTTAAACCTAACAAACGCATAAGTATATAGTTTTTCGTTCTTATATGAGATATTCAGACGACAAGTTGCAATTCCTATTTTTACGATTTATCAACGTAGAAAATATAATATTTATTTTTCTTTTATACCATACAATTCTTGTAATCTTATTTTCCGTTTTAATGTATAACTAATTATAAAAAGCTTCATCAATGGTCATTTATATTAACTAATCTCAATCTTTAAAAAAAATCGTATTTATAAAAAGTTTCATTTAAATTATGCGCTTTGTCGGTATTTTTATTACCTTCCCAATAAAAAATCCTTTCTCAAAATCTTGACGTATAAAGTTGTAATTAGTTTGGATGGACTTTTTGCTAACATAATTAAGAAAGTATGATTTTGTAAGATGGTGAATAATAAATCTAATTAGATTTCTAGAAAATGAGATATATATACTCATGGAACGTCTATCTAACAATACAACAATATACTTCTCTTTGTTATGTATCGTTTATAATACTTTGCACTAAAGTATTATTCTCATACTGTACAAAATATTTTTTCAACTAAAAATCAAGCAAAAAAAATAAACTCGTAGTTGGTCAGAGTTAATCGTTACATATCTCTCTGGTTTATGTTGGTATTCTCTTCTAAGTAGATCTTTATGGCAATGTGTTCTATTCTTTAATATACTATTGTTGTCTACGGGTAACATAACAATCAAGCAGGACTTATGAGCACACATAGTGATTAAAAACAAAACAAGTTTTACTTTTTTTCTAGATTCCCCCACAGCCATTCCGATATTACACATAAAAATTTGGATTCACATGGTGTAAGGTTAGAAACATGTGTGTATTGGTGCAACACATATACTTGTATAAAGTATGACTACATACATCATTCACCTAATATAACTAAAAAAATTTCAAATTTGCAAATGACATGATTGAGTCAAAAAGATTAAACAACATTTACATTACTTCGCCTTGAGTCTAGCCATGACTCTCCTGTGCATATCTTCTTCGTTATCCTAATCTATGACACATATAATCGATGCAGACCTACAGTTCATATTTAAATATGCAAATAGATCTTTGCCTTCCTGCATACTACGTGCACCCATCCCCATCGTCAGTTGATGTTCAAATTTCAAAACTCTGTATTTAAATTAGAACACTTTTATTACATCACACAACTTTTTAAAAACTAAATAATAAACTTTCTTTTAACATTAGATGTTATACAAATCAAGTTAAATTTGTATTGTTAATAATCAAGTATATTACATAAATAAAATAATAATAGATAAATAAAATAAAATAAGTTTTTTTTATACTAATATACATCCATAATTTTGAGATTCTTATAATGTTTTTCTATTTTCTCTAAGTGTTTAAAATTTTAAAAATTTATCTTATTTATGCCAAAAAAAAATAATTTTCGTCATTTTTTTATTATTTCAATGTAATGGTGAAAGCTTCAATTTTTACTATCATATTCAGAATTTTAATAAATTTATTTCATCTACAGTCACAGCATTGCTTTAACAAAATAAAGTAAACCTTGAAAACAATAAAGATACTTCGTTGTTCCGAAAAGTTATAACTTTAAAAACAGCTTAAGAATTTTGTTCTTAAATTCTAAAGAAACAGTGCACTAAAAGTTGTTTTATCCAATTATTAAGATCGTTTTTAAAATTTTTTTTTGAACAAAATACAAGAAGCAATACCTTTTAAAAGTAGGACATAGTTATACCTCTTATGTTAACAGAATTTTTACTTTTTTTTCAATTTTGGAAAATAATAATGATAATGCAAAATGAGAGAATTGTAAAGATTGTTTTACAAAAAACTATATTACAAAAAAAAAAAAAATAATATGCTTATTCACACTAACAAAATTTTTGAATCATGATATAAATTTCGTCAGCCATTCAGGATATGAATGCTGAAAAAAGATATTTGACAACAACATTAAAACACTGCAAGAAACATTTCATAAATTAATCAATAGTACAAGGTTTATTTTATTTAACAGTAACTAAAAATTACATTCTTCAAATTACGTACAAAATATCATAAAACACTCATAATAGGGAGTTTTAGATGAGCAGGCAAAACATTTTTATATAAAACATGAATTTTATAAGTTATTTTTCAAGATCAAAACAGTATCCATGAATAAAACTGCTGTTGCATCCTTTTACGCTCCAAAAATTGTGTCTTGCCATAGAATTTTTTATTGATTTTAAAATTTAAATACAAGTAATATGTTTTTTGAAGCATAAAAATCCAAAAATCTTTTAATTACTACAGTAATATTGAATGTTGTATTTTTTTTATTTTTTTTTTTTTTTTTGTAATTTACGTTCATTATAACAATCACTACTAAAAAAAATCAACCAATTTGTAAAGTGATAAATCAGTTGATTTCTAATGCCAAATCATCGGCTAATTTTTTGACTATGCGAAAAAATACAAGTCCCATCAGTGCGAAAAATACAAGTCCCAAAGGAATAGTATATTATGCACCTAGTAAGCAAAGTTAAGAATGTCGCAGATTTCATGTGAATAAACGCCTAAGTCGAGGCTTAGGTTAAATAACGTAAAATCTTAGGCATCTCTTAACCTCCAAACGTGGTGCGTATACTACTTTTCTATATACCCTAGCCGAAATAGCTAATTATCTGTTTAGGAGCAGAGCAAATATGACGCATTATCGGTAGGGATACGCAGAAAAAAATTTTTTTGGCCATTATTAAAACTATACATCCTAGGACTTTTACAGTGGAATAAGAGAGAGGAAAATTAAGAGATTTGAAAATTTTCAATCGCAAAAATTACAAGCTCCATGCGCTAAAAAGAAGGTATAGTCCCATCAGTGCAAAAAACCACAAGACCCGCAGGAAAAAAAATATATTTACGATCGTCAAAAATATGCGATTTAAGATAATAACAGTAGAATAATACAGATAAAGATGAAGAGATTTTAAAAATTTTTGACAGCACAAATCACAAATTCCATGCGCTGGAAAAGTCCCGTTATTTCGAAACAATACAAGTGTAGACGGAAAAATTGTTTGCTTAACATCATTAAAACTACGTACTATGAGAAATTTACAGTAAAATGATAGATGTGAAAATTAAGATGTTTCAAAACTGTTAACAGCAAAAGTTACAAATTCCATGCTTTGAAAAAAAATGGTGTTCTATCAGTGGCAAAAAATACAAGTCCCAAAAAAAAGATTACTTGTACGATTGTCAAAAATATGTATTTTGGGACATTGACAATAAAATGAGACAAGTGAAAATAAAGAGGTTTGGAAAATTTTCAATTAACAAGTATATGCTAGTCAACTGCTTGAAAAAATAGAAGTCTCACTGGTGCAAAAAAATACAAGTCACACAAATGCGAATCAGGATGAGTCCCGACTATCTAAAATATAATTTTCGTTATGAAATGTAATTCAAAGAATTTGAAGTTAATGCAAAGGATGTAGCAATATATATTATTCCATTCCTCCACAAAAAGTAAGACTTTTACAAAAAAAACAAGTTCTAACCACAAAATATTAAGATTTCCATGGGGAAATTCGTGCATTTTGAAGAATTTAACGTTGGATAATATGGTCCACACGGGTGAATTTTTTTTTCCCGCTTTGCAAAGTGCAAGTTCCGTTACAGCAGAAAAAGATCAATCAAGTAAGCTATGAGTTATCAATTAAATAATAATATATGAAATTAAGCTATCTATTAAAATACATCAGTTTATTTGTCAGCTGATAAACTAGCTGCTTCGTGATGCCAAATTTTCAGTAGACTTTTTGTACATTAAATTTTTTTTCTTTCCAACTTTTCTTCACTAACAATCATTATTTATTTGTATCAAATAATTCGAAGCTAGCAAGTAAGTCCATAACAATACTATAAAATCAATATTAAAAAAAAAAATCATAGTACCAAAGTACGAAAAAAATACAAGTTTCAATTAAAAGAATCAAACTTTGCATTATACATACATTGTATTTTTATCCATTTTGAGTTACTTATAAATACTCAAAAGGTGTGATGTATTTAAAGTTAAACATGGTTAAATGAAAAGGTATGTGATTATAAAAAAACACAAGTCCCAGAGTGTGCGATAAATTTCAAGCCATGATGAAAAAGTACAAATTTTCAGAAAACACAATGCATTCATAGGCATTCATAGACATATAATGTATATTACAAATATTTGAAAACGTGATTTTTTCAATTTTATTTCTGAGAAACTTAATAGTTTATTGATCACAAAAAATATATATTCTAGGTACGAGTGCATGAAACTATAAGTCTTGGAAAGTGAAAAAGTTAAATTTTAAAAATTTTAATTTTTGTAAAACAAAAGGTGCGTTTTCATTCTTTTAAAGTAGATTACAAATATTAAGAAATAAGATTGTTTTAGTGTCAATCTTGAAAAAAAAGTAGGTTTCTGATCTCATAAAACACAAGTTCTACGAATTCGGAAAATGAACAGTGCCGTAAGTGCAAAGAGTTTCAAGATGCGATAAAAAGGTCAGAATTTTCATATCGTAAAATATATATTTTTTGACATTTTAAGACAATTATAAGTTTTAAAGCAGGTATTTTTTGGGGATCTTATTCTGAAAAATAAACAGCTTTCACAACTACAAAAAAACACAAGTCCCACGAGTGCAGTTCTTATGAAAAAAGTATGATTTTGATGTTATACAGAATATACATTTTAAGTCATTTAAAAGTTACTATAAAAAATACAAAAGATGAATTTTTTGGATTTTGATAAAAAAGTTGACAAAATTCACACTCAAGAAAAAGTACAAGTCTCACAAGTACAAAAAATCATAAGTTCAAATAAAAAAGAAACAAAATGTTAATCATACACAACTTGCATTTTTATGGAAGTTGTAGTTTTTAAAGTACGAAAAAAAAAAACTGTCCTTGACCGTTTTAATCAGCTAAGAACTCTCTGGAACAAACATTTTTAAAGTATTGGATTTTTTTAGTTAAGACATTTATTTTTTTGCTCTGCTGGAAATCGTATTCGATCACTCGAATGGAACTTAAAAAAAATTGTTTTGAGTATGGAAAAAAATACTTTTCTGGACAGTTTTACTCAACTTAAAACTCCTCGGGGGGCACATTTTTGATCATGAAAATTTTAATGTTGTGTAGAGAGTACTTGTATTTTTCCGCTCGAATGAAACTAGTTTATTTTAAAGTGTGAGAAAAAATTAGTGTTTTGGACTGTTTTAATTAATTATAGGTTTCTTAGAATGCACCTGTTTCATCACGTTTTCGAATATTTGTAAGAATCACATTTTTTAACATTTGTCACGTACATCAAATGCCTTAAAACGCATATTGTGTTTCCTTAAAATTTTTACTTTCTTATCACAGCTTATAATTTTTCGCACTTACTGGAACTTGTATTTTTTTACAATCGCAGAACTTTAATTTTTACTGTACCTAACCATACATAAAACCTTGATTAAATTACACTTTTAAAGTATTCCCAAGTAACTGGCTGAAATTTGCGACTCAGAGTGGCTGAAAACACAAAGTTTTTATAATGCAAAGTTTTAATTTTTTTAGTTGGGACTTGTGTTTTTTTTGTAAATAGGTACTATGATTTTTTTTCAAAGATTAATTTTATAGCATTGTTATAAACTTAGTTATTTGCTTTTAATTGTTTGATACAAATGAATAATGATTATTGGTAAAAAAAAGTTAAAAAGAAGAAAAATGTAATGTACAAAAAATCTGCTGACAATTTATCATCAAAAATTTATTTCAGTTTTTTTAGAGCACGGGACATGTAATTCTTACTATTGGAAATTTTTGGAACGTTTTAATTTTAACCTCTCTCATTTAACTTTAAATTTTCCAGCAAGCGTAATTTTGATGACGGCAAAAAAAAATTCTCCATCTAGACTTGTATTTTTTCACACTGATGAAACTTTTTCAGCACACGGAACTTGTAATTTGTGTTGTCGAAAATTTTTCAAGTCTCTTAATTTTTACCTGTCTAATTTAACTACTAATGTCCCTAAGCGCATGGTTTTAATGATGGCAAAAAAAAATTTTTCTTCTAGACCCGTATTATTTGGCACTGATAGGACTTTAACTTTTGTCAGCGTACGGAACTTGTAATTTTTGCCACTA
Organism: Copidosoma floridanum; assembly: GCF_036245765.1. Classification (NCBI taxonomy): domain Eukaryota; kingdom Metazoa; phylum Arthropoda; class Insecta; order Hymenoptera; family Encyrtidae; genus Copidosoma; species Copidosoma floridanum. The sequence goes on from NW_028321895.1 coordinate 711,485, forward strand.
AAAACTTTCCAAATCTCATCTCAATCTTGTCCTCTCTGATTCTACCGTAAGAGTCCTCAAATGCATAGTTTAAAAAGTGGAAAAAAAATGTTCTTCCTTTGGGACTTATTTTTTTTTGCTCTGATGCGACTAGCGTTTTTTCTCACAGTAAAAAAATTAGCTAATGATTGGGAATAAAAAGTCAACTGATTTATAAGTTGACAAATCTTCTGACTTTTTTTAGTAGTGGTAACTTCAAATTTCTTGCTTATTTTTAACACTGTTATCAAAAAATTTTTTAAAGTGCATAATTTTTAAAATTTTCTGACAGAGAAGCAGTTGTTATCTTATAAAAACTGGATTTATAACATTGGTGTAAGAACACTTTTAAGTGTTCTTTAACTAAGCAAACTTATTTTTATCATTTACAGTCAAAATAGGTACAGTAATGGGAAAAAGCAACATGTAAAAAAAATTAAATAATGAGAAAATTTACCTGGCTACTAACGTAGAAAAAGTGTCACGGTGCTTTGCATGTCAGTGAGGTGAAATAGCTTAAATCGAGAGATATTAAGATTAGAAAATAACTTACTATCAAAGCATAAAAAGACGTTGTTAGAAAAAATACATCGTTGAAAAATGAATTTAAATACAGAAGAGTTAATGTCCTTTATTTTATTAATATTTTTTCGAATGAGTTACTTGGATAACATTCAAAACCAACCAATACACAAAATCAAGTCGAAATTTCACAAAATCTGCAAAATGTCTTGCATTTGTGCCTAAAATTAGTACATTTTATGACTTAATAATCGTTTGTATCCTTTAATTGAATCAGATAAGAACTCTTTCACCTGTTGATAAGCGTAATCAAGTATTGCATCACGTATTACGCTTCATAATAAGTTATAATACAACGACGACAATAACAATGAAATTAATTTCAGGACATGCTGGGGAAAAGTCGCACCCTGTAAATGATTTGTTAACGTTAATTAACGCTTACTAGCTAACTTTCTTTGGAAGCCATATGCCTATTGATCAACATTCAACGAGATTAAAAAATAAAAAAATTTAAAGACCACTCCAACCATGTCGTAGGTCAGGCTCAAGGAACTACTGTATGAACTTTGGTTTATATTTGAAATGCAAAAAAACAAAAACAATGGGTGAAGATATAAAACCAAAGGCCCTAGACATAAATTAAAAATATTTCTTCTAATAAAAACACTTGCGACTTAACTTACAGACTAAACCTTCAACTTAAGTTAAGATAAGAAGATATATTGTGAAGTATTAAAAAACAGAAAAAAAGCAACAAAAAACTTTTCTCTTTTTTTGCATCTAATAAAATTCTTGTAAGTATATCAGCAAATAAGCAAAAATCAAATAAGAAAGTTTTTCGTTAGGCATTTCAAGTAAACATAAAATCCAAACAAATCAAGCAGCCTTATCTGGCTTTAAACCAAAGTGAATGATTGATGGCTTTGAACCAGATAGATAGATAGATAGAATACTTTATTGAAACCAAGGGGTGCAACACCAAATTGGCCCTGTATAAATTAGTACAAAGAATTATAAGTTGATGTGTACAAGAGAGAGAGAGAGCCAGGACTAGAATGAAGAGTACGCTATCACAAAAACTACGTAAAGCACCAATATTTCAAGAGCAACATTGAACATAAAAAAATAAACTTCCCCGAACGGTATATTAGTACATAAACAGAAACATGATTTGTACAGATACGTAAGTTCTCTTGATTCAGAGCGATAAATCTTAGAAATTATCACTTTTCAATAAATAACCAAAAAATCAGAGGATTTTATACTATTTCTGTCTACACGAAGAAATAAATAACCGAAATTTTTACCGTGAAAGCAACTGTAAAAAGGTGCCACTGCGACAGTCACTATACTTTTTACCGTAGTTTAAGGGTAATTTTTATCCCAGTAGAATTCGTCTTAAAAATACCATAATATCTACCGTGAAGCAACTGTAATTTTTACTCAGCTGTTAAGGTAAAGCTAGGGTCACGTGGTACAGAGGAAAAACTATAAGACAGAGCAGACGTCTGCTGCACCTGCTTAACCTGTAAATTGATACGTCTTATGTTGGTATATTTTAGCAGTGCTAGCTATTAAAAACTTGTAAGAAAAACAATACCCATACCCACATTCGTATTATTAACTAACATGTTTACCTGTTGAAATAGAAATATTGTAATAGTAATTTATTGATGAACACAGTTTTAATTATTAGTACATTTTTTTCAAAAAAATTATTGCCCTTAGATGTATTTACTGCAGATTATGAGGCAATACCGTCACTCCAGTATGTATCCTGGCACTGGCAAATTGTCTAACAAGTATCAACAAACAGGCATTTCTACGTTATCGACCTCTATTGCGTACGGGTTTGATTTTTACTAGGCAGGATGTAAAGGACGTTTATGAGCAGACAAAATTGCTTTTCTTTTGAGATTAAATGTTTTCGCAGTAATTGTTCGCAGTTATTCACATCGCTTCTGTAAATATAAGACATTTTAATTTGCAGGTTAAACAGACGTCTGCACTGTCTTATAGTTTTTCCTCTGTACCAAGTGACCCTAACTTTACCTTAACAGCTGAGTAAAAATTACAGTTGCTTTACGGTAAAAACTACGGTCTTTTCAAGACAAATTTAACTAGAATAAAAATTACCCTTAAACTACGCTAAAAAGTATAGTAACTGTCGCAGTCTCACACTTTTACAGTTGCTTTCACGGTAAAAATTTCGGTTATTTATTTCTCCGTGTACAATTCATAAACTTGTCCACCACGCTCAACAGAAGAATTCACCATTCTAATTAAGTGTTTTCAGCTTATTCTAATTCAGTTTACAATAAACAAGTGTTTATATATCCTTTTCCCTTATTTCTTTCGGCGTGAGTGGCAAAACTGTTAAAGTAGTTAAATATTGATTGGTCACAATTATAAACGAATATGCAATATATATATATATGTATATGTATATATGTACGTATTTATTTTATTATTTATTTATTTATTTAGAATGCTTCATCATCTACACCACAGTGAAAATCATCTACGCCACGCTATCAAGCTTCTTATTTCTTAGTGGTCATGGTGGCACAGTGATGAAGTTGCAGTTACGTTGATCTCCAAAGTTAAACAGCATTAAGTACGGTTGGTACTGTGATGGGTTACTATTTTAGTCTTGTCGTTTTGCCTGTGTTGTTGATTTAATAGCCAACCATAAAAACTACTTAACCGATTTTGCTGAAATTTCGCGTACTGATTATTGGCAGTTCCACAATAGTTTACGTATTGTCCTTCTCTTAAAAAAATTAATAGCAATAGCAATTTATAAGGACATTGTTTTGCCAAAATCTGCTAGCTTTTTACTTAAGTTCCGAAGGATCAGCTAGGTGGCATAAAAATAAAATTGAAGACACCTGCAAATCAAAGTAAGTGGGTTTGGTTATAATATTCTCAAAAAAATGGTCGAGTAAAATAGTCGTTCACCTGCAGTACATCAAAAACAGAATTGTAAGTCATGCAGCGAGTTTCCCAGCTAGCAATGACACTTTTCAATAATGAACTACATAACTGATGTTGAATTTCACGCCTACTCACTAAGATAACGAAGTACAACGGAAAAAATAGGCATTCTAAATACCAATATTTCTTGCGTAATACCAAGAGACGCCTGGCCACAGAATAATCTGCTTAAACACTCAAAAGATTCAGGGCTGTTGTTTTAACCAACTTCGAGCTACCAGAGCACCTTGTGCTACAACAGCAAGCCAGGGGAAACAACTCTGAAAAGCTCAGGCAGTCACATCAGCGAGAAATTTTATCAGCCTACTTCTCAGTGGTTCGTCTGAATAATATACCCACAAAGGAGATTTTCTCAAGGTCCTCTTCCTCATACGCAGCCACTCCAAATGTAAGAGTCAAGATATCTGCAGCCGACTCTCTATCATTGAAATTGGTAACAGAGAATGGCCAGATGTATAACCACAGTCCTTTCAGGGCCATTATATTATAAGTCCTTACGCTCACTAAATTACCATCGATCACATTGGTTTATTAAAGGGCTGTCTGACGTTAAACTACCAGACAACGATTGGTTCAACTTAGGACTATACGAATGTGAATAGTATTAAGTATCAAAAAACTGACGCAGAAAATTTATTAACATTAAAACAGCAACGTCAAAAAGAAATCCATGAATTGAAAGATTATCTTTGCATTGTAACCCTAACAGTAAACACATAAAATTTCCAGCTATCTGAATGGGTAAAATAATATGAATTCTATTTATTGTGGCGATAAAAAATGAAAAAACTAGCCTCCAAGACTTCGTTTCTCTGGTGATAAAGTTTTGAGATTCAAAAAAAAATTTCTAATCATAAATTTTTCCTTCGTTTTAAATTTTTACAGTCTTAAAAAATTTCCCTTTTCATGTATTATAATGTAAAAAACTATAAATTAAAGGTCCTTTAGGACCACCAACTATTTTGTGGCGTAAGGAAAGCACAACATTTGTCAGCATCGTTACGTTTTTTTTAACTTTCTTATAGCTTAGTATTCAACCAAAGCTTCATGGATCATGGACTCTAAACAAAAGTTATTTGAATTAGAATCAGGTGTCAACACTCTGTGGTGCTGTACTTAGTGAGTCTTGGGTGAAGCCGAGAATGGGAGGTACTAAAATTGTTGTTTATGGGTCATTTTTCTAAAAACAGTCCATTTGGTACCTCAGTCAATTTCAATGTCATGTAAAGAAACGTTGATAAAAAAAACTTTGTCTGATTATTAAAAGATGCTTGTTACTAAGGGGATGTGGAAACCATCAACATAAACAATATTTTTACGCATTTTGGGAGACCAAAAAGTTTGTATTCGAGACTTGGGTGGTGTTTAAATTGCGTTACTAAAATATGACGAGATGAGAAATTTTTTTTCGATTTGTCCGTCACGATAATCTATCACAATAGGCTGATGAATTTCCAAATCAGTTAGTAATATTAACGTCAGGATAAACTTAAATTTTCTCGAAGAGTGCTCTACTCTTACTATAGTAAGATCTTATAAGAGCTTTTAATGCTCCTCTTCGTCTTAAATGAAATAAGAAGGTTGTCGTACAATTTTTTCTTGATTAGATCCAGCAGAAAACGAAAAATTCAAGTTTGTGTTGGTAACCATCAATACCAATAAAGTGTTTAAATAATTAAAAATCCACTTTAAGATTTTGTCTATCACAGCCCTTAAAATATGCTGCTTTTCGTACAATACCCCATGTAGTTAAAGTATAAATACGTCATATACGCGACAAAAGGACAGTGTAAAATAAGTGATGATCCTGGTTGTTAAAGGAATTTTTTTCCAGTGTCTGTAACCAGAGACTTATGACTGTCAAATATATCAATGCTAAAATTACATGGTTGTTTCTAATAATTAATTCCATAATTAATCCATATTAATTTAAAGTTGAATAAGCGTTGATTTAAGTTGATACTAGTGATAAACTTAGAAATAAAGCTATGTTTATGTAACAATTCCAGTCACAGTACTAACAAATTTTTTTAAAGCATAGTATTTTAATGCTACCAATTTTATAATAAATCAACGTTGATTCAACGCTTAATAAACATGAATTTTACATGAAATGATCTCAAAAACAACGTTGTTATTTACAACTCATTGAAGAGTTAAATACGTATTAATGATCTTGATAGGGGCTACACATAACTTCATAAGGTACACGTAAGCATTTTAAGAGTTATTCAGCACTTTCCTGGGCAGATTTCTCATTTATCATCTCTGTGGTAACAACTGCTGGCAGATGCTAATAATCTTAAGAAAACTCTGACAATAAAATATACAAATGAGGTATTTATTACATAAAAATTTTTAAAATTATACTTCTAAAGACGGGTTCTGCCCTACAAAGTTAATCAACGATTTCAGATTGGTGACCTTGAAAAAAAGTGCAACGGAAGTGGATTTTGCTTTCACCCTACACCTCTTAAAGTACTTCCGGTCTCCAGTAATACACCACACAACGGCATATCACTACACTGCACAACATCATCCCACGACACCACATCACACCACACATTTTGAATTTTACTTATTTTTTTCTTTTAACCAATTTCCTAAGAAACTAAAAAAAAAAAGGATTTTCAAAGAAATATAAGCCCTCATCCTCTTGCACACTGGGCAAGCCCTTAACCTACTGTGCCATGAGCGGGCCCGATTTACGAAAACCAATTTTTTTGTTTTATCTTACAGTTCATAACGTATTTTCAATGTTAATTTTCATTTATTATGGATTCATTAATTTGATTTTATTTTTCATTAAATAAACAAGCTATTTAATACAATGTTCTTTTTTAGTGAAAGTTTTTAAGATAAATTTTGAACACTTGTTAATTTATCATTAATTTGTTACTTGACAAATAAATACATTGTCGTTCATACAATTTTTCACATTTTTTCAGACCATTCATAATAGAAAAAAAAAATTTTTCGTACTGTATAAATACAATAATAAATATTTATTGCGTTTTCTTCTTTCATAATTTTTTCTTTGTAACTAAGAACAAAACTCAGAGAGGTGGTAGGAGCGCAAATATTTGCTGCAGCACTGGAAATTATATATCTCATTAGGATGAACTTTCATACACGCTTTGACGCATACTCAGACCCTTTTAAGTAAATGAAAAAAAAAAAGAAAAAGAAAAATAAAAAATTATAGATCTATTAAGAAAGAAAAAAGGTTTCCCTAATAGTAATTTTTCATACAAACAAAAAAAATTAGAGCTTTATACAGATGTTATAAATTCAATTCAAAGTGAGTTTTCCTTAACGTTACATGTTAAATTGGAAATTCTTTAAATTAAACACGTGAAAAAAGGTACAGTTGAATGATCTGATATTTATAAGGGTATTTTTTATTTTTTTCAGAAGATTTTTTGAAATTATCGGAAGATTCGATGAAAGAGCACAGTGTTGTACTGGCCAGTTGCCATATTTTTTATATTGTATTGTGCCATAAAATATTGTTTCAATTGTTTTGTTATTAGATATCAAAATATTTATTGAAACTACACCTAACTAACGTAAGTATACTCATTCCAACGATAGTTGCACCACCTTTGTATATAATATCGTTTTATACGAGGTATACTTCTTACTAATCTATAAAGCAAAAGCGCTAAAACCGTTGTAATCGCTAACCACGAAAACTACTGAACCGATTTTGTTGAAATTTTGCACACTGATTCATGGTACTTCCTATATGGTTAAGGTATAGTTTTTATCTTAAAAAGTTTAATAACAATAGCAATAAATGAGCTCAAAGTTTTGCAAAAATACACCAGCTTTTCACTTTAGTTCAGTAGAATCCGCTAGGGAGCGTCGACATAAAATCGAAGCTACCTGCAACATAATTACATAAGTGTGGTTATAGTAGGCTGGAGCGTCTCCATGGTGTCGTAGTCGAGCTTCGGCAGTTCAACGAGCCGTATAGAGAATGCTGATGATAGTCTTGCGGCTGGGTATCCCGGTTACGGACGACAACCTTCTCCAAGGGGGAACGGACCGAGATGTGTATTCACCCTAAACCTCGACCAGTGCGATACAAAAAAAAATAAAATTAATTCCAACCTATGCCGTCTCTGCCACAATACCTGGAGACACATTATCAACTCTTCAGACTTCAGAGTTGTGTGGCAGTCCCACCATCTCACCTGGTGCAGTTAGAAAATTTGTGGCTACAAATGTAAGCAAAGGAAAACAGCTCTGAGGGGCACTGGCAGCCACAACGGCTACCTTTTTCGTCGTCGCGTCCCCTACGCGCTTACCGCCAGCTCTTCATCATCAGGAATAATAATAAAGAATAGCCTGGAAGTTTCACCACTGGCGCTTTTTAGGGCCATTATAAGTATATACGTTCCCTACTTAACCATCAGTTTCATCGGTTCTTTTTAGGATCCACCTAAGTTTAAAATACCTTGCCAACAAATACATTTTTATTACCATTTCCGTAAGCGATTCGTCGACTAAAAGCCTACATCAACTAAAGACGGGCACTATTAAACCAAGTCAGCCATTCACTAGCAGTCATCACCTGCGGAGTTGTTCTTCGAAAGGCTGGAAAACCCGGTGACCGACGACCCTATACTACCCTCTCGACTCTAAGCATTCAACCAGGAATCACTGATCCTCTCCAAGGTCTGCGTTGGGCAAACCTATAATAGCTATGAAGGAAAAAAATACTTGAGTCAACGGGACAGCCTTCACTGGACAAGTATCACTAAACAATCTCCCCGTCTAAGATCACCAAAACAACTGAATCTGCAAATAAAAAAGGTGCTTCAGACACTAACGTCTTAGATGTTATACCAAGAGACGTTAGGAAAGAGCATAACAACTAGCCCTAAAGCTTCGGACTTTGTAATTTTTCTCCCAATTAGTCTGTGTCTTCAACAGCAAGCTAGAGAAGATCACCATGAGGTATCCAGGCAGTCACAATTGCTGTTAACTGCAGTCAAGAAAGAGTTAACTTAAGAAAGTCACCGGTCTTTTTTAGGGCCATTGGACGTCAAACTACGAAGCCATTAAATATATTAAAATTAAAAAAGTTGACTGAAAATAGCCTTTAAGGGTCATTAAGGTCATAAGCATGCCAATAGTCGTAAAAGGGTATATTGGAAAGAAAACTTTAAATGTATCTAATGAATACAATTTGAGGCGTCAAGAAACTGACGCAGAAAATTCATCGAGATTGAAACAGCAGCGTCAAAATCGACAACTAAAGAGTCCATTACGTGAGAGATAAGCTTTTCATTGTACCCTCACAGCAACCTCTGAAATCTTTGAAGATCTTACTTCAGATTTTTTGATAAGAAGAAAATGTATTTGTGTTTTTGTGGCAATAAAAATGTAGGGTTTAAGATCCAGAACTTTGTTGCTCTGGTAATAAAGTTGTAAGATATAAGGGAAAAAAGTTTTTTTTCATTGTAAATTTTTTGGCGGTTTAAAATCTTAACAGCTTTAAAAAATAGCCGTTTTCGTCAATTACACGGCAGAAACTGTAAATCAACGGCTTCTGATGGCCACCGATTATTTTATGGCATAAAGAATGCACAGCACCTTTCAGCATAATTATTTTTTTTTAATTCTTACACCTTATTATTTTACTAACTAAACTATATGAATTCCGAAAAATAAGTTTTTAATAAAATTTTAGTTCTGAGATGTGTCAGGAATATGTGCAAAATTTCTAACTAAAAATGTTTCACATTACATGTCAACACACTACGGTGATCCATTTAGTAAGTCTTGGACAAAGCCAAGACGGGGGGCTGCTAGTTATTTATAATTACATTATTTGCCATATAGTTTCATAAAAGTATTACTTTTTACTTGGGTACCTAAGCAACCACTGTCCATGGTTTTTTGCGAGCCTCTTTAAGCATACGTTCGTAAAGGGTATTTTAAAAAAAGTATTTTAATTCTGCACATCAGATTTAGGAATCCTTCATAATAATTTGGTTTTTGTATGCTGCTCACTTAGTGATAAAAATATGTGATAATATTTTGGATCTGTCTAACAATTTGAAAAAGTGCATATTATTGGCATTAAAGCCAAATGAAGGGGATTATTTGTTAGATTGTCACCAATTAGTGTTTAAAGAATTTGTAGTTGACATAGGTGTCTACTTCTTCTCAAGTTATCAGAGGGCAATCAGCGAGCAACTTGGTATATACAAACAATCTTCACTATTTTATTTTCGTAAGACTTGCCTAAGATTTTAGTTCTATTTCCATTGCTACCCTTAAGGTCTTGTCAAACATTACAGTAAATAAATTTGGATCATCACTGGAAGTAATGACAATAACTTCAATCAAAGTAGATAAACTATTTTACAGACAAGTTGACAAAAAATTTTAAAGTTCTTAATTAACTTGAGATATACAGGTAAGGAATCATGATAGATTTTAAAAGCTGCCAATACCATTTTTTATGACCCTCGGTAATCACACTAATCACCATGTAGGCTAGTTTTAGCAATCTCAATTTACACACTCATCCAGACCATTGTATGGCATGAAATAAGAGGTATATTTCAAGAATTACAAAAGAAAATTCTTTTGAACCAATCAAACTGAATAAACAGTTGCTGCATCTAGTTTTGTGTCATACTATGGCCCACAAAAATATTTATATGAAGACGGCCAAAACTGGCTAATACGGTGATTTGTGAGATGATTTAACCTTAGGGTAGTCATTATCTGGTTTTGATCTGGAACGAGTAAGCAATTGCGAATTGCCTCGTATAGATGTAGATGAATTTTAAGAATTTAGTCGTATGTCTGATGTAGACTCATTTTCGTACGAAGAAGATCTCCTTTTTATTTCCACACAGAAAATAATTTTGAGCATAAGGAGATCAAGTACGTGTGCTTATAGAGTTCAAATCATTTTAAATTTCTATTTTAAAAGCATTTGGACTACCTAAGTTACAAGATTGTGTCACACTTGTTCAAATGTGCATTGAACTCGTTAAGCACAAGCGTGAAAGCCACGCTGACTATAGTTTGTGCACGCACAGTACGGCGCAGCATTAAACTGTAGAAGCTTGTGGACGGGAGCCCCTGGAGCTCAGCAATCGTGCTTTCACATCACAAAGTCTGGGCTCATCTTATGTGGATAGTATAGGTATTTACTAACGTGCTTTTGCAGTGCAAGCCTTTTATCACTTTTGTGTTTACATTAATGTGTAGTGTAGTAAGACAGTCCACCACGGTTAGTAATAAAAAGTAATCATTTTGTAGCGACCAGAGACGATATTTGAATTAAATGAAAAAGTAGACTTATCATGTACTGTCGATCTTTACTTTACTCGTTAAAAACGTGTTACAGCTGTTTCGGTATCACAGTACCTTTGTCAGACAGATGTACATCAAGATTTTTTAATATACGGCGCTCTCTCAAGAACATACACATTGCGCCGTGGTCGACAATCAGATAATAGGGGCTATACACATACATACATTCACACATTCATACGTACACACATAAATGCTTATAGTTCGTATATAGTCAATAATACTGGTCCATTTCAAAGCCAAATTAAGTAAAGGCGAGTTATTTAAATTTAACATTTCATTCAATAAGATATTAGAGTCTTTTAGTTTATTAATTTCTAGTGCTTCTAATGCTTATAATTTTAATCCTCTGTTACATGTGTGAGAAATCTTAAAATTGTTATTGTAAATATTATAACATTTAAGAATGTGATTGGCATAACTAAAAGTATCTAGTTGTTTTTCGTAGGCATTTTCATGTTCCTTAAGTCTGAACTTGAAAGCTCTACCTGTCTGTCCTCTATATTCCTTATTACAAGAACCGCAACTAAGATCGTTAATACCTGATTTGTTTTCTTTTCCCGTCTGATCTTTATTGCTGGTTTTAAGAAAAAGAAAAGATTTTAATTAAGATTTTAATTTAAATGACCGATAATGTATAATAAGTCTACTTTTTCATTTAATCTGATGTGGATCTTCATCATGTGACGACCGATAATACAGAATATTTGAAACAAGCTGATACTAGCTTCCTGATCTCCTTGTACTTCAAGCTCATACTACGTTTAAGAACATGCACGCAAAATTTATGGTTTTAAAACGAATGTATAAAATACTAACTAGTGCCCAAATACATTTTGATAAAAATTAACTTTGACAACTTGTCGGCGAAGAAAGCCGTGGCGGGGGCAATTAGAAGATGGCTAGTGGAAGATAGAAGGAAAGCATACAACAAAAGAGACGTTGTGAGTGTTTACCTTTAAGTGGTTCATACTGAACTTTTATCTAAGCTCCTTAACATGTTTTAGAAAAACAAACTGCTCTACTAGAGAAAAGTTTTAAGTTTTATTTCAATGTACAAAATTTTAAAAAAGCAAAAGAACCCTTATCTGTAAAATGTGAAACTATACTTAACAACAAAAGACTTTTACCGAACAATTTAGTCAATAACTTGAACAAAGAGAAATATTTGTTAGCTAGTTTAATAAAAAAAAATCAAATTTCGAGATGAAAATTTATCAGAAAATATCCATTAGTATTAGAAGCAAGTTGAAAGATAATAAGGTTATTGTAACTCAAGCGGACAAAGGGAATACAGTTACAGCTATAGATAAGCATCACTATGTCTTGAATACCTTTGAATTTATAAATTCTGGTCATTTTCAAGAGCAGAAAAAAGATCCTACACATAAATTCAAACAAGACGTTATAAGTCTACATAAAAACCTAACCATTCTATCAAATCTTCCAAACTATGCGATTGTCCAGATGAATTCCCAGCCACCAAAACTATACTCTTTAATTAAACTACACAAAAACAATATGCCTATTAGACCAGTTGTCTCATTCAATACTTCCTCATCGTATAAAGTATCCAAAAAGTTGAATATAATAATCACATATAATACTAAATTCACATCCATCTACAGCATACAAAACTCCATACAACTTATAGACAATTTAAAAAATCAACAACTACCCGAAAATTTGACTCTGATTTTATTTGATGTTAAAAATCTCTTTCCAAGCGTACCAGTATTAGAAGTAAGAAACATTATGAAAAATTTACTTAGTAGATCCACTACTAGCCAATTATTTTTAGAAGAAATTTTACACATTCTTGAGGTCTGCTTGAAACAAAACTATTTTTAATTAGCTATAAAAGCCTTTAAGGTCTTAATAAAGCTTTTTTCCAAAACTAAAAACTATTTTCAATTCCAAGACTAAATATTTTTAGCCAGAGATGGCCTTACAATGGGTAATCCCATAAGTCTATTCTTAGCAGAGATTATTATGAATGACTTAAAAAGTAAAATAATGGAACGTGGTCTTAGTAAAAATTTGCTCTTTTGGTATCGGTACGTAGATGACGTAATTTTTTGTTGGACTGGTAAAAAAAGGCAACTAAATTTTTTTTTTCAAACATATTAATACATGACATTTAAATATTAAATTCACTATGAAACAAGAAAACAACAATAGAACTAATTTTTGGGATTTAACAATACATAGAATTCACGATCAACTAGAGTATTGTCAGAGATAAGTAGGGAGATTGCCAGTGCCTATGTTAAAGAGTGTGCCGATGTTTCGGCGCTGATTTGAGCGCCAATCCATCGTGGCCAGCAGAGGAACCGTGCACATGTTTTCTATTGGCTGGCGGCTTGTAGGCTCGGCTCGCGGGGAGAGGTAAGGGGAGATCAGTGAGGGAGACATGAGAATCCAAATGTGTGCATCGGTGATGGAGATGGAGATGGAGGACGGAGGAGAAGCTAAACCTATATGTATACAACGGGCTATATATCTATAGCTGTAGTTGTACACTGCTAATACGGAAAAGAGCTGCGCGTATTACTTTTCTCGCTTTTCCTCCCTGAAAGAAAGATAAGCTTTTTAAATGCAGTTGATCATTCGTTCAACTACAATAAACAAAACATAATTGTCACGTTATTAACAATTTTTTTTTCATTTTTTAAAAAATGACAAGCTCAACGCAATTAACATATTTTTTTGCTTTTTTCAATGAACGAGCGCCTTTATTCCAATAATCCGGTGCGCTCAATAGTTCTTCACTTTTACGATAAGTGAAATTATTGAATAATATATGAAGGCATTCACCACAACGACACACTGTACGCACAAATATTTTTTGTACTAAGTAATATTATTTACTAATATACTGAACACCTTTACCCGAACGCTCCATTGCACTGACATCTTTTTTTTTTTAATTTATATTTTTTCACCATTAATACATAGCTTAGCGGCAATAATACGATAAAGCTTAAATTAAATCTCAAGCTTTGAAACTTTACGATAAACATATGTAACTTTTAGTCTCTGGATATCCCAAGCGCTAATAGCTGAGAGGGCTAGAGCAGGAGGGTGGATTTTACTTTTGCAGCTCCGGGTTCCAATCTCACTTGGAGCAAATTTTTTTTTTTTTTTTTTTTTATTCCAACATTACTTTAAATGTTCATACCTTTTTTTTTATAATTACTTACGTATTTTAATTTATCAGTGACTAAAACGATTTTTTTTTTTTCCTATATTGGTACACGATCCAAGAAAATTTTTTTCCATTTATGGCTAAAAAAATTATTTGACGCATCAAGTAAAAACTTTTCAAGTGCAGTTGATCATTCATTCAACAAAAAAAAGAAAAGCATCATTGTCAAATTATTAAAAATTTTTTTTACTTTTCAAAAAATGACAAGCTCAACGCAATTAACATATTTTTTTGCTTTTTTTAATGAACGAGCGCCTTTATTCCAATAATCAGGTGCGCTCAATAGTTCTTCACTTTTACGATAAATGAAATTATTGAATAATATATGAAGGCATTCACCACAACGACACACTGTACGCACAAATATTTTTTGTACTAAGTAATATTATTTACTAATATACTGAACACCTTTACCTGAACGCTCCATTGCACTGACATCTTTTTTTTTTTAATTTATATTTTTTCACCATTAATACATAGCTTAGCGGCAATAATACGATAAAGCTTAAATTAAATCTCAAGCTTTGAAACTTTACGATAAACATATGTAACTTTTAGTATCTGGATATCCCAAGCGCTAATAGCTGAGAGGGCTAGAGCAGGAGGGTGGATTTTACTTTTGCGGCTCCGGGTTCCAATCTCACTTGGAGCAAATTTTTTTTTTTTTTTTTTCTATTCCAACATTACTTTAAATGTTTATACCTTTTTTTATGATTACTTACGTATTTTGTTTTATCAGTAACTAAAAAGATTTTTTTTCCCATATTGATATACGATCCAAGAAAATTTTTTTTCCATTCATGGCTAAAAAAATTATTTGACGCAATAAGTAACAGCTTTTTAAGTGCAGTTAATCATTTTAATTTTATATTTTAGTTTGCATTACAAGTACTGACGTTAACGAATTTTTGAATTGCTTGAAAGTATTTCAAAAAGTAATTTAAAATTTTTTTTTTAAATTATAAACAAAATACTTTTTTTTTTGTACATTAAAAATGATTGATTAGTATGTCTTAGATAGTCATGTAGAAAAAATTACTTGTTTCATTGCCAAAGAATAAAGACTGTTTTTGTGTTGTCTAAAAAATTTTCTAGACATTATTATTATTATCATTATTATTATTATTACTATTATTATTATTATTAGCCGTAATAAATTAAAATAATTTCTCGCTCTAAATGGGATGCAAACGAGATAGGATGCGCTACTGTGTGTGATAGGAGTCATGAATTTAAATTTCTGTAAAAAAACTGTTACGTAGGATTCTAAAGGTTCGGGGTGCTTAATAACAACGCGGCAGTTAAACTCAATCAATCACTTTATTGCTATATTCCTTAAGGGTTGGCGCTTTGCGGTCCCGGGTGACTTATCGCGACTCACCTCCTTCTAGTCCCGACGTTCAAGAGCCCTGTGGCCACGGCTGCGGGCCTTTTTATGCTCTCTCTTCCCCCACTTGTGCTCCTTCCTAATACTAATAGCTGAAGCTCATCCCACGTAGTATGTTCCATACATACTGTACGTGACAGTATTGTTTACTACGCGATATTTATTATTTTTATAATTATGTACATAATGTATGCGTCACTGAGAATTGTATTATACTTTTCAATTCGAGTCGTAAAATAATCGCTTAACGAAATAATTATAGTGCTTTCGGAAAACAACTCACCTTTATAACAGTTACAAAAATTTTCAGTAATTATGAATTCGTTGTAGTAACTAGTTAATCACTAGTTTTCATTATTCAATTTGTCTTGAAGCAGTATTTTCAATAAATTCGTCAAGCACTCAACAAATTAAAAAAAAAAAAAAAAACACGCGCGCAATGTAGCCACATTTAGTGTGCCGGTTTCCAGCCCGGAAAAACTACAGAGAGAACGTGCATTTTTTCATAATAACCTATTACAGGTATTACCACAAACAAAGCTGTAATGACTTTCTTTTTTAATAATTACTTCTTCATAAACAGTCATTGAAAAAAATGTTTTTAGTTACTAATAAAACAAAATACGTGAGTAATCATAAAAAAAAAAAAAGGTATGAACATTTAAAGTAATGTTGGAATAAAAAAAAAAAAAAAAAAAAATTTGCTCCAAGTGAGATTGGAACCCGGAGCCGCAAAAGTAAAATCCACCCTCCTGCTCTAGCCCTCTCAGCTATAAGCGCTTGGGATATCCAGAGACTAAAAGTTACATATGTTTATCGTAAAGTTTCAAAGCTTGAGATTTAATTTAAGCTTTATCGTATTATTGCCGCTAAGCTATGTATTAATGGTGAAAAAATATAAATTAAAAAAAAAAAGATGTCAGTGCAATGGAGCGTTCGGGTAAAGGTGTTCAGTATATTAGTAAATAATATTACTTAGTACAAAAAATATTTGTGCGTACAGTGTGTCGTTGTGGTGAATGCCTTCATATATTATTCAATAATTTCATTTATCGTAAAAGTGAAGAACTATTGAGCGCACCTGATTATTGGAATAAAGGCGCTCGTTCATTAAAAAAAGCAAAAAAATATGTTAATTGCGTTGAGCTTGTCATTTTTTGAAAAGTGAAAAAAAAATTTTTAATAATTTGACAATGATGCTTTTCTTTTTTTTGTTGAATGAATGATCAACTGCACTTGAAAAGTTTTTACTTGATGCGTCAAATAATTTTTTTAGCCATAAATGGAAAAAAATTTTCTTGGATCGTGTACCAATATAGGAAAAAAAAAAAATCGTTTTAGTCACTGATAAATTAAAATACGTAAGTAATTATAAAAAAAAAGGTATGAACATTTAAAGTAATGTTGGAATAAAAAAAAAAAAAAAAAAAAATTTGCTCCAAGTGAGATTGGAACCCGGAGCTGCAAAAGTAAAATCCACCCTCCTGCTCTAGCCCTCTCAGCTATTAGCGCTTGGGATATCCAGAGACTAAAAGTTACATATGTTTATCGTAAAGTTTCAAAGCTTGAGATTTAATTTAAGCTTTATCGTATTATTGCCGCTAAGCTATGTATTAATGGTGAAAAAATATAAATTAAAAAAAAAAAGATGTCAGTGCAATGGAGCGTTCGGGTAAAGGTGTTCAGTATATTAGTAAATAATATTACTTAGTACAAAAAATATTTGTGCGTACAGTGTGTCGTTGTGGTGAATGCCTTCATATATTATTCAATAATTTCACTTATCGTAAAAGTGAAGAACTATTGAGCGCACCGGATTATTGGAATAAAGGCGCTCGTTCATTGAAAAAAGCAAAAAAATATGTTAATTGCGTTGAGCTTGTCATTTTTTAAAAAATGAAAAAAAAATTGTTAATAACGTGACAATTATGTTTTGTTTATTGTAGTTGAACGAATGATCAACTGCATTTAAAAAGCTTATCTTTCTTTCAGGGAGGAAAAGCGAGAAAAGTAATACGCGCAGCTCTTTTCCGTATTAGCAGTGTACAACTACAGCTATAGATATATAGCCCGTTGTATACATATAGGTTTAGCTTCTCCTCCGTCCTCCATCTCCATCTCCATCACCGATGCACACATTTGGATTCTCATGTCTCCCTCACTGATCTCCCCTTACCTCTCCCCGCGAGCCGAGCCTACAAGCCGCCAGCCAATAGAAAACATGTGCACGGTTCCTCTGCTGGCCACGATGGATTGGCGCTCAAATCAGCGCCGAAACATCGGCACACTCTTTAACATAGGCACTGGCAATCTCCCTACTTATCTCTGGTATTGTATTTTCCATAAACCTACCCATACAGATTCCACAATACATAAAAATTCTATTTATCCGTACTTGCATAAAATGTCTGCATTCAATAGTTATATTCACAGACTCCTTTCCATACCTTTCAACTCTGAGAACTATACTAAAGAATTAAAAATAATTAAACGAATAGCTTAAAGTAATGGCTATAATTCCAACATTATCGACCAGTTAATTAAAAATATACAGTAAAAGAAACCTATAAATAAAATTTTCCCTCAGTCTGCAAGAGAAACTGCACCGTATAATGTAAATACTTACGTAGATAAATTGTCAGAAAAGATTATACAACACTTGTATAAGTACAATATAATCTTAATCTTGAATCAAACAAAACTTCACAAACTATTATTAAAAGTAATAAAAATTAGAACTTAGTTGTGGTCCTTGTAATAAGGAATATAGAGGACAGACAGGTAGAGCTTTCAAGTTCAGACTCAAGGAACATGAAAATGCCTACAAAAAACAACTAGATACTTTTAGTTATGCCAATCACATTCTTAAATGTAATAATATTTACAATAACAATTTTAAGATTTCTCACACATGTAACAGAGGATTAAAATTATAAGCATTAGAAGCACTAGAAATTTATAAACTAAAAGACTCTAATATCTTATTGAATGAAATGTTAAATTTAAATAACTCGCCTCTACTTAATTTGGCTTTAGAATGGACCAGTATTATTAACTATGTACGAACTATAAGCATTTATGTGTGTACGTATGAATGTGTGAATGTATGTATGTGTATAGCCCCTGTTATCTAATTGTCGACCACGGCGCAATGTGTATGTTCTTGAGAGAGCGCCGTATATTAAAAAATCTTGATGTACATCTGTCTGACAAAGGTACTGTGATACCGAAACAGCTGTAACACGTTTTTAACGAGTAAAGTAAAGTTCGACAGTACATGATAAGTCTACTTTTTTATTTAATTCCAATATCGTCTCTGGTCGCTACAAAATGATTACTTTTTATTACTAACCGTGGTAGACTGTCTTACTACACTACACATTAATGTAAACACAAAAGTGATAAAAGGCTTGCACTGCAAAAGCACGTTAGTAAATACCTATACTATCCACATAAGATGAGCCCAGACTTTGTGCTGTGAAAGCACGATCGCTGAGCTCCAGGGGCTCCCGTCCACAAGCTTCTACAGTTTAATGCTGCGCCGTACTGTGCGTGCACAAACTATAGTCAGCGTGGCTTTCACGCTTGTCCTTAACGAGTTCAATGCACATTTGAACTAGTGTGACACAATCTTGTAACTTAGGTAGTCCAAATGCTTTTATAATAGAAATTTAAAATGATTTGAACTCTATAAGCACACGTACTTGATCTCCTTATGCTCAAAATTATTTTCTGTGTGGAAATAAAAAGGAGATCTTCTTCGTACGAAAATGAGTCTACATCAGACATACGACTAAATTCTTAAAATTCATCTACATCTATACGAGGAAATTCGCAATTGCTTACTCGTTCCAGATCAAAACCAGATAATGACTACCCTAAGGTTAAATCATCTCACAAATCACCGTATTAGCCAGTTTTGGCCGTCTTCATATAAATATTTTTGTGGGCCATAGTATGACACAAAACTAGATGCAGCAACTGTTTATTCAGTTTGATTGGTTCAAAAGAATTTTCTTTTGTAATTCTTGAAATATACCTCTTATTTCATGCCATACAATGGTCTGGATGAGTGTGTAAATTGAGATTGCTAAAACTAGCCTACATGGTGATTAGTGTGATTACCGAGGGTCATAAAAAATGGTATTGGCAGCTTTTAAAATCTATCATGATTCCTTACCTGTATATCTCAAGTTAATTAAGAACTTTAAAATTTTTTGTCAACTTTTCTGTAAAATAGTTTATCTACTTTGATTGAAGTTATTGTCATTACTTCCAGTGATGATCCAAATTTACTTACTGTAATGTTTGACAAGACCCTAAGGGTAGCAATGGGAGTAGAACTAAAATCTTAGGCAAGTTTTACGAAAATAAAATAGTAAAGACCGTTTGTATATACCAAGTTGCTCGCTGATTGCCCTCTTACAACTTGAAAAGCAGTAAACACCTATGTCAACTACAAATTTTTTAAACACTAATTGGTGACAATCTGACACATAATCACCTTTATTTGGCTTTTATGCTAATAATATGCACTTTTTTCAATTGTTAGACAGATCCAAACTATTATCACATATTTTTATTTCTAAGTGAGCAGCATACAAAAACCAAATTATTATGAAGGATTCCTGAATCCGATGTGAAGAATTAAAATACTTTTTTTTGAATACCCTTTACGAACGTATGCTGAAAGAGGCTCGCAAGAAACCATTGACAGTGGTTGCTTAGGTACCCGAGTAAGAAGTAATGCTTCTATGAAACTATATGGCAAATAATGTAATTATAAATAAAAGTATACCTCGTATAAAACGATATTATATACAAAGGTGGTGCAACTATCGTTGGAATGAGTATACTTACGTTAGTTAGGTGTAGTTTCAATAAATATTTTGATATCTAATAACAGAACAATTGAAACAATATTTTATGGCACAATACAATATATACAATATGGCAACTGGCCAGTACAATACTGTGCTCTTTCATCGAATGTTCTAATAATTTCAAAAAATCTTTTGAAAAAAATAATAAATACCCTTATAAATAGCAGATCATTTAACTGTACCTTTTTTCACGTGTTTAATTTGAAGAATTTTCAATTAGACATGTAACGTTATGGAAAACTCACTTTCAATTGAATTTTTAAGATCTGTATGAAGCTTTAATTTTTTTTGTTTGTATGAAAAATTACTATTAGGGAAACCTTTTTTCTTTCTAAATAGATCTATAATTTTTTATTTTTCTTTTTCTTTTTTATTTTTCATTTACTTAAAAGGGTCTGAGTATGCGTCAAAGCGTGTATGAAAGTTCATCCTAATGAGATATATAATTTCTAATGCTGCAGCACATATTTGCGCTCCTACCCCCTCTCTAAGTTTTGTTCTCAGTTACAAAGAAAAAATTATGAAAGAAGAAAACGCAATAAAAATTAATTATTGTATTTATACAGTACGGAAAATTTTTTTTTTCCATTATGAATGGTCTGAAAAAATGTGAAAAATTGTATGAACGACAATGTATTTATTTGTCAAGTAACAAATTAATGATAAATTAACAAGTTTTTTAAATTTTTTTAAAAACTTTTACTAAGAAAGTATATTTTATTAAATAACTTGTTTATTTAATGAAAAATTAAATCAAATTAATGAATCCACAATAAATGAGAATTAACATTGAAAATACGTCATGAACTGTAAGATAAAACAAAAAAATTGGTTTTCGTAAATCGGGCCCGCTCATGGCACAGTAGGTTAAGGGCTTGCCCAGTGTGCAAGAGGATGGGGGTTTATATTACTTTGAAAATCGTTTGTTTTTATTTGTTTCTTTAGAAATTGGTTGAAAGAAAAAAATAAGTTAAATTTAAAATGTGTGGAGTGATGTGGTGTGGTGGGATGATGTTGTGCAGTGTAGTGATATGCCGTTGTGTGGTGTATTACTGGAGACCGGAAGTAAATATGGTATGTAGAATTTCTTCAATTTTCTTTTTTGCATGACGCAATACCATTAAACTGGTATCATTATTAATTTTGAGAGAGATGGACAAATTAATTTTGCAATTAAATAATAAGAACAGTGTCAGACGCTCGTACAGGTATGCAAACACATGCAAAACAGATGCTAGCGCTGCTTCTTGCTCGCTTCCTACTTACTGCACTTCCTACATATTCCGTCTAACTGTAATGAACGTCCTTAATCGAAGAAAATAGTAAAAATAAAATTTATGGCATACCATGGATAATTTTCATTGTGATGGAGACTAAAATGTATGTATGTACAGCGTATACTTGGATATAAAAGCGGTGGAATAATAAACGAATTATTAGCAAACGAGTGATCCAAACAAAACGCACTTTAATAACCATTTTGTATGTGGTTATATTCACAGTCCACCCACTTACGCTAAAGAGACTAAAAAAAAGGTATACAAGTACTTTTGTGTACCTAATATCTTGTTAAAGCTATTCTTTACACTGAGTCTGGACCAGACCTAACACCAAAAAACTGACGTTACAAGAAAATCTAAGACCTCCCACGCCATACGTATTTTCCTGATTGGAAAGCTTAAGAGGGTGTTAGGTAGGGCCTACCATGGCAGCTGACTTACCCTACCTTCGGCCAATCTTGGCATAAATGGGACTTTACCATTAGAATAAATTCCCAAAAACACACGGTTCTTTGCAACTCAGGCACAACCTACTTAACCGATTCGGATTTTACAAAACTTTTTTTTTTTTTTTTATAGCAGTTTTTTGCTATCAAACCTTTTATGCTGCTAGACACGTAGTTCTTCAGTAAATCGAAAAAAAAAGAAACAGTTTTGACATGTTTTGACAGCTGGGGTGCAACTTAAAAGTTTTTGAAAGTGAATATGTTTATACTGACAGAATTATCTATAAAAAATAATCTTTAATTGCTGGAATAAATTTTCGGGACGTAAAAGCAAAGTCTGCCAAACTCAATAGACATGGTACACTGCTGCTCGACATTACATTATCATAATATATGAATTTATCAAATTACGTCTAGTTACATAAAAACACGGGTATATTAGTTTGATTAAAAAGTTTACGTCTTATCGTAGTTTGCTAGTAAAATGGATTTTGTAATAAAATAAGATGTATACATATACATAATTAGGTACGTGTTGGAGTTTGTGATAATTAGAAGGGTGTTAATGAAGATTTAGTAAGAATAATGTTATGGCACTATCGGGGCTTAACAAAAATTCAGGAAGGAATTGCAGGGACTACTGGGGAGCTGTAGGCTGTAGAAATTTTTGAAAATACAAAAGCATCGTTGAAGTATGAGAGATCAATGCGTAATTTTACCTTATTTTGTCAGATCGACTGAGAGTAGTGGCGGTCAACAGAGGTATGTGGGGAGTTCTTGAGAGCCAGGGGGTTGTTAGGAGTTTGTGTACTTTTAATGCTCATGTCGTATCGTATTTTGCCAATTAAATTAATTGTGAAATTAAAGAACATGTATATATGTGTGTGTGGGTAAGAGTTCGGGTCCATGATATAAAGGAGGGTTTAAGTTAAGATCCTATAAGAATGATGCTGCAGGACTGTGGGAAGTCAAAAAAGGTTTTAAGGGGAACGTTTGGGCCACTGGAGGGCAGAAGGTAGTAGGAATTCCAGATAGTATAAAAGCTACGCTGAAATACAGGAAAGAAATGATCAATCCTGCCTCATATTGCGAGGACAAAAGGTGCTGGAGGGGATCTATTAAGGTATGTAGGAGTTTTATGGGCTAGAACATTATTGGAGATTTGTATCTAAGTATAGATTTTATGTCTTACTGTAGCTTGCAAAGTGAATGAATTTTGAAATAAAATCATATGTATACATGTATGAGTGTACCTTGGTATTGTGATCTGCAAAGATTAGTAGAATGTCAGTGAAATTCCGAAAAAATGGTACTGTGGCTATGGGGGGGTGAAGGGGTGATGCGTGGTTTACAAAAGTTCTGTGGGGGTCAGTAGAGTATGCGGGAGATATGTCAGACGGTCTCTCGGGGCTGCAAAAGGTTGTTAGTGGTGATACGAAATCTTGACAAAAAGTAAGTTAAGCCAAAAAATGGAAATCCATGGAGGGTTGTTGGAAATTTGTTGGGGTTGTATGGAAAATGTGCAAATTCTCGTAAAATGCCTGACTCAAAATAGATAGATAACCCTTCATTTATTTAATGTTATTTGTGTCGAGCAGTCTACAAAAAACTTGCACCAACACCCTGGCCCAAAGCTCAGATCATAATTCTGTTGACCCCTTACCACCCATCACTGACCGTTATAAAAAAAAGTAAAATGAAGCTTTCATCTTCCGTGTTTTACAGTAGCGTCTATTGTCCAGTATTCCCATTATTTACAGCCCCCTAGTAGCCCTTGACATTTCGTAAAATTCTTCTTGACCCCTACGCCACAGACTCTTATATAATTTTTGTATAATCTTACGAACGTCTTTCTGACCATCATGGATCTTAATACCTACCTTTATCTATATATGTGTGCATATAATTTAATTTTTCAATTTATTTTATAAGCTATCTCCGATAAAACATGATTTTTGAAAATAAACTGATACGTACCTTCATATGGGTTAGTGGAAATCATTTGCTTGTAATTTTCGTATAATTATTATAATAAACTTATGTTGATATCATTTCCATCATTCTAACTAATATCATTTCTTATAAAGTCAATCTACCTCTTTAATCTAGCTCAAACATACTTAATTATTCACTTATAAAAACAAATGTTTATGTATTGTGTCACACCAATCAGAACACAAATAAATAGACTATATAAACGTAAAAATTTATAATTAAAATATTTATATTACTAAAGGTGAAATATTTAATTAGTTTATATTATTTATATTTAAATTCCTATACAAGTATAAAGCTAAGTTTTTTTGGTAAAATTCATGATAAACCATGATAACAACTTTAAAATTTTATTTGTCTGTTTAAGACATGATACCTATAGATACATAAATTAAAATAATACTTAATTCTACAATAATACAAACCGCCCTACTACGGTGATTTGGGGATTGAATACCATAACAAGCGGGGGACCCTATAAGGTTCTCTGGATTATGATGTATACTCTTTGTTAATTGTCATGATAACTACATATGTACATTACATATTATAATTCAAGAAACTTATTCGTCTCAAAAGTTATGAAGTATCGATAAATAGAAAAGTAAGAACTCATTATTTTAATCTGCGGATACGCAGAAAACAGTACATTACTTTTATTCTAATTTTCTCAAAATCTAAGTGGTTTACACATAACATTAAAAATTCTAAAAGATTTCTTACAAAAAAAATTTTAAAAAAATTTCTGTTTGTAGAGGTTTGCTATTAACTTCTAGAGTTATTGTTGTTTCAGTGATGAATCTTTTAAGACTGTGGGCTCAATAAGTGAGTTTTCAGTAGCAATTTGATAATAAATAAAGTCGTTGACCTAGGTATCTTTTCATTGCAAATTAATAAGGCACATTTCATTTAAATAATTTTAGAATTTTAGAGATATTTATTTTTTCAGTATAAATTACTAGTGAGAAGGTCAGTTTATAAGACCAGTCAAGTTGATTTATTAATTTTTACTGTGCTGTTGGATGTAAACATGTTCTTAAGAAAATTTTTCAATTATTTGTATGTAACGTAGATCAAAGTTTTATTAAAACAGTACTTTCTTTCGAAGCTTAAAACATAAGAAAATGCATATAAGATTTTCAGCAATTGATTATTTTCATAACAGGTCACTAATCTTTATTAGAAGTTTATTAAGTATAAAAAATTCTTTTTACCGAGTATAATATTATAGTTGAAGGAGATTGAGATAAAAGAATACTTTCTATACTGTTACGGGAGGAGTATTAAGATCTAGAAAATTGATAAAAATCGGCAATACATGCAAGAAATTTCTTACAATGACGCGTAATCTGAGAAAAAACTATCTTATGCATAACAAATACATTGTTTTTGTTAATGTCTTTCTTTTTATCGAAAAAACCAAGGATTTAAAATAATTGTGAGGGGTGTCGTGCAAAGCATGCATGGAGGTGGAGCCCTACCAATAAATATGCATAATTAATACTAGTTTTTCTGCTACTACTAGTAACTACCTAAATATATAAGTATTTAAGATGCATACACTCTACAAAAAAAAGTGTATGCAGATTTTGACTGAATTATGCTCACTGCGTGCGTTAGTTTTTATTCAAAACATACATATTTGAAACGTACATGAAGTCCATATAATTCAGTTTTCACGGATATATATTAACTTATCTTTCTATATTGTGTAGTTGTTCGTGTGTCACATTCCCCACAAATCTGTCCCCACACAGAAGTTTGTATATACATATATCATTTATTTTTTAAATTATTTCTATGAGACAACTACAATACAGTACAAACTTAAAATATAAATTGATACATACATGTATACATATAACTGAGCATCATGTTCTCGTATTACACAAATTTATAACGTAGTAAATCTATATTGACCAAAGTTGTATTATGCTGACTTTTTTTAAGATACCCTACAGCCCTCTACCAACCTTGTATATACTTTAACATTTATTATTCAATACAAATGTTTACACATTTTTCACACGGCTCAGGGCTGACATAAATGGACTTTATACTCACAAATGACTTAAAATTCAGTTATTTATATAACTAACAGAAAGAATATAAATAAACTAGCAGCCCCCCGTCTCGGCTTCGCCCGAGACTTACAAAATAAAACACTGTAGTGTGTTAACATGTAATGTGAAACATTTTCAGTTAGAAATTTTACATATATATTCCTGATACATCTCAGAACAAAAATCTTCTTATAAAAACATAATTTTTGGGAATCCATATAGTTTATTTGGTCAAACAATAAGGTGTAAAAATTCAAAAAAATTATTATGCTGAAAAGTACCGTGCGTTCTTTATGCCATAAAATAATCGGTGGCCATAAGAAGCCGTTGGTTTACAGTTTCTCCCGTGTAATTTACGAAAAGGGCTAATTTTTAAAGCTGTTAAGATTTTAAACCCCCAAAAAATATATATTAAAAAAATTTTTTTTTCTCATATCTCACAACTTTATTACCAGAGCAACAAAGTCCTGGACCTTAAACCCTACATTTTTATTGCCACAAAAACACAAATACATTTTCTACTCATTAAAAAATCTAAAGTAGGATCTTTAAAGATTTCAGAGATTGCTGTGAGGGTGCAATGAAAAGCTGATCTCTCACGTAATGGACTCTTTAGTTGTCGATTTTGACGCTGCTGTTTTAATCTCGATAAAATTTATGCGTCAGTTTCTTGACGCCTAAGTAAAATTGTATTTATTAGATACACTTGAAGTTTTTCTTCCAATTCACCTTCTTGCAACTTTTGGCATGCTTAAATTTTTGTAACCACTAAAAGATGTTTTCTGTCAACTTTGTTAAGTTTTACTATATTTGTTGGCAAGGTAGTTCAACGTCCGATGGCCCTAAAAAAGACTGGTGAGCTTCTTAAGTTAACTCTTTCTTCGGGAGAAAAATTACAAAGTCCGAAGCTTTGGGGCTAGTTGTAGTGCTCTTTCCCAACGTCTCCCGGTATAACGTCGAAGACGTTGGTGTCTAAAGCACCTTTTTTATTTGCAGATTCAGTTGTTTTAGTGATCTTAGACGGGGAGATTAGTTAGTGATACTCGTCTAGTGGAGGCTGTCCCGTTGGCTCAAGTTTTTTTTCCTTGATAGCTGTTGTAGGTTTTCCCAGCGCAGACCTTGGAGAGGATCAGTGATTCCTGGTTGAATGCTTAGAGTCGAAAGGGTAATATAGGGTCGACGGTCACTGGGGTTCCCAGCCTTGCGACGAACAACTCCGCTTGTGACGTCTGACAGTGAATGACTGACTTTGTTCAATAGTATCCGTCTTTAGTTAATATGGTCTTTTAGTTGACGAATCGCTTCTGGAAACGGTAGTAAAAATGTATTTGTTGGCAAGGTAGTTTACACTTAGGCGGATCCTAAAAAGAACCGATGAAATTGATGGTTAAGGAGGGAACGTGAAAACTCATAATGGCCCTGAAAAGTGCCAGTGGTAAAACTTTCAGGCTATTCTTTATTATTATTCCTGACGATAAAGAGCTGGCTACAGGTTGCTTGATTCTTACCCAGGGAGTCTCGATGTACGGAGACTGTAATAGAGGGAGGTACGCCGCTGACTAAAGAATATCTCGTTTTCGGGTCGTTCCCCGGATAACCAACCGCTCATCGTTAGACGGGGACATGTGGGTAAGCGCGTTGGGGAAGCGACGACCAAAAAGGTAGCCGTTGTGGCTGCCCATGCCCCTTAGAGCTGTTTTTCCCTGGCTTACATTTGTAGCCAAAAATGCTCTTACTGCATCAGGTGGGATGGTGGGACTGCCACACAACTCTGAAGAGTTGGTGCTTGGTGCAGATCGTGCTCTGGCTAGATATGTCTCCTGGTATTATGCCAGAGACGTCATCGGTTGGAATTAATTTTTTTTTTTATCGCACTCGTCGAGATTCAGAGTGAATGAACACCCAGGTCCCTTCCCCCTTACAGAAGAGTGTCGTCCGTAACCGAAATACTCAGCTGCAAGACTTTCATCAGCATGCTCTGTACAGTTCGTTGAACTGCCTGAGTACATCTGCATGGATATCGAGACGCTCCGGGTTATTATAACCACACTTTTTTAATTCTGTTGCAGGTAGCCTCGATTTTATGTCGACGCCACCTAGCGGACTTCTTTAAACTAAAGTGAAAAGCTGGCGTATTTTTGCAAAACTTTGAGCTTATTTATTGCTAGTGTTATTAAATTTTTTACGATAAAAACTTTACTCAAACCATCTAGGGCGTATCATGAATCAGTGTGCAAAATTTCAGCAAAATCGGCTCAGTAGTTTTTACGGTTAGCGATAACAACGGTTTTAGCGACTTTGCTTTATATATTAGTAAGATATATTGTGAGGTTGGCACGATAAAATTTTCAAGTCTAAGCTTGCGCTTAATAACTCTAGACTGGGCGCGTAGGTTGGACGTGGGGCTAGAGAATAGTTAAAATATGCGGTAGGGTGTTTGAAAAGAAGGTAAGAATGCTTTTAAGTGAAGAGTATCAAGTTGCAATGCTTCGGGGTGGTTGTTGTGCTGTATCATGATGCACTTACTAGCGACGTGCCTAGGGATTGTCAATACCACCCAGAGCAGCGTATCGAAGACATCTCGTTCGTGATCTAGAAATTACCAGTACCGTCACGAGTAAAGGTAAGTGTTCTAGAGTTTATGTAAAGGGCAATTTGTGATTTAATTTGCGACTCGTCTAGAAGCCACCAATACCGTCACGAGAGAGTGTTATTGTTCTGGACTTTACGTGTGGAACAATCGATTATTTAACCATAAAATCTAGAAGGTATCAGTACTGTCATGAGTCATGGTGTGCACTTTTAATGATATGCCTAGGCCAGAAAGAGAAGAAAGTTGAAAAGCATTATTAATTTTTAACAATTTACTTTTATTCTATTTTTAAAGATAACTTATTTACACACGGCAAACTAGCGCAAGGTGTCTAAAGTCGAGATTTAAGCCCTGATTGTGAGAGATCAAATGATAGCACAGGTAGACTCTAGCTTTTCAGCCAACCGTTCAAAGGTAAAAGCAAACTATGTCCTCACCTCTTGGTAAACTGTGAGGTAGCAGAGGCAGACTCTAACTAACCAGTCTATTGTTCTAGGAATAACTATTAAGTAAAAGTTTTCAGGGCCTCTGGAATTTTTTATAGGGAGTAGCAAACCTTGGTCATGGGCTGGTTCGGAAAGGACGTAGGAAAGCTTACCAGGGAAGAATTTTTTAGAAATTCTTGGAAAAATGATAATAGCCGGAAATCTTATGGGCTAGAGCTGCTCTAGTTCATCCACTCAGAAATTGGCACTTTTCCCATCAAGCTTGCTGTCCTTAATGCGTCAAGCGAAGGAAAGGTAATAATTCACTTACTTCTGTTCTTCCTTTCTCTTTTCCATGTAAATCTAACAGAACATTGTTGTAACTTTATATAAACATTGAAAAAAATATTATTAATGTAAAACCACGTCCAATAGTGGTACTGTCAAATTTTGTATTTATTAAAAAACAAAACGACGTTTCGGCAGTTTGGACAATGGTCCAGCCCTTATAAGGTAAAAAAATTTATGAGAAATAAAAAATTTTTCACAATAGGAATTTTAGTAAATACAATAAACACAAATTAAGTAAAATGTATAACATACCTCTGAGTCTTACAAAAGGAATGTAAAATCGTAATGTAGTCCAAGTTTCAAGTTTAGTTGCTTTTATACCTTGCACATACACAAATGACAAAGTATACGCAAGTAATACAATCAAATAAACAGTTCATGTTTTCATAATACTATAAGTAAAAGGGGCCCTCAAATCATGTTTATCAAGTTAGTCTTTTTTCTCAACTGACTTAACGAGAGACTTATAAGAACTTTTTAATTTCTCTGTATCTTGCTGTCTATTATTAATTTTATCATTATTATTATTATTATTAATATAATGTACATTTAACATTTTGAAAAAAATGCGCTTTTTGTAATTTTGTTCTGTGTCTAAACGTTTTATTTATTAAACTTGAAGTTATGTGTTGATTCAATGCTATGTTCTGATAGTACAGATGTAGTCTTTTTTTCTCTATGTCTCTTTTGTGTTCTGCCATTCTTAATTCGACAGCTCTCGATGTTTGACCGACATAACGGTAGTTGCAAATCACACATGGTATGTGGTAAACGACACTATTGTTATTGAGTGATTTGGTTACATCCTTTCCAAATAAAGATATCGAATTTAATTTATTGTTTGAACTGTATTTTAGAGTAACGTGAAGCTTTTTACTACAATGCTTAATAGGACTGTGCAAGTGAGGACATACGGTAATAATAAGATTAGTTTATAATTATTATTATTTCTATTGCGATTGTCAATCATATTCATATTTTTTGAGGTATTTGTTCTTTTGTTTAAAAATTTATCAATAAATTTTTGAGGATAGTTGTTAGCTAGTTAAAATATATTAATTAATTTTGAGTGTCTACTAGTTTAATGTAAAAGTCGACTAATCTGTAAATGATACCTATTTTATGTTGTATTGGATAGTGGAAGAGAAAATTAAAGTATCGGCTTGAGTGTGTGGGTTTTGTTACTAATCAGTTAGTAATATGTTATTTTGTTGAATGATAATTTATAAATCTCAGAAACTAATGCAGTTATTATTACATGTCTGAACAGTGAGTGGTAATTCTGAACAATAGCTATTAAAAACGTTTTGATTATAGTTGATATATTTAGTAGGTAAACATATAAGGATATCATCCACATACCGTACATACATTGAAATATCAAAATTTAATTTTTCTCAGCATGAAATTATAAGCAAACGCATTACAAGATCACACAGCACCGGATTACATGGACTGCCCATCGGAGAGCCACGAATAAGGTTATAAAATTTGTTGTTGAAATGGAAGAAAGTCGAATTCAAAATTAAAAATTAAAAATGCGCTTGTGTAAAATTCATTGACAAAACCATCGATTTTACCATTCAAGAATTTCTAAAAATGTTTTATTGCATTTATGGTTAAGGTTTTACTAGTATTAGTGAGTTAACTAACTATATTAAGACTAATAAGAGCGTAACAAGGTGAAATGATAACATCTTATAATTTATATTTTAATTCATAAGAATTTTAGGAAAGCAATTTAGAAAAACTATAAGTAGGTGAATTCAGTGTCAAGACAATAATACGAATAGGAAAGTCTTTTTTGTATTTTTTTTATCAGTACGTAGTATTTAGATGAGTTTTTTTTATGAATATCTTTATTAAACTTATCTAATTCATCAAAAGAACCGTATTGATCCCACTTGATTACAAAATTTTTTTGTATCCCTAATTAATTGCTTTAAAGGATTATTTTCTAGCTGTAAATAACATTTAATATAACTTAATAATTCTTTTTATTTATTAATGTAAGTTTTTTTGTTAGTGACAACAGTGATATTACATTTGTTTGCTTTAGTAATTAAAATGTTTTCATTATTTTTAAGGAAGACTCGTGTTCACTTTAAGCTGTCTTGGAGAAGTCCATCATTTAAAGAAAGACAAGTAGATACATAATGTCTATTGTTACCAACAATGTTAAGTAGATCTTTTCTAACTGCCTTGAATTCTCCAGAATATTTAAATAAATGTTCAAAATTTAAAAAAAAATAGAAATAATAACATTAATTAACATTAGAAACAAAATTTAATTTATCGCCCAACTCTAAAATGCTTGAGACACAATCCAGTAGCGGTGTGTTAGAAGAGGTGACATAGCCAGTTTTGTTTTATTTCACTTATGCATTTATTGTTGATGAATTCAGGGCATAAAACCAGACCAGAGTCATTGACACTTGTAGCTGGAAGTGTATCGTATTCACTTTCGCGCTTGGATTCTTCATGTGAGAAAAGGGCATTAAACCTACTATCTAACTTATAACGATATTCACAAAAAATGCTATTCAATTTTAGTTCATAATAATTAATAAATAAATTGATCATATAAGATTTGCAGCCATGACTAATTATTTTATTTCTTATTAATTAAACTTAACTTTTTAATAAGTTAGTTTTGTGTACGAGTCCAAAATTTTATCATTTAAAATTTTTTCTCGTAATTTAGATACGGCTAATTTATGTCTTAAGACATAATAAAAACTGGCTATAAAATATTGTGTATCTACTCGTCTTTCTTTCAATGATGGAATTCTCCAAGACAATTTAAAATAAACACGAGTCTTCCTGACACATTATGAAAACATTTTAATAAATACCTTAAAAAATATTAATATGATTGACAATCACAATAGAAATAATAATAATTATAATCTAATCTTATTATTACCGTATGTCCTCACTTGCACAGTCCTATTAAGCATTGTAGTAAAAAGCTTCATGTTACTCTAGTATACAGTTCAAACAATAAATTAAATTCGATATCTTTATTTGGAAAGGATGTAACCAAATCACTCAATAACAATAGTGTCGTTTACCACATACCATGTGTGATCTGCAACTACCGTTGTATCGGTCAAACATCGAGAGCTGTCGAATTAAGAATGGCAGAACACAAAAGAGACATAGAAAAAAAAAGACTACATCTGTACTATCACAAATAGCATAGAATCGACAAAACTTCAATTTTGATAAAATAAAAAATTCAGGCACAGAACAAAATTACAAAAAGTGCCTTTTTTCTGAAATGTTAAAAGTACATTATTTTGATAGTAATAATAGTAATATAATAATCATAATAATAATAATAATAATAACAATAATAATAATAATAATGATAATCATAATAATAATAATAATAATAATAATAATAATAATAACAATGATAATAATAATTGTTATAATAATAATAATAATAATAATAATTGTTATAGTAATAATAATAATAATAATAATAATACACAAGATACAGAGAAATTGAAAAACTGTTATAAGTCTCTCGTTAAGTTAGTAAAGAAAGTAAACAAACTTGATGAACACGATTTGACGGCCCCTTTTACTTATAGTATTAGGAAAACATGAACTGTTTATGTGGGTCTCACAAGGAACTGCTTGCGATTCTTATTTGATTGTATTGCGTGCGTATACTTTGTCATTTGTGTATGTGCAAGGTATAAAAGC
This sequence comes from Copidosoma floridanum, assembly GCF_036245765.1. Lineage (NCBI taxonomy): Eukaryota > Metazoa > Arthropoda > Insecta > Hymenoptera > Encyrtidae > Copidosoma > Copidosoma floridanum. Next base: position 744,717 of record NW_028321895.1, read on the forward strand.
AACTACAATTAAAACTCTGACTATATTACGATTTTACATTTATTTTGTAAGACTCAGAGGTATGTTATACATTTTACTTAACTTGTGTTTATTATATTTACTAAAATTCGTATAGTTAAGAATTTTTTATTTCTAATAGATTTTTTACCTAACAAGAGCCGGGACATTGTCCAAACTGCCGAAACGTCGTTTTGTTTCTTAATAAATACAAAATTTGACAGTACTACCATTGGACGTTGTTATTAATTATTCACCAACTGTCAGTGAACGTTTTATTTTATTGAATCTTATTATTATTTACTAATGATAAATAGTTTTTGCTTATTCAATCGAACTTGGTGCTAAAAGAGCGATTAAAATCAATTAATATTTTATTTAACTTTTGATTGAGTAAACGTTTGCCTTTGTTATCCATGTTTGAGGCAGAAGTACAGGCTCTTTCTTGACATGTCTGGATCAGGAAAAAGAAAAAGGGCTATGACTTTCCTGCTTTTATGTTATGCTTAAAGAAGTTACAAAGTTTTATCAGAATACAAATAAGGCTTTTGCAGATGGTTCATAAAATTGTTTATTTGATAAAAAGAGGATTACTCGGGAAATCATGCTTCTGCAAAAATGATCAGTAAAAATCAGATTGTTTCTTGACAGTTTATAATGCTGCTCTGCTAGGTTGAATGTAGTTAACACTTTTGTTTTTTACATTTAGTAGTTGCTTACTGCCAGTGTAGTATGTATTGGTTTGCTTCTTAACTATATGTATTAATTCTAAGGTATCCTAGTATTTGGTATTATGTCATTTACTCTTAATTTATATATATATATATACATATATATATACACTTATATATTTTTTAAGTTACTCTAGCATCTATTGTTCTGTCATTTTATCTTCGCTTGTGTGAATGAATTCTGAGTTATTTTAGCATTTAATATTATATCTCAGTAAAGCTGTTCCTAGTTAAACTTCTGCGTCAATTGATTTTTACAGTTATTTCATTTTTTTGTATCGTATAATATTTTATTTACTTTTTATTTCCGGTCAGCATACTCTAGCGTGCATGTGCATGAGTCTTACAGTAACTACGAGTCAACTCACAGGTGATTCGCCCCTCTTCAGATGCACGTTGGTCTCTTTAGATGCTTTATAAATTGACGTAAGAAATTCCGGGAAAAGGAGCAAAAAAATTAATGGTGGTGTACCAATGTTACAGTATATTCATTTGGTTCAAATTTATATGTAAGTAGAAAAGACTTAGTGGGCTTAGCTGTTTTTGAGTAATGATAATAATGAACTATGTAGAGGAAGATAAAGAATATCTATAAAGAATATCATAAGATAATCGAGCAAGAACTAATCAAGCAATTTAAATCATATTTATTGTGCTGTTGGATGTATACATTTTCATACACAATTTAAAAAGTTTTGTAATTATTTGTATCTTACGTTGAGTATGATAAAATAAAAGTAGTATTTACCGAGTTAAAATATTGGAAGCATGTATACAAAACTTAAAGTAGTTCATGTAATTAGAAAAATTTTACATAGTCCTATCAGAATTTTATCAAGGAGGAGAAAATTCTTTATAGTGGTTACATCACTAGATGTGGATGTAGAATGCGATCGAAGAATACTTTCCATGCTATCACATAAAAAATATCAAGATCTACATTCCTTATAATTTGTTATTTTATGCTGTCTTAGAAATATATTAACATAAAAAAAGTATTTGTTCTTCAAGCTTTATGTACACATTACTAATTTTTCAACTTTAAAAGAAGAAAATTTTTTTTATTTATTATATTCTACCTTAAGTAAAAATAATTAGAAAATTTATTAAGAAGTATGTATACATCTAAAAGCATAATACATATAAATTAAATCGCTTGACTGGTACTGTTAGTTGACTTATAACAATAAGCCTCTTTAACAGGGCCACACTTCCACGGAGTGTATTATTGTATTATCGAGTATTATTTGAATTATTACATGTATTATTATCACGTCATATGAAGTCAAACAAAAAGTAAAAATTTTTTTACACTTAGACACAGAAAACTTTACTTTTACACACAGAAAAAAATTAGACACACCAAAAACTTTACACGAACATAAGAATAAAAATAAAAATAATATAAACTAACCTGAAATCTGGCTCCTAGCTATATAAATAAGTAAATGAATTATTATTCGTGTATATGAAATCCATTTATTTGCGTCCATATTGGTTTGGAAAAATATATGTTTAGTTAAGGAAATATTTAAATTTGTATAAGCTTGGTGGAGGCAGGTGGGGCATCTTGATAAAAAGTGATATAAGTCAGAATTATGAAAACGATGTTTGCATACACTTATCTGTATTAATTTGTATGTGTTACTAGCTAATAAGATCCACTAACGTTTATTCCTGTGTGTAACAGTTGAATTAAAAAGCTATGTCACATTGTAGTTTGTTAATAAATTAATATACACATATGTATGCCTATGAGTTGGTGTCGAGGTGTGTAAAAATTAGTACAGTATCAGTAAGATTTAACAAAAATGGAGTGGGGGATGTTGGAGGCAGCAGGTGGGTGTCAAGAAGAATTCTTGAAAAATGGTAGTAGGTATAAGGTAGATACAGAGGGTTGTGGGTGCAGGGATTGTGATCTGGACTGAGAGTAAGCTGAACCAAAATATTATAGAAAAAGACGGATTTTTATCTTACTTTAGGAGCTATGGGGGTGATGGGGGTGAGTAATCAACGGAGTATGTGGGGGTTTGTAATAGGTTGTGGTAGGTTTGTGTGGCATATCCAAGACAAAAAACCATATAACATAGGTATACATGTAAACTTATATCCTTGGAAGCTTAGAATGCAAGTCCCTATGTTGGCGTACAAGAAATTATGCTGACGTTTACATGGTTATTCCACTTTTTTTGTAAATAAACTAGATTTGTGTTGACTGTCAGCATGATACTGAAAATTACTGTAACCTGACACATACCGATCGTCTACATAATCATATAGCTATATTAGAATATACGAAAATATATAAATTATTTATAAAACATGTATATTCACTACTTTCAAACAGGATTACTTTGAGATTTCACCGTTTCCGTGTTTAGTGGTTACCTAAGCAGACTGTAAGCTTAGGTGACTTTTCACATGCTATCAGAAATGAGTAGAGAGATTGCTAACGCCAATGCTACGGCGTGAGACAACTTTTTTCCACTGTTCGGAGCGACCCGCCGCGGCCAGCCGTCGAACCAAAGTGCACATGTTTTGAGAGTGCGAGACTCGTATCAAAGAGCGTGCGCCTACAAGAAGAGAAGTGGATTCGCGTGGAAATGAGCATATAGGCGCACATTTTGGCGACACGTAGAAGGGGTATACCGAATGTGTGCCTACGAGGAGAGGAGTGGAAATGTTGACTCTAGCTATATATCTGAACGCACAGCCGAAGCAAGCGACGACACGCGAGTTTTTCTCTTTCGACTGCAACCGAGTACTTATATGCTATATATATTTAACTGACTCTTGCTCTCTTGCTCTTGCTTGAATGTTATCTATCAATCTTACATTCGATTAAATCGTGAAACTAAATGCTCATAATTATATGCACAGAATTTAATATCGAAACATTTTTTTTTTCCGTACATTAATACTTAATTTGAAATCTAGTATTAATTTGAAAAAATGTTCAGCTAATTTTTTTAAGGATGGCAGTTCAGATATAACCACTGGTTAATTATTTTTCCTCATCATAATTGTTATGAACTGTAGGACAAGCCCCGGAGGTTATCGATGAACATATGTGACTTTAAGAACTCCTGCCCTCGAAGTTTCGATAGCTAAGGTAGTAAGGGCTTATGCCACTACTGTTCTTGTTTTGCTATCTGAGGATCGATTCCAACTGTCGGCAAATTTTTTTTTTTAACGTGATTTATCATTCTAGTTTATTTTCTTTTTATTTATATTTTATCAAAATTTATAAATAATATTAACAAACCCTTTTTTCCCTATATATCGAAATACATTTTTTAATACTAATTATATTAAATAATTTCATAAGCTGATACTTATCGTTAACATGGCCATTTCAGAATTTCATAATAACAAAATAATTATTTAGGATAGGAGTATAATTCTCACATTTAAAACTCCCAAGAAATTATTAACATCCAAAGTAAGAGAGAATAAATCCTTATACGTAATTTTCATTAATTTTTAGTTTTTTTTTTTTTTTTTTTCAAGAAATGATTTTTTTAAGATATATTTTTATCTATCCATACAATAATCATAATCTACGAAGGCACAAGAAAACTCACATAAGACTCCCTAAACATTTATTTTCCGTCTTTTGTTGTAAAAAAATTTTAGGTATAGCAGCTATACTTATTGTGTTGATTAAATATGTAATTTCATTGTTAAATACATAATGTTGGTTCTAGACCAAACTTTTAATTAGCGTATGTAAATATCGAACTTAATACCTTCGAAAATTATGCAACAAAAATCTAAACAGTAGATACAATATAATATAATAAAAATAGCGATCAGAACAGCTGAATCATTTCTTAAAAAAAAAAAAAAAAAAACTAAAAATTAATGAAAATTACGTATAAGGATTTTTTCTCTCTTACTTTGGATGTTAATAATTTCTTGGGAGTTTTAAATGTGAGAATTATACTCCTATCCTAAATAATTATTTTGTTATTATGAAATTCTGAAATGGCCATGTTAACGATAAGTATCAGCTTATGAAATTATTTAATATAATTAGTATTAAAAAATGTATTTCGATATATAGGGAAAAAAGGGTTTGTTAATATTATTTATAAATTTTGATAAAATATAAATAAAAAGAAAATAAACTAGAATGATAAATCACGTTAAAAAAAAAAATTTGCCGACAGTTGGAATCGATCCTCAGATAGCAAAACAAGAACAGTAGTGGCATAAGCCCTTACTACCTTAGCTATCGAAACTTCGAGGGCAGGAGTTCTTAAAGTCACATATGTTCATCGATAACCTCCGGGGCTTGTCCTACAGTTCATAACAATTATGATGAGGAAAAATAATTAACCAGTGGTTATATCTGAACTGCCATCCTTAAAAAAATTAGCTGAACATTTTTTCAAATTAATACTAGATTTCAAATTAAGTATTAATGTACGGAAAAAAAAAATGTTTCGATATTAAATTCTGTGCATATAATTATGAGCATTTAGTTTCACGATTTAATCGAATGTAAGATTGATAGATAACATTCAAGCAAGAGCAAGAGAGCAAGAGTCAGTTAAATATATATAGCATATAAGTACTCGGTTGCAGTCGAAAGAGAAAAACTCGCGTGTCGTCGCTTGCTTCGGCTGTGCGTTCAGATATATAGCTAGAGTCAACATTTCCACTCCTCTCCTCGTAGGCACACATTCGGTATACCCCTTCTACGTGTCGCCAAAATGTGCGCCTATATGCTCATTTCCACGCGAATCCACTTCTCTTCTTGTAGGCGCACGCTCTTTGATACGAGTCTCGCACTCTCGAAAAATGTGCACTTTGGTTCGATGGCTGGCCGCGGCGGGTCGCCCCGATCAGTGGAAAAAAGTTGTCTCACGCCGTAGCATTGGCGTTAGCAATCTCTCTACTCATCTCTGATGCTGTGTAAGAAGATACTCATACTTTACTTAGTATGAGTTTATGTAAAAAATAAAAGTTATGCAATTATCTGTGAAAGCAAAGGCTTTTCAGAAGTGAATACACTGCATATAAGATTTAGTAAATAAAATTTAATCATTTAATATGTTCTGAATCATACAATAGCCCACACTTAAAAATTTAAAGTCATTTACGGATATTGGTTAAATCATAATAAGCCTTACACAAAGCGTAGCATTTACAACACTAGCTAACAAGCCACATATACGACTCTCATAAGTTTAGATAAGTTGCTTTATGCCTTGGGTATTTATTAAAGAAATTTTTTTATTCTTCTTACTTAAATAAAACAATTAAATATAAATTATCTGTTAATTTACGTTATAAACAATACTATGACTTAATGAAGGACAGAAATAAAACCTTCATTTTTTTCCCAGGCTGTTGACTGCTGTTATAAAGAAATATTAAGTATTGGTCCACTTTGATATTATGATTGTGTCTTTGTATCTTAAATACTATTAGGACATTTTACTTGTCAAAATAAAAATAAAAAAAACTTAAAAAGTGTCTTATCTGTTCGTACAAGAATCCACTCAATAACTGTTGTTTTTTGTTGGCATTAGACTAACGTACTTCAAACTATTTATTAGTTAGCTGAAACCGATCTTAAAATTATTATTAATATATTGGCATTAAGCCATGTCTAGTTTGTATCTGTTAACATAAGACAAGTTATACTGTATGTAAGTGAGAACGAACACTGTACTACAGAAGAAAACGGTCAATATATTTTTTATTATTAAGTTAACTTTAAGCGAAAAAATTTCGACTAGTCAACATAAGATTTGACAGGCTTTGAGTTTTTAAGTTGACTATAGTTCTTTAAAAAAATAACTACTTGTTATATTCGTATTATTTACCCACTTAGAAGTGCTTAATCAACTGTTATAAAAAAAAAATTTTATTTTTCTAACAATTTATAAGTTACGTTATGCAATCAAAAATAATTACTTTTAAAGCTCAATTTTTGGCTCCAATAGAAATATATTTGTTTAACTTTATTTAATCATTCCTATTTTATACACCTGAAGTATTAAACGCAATAAATAAATTTTCAATTATTTGTATTGTTTCTAATTTTTTTTTGTTATAGCTTATGCTAACACCGGTAAACAGAATGACTAACATATTTTTCTTATTTTAAATGCCATAATTATTATTGAGTTTTAGATACGTTAGCATTAAACCAATATAATAAAAATAATCCAGAAGTCAACATAAAACCAAAACAAAATATATATTCTTCTTTGTAAATTGTAAAATCATAATATTATTACTATTTTGAAGTCAGAATATAGCAAATATCATTTTAATTATTAGTTTGTTAGCGTTAAACCAACTTGTTGATTTGTCAGCAAGCGGTGAACCATTTTGTATGAGTCAGTACGCAAAGACTTACACTGTGTATTGGTCAACCTGAACACCATACTATTAAATAATAAATGTCAGCATAATTTTTATTATTTCTCATTGACTCTAGGTAAAAATGCATGTAAGTAGTAGTTGCAACACTTTGGGCCATCAAAATAAACTCCAACTTACTAAGTAGAAAGCTACTTTGACGAGTCCAAAGTGATGCATGTAAGGATTTGTGAGGTGGTACAATCGGTGAAGGGGGAAATATAAAAAATTTTGTTGAGCGCACGGGGGATCATGCGAAACATTGGAGTCCTGAACAAAAAAAAAAAGGGATAAAAAAAAAAAAAGAAAATCCACCCTACCAGTATTACTGGCTTTGAGCTCAGTTTGACGTAGCTAAAGCATTTCTAAGGTGGTATGAGGAGTGGGAGAAACATACGAAATCTTTGAGAAGTAGAGAGAGAAAGAGAGATAAGTTTCCAAGGATATTGTACCACACCTTTCTCTCTATCTGCTACTATCGGTACGTATACTAAATATACCATTATAATTAAAGTAGAAGACAACTACGCTGTTGGGTAATAGTGATTTCAATTGCTATTTTTTTGCCCAAAGTAGTAAAAACAAAGTAGTATATGCTTACAAGGTTAAGGGTTAGTCCTTACTCATTTGATTCACGGTTCTAAGGAACTAACTTTCTATGTCCAAGATTTGAACTGAAAATTTATGACTTCATTAAAGCTACCATAGAATATACCATAGCTGTTATATGTCTAAGAACATACTTACTGCACTACAACTCATTAATGACACATTCTTAGCCATGCGTGGGATATGTTCTTGTTTTGTGAGAGTTGGTCTTATCTACAGTGAAGATATTACTCCAACAATAAAACGTACGATATGTCACACGTGGCACTACCCTTCAACTAGACACAGATTACAGAGGCATGGCTGTAGCTATGGCCCACAATTTTTTATTGCAGTGGCCAATCAACTTTTGATGCTAAGCAGGAAGCAAACGTTCTATGAATAAGTAAAATCGTAAAGATATCACATAGTAAAAACAAAAATAATCGAAGATGTACACTATTTTAGAGAACAGTGTGAAACTTCAAATATGAGTGTACAGGGATCGCCATCTAGCAAACTAACCTCTGATGGCACGACCTGTACTTAGACTCTAGTCAATGACATGTGAAAACTGTTTGTACATGGAAGTATGCATGCGCACTGCAGACTAAATATATATGTATACTATTGTGCATAAACTGTTCTCCCATCTCATTGGCCAGAATCTTATACATACATACATACACCATGTGAGACTGATTAAGAACTCTATTTTTTTCAAAGATGGTACAAGATATATATATAAATATATTTATACACATATACACACATATTTATATATAAGATATGTCCAGCATTATATGACATTAAAAAAGTAAAGTTGACAATAAATAGTAAGAATTACATAAGTGTGGCAAATATGATAAAGGAAAAATTTCGCAAATAATCTATACAATTGAAGATAAACATAAATAGAGGAAACAAAAGACTCAACTTGCGTAAATAATAACAAAAGTAGAGCAGGTTTTCCTGCACCGTAAAGAGATGTGTACCTCAACATAAACTTGTTGTACGTACTCAGTGGTGAGTAAGCGTTTTATATTACACTAGGAGAATCAGGAATATGTACGTTAGAAAACAAGAAATTACAAAACAAAGACTGATTGAAGACATACCAATTAAATTATCAAAAAAAAAATCGATTGTTAAATAGGACTGTGATTTCTGTGTACTTCTAGCTAAAACGGTATAATCTGAAAAAAATAGTAGAATAAAAAGTAGAGTTATATTTTAACACTCGAAAAATTTGACGATCAGTACAATACTACTATCTACAGGGGATCAAAAGTTTTAGTAATGGGTAAAGTAGGAGATATCTGAAAAAACTATGACTTGGTAGAAAGTATCACATGTAAGACCATACTCACTTTACAACAATTAGTTAAAGACAGTTATATCCATGTGTGACACATGTTCTCGTTTTGTAAGAGTGATTCTAGTCCATGGTAAGAATGTAGTCCGATTAGTAGAACGTACAATATATCATGCGTGGCGATGGCTCTTCACCAGACATAGACGACAGAGTCATGGCTACTGTTATGGCCTATAGTTTTTTCACATCAGTAGCAAAAAATCGCCTCTCGCGACGACTTTAGCACGACACAAAGGCGATTGGGCACACACAAAAGGAAGCACTCACGAGTAAGTTTAAAATAAGAAATATATTCAATTAAATGTATAAAAAACTACAAATCTTACTCGCGGGTGTAGACGTGCTCGTGGCGCGAAAACGCAAACCAGGCTGACCTACGCGGGCTAATGTAGGGCCACTGCCCTTTAAAATAAGCTGCCTGTTGGCAGCTACTTACAGCGATGCGGGGGGTCACTCCTCGTTGGTGCCTTGAATAGGTGGAAACTAGACGCTGCTGGAGTGAGTACGCAGAGGCCAGTAGGCGTCCCTACTGGCTGCGTTCGAAGGACAAAGTCGTCGAGGTTGGTCTTGGCTCAACCTTATCCACTGGTTCAGGAGCCGGGTCACAACACCAACACTGTACTACAACGTCAAATTAACTCCCTCCATGGGTCGCCGATATCCACGTTATCGGTGGATCACCCAATCACTCTAACGCACAAATTTTGCATCAAAACAAACGGAAACAAGGGGGGACGGCAGAAAACACCTCACGCGCGTTTGTTGACCCAAGCTAATCTGTCCTCTCTCGGCCTTTTTCCCGTTCCCCTACTTTCCCTTACCGCTTTCCCACTTAAGCCCTTTAACGCTCTCTCCCCCTTTCCTTGCTTTCCTACCAGCCTTAGCCTACTAATGTGGCCTAATGGTGGGGCACCGTTACAACTTATGGCTCACGAAAAGTGATTGTAGTCTTGCGAACAATACGCGGAGGTCTTACCACAAACGTTAAGCTTTATTATTCGACTACCTCATTTTTTAAGTTATAATTCTATAGGCGCGTTCTGCCTTACGGAGTAAATCAACGATTTCAGATTAGTGACCTTGAGAAAAAGTGTGACGGAAGTGGATTTTTCTTTATTCTCCCCCTTAGCCCTGCCCCTCTTGACGTACTTCCAGTTTCCGAGTACCACACAACGCCACCACACCACACAACATTTTTTTTTACACCACATGCTTTGAATTTTACTTTTTTTTTTCTTTTCACCAATTCTTAAGAAAAAAAAAAAAAAAAAAAAAAAAACAGTTTTCAAAGAGATTTGAACCGCCGTCCTCTTGTATAATGTCAGAGACCCTTACCCACTCTGCTATGAACAGGCTTGGTAATAGAAATGTGATAACTACATATTGTCGTACAGTTTATAGCTTTTTTAAATTTAAATTTTCATTTATTATTTTATTTTACATTAAATAAATAAGTTATTTAATAATACGAATTTTTTTGGTACATGCTTTTTTCAAAAAATTTGAAAATAAGTATAAATATTAGTAGAGCAGCTTAATTATATGTATTAATAAGTATTCATTTATTTATCATTAATTTGTGACTTTTAAAATAAATAAATTACTATTCATTCATTTTCACACTTTTTTAGAATTTCTTGATTAAAAAAAAACAATTTCCGTACTGTGTCGATACAATAACAAATTTTAATTTCATTTTTTTTCTTTCATAATTTTTTCTTCGTGATTGAGAACAAAATTCAGAGAGGTCGGAGGAGCACAAATATATGCAGTAATGCTGGAAATTATTTTTCTCATATGGATAAACTTACATACACGCTTTTACGTATACTTGACCCCTTCTTTTTTAGGGTACCAAAAAAAAAAAAATTTATAAATCTATTTGAAAATTAAACAGATTTATCTAAAAGTAATTGCTTGTACAAACAAACATTGGAGGGATTATACAGATCTTATAAATGCAATTGTAAGTGATTTTTCCACAAGGTTAGACGTTAAACTGAAAATTTTTTAAAATATACGTGTAAAAGAGGGTGCAGTTGAACGATCTGCAACTTCTTTTTGGAATTTCTAAAGTTTTTTTTAGAATACATTTGATACTTAAATTATATCTGTCAAAATAACTGATGTGTGATGAACGTCCTGAAGGGACTTTCACTGGCATGTATTACTATGCTATCGAAGAAAGCAGTAATACAATATGGTTTGTTTTAATTTTTAATATACAATTATATTTTGGATATTAAATATGGACTTGAAATAAGTGTGTAAGCGTATGTAGTAAATGTGAGCGTGACGTTACAGATGTAATCAGCGTAGACAGTAGGCACTTGTTTTGAAACCATTGGAAGATTCGATGAAAGTGTACAGTCTTGTACTGGCCCGCTTTCATATTGTTTGTATTGTATTGTGCAATTATATATACATTGTTTATAATGGTTTAGTAATAAAAGATTGAAATATTTATTTACACCACACCCAACTAACGTGCGTATACTTTTCCAAACGATAATTGCACCGCCTTTGTACAGAGTATCGTTTCATGATAGATATATTTATATTGATAATTTTTATCTAGATATATTGTTTGCCACATAATTTTATAGAAGTATAACTTCTTACTTGGTGTAACATTTCATTTATATTCATGATTAGAAAACTTGATGAATGGTACAATAATATTCGAAGCAGGAAGCATACGTTCTAGTAATATAAAACACATATTGATATGGCAACATTCACTGTTAGGTTGCGAAGGGGCACTTCTATCACCTAGAAATTATAATGTACACTTTTACATTAATATTAATATTTTTCAATTTATTATATTTTCTTGTAATAAAAAATCCGTCCAATAGAAAATTCAAGGGTACACATTTTTTTATATATCCATACATTTCATTTATAAAAAATTCCTATTTGAAACACGAAAATTCAAATTTGAACGCCGCGCGCGGGGAATGTGCGTCTAGTACAATAAGAAAACGCTAGAGCGCGTTCACCTAAATTAAGGGAAAACCTGCTACTCAAAAGGAAGCAACGCTGGCATAAAAGGCGCTGGCGCGCAATGTAAAAGAGTCCTCTTTCAGCGAACCTGGGACGTGGCAATCCGCTGCTCACCCAGACTTAGATCTTTCCCGTGCACCGGTACATTACGGTGACGAGCGCAAAAGGAGAGAAAAATACCAAGTACGAAGGCCAAGAGCTGAAAAGTAAGTTTGTACACCACCTACAGGTACGACCGCTTTAAGCGTGGAGACGACGCATCCCCAAGTAGTCAAGGCACTACTAGGGTTGGTGACCACGTTCTTAGGTGAAGTTCCTGGGTCGACGACTTGAGCAGTGCTGAAGACACCCACGAGCCCTCAGAACGACCTAACCCTGCGTGACTTGGTAGGATAGGTAGTTACTTAACATTAACCTTGCGTGGTTGTACTAAAAATTCGTGCTAGTCTAACCTAACGTGTCTAAGCGGAAATTTTAAGGAGGGAAAATTCAAATTGTCGTTTATGTAAACTTTTCTGTTTAATAAAGGCGAATAAATTTAGTAAGTAAGTAAATTCTAAATTATCGCGTATATTATATATTTCTTTTTTTTATTATTAACGTAAGTAATCGGAATTACTCAAATGTAATTAATACATGTAGAAATTAAAGATACAATTTACTTAGAATCGTATGATTGAACAAACATAAGATAATTAAAAATAAATTGATTGTACTTATTTAAGCAAACCTTTCCCTCCACGTATAATTGCGAGTTCCTTTTTTATAGTTTAAGATAAAAACTAGAATAATATCTGTTAAGATATTTATGAAATTGTTTATGTGAACTGAGAATATTGCCTGTACCCAAAAAAGGGCAGGAATTAATTAAAAAAGATATTAGATTTAGAGAGATATTAAATAACGTAAAAAAACATTAAATTAATTAACTGAAGGGAATATTCAGGGAACAATGAGAATTTGTTAAAGTAATAATCAAAAAACAATTGCTGTATATCGTGCAGGAATTAATTGATTATTTAACAGATAAATTTTGAAACTTAATAATAATCATTTTTAAATATTGTATATAATCGGCAATCTGAGAAACTTCGCTCTTTTACACAGGGCAACGAACCCACCCTCTGACATATAAACACTAACATTTTTTGTGTCTTGGTTCCTAATCTTAGAGTTTCCTCGGTACCGATAATATTCCTAGCCGATTGTTACCACCACCAATTAACTGGGGGTATACTCAGAGAAAGGGAAGTTGTAAGGTACATTGTCATATTTCAAATGTCATGGCATCAAAGTTTTTATCCAAGTAATTTTATTTCGATAATCGTCTGCTTAGCTGTGGACCTTACTACGTGCTCTAGGTGGTGCTGTCTCTTAACCAGTCATATACGATAGAGTTATAGCTGCTGCTTCGGTCCGTAGTCTTTTATCTGCAGCGGCAACTCACTTTATGAGCAATGCACGGATTGCGAAAGTTAACTGATCTGTCGTACAATTCATACTACCGCTGCATCATTGCACTAGCTTCCCAAAACGAATTAGCCGACCAGGTTATTCGCCTCTTTGAACTAACTTGCTTAAAGCACGGAAACTCCACTGCCGAATTCACTTTTAATATCCGATTAACTTATATTAGCATATTTTGAATAGCATCGTGATCAATGCTTTATTTTTAGGGTCAGCTATAATGTAGAGTTCTATGGCCTCGGGGTGCTCATGAATTAACTATGAAGAGTAAAATCGAGTACTTTATTAATATCAATAACGAGAGAGGAGGCGCGTTGAGCTGAACCATTTGAAGCCAATGACCTACCGTTTACTCTTGACCAACTTTCTAACTAGGTATTATTTGACTGTCCTTCACTCTTAGCTCCTATCTCCTTATCTTGCTTGCTTTTCTATCTTTCAGGGACCAAACTAAGAGGGGCGCACGGATGCACAGCTATATGCTATCGTACGTAACACGTCCAAGGCCGTGACGTCATTGTCCTCGACGGCAATCACTTCCTCCTTTCTAATAGTGTTATATATGTGTCATGTTATTTGCAGCCTTGAAAAATTCAATGTACTTTTGTTCCTCGTGGTATTGTTTCTGCTTCCTCCATCTGTAGATATTTAAGCCAAGCTTAGTATTAAGGGACCACCCTTTTTTTGACATGGTACTATAATAAGAAACGTTGATGAGAAAAAAAAGAGTATGCGTAACGTAACTGTACTAATTTTTTACACCCAACGTACCAGAGTAAAATTGACAGCTGCATAATTAAGAATTATGTTAAATAATTTCTTGCATAAAGTAATTATATTTTACACCTCTTTGATACGTATTGGTACTTGACCGATAGTTCATTTTTATTTTTTTATAGCTAATTTTTTTATCTATAAAACGCTTACATGAGCTTTCTCTTTTACCTGTTACTGTAACGTCACTACGTACGTTACTTTAGTGCACTCTAAAAGACGTGTCGTTGTTTAAGTGGTTAAATCATATTTAAGTGTGACTTTTTTTAACAGATTCAGATTGATGGTACTCTCAAACTTACTTTAAGCAATTATTTTTTTATTGAAGTGAAACTTTTTATGTCAGGCCATGAATAGTCATTAAAAAAATACTTTAAGAAAAAACTTAGCCACCCACTCTGCGGCCCAAGCCCTCTCCTCAATCTCCTCTTTTACACACTCCCCCCCCTGCTTTATGTCTATCTCGCATGTACACCACGCGCTCCCGTCTCCTTACGCAGCTACTATACCTATATGTATATTAGTATATATTATAGGTATGTGGTATGCATGTTTCTACGCTACGACTACACCTATGCGCTTGCTCAAGCTGAGATATAGATATGGATAAAATATAAAGGAAGAGAAGAACAGCTGTACATACTGTTACAAGAGGCAAAGTAAACGTACGTATATTGTATACATATATACGTGTTTGCATATTCTGGTCATTACATACATGTTTATATGTATACCTGTATGGAAAATACGTGCATGGAGTATTAAATATATATAATACGACAACCTAACCTTTGAAACTAAGAAAAATTCTGTATCTCGAATAAGAAGGAAAATTGGCTAAAAATAAAAATTCTTACAAGTATCCTAAAGGGGAGCTATATGATCGAGTTACACAAATATAGATAAAGAGGGGTTGGACTATGCAAAAACACAACCTTAATCACCTTTTTTTTAACTGTATCTTCAAATAAACAAGTACAAAAATTTTTTTGTATACTGTGTTTGAAAAATTAATATGGACATTAATAAAATCTTCACAAAAGTTTTGGCATAACACAAGCACTTGAAATTCGAAAAACAGACTCAAATCTCATAGAAAAAGCTAAATAAACTTAAAATAACTATTTTTACGGTAAATCTAAGAAGAAACTACATAATTAATGCACAAAAATGAAATAGGGTTAGACTATGCACAAAAATTACCTAAATTGTCTCGATTTTGGCTGTATCTTAAAAAGAACAAGTAAAAAAAAGTTATTTTTTTAGTATGGCATATTTAGAGTGTTAGGTGACGACTTGTAATAGTAAAAACATTTTTTTTATTTTTACTCTATTTTATTTCCAATCTATTCCCAATAACAAAACTTTAAGACTCTTAAAAGAGTCATACCTAATGAAAGACGTCACCTAACAAAGCTGACTGTATACTTCGTGGCTCTCAGAAGTGTCAAATGACAACTGAAGCGAACCACAAAGCCTAAGCATGTGAAGTCGAAAAGTATTAGCCCCTTATTATATACGACAAATAAGTTTTATAAAGCTTCTCGCAAGGTGCATTTTTTGAATGGCGTTTTAGTTGGTAGCTTTCCACTGCTCATCGAGTGTGATTCTTAACTATTAGTTTAATATTTAAATCTAACTTATTATAATTGCTTTTAATTTGTGATAAAACAAAATAAATAATAAAAAAAGAAACATACTAGACTGTGCAGAATATTTTATTATTTGAAATACAACAAAATTAATAATAGCAAAAGAAGCAGCACTGAAGAATCAAATAACATCAAAAAAAGAAGAAAAAGTATGTGGACATTTATATTTCACAAAGCATAACACACTATTTTTTTTGTTTTTCCTTTCCCCAATATAGAAACAAACGAATAGTTGAACACCCTGCTGTTCCGTACCCTAGAAAGGAGCGTGGGATCGTATTTTATAATCTTTGGTTTTAAACTGAAGGCAAAATTAAATGATATTAACTCTCATCTAACAAAAATTTGTAGCAGAGTGTGGCTTATGGTCTCTAGTTATTTGTTTGTTTATTACATGTTATCTTATTACTGTTTTTAAAGAAACACCAAACCCCATTCAAAGAAGCATGTTAATGAATGATGCGTAACACCTTATATAGTGCATTGTGCGTGGACACGTATATGCTGTACCTTTGTAGAAAGCATGCGCGGTATTTCGTTATGCATTGAAAAATAAAATTAAGTAAAAAATGAAGAACATAATACTACATTAATAAATAAACAGAAAAACAAAGAAGAGTTAATTGTCGTAAAAATAACAGGAAAAAATTACAACTATATTGTGTTTCAAATAACAGCAGGAAAATCAAAATTAGTAATCTGTTATACTACACATACAGATATACATGTTAATGTTATATCTGCTAACTAAAGTGGTCTATCTATTCCTACTCAATATGTGCTCATGAAAGCGATTCGTTTCCATAGTTCTGCTATAATAGCAAATATTTTTAGCCCAGGATCTGTTTATTTAAGCAATTTGCTTCTAATTTACAAAAACACGATAACTTAGTGAATAAATTGAAAGAAAAAAATAAAATAAAATAAAGGTTTAAGATACAAATAATACCAGCATATGAGTTCTTCTACGTGGACGGATAATAAGAAAAACAAAATAAGTTGCAAAAAACTTGACTTACAAAAACTATAAGCCTTAAAAAATTTTCTAGAGAAAAAATTTATCAATGATCAATTCCAACATTACTATAACTTTGATACATTAAACACTTGTTCACCCAAAAATAAAAAAATCGCAACTTAAGTAGTATGTACGCTTCAGAAAAATAATTCTTATAATTCAGAATTTAACGTTCACCAAAAATGAAATAATTTTAAAATCGATTAAATATACAATTTGATGAATTAATTGTTTTCGTGCAATAAAAGTTTTTTAAAGGCCCTTGAAAACGTAAAAAACGCATAGGCAGAAAGTTACTCATATACACACAAATATTTAAAGATTTTTAATACAGTATTCGAACGTGGACCATCGTGCTCCCTTTTTACTTAAAGTGGAAAGAGTGTCAAGTTATGTATACTCTCTCTCGGGCACAAAGAGCCTTCAAACTAACACCGCGTACTATACGATGCTCGCGTGGCAATCGGGATATATAGCCTTACATGCCATGTAAAAATCCCTATGCCATATACTCTCTTCCAAGCTTAAAGCAGAGGGTACTATACACACGCGCTTGGTTGCACTCTCTCACTTTAGTTTCTGATCATTACACATAGTACACTATTTGTTCTATCGGCTAGCGTATGCTTATGGAATAAACTGCACTTTTGTTATATTTGCATGCGTCAAACAACTATTGATAATAAATTTATTGTTTTGTACACACGCATCAAAAAGAAAAATATTTCTCTGTACTATTCATAATTAATTGTATGTAGCATCTCAAATTCATGATTATCGACATTATTTATATATATATTTATTTAACTATTTTTTTATTTCTTATGTCTTTTAAGAAGCATCGCAAGAACATAATAAAATATTAATAAAATGTAAGTAATGCAGTATAATAACTATCAAAATAATAATAGACAATATCAACGATACAGTAATGGACAAAATTATCATGGAAATTATCAGAATCAGGAGAGAGATTGGAATTTTCAAAATCAGTTGAGAAATTTTAAGTATTATTAGAACAACTTTAGACAATGTAGTAAAAAAAATCCTAACGATTATTATACTCAAAGTAATGCTAGTTTTAACCATAAAAATAATTGGGGACACCGAGGCAGAGGTCAGAATTATAAGAGATACCCCAAAAATAATAATTATAATAATTATAACCTACGAAGTATCAATCCTAATTATCAAAATCAAAATTTTCAATATCAGTACAAACCAGGAGATGACCATCTGCCGCATCATTTACACTCTCAGGTGGCTCACCCCAATTATCATCCGGAGGTGAGCCCCCAAAGACAGAATTTAACCCCTACACCAAATGTTTCAGCGCAAATTATGAACATAGCAACAGAATTAAAACTGTCCACATCCGTATGTGCCAGGAACATGGCGTAGACAACGAGCTTACAAGCAAAAGGTTTTCAATCCAAGAAGAGAAAAATCGATTTATCACACTTCTGCTCAATAATGGTGCCACCACAAACCTTATTAAATTAGATCAGTTGCACCCATATTCACGTGTAAGGACTAGTGAAATTATTAATCTTACTGGAATTACACTCCACCCAGTTTTGACTAAAAAAACAACGTATATGACTATACAAAAAAAACCTTTAATTTTTCGTGTGATCCCTAACAATTTTTCAATCAAAGATGGCGGTCAGTAGGGTCGAAGCTTTTGTAGAAAACGACTACCCCCATTATCGTATTATCACGATGCTATAGTATAAGATGATGAGGTAATAAACCCCATTCCTTTTTTAAAAACTATTGAAAAAATAGAGCAAGTGGAAGTTGATAAAGAAGAACAAAAAGCAATAAAACTTAAGAAACAAATATAGGAAAGACAAATTTTACCTACCACGCTTAATACAAATTATAAGACAGAGTGCCTTAAGGATAAAATTGACCAACAAAAATTTTATGATGAATGCATCGTAAGCTGGCTTCAAAAATGACATACCTAAATACGAAAAATTTGGAGACATAAAAGCTGATTTCCATTTTCAAGATGAATTTGACAAATTCAATTAATTAGAAAGGGGTGCTAATTTTATGAAGCCCACTAATAATTAAGTGATGAAAGTGGGATACACAGTAAAAATAATAAATTAAACGACTAAGATATACTCTAACTTCATATCATTAAATAGAGTGAAAATACTCCTTGTAAGGAACAACATTGCTATAATAAAAAACAAAAAAACTAATAAGCCAACTACATATATGATTAAGAAGACTCCATCGCTTACTACGGTAGTAAATTCAGTAATGATCGATGCGATGTCACAAGACGAAAGCATCCTTTTATTCTAGTGGTATATTGGTAATGAAGTTTGTTTTATTTTCAACTGAATCTACCTGGTATTACATAAGGTTTACTATATATTTGTACAGTCAGTTGTCAAATAATTTAATAATAATGATTGCCATAATTTACTGCGTTATTATCCAACAAATAAATTAAATTGAAAAATCATTATGAAAGTTTTCATATTATTTTACAGATTCAAATTTTTTTTGTTTGCGCGCGCTCCCTAAACCAATATGGCTGGCAGTGTTTGTCACTGCACTTACCAAATGTAACTGCAGACCAAAATAGTATTTTAGCTATTTGATCAATTTTTTCATCGCCAATGCCTATAAAGTCACCCGATTTCTTAAAGATAAGAGGTTCAGGGTTACGGTAAGTACATTTTTGTTGCTTGTACATTCCATTTTAGTAGTTTAATTAATAGTCAAAAGATTGCTTCAGGCCTTCGGTCACAAGAAGCTGTGTTAAGCAAGCTTGAAAAGTGTTGACTTTGAATTGAATTATCTCCAGATTTTGATCGCCATTCCATAAAAATAAAGATACCATTGGATTCAGCACGATCTCAACTTTAATAATACATCAGTCAAAGTTTTTGTACATTCCGTGATAGAGCCTCCTTAAGGCAGTGTAATATTGTGGCGATAAATAACAATAATAATATTATAATTAAAATGTATCCAATAGAAATTCTAAACTCCGAATACTCATTGCACCTGAATTTTATCCCGATACTACTAGTGAGTATGGGAGATCAGTTGTAAAAAATACACAAGATACAATAGAAGACTTACAAAAACTTGTGAGTACCAGTCACTTAAATCTGGAAGAACGAGACCGAATTAATCTATTAATTTTCATATTTCCCAAAAATCTTTTAGTGAACGGAAGACCCCTTACCCTGCAGTAGTTTTGTCGCACATGAAATCCCGATGGAAAAAATATTTTTATTAACACTAAGCAATATTGTCACTCACTGCTATATAGACAAAATTAAGAACACGTAACAAAAAAACTTAACGATGGAATAATTAGGCCCTTGTTATCATCGTATAATTTACTTCTCTGGATTGTTCCAAAAAAATCTGATAGCCATGAAAATCCAAAATGGAGCGTTATGATTCATTTCCAAGACCTTAATAAAAAAACCACTGGTGATACATATCCATTACCTAACATCGCAGATATTATGGACCATTTGGAAGGATTTGTATAATTTTCGGTTTTTGATTTAGCAAAGTGGATTCACACAAATTCCTATGGGTGAGTATGATGAGTATAAAACAGCATTTACGACACCATACGGACATAACTAATACAGACGGATGCCCAAAGGTTTGACATTCCAACGACTAATAGATCTCATATTAGGAGATTTACTAAATGTTGAAATGTTAGTGTACTAAGATAATATTATTATTTATGCAATAGATGTAGTAGATCATGACTGTAATGTAAGGTTACTTTTTGACCGGTTAAGATCACCAAATATGGTACATTAGCCAGATAAAGTTGAATATTCACAAAAAGAAGTAATATTTCTTGAGCATACCGTAAGTCAACGAGGAATTGAACCAGATCCTAAAAAATATAATCCATTAAAGAATTTCTCCAACCAAAAACTACAAGAAGTATTAGGCAATTCTAAGGACTAGCACGATTCTATAGACGGTTTATTTAAGATTTTCCGAAAATAGCTAAGCCATTACAATATTTATAAAAAAAGGGAGAAAAATTTGAATGGACCGAAGTGTAAGAAAAGAGCTTTAAAATACTAAAGGATCATCTATATCAAGAGCTTATTTTAAATTTTCCCAACTTAGGAAATTATTTGAGTTAACAACAGATGCATCTGATTACGCTATTGGAGCGGTATTGAGTCACAAAAAAGATGGATCTGACCATTATGTTGCCAATCTTTCAAGAATTTTAAATAAAGCTGAAATAAATTAACCTATAACTGAAAAGTAATGCTTAGCTGCACTATACGCAATGAATCATTTTTCTGTCATATTTATTAGGAAATAAATTAGTTCTTGTAGATGATCATGAGCCATTAAATTGGATGCATACTAGAAAAGATCTGGATCAGCGTTTAATGCGCTAAATGTTCAAATTAACCGATAATGAATAGACTTTCAAATACAAGCCAGGAAAATACCAATGCTGATGCATCATCAAAAAATCCAGTTGGACCATTCTTGTATGCGGAAAATGATTTTAATAATGGTTTACTATTATTAAGAGTTATTGTGATAGGTCGAAAGGAAATAGAGAAAAAGAGCAAAACAAAACCACACAGTCAGAGAAAAGAAAAAGTAAGAACATCTAGTTTCACGACGATCAAACCTAAAGCATTGCCAACAACCTTAAAGGAGATAGTAGAAATAACAAAACCTAGAAGCATGACCAAATCAGAAACAAATGTACCTAAATTGGCCAGGGGCCCTGGACGACCCCTTGGTTCAAAAAGAAGCAAGGAACAGCCAAAGTTTGATCATAGTGTGATTGCTCAATGGACTTAAACAAAAATATTTCTAAAACGACATACATCATCTACATCTTGACCGAGTATATCCAGATATGTCACTGAAAATATATAAACAGATTCTAGCTCGTTAAAAGTGAGTTTTTAAAAATTAGGAGCTTCAAGACTACATGCTAGCAATACAAATACAGAAACCACCAGAAAAAAAGCTAATAGTTAAAAAAATCAGAAAATACTACAATTACCAGTCAGAAATATAATTGACCTTGGTGCATCGTCAAGGATAAGTATGTTTTCCAAAAAAAATTCTAAGTGAAACTAAAGAATCGATAGGAAAAGATACACCACCACCAGTATATGACCCTAGATGAAGTGGATTACAACAAGAGTAAAATGAAACCAAAGTAGACTCAAATACAGGTGCTGATTAATGCTTAGACGCAACAAATACTAAATCTCACTTAGTGAAAATTCTAACAACGACGTTTTTAAAGACAAACCTAAAACTATGACAAGTAATATTGATAAGGTTACTTATTAAGAAATATAAAAGTTAATAAGAAAATTTAACAAATGTAAGAATGTTTAGACAAGTGTAAGAACGATGATGGACCCAAGCAAACTGATATGGATTTTTTATCAGAAACCAGATTTTCTGATGGAGATAAGCCAACTCCCAAATTTCAGAACATATAAATCGAAACGGACCCGTATGATCCTAATATATTTGGTCATTCTGTTTTAAATAAAAAAATTGTAGATTTAGCACGACGTAAAAGGACTTTGAACCCCTATTTGATGAAGATGAAATTTTAAGAAAAGATATGACGAGTCAAAAATGATCAGTTACCCTCCGTATTCAAGGGAACACATTCTTAAGTTCTAATATACCGACGCACACGAGTACCTCTATTATTGCAAAAATCAGACAATCTAAAGCACCGAACTTGAGACAAATAACAGAAGAAGCTCTAGATAACTTGAATAAAAACAGCTAACGAGCAAACTACAATGAAAACAAATTAAGAAATCGAAGTATTGCACCTGATTTCATGGCACTATCGGACTTGTACCCTTTCTCAACAATTAATCGATACAAACAACAGTACGAAAAGGTGTATGTAAGGCTTAGTAATAGTTTAAGTAATACGGGAAATTATAGAATCGTAAATAAAGACAGGCTAATAAATAATTTTATTACCACCAGATAGTGTGTCTCATGCAAAAAAGACAATATAGTTCATTGTATTAGCAAAGATTGTCAGTCAGTCACATCTGTCTCGAGACTGTCAGGATCGACAGGTGCACTTTACTTTAGTTATTTTAAATCGAAGAAATTAAAAATTAAGACTTTTCAAATTCCGAGACAAGGAGATCTTATAGACAAGTAAGAACCAGGATTGATAACAGAAATGTTATTAACAACTTTTGATAAAACACCTATGCAAATTATTGTCTGTTATGGTAAGGTTGATTTTCTGAAAATTCAAGAATGTAATGAGATAATACAAACGCTGCATGACAGCCCTGTTGGAGGAGACAAGGGAATGAAGTAAACTTATTAAAAAATAAGAGAACAACTTTATTGGCTTGAAATGAGAAATGATATTCTCTATTATGTTCGTTAATGTAGCAAATGTCAAGAGAAAAAAATTGAACGAATTTAAACAAGAGAACCCTTAGTGCTTACAGATACACCTGTTGAGGCTTTTGATAAATTTGCCACTGATAGCGTCGGTAAATTAAGAATAACACCAAATGATAATTGCCACTTGCTAACCATACAGTGTAATTGGACTAAGTACATAACATTTGTCCCTGTACCAGGCCTAAGATCAAGCACGCTTGCCGATGCACTTGTACAAAATCTCATGTTAGTTAACAGTTCGCCTAGAGTAATTCTATCAGACAGAAATGCTACATTTATGTCTAATTTATTGGAATAACTCATGAAAACCCTAAAGTATCAGCATATGATCCTGAAATGAACAAATTACTAGAGCTAAGTCATGCTACCCTAACTGACCTCATAAAAACTTACTCTGAAACTGATATTGATTGGGACAATATAGCAAAATTTGCAGCTTTCACGTATAACACAAGTGTACATGCAGCAGTAAATTTTACGCTCTATGAATTTATACTTGGGAGAGTAGTAAGAAAGCCTTTGAAGATACCTAAAGATGAAAGGTTACGAACATATCCGTTGTATCTACAAGATCTTATCAAGCAACTTCAAGAAATACAAATTGCGGCAGCAAATCAACAAATAAAGATAAAAGTACAAACTTAAACAAGATATGATAAAAGAGTAAAGCCTCTTAATACTAAACCAGACATTACGTTCGGGTAAAGAAAGAAGTGCGTTCCCATAAATTTGATCGCTACTCTAATGAATCTCTTAAGGTTAAAACAGTTTTAGAGGGAAATAATGTGTTACGTAAAAAAATCAATGGTCAAATTATACAGAAATACACGGATCAACTAAAACTAGTTCCCCAATATTAATACCCTTGTGAGGAATTTATTCTACATGTCTTCCTGAAAGAAAAATAAACACTACGATGCAGATTGTATTGGTCATCTTAATAACACTAGTAATCGAACTTCGAAGCAGGTTTCAACTCACTCATCATGGCAAATATAGCATAGAACCACTTAAAACAAACGCTGGAATACACTATGGACGAACAAGTCTAATATAAATTAAGAAAGCTGATTGGAATATTGTAATATGGCTGGATGTTAATAAATTTGTATTGAAATAAACACCTACTCAATAATTGAATGAAACTTTTTGACATTGTATTGCGCAGTTCTGTTATCCATTTTGCACTTACTATGTGGAAATGGACCTCTTAAACTTTAACATAAATGAAGCGATTGACTAACCTTAAAGCAACTCTGTTGAAAACAATAAATACTTTGGGAACCTATACTAAAGATACCTCCATCTGACTACCTAGCATACGAACAAAAAGACTAACACCTTTTGAAATTATTGGAAGCATTGCTAAGGGACTTTTCGGCTCAGTCCCAGAAAAGGATATTAACGTTATGAACACAGACATCAACAATTCGCATACTGATAAAAAAAAATTTATTAAATTGTCTTAATGGAGTAGCCATATTATTGCAGCTGCATTCAAAGAACTATATAACACAACAAAACACCATGAGCATATTTTAAAACAAGTTGCTGATATATTGACTTGAGGACAAGATTTTATACTTAATAGATATTTAATATATTTATCAGCTTATCTTAGAAGAACTGAGGCTACCTTAGTTCACATTATTGATTCCCATGAAGAATTGTATGTCATCTTGCATGATTTACAAATAGGTCAAGCACATCCAAAGCTATTTTCTCTAAATATATTTAGAACCACTGCCTGGGATGTAAGGAAACTGGCAGGAAATGTATAATTTGTAGTACAAATAAAAAATCCTTATACTGGTGGAATAAGCACTCTAAACAATTTAGATGTGTATAAAAAAAAACAATTTGTATGAATGAGAATAAACATTATTTAATTTTGCCTTTGATTTAAAACCGAAGATTATGGAAAATAGTTTCACGCTTCTTCACAGGCTGTGGGACAGCAGATACTCCAAATATTCGTTCGTTTGTATATTCGGAATAGGTAGAACAATAAAAAAAAATAAAACCCTCCGTTGTAATAAAAAGTAAAGATACTTTAACTACATACTAACATAACCATCATTAAACCTATAACTGTCATTTTACCATTCAATGCCTAAATTATCCACCAAATGTGAATCATATTTTTAACAGTTGAAAAAAAAAAATGAGAGTATGCAAACAAGTATATTTATTGGAATTTCATTTTCTTATAAAGCTGATAAGTATGCATATTAAAGATTATTGCCAACAAATTTTTGTTTTTAGGGTTGGAATAATTTTAAGAAAAAATAAGGTAAAAAGTAAAAATTTTTTTTTTCCTTCAGCTATTCAGTTAACCATGGTTTACTTTTTACCTTAAATTAGACTGTTTTAAAATACACATATATTCGCCAAGGACGGTGATGGTTTAAGGAGAGGCTATTAGATTACATCTTGCGTTAATAAATAAGTTTTTTTATTTTCATTCTATGTTACATTATATTTGTTCCCTCAATTATCAATTCTTAAGACTCTTAAAAGAGTCAAACTTAACGAAAGTCGTCACTTAACAATGCTAACTGTGTACTTCGTGGCTCTCGGAAGTTTCAAGTGACAACTGAAGTAAGCTACAAAGCCTAAACATATAAAGTTAGCAAATACTAGCCCCATAGCATGTAAGACAAAGAAGTTTTTAACTAAAGCTTAGCGTAAGGTGCATTTTTTTGCGAGGCGTTTCAGTTAGTAGCTGTCCATTGCTCATCCAGTGTGGTTCTTCACTATGAGTTCAATATTTTAATCTAATGTGTCATAATTGATTGATAAATTACGATTATATCGCTTAATAAATTCATAGTTGTTGTTATATATTGTGAAAGTAAATAAATAAAAAAAAATAGAAACAGACCAGATTGTACAGAATATTTAATAAATTGAAATCCAATAAAATTAATAAAACAAAAGAAGCAGCACTAAGAAATCATATAAATTTAAAAAACGAAAAAAAAGGCATGTGGACATTTATATTTTACAAAACATAATACACTTTTTTTTGTTTCTTCTTTTCCCACTATACAAACAAACAAATAGTTGGACTATCTGCTGTATCGCAGCCTGTGAAGAAACGTAAGAATGAAGTCCATAATCGTCGGTTTGAAACTGAAGGCAAAATTAAATTATAATAATTCTCATTTAACATGGAGCATTAATATAGACATTGACACAATCTTTGAAGAATTTTTGTGACAATATAACGTTTTAAAGTTAAAAAAATAGTCGTATCTCAAAAAGGAAGACAGATAGGCCAAAAATAATTTCACGTATAGAAATTAATTATTGGGGTGCCAAAACTTATGTTACATGGATTTATAAAAGCAATCATAATAATTCTAAAAATAATAAGTCATATTTTAAAGGCTTAGGTATTCCATACATATCCTAGCTGTAAATTAAGCTATTTTCTATGCTCTATTATGTATTATAAAAATAATTGTCAGGTGACCAAAATTTATATTCTCAGTATTGATTATAAAATAAGTAGAAATTAGTTATAAGCACGGGTAAATTTTAATATTAACTCATAAATAATCATACAAAATGAATTAAATGACAAATGACGACTTTACAACAGAAAATAGCTATATGTCTATTGTTTTTTCTAATCTCTAACGGATAGAGTAGATTATTTTACTTTTCTGGTTGCCAAAATTTATAAAAAATGTTATCTGTCAGGTACAATAAATTGTAACAAGATTTAATTTTTCATATATGGTACTGCTAAATTAAATGTGCAAACAGTAATTTTAAGTAAAAAAAATATTTGTCTTGCGTAACTGGACAAAAATACCTTTTTTCAGGCGAGAGTGGTAAAAATTTTTGTCTTTTTCTGTATTACAGGGCCAACAATTCGTACATTTATTAATTTATTGATCGTAGCAAACATAGAAGTTCTTAAAATGCGTGAATCACGAGTAACACATGTAGTATGTAAAAGTATATGTATTTTATACACGCTCGTGCTCCAATACGTAATAATGATAGAATTTTCACTATTTTGATACCGAATTCTCAAAAATTGATTGGAATCAAATGTAATACGATTTTTTTCAGTTTCTGTTATACCAAGTTTATTAAAATTTGAAAAATATTACTTCTAAAGAAGGTTCTGAGACCCATACTTGGTTTATTATTATAATTTTTTTTTTTCTTATTTTTGGAGACTGTCCTTATTTTTAAATAGGGAATTTAAAGGAAGGTTGTTGTAATTTTTAGTTAACAGTTTTTTTCCAAGGAAGAAAAGTACATGTTTGGAATCTTCTGTCTTTTGTTAAACGAGACTTTAATACTTAGATTCTTGATCTCCTAATGTGTGACAATTCAACAAGCTGTTTTTTTGCAGTGTTGTATACACTTTTCTGTCTACCATGGTATGGCTGACAATCACTGACGATGGGGTTTGCTATTTCAGTGGCAGGTCTGCTCGATTTTTCCCACAATTTAAGGCTTATAATTGCTGTTTTTTTGGAACATAACTGCAAATGCGTCTGCTCTTAAAATGTTCAGAGCTCGCTTAAGAGACAGATGAACTATTTCCTCGAGAACCATTTCCTTTTACGCAAATATATATGTATATGTACATATATGTTCTGGTTTAGATTCATTCTAGTCTCATTGTACAAAATGAGTTTTTTTTCAGAAATATGAGTAGTTGTTATTTATCAATCGCTGGTCATTTTAATATCACGATTAATTACGCAATTATAACTTCATCTCTCTGATTACAAGGCAAACGAATCTTTAAGTTGAACAAAAATCCATTTATTTTTTTTGTTGATTTTATTAGTAAGTGAGAAGTACAATGATGTTTTTAAAGTAATTAAGAGATTATAGCTAAGTGACCAGGCAATAAAAGTTTGAAATTACAACTAACTTCCCTAAATTAAAATGACTTTGAAACATTTTATTTCGTTAAAAATTCGCATATTTCACATACTTCAAAATCCACTAATCTTACTAATACATAAAACAAAGTCGCTAAAACCGTTGTAATCGCTAACCACGAAAACTACTGAACTTATTTTGCTGAAATTTTGCACACCGATTCTTGATACTTCCTCGATGGTTTTAGTACGGTTTTTATCTTAAAAGATTTAATAACAATAGAAATAAATGAGCTCAAAGTTTTAATAAAATACACCAGCTTTTCACTGCAGTTCAATAGGATCTGCTAGGTGGCGTTGACATAAAATCGAAGCTACCTGCAACAGAATTAAATAAGTGTGGTTAAAATAAGCCAGAGCGTCACGGAAATTTCTGCAATTGTCTACTGGCAGTTCATCAAGCTGCATCGAGACTGTAGATGATGGTCATGCAGCTGGGTATCCCGGTTACCGATGACGCTCTTCTCCAATGAGCAAGTTACCTAGGTCTACTCTCACCCTGAACCTCCAAGATTGACGAGTGTCACCAATAAAAAATTTATTCTAACCAATGACGTCTCCGGCGGAATACAAGAAGACGTATCTAGACAGATCACAACATGCTCCAACACTTTAGCGTTGTGTGGCCATACCACAATCTGTCCTTGTGCCGTCAAAGAATTTTTTACTACAATGTTAGCCAAGAAAGACAGCCCTGAAGAGTATGGGCAGCCACTAGGGCAAACTTCTTAGTGGTTGTTACAACGGCATACCTACGGAGAAGGTAATCTCCAGGCCCACTCCCTCCATAACTATGTGCGTTTGGTTATCCGGGGAACGACCTGAAGACGAGATATATTTTGGTCAGCTGTGTATCTTCCACATGTACGGTCTCTGTACACAAAGACTCTGAGGGTAAGAGTCAAGCTACCCACAGCTGGATCTCCATCATCAAGGATAACAGTGAGGAATAACTGGAAATTTCATTACTGGCCTTTTTCAGGGCCAATATAAGTATTTACGTTCACTACTTAACCTTCAATCTCATCGACTCTTTTAAGGGCCATCTAAGTTTAAACTACCTTGCCAACAAATACATTTTTAGTACCATTTCCGGAAATATTATTCCTCGACTAAAAGACCACGTAAAGCCGGCCACTATTCAACCAAGTCAGTCATTCACTGGCAGAAGAGTTGTTTGTTGCAAGACTGAGAGCCCCGGTGACTGACGACCGACCCTATATTACCCTCTCGACTCTAAGCATTCAACCAGTAATCACTGATCCTCTCCAAGGTCTGCACTAGGCTAACCCAACAGCTATGAAGGAGAAAAAAAACTTGAGCCAACGGGAGTCTCCAACAGACAAGCATTACGAACTAATCTCTCCACCTTAGATCATCAAACAACTGAGTCTGCAAAAAAAAGGTTCTTTAGACACCACCGTCTTCAACGTTATGTCAGGAAACGTTGGGAAAAAGCACTACAACTAGCCTCAAAGTTTCGGACTTGGTAATTTCTCTCTCGATCAGTCTGGGTCTTCAACAGCAGGCCAGAGAATATCACCCTGAGGTATCCAGGCAGTCACAATTGCTGTAAGCTTTAGTCAAGCAAGAGTTTACTTAAGAAGCTCACCGGTCTTTTTTGGGGCAATCGGACGTCCAACTACCTTGCCAACAAATATATTAGAACTTTACAAAGTTGACAGAAAATAGTCTTTAGGGGTCACAAAAGTCTTAAGCATGCCAATAGTCATGAAAGGGTGAATTGTAAGGAAAACTTCCTTCAAATGTATCTAATGAATACAATTTTAGGCGTCAAGAAACTAACGCAGAAAATTTATTGAGATGGGAACAGCAGCCTCAAAATTGACAAATTAAGAATCCTTCACGTGAGAGATCAGCTTTTTATTTTACCCTTAGAGTAATCTCTTGAATCTTTAAAAATCTGAATTTAGGTCTTCAGATAAGAAAAAACAATTATTAGTATTTTTGTGGCAATACAAAATGTAGAGATTAAGCTCCAGGATTTTGTTGCTGTGGTAATATAGTAGTGAGATGAAAGAACAAAAGTTTTTTTTTAATACATATTTTTTGGGAGCTCAAAATATTAACAACTTTAAATACAGCCCTTTTCGTAAATTATACGAGAGAAACTGCAAATCAACGGCTCCTTATAGCCAACAATTGTTTTTGTGGTATAAGGAACTCACGGTAGATTTCAGCATAATTATATTTTTTTAATTTTTACAGCTTATTATTTGACCGAATAAACTGTATGGATTGCCAACAACTACGTTTTTAGTGAGAAGATTTTTGTTCTGAGAAGTGTCAAGGATAAATGTAAAATTTCTAACTCAAAACGTTTTACATTACATGTCAACACACTACGATGTTCCATTTAGTAAGTCTCGGGCGAAGCCGAGACGGGGGGCCACTAGTTACACATATTTGCAGTAAGCTACTTTTGACCGTCAGTGTATTTGTAAGTATGATATATAATTTTTTAAACTATTCTTTCGCAAATACCACGGCTAACAGTTCTTTATTTTAGGTGGGATGAAATTTAAATTTTTCTTTGGCTCAGTATTACCTGTTTTTCGTAGTCGGAAGCATCTATTGTTACTATATGCGGTTTTTCTACAGTAGGTGCTGCGAGTAAAAGTTTTTCCACATAATGCGTTGAAAATTCTGTTAAACGTTCGCTCCTACTACTTTTTCTACTTGAAGTCTGTTCCTTTTTTTAAGAGTTTAGAGAGCGGCTGCTCAATTTTTTCATAATTCTGGAAAAATCGTCTATAATATCCGCAAAATCCATGAAATTGTTTTATTTTTTCTATGTTTATGGATTTTAGAAACTTCCTCGCTGCTACAACTTTCTTTGGATCCGTTTTTCTGTACTTACCTCCGATAATATTCCCCATAACGTTTGCTTTTTTTTTTAGAAATTTGCATTTCTTCAACTCAATCATTTAATTGGCCATTATAAGATGGCTTCAGAGTCATATAAAACACCTTTTATGCTTTTCGAATCGGTGCAAATACCATTATATCATCTAAATACACCTCAATTTTGTGTCCTTGTAGGCCTCTTAAGTGTCATTGCTTAGAAAAATGTGACTGGAGAGTCTGTGCATCTTATCAGTATCCTTTTATATTGACAGTGATCGTCAGTCCCAAGAAATTCTATCTTATGTGCATCGGCTTTATGGATTTCTATTTTAAAAAATCTTTGTTTTAAATCTACTACTGTTATATAACGAGTGATCAATAAATACTCCAGTAAGTCACTTTGAAACGGTAGAGGGTAACAACTTCCGACCATGATTTCATTGAGTTGTCTAAAATCAGTGACAACAAACGCTATTATCTGTCTGGTCCTGCATGTTTCGTTACTATCCACATACTCAAGTTGTACGGCGACTCAAAAGGTTTGACCATACCTTGCATAAGGAAGCTTGAGCAATTTCGGATAAAATGCTGGCTAGCTTCAAAATTCAGTGGTTATGTCAAAAAAGCATGCGAGATTTTTTTCAGAAAAAAAAGAAGGTAGATCAACACATTTATTTTCGAGAAAATCACTTGTAAAAACTTGTCATTTTGACACGTATCTTATGAAACCTGAAATTCAATTGACTATCATGCTGCAATAAGAAGCTGTAGATCCACAAATTAAACTGAAACATGTACTTAAGATTATAAACAATCTATTATAAAAAAAAGGATTCATACGTTGAATTTTGAGAAAATAGCGAGGAAAACGACGACCGTGAGAGCTGTGTTGTTACGGTACTGTGAGTGCGCATGTGCCATTCCAGAGTATCAATAAGATGGCGCACCATTTAAATAGACAGTTTATGTGAACGCGAAGAAAAGAACGTTCTGTATACTAGTAATGAAAAAATAAATAATAAAAACTGAAAATAAATTGATGTGGATAATAAATAATAACTAGTTGAATATAATTAACTTTAGTTGAAGTATTTATTTGCTCTTTAACAGCATTTTTAATGAACAATATATACACTATTTTCTCTTATCCAGCTGATCAAAAATATTTTAGATGATTCTTTTGTTGGTGGCAACGCGTGGTTTAGTTGCTCACATTTTTCCTTAATAAAAATGTCTAACGGTCTAATCCTTCAGTTTCAATTGCTTTGAGGAGGATTATTTTATCAATACCAGCCTTAGAAATTTTTGTTTTGGTAGCTGGTTTTATGTTCGTTGAATCTGTCGTTAAATTCTTATTATTTGTGTTTTTTTTGGGATCTAGCTTTTGAATTTAATACGAATTCAATACTTTTTGTATTTTTCACAATTTCAGATGTGTCAACACAAATCTTATGAATCAGTTTTCGAAAAAATGAAACATCATTTAACGCATTCTGTGCGTTCATAACATGACTTTTATCTAAAAAGTCACTGGCTAAATTAATTTGTGTAAACGAACCTTTTGTTACCATTCAGAGTATAATATTATTAGTTAT
Organism: Copidosoma floridanum; assembly: GCF_036245765.1. Lineage (NCBI taxonomy): Eukaryota > Metazoa > Arthropoda > Insecta > Hymenoptera > Encyrtidae > Copidosoma > Copidosoma floridanum. Next base: position 777,535 of record NW_028321895.1, read on the forward strand.
TAACTATAAAAATAATTTTTATTCTTTAAGTTGAGTCGTTTTACATAAATTTGATTTTTCAATGTCACGCGCAGCTCTGATTTCAACACTTTGCGCCTGATAGTACCACCTACCGCACGCTAGATAGTAACTACTAGTTTGTACCAAACATCGCAAGTAAAAAAGTCGTTGATAGTATATAAGAAGGGCTGCGAGATGTTTTGCAATCATCCACCCAGAATACACGATCCAAGATTATTACAGGCTCTTGCTTGACGAGATCTGTGCTAAGGCAGTGACTAGAGCGATAATTTATTACAATAAATACTTAAGTATTAAACCACGCAAAAGGCTCTGTGTATCGACTTTAATTTCACCAACTCTCGCCATCTTTGTCTGCATTACGGGGGATTGTTCTCTATCTACTGTGAGAATCTGATCATTATACTGGCAACTGGCATTCCTTGACTGCTGCTGGTCACTATCCTACCGCCCCCAAGTGAAAGCAACTTCAGTGGTGAAAAAGGACGAGCACTCATAGAGTCTCTAGCACAGGGTGCTTCTTGCTGGTCGATCTCGACCGCTGATCGATATCCTCGAAGACGACTCCAGCCATACTTAATCCTCCTGCTCTGTTTAAAGCCACCTACCCCCTAACAGGCCGCTAATAACACTTTTTTTGTCTTATGTTAAGTTAATATACTTTTATATAAAGGCAAAGTATCACAGACTCTTTTCACAAATTTTGTTAAAGCATGTATTCTCGGTACATCAATTCTATTTCCATTGTGAGCTACAAAGATGCATAATTTTTTTTCAAGTTTTGGAAAGTATAGAAAACAAGTAAAAGCTTTAATAGGTGAAGTTGTTATTACAGCAAGTCTATCGACAAACATTTTATAATTACAAAAAATCCGTATCCCAGTAACTTTAGAAGCTTGTACTGACATGGATTTTCTTGGCATTACGTAAATATGGAATGAACTGTAGGCACTATTTGCTGTAATCTAAAGTAAATAGCAACATTATTAAAAATTGATTTGAAGTTAAAAAATCAGTATTGCAGCAAAAAGAAAGTAACCTAAACTATTTTCAAACAATTTCTTTTTTGGTAATTTCTTGATCTTCTTTCTTTCTTTCTTTCTGTAAAACAGTATGCCTTCTGTTACAAGAAATTGTTTTGTCTTTCTGATTTTATAAGTCACAGTATTTTTTTTTTCTTTTATGAAACTTCTTTGTGTAATAACTGGAAGATAAATTTAGTTTTTCATTGTTTTACAGTAAAAGTTACTCCAAGATTTTTTTTGACACAACTATTGCTACGCGAAAACAATGCGATTCTGACAAACCGTAAAATAAAGACTTTGAATATTTGTTATGTCCGTGTTATAAAAAGGCTTGTTAAATTGACTAGCAGCCCACGGGGCTATTTTTTGAGACCTATTTGCATACCAGTGAACTTTTTTTTCCAATCGTTCTCTTAACTTCCGATCTAATAAACAATTACCATCTTTAAAATACTCATGTACGTACGTGCCATCCTCTTTAACGGTACAGTATGAACCACACCTCTGGTGTTCTCAAAAATCATGCGCAATAATATTTTCTAAAGTTACTTTCACCATTAGCTTGTCTTCTTTATTCTGTACAATTGATGTAGTAAAGGTTTTCGAAAAATATTCTCTGAGCGAAGCATTTAATTTAATTTCATATAATTTAGAGTTAAAAGTTTTTGTAACGTGGTTCAAATCAGACCATTTTGTAATGGTTTAAGGTGACAGCTGCCTTAAAGCTGCAATGGCAGATTAGTCATCATCAGCGATTAGTGTTGTGATTTGGCATCGTTTTTTAACTAAATCTTCATTCTTCAAAACAAACTCAACGACCATATCTGCCTCCATAGCTTTTGCAGAATAATTGTGATTCCTTTTGCAATCATGACTTTTGACTTCATTTACTTTGTACTGCTTACAGTATATATTTTGACAAGTAAAAGCTATAAATTTTTATTGAAAAATCTAATTGAAGATAAGTGACCTGTAGTAATGTTATTGTTGGAAAAATTTTTTACTTGAAAGCACGAGAATTAAAAAAAAATTTTGTTTTGTACCACTAAAACTATTATTTTAGCGGGATTTTTTTGCCCATGCAGCATCTTAGGACGCAGTTAATTTCGTGATTGCTTTATTTTCATCTTCAACTTACAAACCACTATGAAAGGAAAAAAATGATGAATGATGGACAAGAACAAGTTTAATAACAAGTACAAAATGAATATTGTATACGAAGTTATATTTTTCTGATCATCATTAATTATATGTAAATAATAAGTAACGGAAATTGCAAACAATCCTCTTGTAAAAAGTGTACAAAATGTATAAAAATCACATTGATAAGGATTAAATAATTGTTAAAAAAAAAGACTTTGTTACCGAATTAGTATAATTGTACAAAATTAATTATGTATAATAACAGTGAGCGAAAACTTTGCATAAAATGTTGGCATGAATAGTGTATAAAATAATTTATAGTAAATCTAGTTCGTAAACGAAATAATAGATCGATTATTTAAAAGTGTAAAGATTAACAAAAATTCTCACGGGAATAACGAAGGTCAATGATTGTTTTATCATGGGAGGTTTTACTTATTGATTTTGTGTGCAATAGTTTCTGATATTTCATTTTTTAGGGCTGCAATGGTTAACTTATTTGCTGAAGATCTAATTTTTGAAGTGAAAACTTCTTATGGCGCGTTGGGCACTTTTGTGGGTGAGCATTTTCAGCCGTTCTCGTGACAGACGCGATTTTACACAGATATACTCCGCGTGTATTCTTATAATAAATGTATACTATGAGCGCTCTTTGCATGGGCATTCGTTCGTGCTCTCACGACAGACGAGATTACATACCTATATGTATACTCAAAATGTATAGGTATGCGAGAGCGCTGCATGCTATACGCAGCAGTGTTGGTCAGAGCATCATTCCACGCTCACAGTTCATGCTTGATCGCACATAGCGCCGCTGCCTGGATCTCACCGCGAACTACTTGGCGCAAGAATTCAAATTCAAAATCGTATAATTTTTTCAGCAGACAGTAGGCGCAGAAATTTCAATTCGAAAGAAATCTTGGTATGTATTGGCTAATTAATGCCTAAAAATATTGGATAATGTTGTATGATTACATACATAAATAGTATACCAAGAATTCTTTCGAATTTAAATTTCCGTGCTTACTGTCTGTTGAAAAAATCATACGATTTTGAATTCGAATTCTCGCGTGAAGTAGTTCTCGGTGGGATCCAGTCAGCGGTGCTATGTGCGATCAAGCATGAACTGTGAGCGTGGAATAATGCTCAGACCAACGCTGATACGCAGTCTTTGCTTTGGCATTCGTTCGTGCCCTTGCGACAGACGAGATTGAGAGTTTTTTATGTTTATTTTATGAATGAATATTAAACAGAAAATTCATTTATTTAAATATTTCATTTGACTTGTGTTGCTGCTATGGTATTGTGTTAAAAAAATTGATAAATTTTGTATTTACTATTTATTAATATTTACTCATTTAAATAAAACCACTTCCTTCGAATATAGTTTCTATATTATTATACTTCATGTCCATTCAAAAAGTGCCCACATTGCTTTGATAAACTTGATTTTTTATGTACAATTTCTCATGTCGCGAGCGCACCTAAAAATGCTCACCCAAAAAAGTGCCCAACGCGCCATAAGTTCAAGTTGCCTTTCACTTCTGCCTGCACTCCTGGAGTGCTACTTGTACTTTTTTTACCTACCTATCTTTCACTACGTTTCAAGAATTTAGCACCATGAGTGTGACAATTCAAGGCTGATAAATAAGTGTTGATCTTCGTTGCACCAACACCTACATCAAGCATTCCTGTAAATTTTACTACGTTTTTAAAAAATAGTTAATTTTTATTTTGAATATTAAATCTAATGATGTATTTTCACCGATAGCTGATTTTAAGCTAGTATCATAGTGACCATGGTTTGATCTCTTTCCAGTGTCTACTTCTGTAACAATATCGCAAACATGGCAAATTATATGACATTTGCTGACTATTCCTTGAAAGTTTTCATCCTGCAAATGTCGAAGAGACAATGGATTGTCACAAGAGTGACACCAGAAAGTTTTTGCCACTGTCTTCTTTGCAATAACTACTCCATCTTATTAGATTTTTCTCGACTGTTTATCAGGAACCTGTGTAAAAAAACATAAATTTAACAAGTTTTCATTTTGTAATTAAAGTTTTTAATCGAAAAATATTTTGCATTTCCCTTTATTTAAGAATTGTAAACTAAACTCACTTTTCAAATGTATACGCCTTTTCTGTTTTTCAGTTGTATTTAATAATCGTTTTGCTATGTTTGCTTTTTCTTTTCTCTTAATGAAATTTTTTTTTTTTACGTACAACTCCATGTTCTCTCATAGACATTTTAATTGAATCTTTGCTGACAAAAAATACGAGCATAATACATGACGACGACAGATTCCAGTCCAGCACGAGTGTAGGTATATAACAACAGAAAAGAGAAGGTGTGGTGTTGTCAGTTTTATAGTGGCAAGGCCGTTAACTTTACTCATGGTACCCTGGAAAAACTAATACATTTCTTAATGTCGACTTCCCCAATGACTTTTCCGCGTATTATTACTATTTCTTTGACACATGTATAAAATCAATATGATTTCAATAAAAATAATTCAAAGAATTATTTGTATCATAAGTACCCCACAACCTCTTAATAAGGACGACACCAAACGCCCAAGCCCCCTGAATCAGCTTCTTTATCTCAATTTTCATCTGTTTTTTTATGCAGGTGGATACCTATATCACTTAGCCATTACAGGCTTATTTTTTCTCGTTTTTATGCGATATTTAAGTATATTACAAGCCTTCAGATACAAATAAATTATGCTCTATAAGCTTCTGAACGAATAATTTCTCTTTATCATTAAAACTTCCAATATCAATGAATTAATCCATTTAGTTTCAATTCAAGTTCTGTGTCTGCGCTCTCTACTAGTGCATCATTGGCTGCCTATCTTTGTACCCCTGTTCCTAGACTGATTTTTTTTCATAGTAAATTGCCTGTATGTTTGCTGTTTTACTTAGCGTAAACTCAGCTCGTCCTCCATGTTTAAAGTCACCTCAATTGCTTCTCACAACGTTGTAGTTTAAAGACTTGCTACATTCCAGCTATATGGCTCCTTAAGGCCGAATACAACTTATTTTCTAATGCCATTTTTTGAGCTTGATATAAGTGCGGGTTAGTATTATGCGACATCGTTACCCTATTATTGTGCAATAGTTGCACCCGACCACAGTACTGAGTGATTTCCTCGTCACTTTGCCGAGTTATTAGTTTGAAATGTGTGAGCAGTGTATCGGTGCCCCCCCTACTTCCAAAATGTCGTGATAATGCGAGAAAAAACTCGTCTACCATATTAAAGAGAAAGAAATGCGCAAAATTGATCAGCAACTATATCCTTTAACGTATTAGCCAACGTTTCTATCAAATATTTTTTATATCGTGAAGCTATTACTAACTTCACCATTCTTACAATTTGTTCAAATAGTGGTAATTGTAAAGTATCACCATTAAATAGTAATATTTCGCTCGCTCCACTGTTTGGATAGTTAAGCGCATTAAAATTAGATCCTTGGATTGTTTATGGCTCATACTCCCGTTGGTTTGACCACAAATTAGAGTGTATGGCAGGCTATTCGCCAATATTATGAAAATTAGTTTCCAAGGTCGTGAGATTGTTTGCTTGTTTTTCTGCTCATCTAAGAGCCAGACAAACGAAGCAAAGGGATTGACGTGATTTATGTTAGGTACCTTACAAGTTTGATTATTGTCTGTCACATCTGGATCGTATTGGGTATTTTAATCAAAATAAGATGTTATTTCCGTTTTCTTCTTCAACCTCTCCTAAGTAAGCAAAGTCATTGAGGTTCGCACTTAGAGACCTTCCGTTATCTGCCTATTTCGCTCTAGTATTTACAAACATGTTTCGTAAGATTTCTTTCTATTTGTCTTATGTTACATTTCTCCTTTTGGGACTGTTTGTCCTCACTCGCTGTTCTGACGCCTATTATTTTGGTTTTCCCACGTGAATCTCACTATCTCCTGCTATTTTAGTTGTTTCGTCACGGTTGTTTTTGGTCTGTTGACTAATAATATCCCTCATGGTTATTGAGTTTTCTCGTAATTGCTCTCTTATTGGCATAAAGTCTAAATTGCTTCCAAAATTTTCTCTCATTGCGATTTGTAACGGATTTTTCTGTCTAGCTATAATTTTGGCTTTCACATTTTTTTAAATTTTTATCATAAGCAACCGATATTTTTCATCGGCCTCTTTCCACAGAGTATATGATTCTGAGTCATGCTCTAGTATGATCGCCATTGTTTCCACATCCTCCTAGACTAATATAATTATTTTATCTATGTCAACTTCCCCCTTGTTTACTATAATCATCAAATTCTTTATGGTACGCATATGATTCTTAGTTCTTTTGTTTTTGCTTAACTATTAACTGCAAACGCTTAATTAATTAGCGTCTTAATTACTCTACACTAGGTCCAAGATTATGTTGCAAGTGAGAATTTGGCTATTAGCCTGCGCTCAAAATAATACAGAAATATAACACAACGCAAAGAGAAAAATTTTCATACAAGCTAAACCAATAACTTCAACTTCTGTATACGCCGAATCCCAGGAACAATATCAATATATTAAATGGTAAATAAAAGGCACTGACTGGTTGGTCCCTCAATCTTATTTTCCATACAACACTAATCTCCTGGTCAACTTTCTTGTTCTTTGGTTCCTACTTTCTAAAGGTAAGTTTCCTTTTTTGGCAGTTGTGCTGCAACGATGATGACGGTCGCTTTTTCTTTGTGTGATTTCTCATGGCACGACACTATGTGTGTTTTCCAAAAATCACGTACACATTTGCCTCACAGAGAAAGAAGACAAAAAAAATTATTTATTTATGACGCAAAATTTATCCTTCTTCTGACACCAAAACTGTTACGTGGGGTTCTATAGCCTCAGAGTTCTCACGAAATAACTACAAGAAGTTATGATCAAGTACTTTATAAATATCAGAAATAAGAAAAGAGGCGCATTTAGCTTAACCGTTCAAAGCCAAGGACCTACCCTTTAATCTTGACCTACTCTCTTGCTAAATATTTTTGACTGTCCCTCACTCTTAGCTTCTATCTCCTTATCTTATTTGCTCTTCTATCCGTCAGGGCCCAAACTAGAAGGGGTGCTTGGATCCATAGCTATCTACTATTGCACATAATACAGCATAACTGTTAAAAGTTCTGTTTCAACAGTAATTTCGTTTTTGACTTATTATAAAAAACTAAAAACAAATTCTTACTACCTACTTATTTTAACAATTTTATATCGTCATGATTTGTGCACGCATAATAGTGTTCATTGGAGAAAAAAGGGGTGGTATTTTCGCATAGGTACGTGAGTTTACTTATAAGTGAACGGTGTAAGACATTCAATACAACTTTAAATATAATTGCAGAGATTCATTACTGTATATTTTGACAGGGACAAAATAGCACAAAAATATATAATGTATTTCCAGTATTTTACGGCATTAAACAAGCTATGTAAAAGATAAATAAAACAAATTATATCAGTGTTGCACAGATGATTTAGGATAAATGTTTTAAATGATTTATTCACTCAAAAATAAACAATTAAACAGAGAAAGAAAGTTTTGACTCATTCAAATGATAAAAAAAGAGCATATGGTAGTCTGGCACAAAAAAGAGATCCATACCACAACATAAACTTTTAATACGTACTCGATGGTGAGTGAGTATTTCATAATACTTTTCTAGGATTGGAAATATTTGACTTATTATATCAACGGTTTTTATTGTGTGCATGTGTGCGGCATCAAAAATTGTAAAACAAACACAGTGATGTTTATAAAATATTTTTATTTTATTTATAACGACGACTGTTGTAACTTTAATAAATTTTAATGATTTGAAAAACAAGGATCTAACGAATTTTAACCACGCTTACAACGTACCTGTCAAATTACAAAAAAAAATCAGACTGTTAAATGCGGATGTTATTCCTGCGTACTCATAGTTGAACCGATATCATTTGAGAGAGAAGTATTTTAATACTTGAGAGATTGGACGAACAGTACAATCCTATAATGTATTCTAGCATTAGATAAAGTAGTAGAATACTGAAAAACTATGACAAGACAGCAGGTATCACATGGAATATCATACTCATTTCTCTATGATTCGTCAAACGCTCACTGCCATGCGTGGTACATGTTTACGTTCTGTAAGAGTAATTCTAGAGTAAAGTACATATGTAGTTGCACCAGTAGAACGTACAATGCTGTTGTGTATGGCGTTGCTTCTTGACCTGACATGGATATCAGAGTAATATCTACTGCCATGGTTAATAGTTTTTCTATAGCATCGACAAACTTACTTTATTTTTAGCACGAATTGTCTTTCCACTAGCTCTTCAAAGGCACTCAAAGTTAAATGAGCAATGCATAGATCGCTTAAATAAACTATTTTATCATACAATCCACCACCGTGTGCCATAGCATTGGCTCTCCAAAACGCTTCTGATCACGAACAGGAAGCGAACGTTTTAGCAATCGGTAAAATGGTGGAGGTAGCCCGTATAATCGTGGAGGTGGTACATGTTAACGTTTTGTGATTCACGGCCATGGTAGAGGTGTTGTCCGATCCGTAGAAGGTACATTGTGTCATGCATGGTCCTTCCTCTCAACCACGCGTAGACAACATAGTCATAGCTTATACTATAGTCCATAGTTATTTTGCTACAGTAACAAATCAACTTTTTTTTAAGTGGATCGTCTTTACTCTAGCCTTTTTTAAGCTCTTACTACTTTATAAGCAATGGTTACCAAAATAGTTTGATCAGTTTGACAAACCACAACCACTCCGTTGTGCTAGCTTTCCAGGATCGGTCTCAGTCATGTGAGTAGTGCGTGGATCGCTAAACTGAAGTTATTAATCAGACAATGTACCTCCCTGTACTAGTTCACTGAAAGCAATTACCGTCTCAGGATCGATACACTAAGGTCACACTGTAGGCATTTTAAATTTATAAGATTTTTTCAGATCTGTATAACTGCAATTTACTTACAAGCATTATACTTAATGAAAATAATACTACACGGTTTTATTTAATTATGTCTTGCAAATAAGGCATTATTCATAACAGGTTAACATAAAACTTCGACAATTTAAAAGTTCTAAAAAATTTTTGTTTGGATCACAGTTTTGTATCATAGCACTGTATCATCCATGACAATAAGTTAGATACGATGAGCAAACCAACAACTTATACTTATAAACTAATCTCAAAAAATTTTAATCACTTATTTAAGTAATGATATAAGAATTCCGCGTAGTATTCAACATTTTGTTTATTATTAACGCCATTCGTTATCTAATTGTGTGTTACAAGACGAATTTAGTTAAGCATGAATCTCATTGCATCTCATGTTGAGATTTTTTTGTTGCAGTAACAGTTGACTATATTTAACATTTATACTGCAGTTTTAATCTATGGCAAGTAATATTCTTATGATATTTAATCCTGCGTAATGAATATTTGTGCAAGGATTTTTTTCAGAATAACCAAATCACAAACATAAATCATTGTGAGATCTGGCCACAGCATAGTCATGATCAGTGTGCCACGTTATAATATTGTACATAAGTTCTTTGGGCCCCATTTTTTTGTAAATTTGGGACGAATAGGTAGTTGCATTGATAATTACGATGATAATCTTTGTACAGTATTACTTTTATCTACACTTTAGGCACTCATGGTCAAGTAAATGAATATTTACGTGATTGGCGTAAGTTTTGTAAAAAGAAAGTTTTTGTTTTGATGGTGGTACACAGATTTTTTATATTTCTTTAAAATCTTGTTGATTGCCTACTAACATATACTCTAAGGGGATTGTTGTTTTAGTTGGAAATATTTTAGAAATAAAATTATTGTTTTTCAAGCTTCTAAATCACTTATTATTTTCTTATAATGTATGTTTTCTATACAACGTTGCAGAATCACTGGCCTAGTAGTAAGAATTTTTTATTTAATACTCCCACACTACAGACAAAAATAAAACATTTGCAAAAAGGTTCAGTATGGGAATTATCATGTATAGTCATATAGTACACTATAAATACGGCCAAACGTGGACCGTAGGTATTAATTCAATCGTATTATTTGCGCAGAAAAACTTATTGTCCGTGGTGAGCCCTCCACACTTCGATTGCAACACTACGAGCCCTTTTGCAAGAGCTAGCTCAGAGGTGAATTGCATGATCAATCAGTTCCTTTCAGTAATTCAAGTACCGATGGCGTGTCAACGAACATTTTTGGAGATCTAGCGTAACAACAACCAATCGGCTCATTCCAGCGATCTACCCGCTGGTTTTCCGAGAGTTAGCACAGTGGTACTCTACTCACAAAATTCAGCACATTCCTAAAAGTTAGAAGATCAATGTTCAACATACAATATGGGGCAACGATTATTTGATAATTGTTTTTCCTAAATTAAAAAAATGGAGGTGATAAATACTTTATACAAAATATTAAGCACATTTTAAAAAAAATGAAATGACTGTGTATTATGGTATATAAGACAACGTGTTCTTAGTAATTTTCTTTAACAGATCTATTCGAAAACTAAGTAATAGTTAAACTAAGTAGTTGTTGCAGCACTTTGGCATGTCGCAATAATCTTCCACCACCTAGATAGAAGCTTTTCATGATGAGCAAAGACGAGGAATGCTGGGTGGGGAACATACCCCCACCACGATTAGCTTCTCCCTCCAACTGTGTGCGTAGAGAGAGGGCTTCCTCACTTTTTAGTTACTAGAGAAGCTCACATTTCTCTCTCCTCTCTCTCTCTCTCTCTCTCTCTCTCTCTTGGTATGGGTATTATTTTCATGATTTATAATCACGTTTCCAATAGAAAGAGTTACAAATTTTTTAATTTTATTTTTTCATGACTTCAAAATAAAAGCGATTCATAAAAATGTGGTGTTAATTCTACGTAATTACCAAACTAAAGCAATGATAGTTGTGTACGTTGGCATCTCATAAAATGTCACATCTTCCAACCCCCAGTGTGTATTCTGTTTGATATGTAGGAACCACTCATAATGTGAGGACCGTTGCCTACTGACTATGCATACGCATTACGCAGCACTGTTCTGCTAGCTCTCTGAAAACTATAGAACAAATCACCAAAACAGTCTGATAAGTCAGATGGCACATCACAACACTGCTGTGCTAGATCTCGGAAAGCCGGCGAATGGATTGCCACAATAAGTCGATTAATTGCTATTACGCTAGATCTCCAAAAATGCTCGTGAACAAGCGACTAATGCTTAAATTGCCGAAACGACCAAATTAATCGCACGATCCACCTCTAAGCTAGCTCTTCCAAGGAACTCGTGAAGAAGCGTGGAGGGCGTACCGAGGACAATGAGATTTATGGCATAAATAATATCATTACATAAATACCTACACGTTGTATAATTAATGTTAATAGCTGTATACGATAATTTCCATACTTAACATTTTTGCAAATGATTTATTTTTGTCTCTAGTGTGGCAATGTCAAATGAAAAAAATTTTACTACTAGGCTAGTGATTCTGCAATGTTGTATAGACATATATTTTGAAAAAATAGTAAACTATTTAAAAAGTGGGGAAAAAATAAGTCAGTGGCTGAAATTCTTGTAACTGAGACAACATATCTCTTAGAGCATACATTTCTGAGCGATCAATGAGTTCTCGTATGTTGTGTTTAACTTAATAAGATGAGAGACAAGGTACACAATATTAATGTAAAATGGATTTATTAATTGTACAGGCTTGTGAGTACAGACTTGGCACATACGCTCTAGCAGGCTGCTTATGGCTATCTGCTCGCCACGCACGGCCACATTGTCGGGCAGGTGGTGTCGCGCATTACAAGCTAGTCACACTAGGTAGCGCTGTTAGTATAAGTACGCTCGATGCACTTAAGCAACAATCCTCCCTGCTTTGTTTGAGTTTTACAACATTATAAATTTAAGCGTTGCGGGGCTTTACGAACTCGAGATGATCGTCTAGGTTCAACGGTCGCAGGCCTGCTGTTTGCGCCGATTGATGACGGTTCGTCCACGATTACAGAATCAGTCGTCGGTGGTTCGTTATGTTGTTCGAGCGATTGAGCATCAGTGATCGGTAGCTTCTCGCGTATCAGAGTCATCGATAGTAGAACAGGAGGTAGGTTTTCTTGCGTGTTTTTAGCTACGTGCGGCACTAGTATTTCCTTATGGAAGGTAGTGGGGGCTTTGAATTCATCTTCGTAAGTTCATAACTGATCTATATGCCTCCTCCAGATTCTGCTATCGTTGAGCTTAACATTATATAGTACCGGTCTTATCTTATCAATTACTTCAGCCTTTCGCCATTGATTTCCCGTAACATCTTTGGCCATAACAGAATCCTTAATATCAAATTCTTGGGTGCGGTTACCCTTAAAAAACAATTTTTGTTTTATCTGGTTATTTTCTACCTTGGCTCGCACTGACGTCTTGAGGGTGCCTAATCTAGTCTTTAATTCTCTTCCCATCTGTTAATAGGCGGAAGTACATCCGGTTGTGCAATGTGGTGTTGTGCGATAAACAAATAAATACTTATATAGTGCGTCGTGGTGAGATAATTTTTTACTCAGCAATTTGAATTTAGTTTTAAAAGTTTTTACGGCATTCTCGGCTGCGCCATTCGAAGTGGGGTGATATGGTGCTGATCGTAGGTGTTTAATGTTATTTTTCTCGAGAAAAACCTTGAACTCTTCCGACGTAAAAGTCGGTCCGTTATCTGTAACGATCGTTCCTGGCAAACCCCATATACTTACATATTCCTTCAGAATCTTAATGGTGGTGTTCGCCGTAATGTTTGGCAGCTCACGAATATCTACCCATTTCGAATACGCATCCATGATCACTATATACATATATCCTTCAATTGGACCGCAGAAATCTACATGAATGCGCTGGTTCGGTGCGTCAGGCCATTTCCAGACGTCAAGTAACGCGCGAGGGGGGTCGCTATTGAACCGTAAACAGAGGTCACATGATTTGACCGTATTTTCGATCGCCTTGTCAATGCCTGGCCACCAGACGTGAGACCGAGCAAGCGCCTTCATCTTAACAATTCCCATGTGAGCTTCATGTAATTCTTTTAAAATTATTACCTGTAAGCTCATTGGGATGACTAATCTATGGCCCCATAGAATGCATTCATTTTCAATGGCCAGTTCGAGCTGTCTATTTTTCAAAGGCTGTAATTGTTCATTGATTTTTGCGGGCCAGCCCTGCCTCAAAAATTCGCAAACTTGACTCAAAACGAGGTCTTTAAGTGTTTCATTTCGAACAATGTCAATATCGATCCACTCCGCTTCATCCGTTACAAAATTAAGAAAACTATAGTTTGCCTCATCAATTTGGTTTTTACAAGTATTAATATCATTAGTTAAAACTCTAGATAGCGTGTCAGCTGGTCCATTTTCTGTCCCCTTGATGTGTCCAATATTAAAATCATAGCCAGACAAGAAAACGGCCCAGCGCAGTACACGACTTGCAGCCATCTGGGGAATGCCTTTTTTCTTGCTAAAAATGTAGGACAATGGCTTATGGTCAGTTTCAAGTTCGAAACTGCGACCGTACATGTATTGATAAAACGACTTAACACCAAAAACAAGCGCTAAGGCTTCCCTGTCTAGTTGGGAATATTTTTTTTCTGCCGGACTTAGTACCCTAGACGCATACGCTATTGTTTTGGTTTCGCCGCTTGGAAAAATGTGGAAAAGCACGGCTCCAAGCCCGTAGGGTGAGGCATCACATGTAATCTTTACAGGTAAGTCAGAATTATAATGCACGAGAACATCATGCGAGACTGATCTATTTTTGGCCTCTTCAAAAGCCCTATCGTGTTCCGGGGTCCAGTGCCACTCCACATCCTTCTTCAATAGTCTATACAACGGGCTCATTAACATGGCAAAATTCTTAATAAACCTAGCATTACACGTAAGAGCACCGATAAAAGACTGCAATTCTTTAATATGTGACGGAGTTTTCATTTTAAGGATTGCGTCAATCTTTTTTTTTGCAACACTGAAGCCTTGTTCCGTTAGTTCATAACCTAAGAATTGGATTTTATTTTGTGAAAACTCACACTTTCCTATTTTAACCTTCAAATTCATTTTTTGAAATCGACTTAAAACTTCGAGCAATCTTTTGTCGTGCTGCTCTTGCGACTTGCCGGATATAGGGACATCATCAAAATAAACAGAGACACCGTGCATTCCATTTAAAACCTTTTCCATTTCTCTCTGAAAAATTCCGGGAGCCGAAGCTATACCGTAAGGAAGTCTGTTATATCTATAAAGGCCTTTGTGTGTAGTGACTGTGGTCAAATTTTTTGACTTTTCATCGAGTTTGATCTGCTGATATGCGTGTGCCAAATCGAGCTTCGAAAAAAACTTCCTGTTCTCCAAACTAGACAACATATCGGCAACTCAAGGAATCGGATATTTATCTACAATCAAATGTGGATTCAAGGAAATTTTGTAGTCCCCGCACAAACGGATTTGTCCACTAGATTTAAGTACTGGCACTACCGGGGTGGCCCAATACTACTCTTAATCGGTTCAATAATCTTAGCCTTCTCTAACCTTTGAATCTCGTCCTCTAACCTACTACGCAGCGCAAAAGGCACAGACCGCACTTTACAGAATATAGGAATGGTATCCGGCTTGACGTGCAATGTAAACTTCCCACACTTGTATAAGCCCATCTCATTTGAAAAAACATCACTAAACCTTTAAATAAGCGTATTAATCGATTCCTTGCTTTCCCTTACAGAATTAATATCAATGTTATTGAGATCAAAAGGATCTTGAATTCCTATTATTCCTAACGCACGTAGCCATTCGCGGCCCATTATAGGTGTTTTCGCGCCACCTGGCATAACAAAAAGTTCAAGATCCACCGCTTCATCAAAACGTTTAACGTTTACATTAAGTATACCTATAGGAATCAGCCTTTGCTCGTGGTATGTTTTGAAAATACGCTTTGTACTACCCATCGACAATTCACGCAAGAAAACATGCTCGTTATAAATTTTCTCGGAAATCGCAGAAATAGGGGAGCCGGTATCCATTTCGAAACGTAACGGCTTGCCCTCAACACTAACACTCACATACAACGGCTCACTACTTTTATTTACAGACGCGGACCCCTCATGCATGCAAAAAACTGAGTCCCACGCTTCACTTAACGAACCTATTTCACCGTCTTCTTTTTCTTCTACGAAATCTTGCCGCTCGTCACTTGCTTTTTTAACACGCTGCCTACCTTGATTTCCGGGAATGGGGGTATCCTTGTCCTTGTTTTTGCACATCGCCTGAAGGTGTCCCACCTTACCGCACTGTTTGCATTTATAGTCCTTGTAGCGACATTCCAACCTGCGATGGTTAGCCCTTCCGCAGCAAAAACATTTCTCTTGCTCGCTTGGTCCCTTCTTCTGCTCTTGGGTCGCTCGCCTTTTATCCTTAATGTAGTTTAGTGCATCCGCTCCCGTTTTTGTCTGCATTCCTGCAGCGTCACGGCCTGCTGCTTCCATGAACTGTGCGATGTCATATGCCTTTTGATATGAGAGATCTTTTTCTCCCAGTAGCCTCTTCTGAATTGCCTCACTCGCAATACCCCAGACAAACTGATCGCGCAGGTAATCTTCTAACCCTGCACCGAAATTACACTCCTTGGACAGTTTTTTGAGATTCGCCAGGTAAGTCTTAACATCCTCCCCTTGTTGCTGCCTGCACTCTTTGAACTTATAAATTTTCATGATGATGCACGGGGCAGGCTGGAGGTGCTCCCTCATAGTCTTTTCTAGCTGGGGCAAGGGGAGAGACATAGGTAGCAATGGCGAGCATAAATTACGAAGGAGCTCATAAGCCTCTTTTCCCATTAGTGTTAGGAACAAAGGCACGTGTTTGTTGTTCGAGACCTCATGAACCTCGCAGTACTGCTGGAAACGCTCAAACCACATATATCAAGTGTCTTCCAACGAAAATTCACTTAAGTTGCCTATGGTACCCTTGATCACCGTAGTTGGAATTGCTTGCCGCTCTCCCAAAGCCAAATCCGCCAGCTGTTGAGCCGCATCCATCTTCTGTCTCTCATCTCTTAGCCTTTCCTTTTCACGTTCATTAGTTTCATGTTGCGCTACTACGTCTTCCGTGAATTGCTCCCACTCTTCAGGAGTAAGGCTCTTCAACGGATTCCCTTTATACATTTCGTCGCTCTTTAGCCTTTCACGGTCACGTTAAAACCCCTTCCGGTTTTTTGTTACACAGCACTCTTATTATTTTTTTTTTTTTTTACTTTCTTATCCTCGTCGCCACTGTTGTGTTTAACTAAATAAAATGAGAGACAAGGTACACAATGTTAATGTAAAATGGATTTATTAATTGTACAGGCTTGTGGGTACAGACTTGGCACGTACGCTCTAGCAGGCTGCTTATGGCTATCTGCTCGCCACGCACGGCCACATCGTCGGGCAGGTGGTGTCGCACATTACAAGCTAGTCACACTAGGTAGCGCTGTTAGTATAGGTACGCTCGATGCACATATGCAACATCGTAAAAATTCAGAAAGCCTGTGTACCACCATCAGACCTGGGACTTTTTTCTTACAAAATGTACGCCAATTACGTAAATATCCATTTACCAACCATTTGTGCTTAAAATGTGATTTAAAGTTATATTATACACAGATTTATATTATAATTATCAATGCTATGTTCTATTCATTTTTAATTTGCGAAAAATGTGGCCCAAAGAACTTATATACAATAATACGACCTGGTACACTTACCATAACCATGCTCTGGCTGGATCTCACAATGACTCATACTTGTTAATTTCTTATTTTGAGAAAAATCGTTGAACAAACATTCATAACGCAAAAATAAGAATTTCGTTTGTGAAACATGTTGTTCTGCTCTCAGTTGTTTCCATGATGACTTGAGCGTCAGTGCCTAAACACACGATCAGTAAGAGCTAATATTTGGAGTACGAATGAAAACTCCAAAAAATCAGGTGTTAGTTTAAGCAACGTTTCGTTGATCTTAACGCCAACCTCATCAGGCTCACTTTATTAACAAAGAAAATAAAAACAAAAAACACAAAATTTTTTGTAAATTACATTGTAGGCCCACTGTTTATAAATATTAGTAATAGATACTCACGTCTATATCGTTCAGACGATCGTTACAGACTATTGGTCACCTTAAACGAATAACGTAAGTGTCGAACATGTATGTACTTCCATATATACATACAAACCATAAATGTAAGTTTCTTGCGAGTATAAATAATGTGTGTACGTATTCAAAAGAGATTACTTATAAGAACTTCAAATTTGTTATTGTGAAATAAGGTATCCTCTTTTTTATTTAATGTTTGTTTAGTCCACTGTCTGTGTAGCATTTCTGATATTAATCTTTTTTGTCTATTTCGTCCATGATCTTGTATTTTGGTTTGAGAAAAATTAAAGTTATGGTTGAATTCTTTCATGTGTGAAGCAACAAGTTTATCTTTCTTTGTACTTTTGTGTTCGTTTAGTCATTTTTTCAATGCTCTCTTTGTCTCACCTACGTATGATGCAGAGCAAAAATCGCAAGAGAAATGATACACGACATTGGTTTGATCGAGCTTATCAATTTTATCCTTTTCAAGAATGAAAACTCCAAAAAATCAGGTGTAAGTTTGAGCAACGTTTCGTTGGTCTTAACGCCAACCTTATTTCGTTGAATAATTCTTCTACACACACTTGCCTCAACCCTTTATAATTCTCTTTCAAAAGTTCTTGAAAAACCTTTTACACATTTGAATAATAGCGTTGAACTTATGAAACAAATTAGAAATCTTCTAATACCGGAAAATTATATTTTTATTTCTCTAGATGTTATTTCTCTATTTACTAAAATTTCGTTAGAATCAGTCATAAATAGTTTGGAAAAAAGATACATGCAAATCCACAGATTATCGAAAATTCTCTATCATTAAATCATAGAATGTACAAAATTATTATTCAACAATGTTTACATCACTTTTGATAAAAAATCTTACAAATAGATTTTTCGCAGCCCAATGGTTTCTGCTGTCTCTCCACTATTTTCTGATTAAGTCTTAGAAGATCTTAAGATGAAAGCCCTGCGCTTGTCAAAAGGAAATCATAATTGCATTTCGTTTGTTTATAAAAGATACGTCGATAACACTCTTATAAGTGTACACAAAGATCAGGCAGAACTATTTTTACAAATCAATAATGAACAAGACAATCACTTGAAACTCACTTGCGAAGTAGAAAAAAACGATTCTATAAATTTCTTAGACAATACAGTTACACATAAACACTTTAGAATAATCACTAATTGGTATATTAAGCCAATTTTATCCAACAGAATAATTAATTTTTATTTTAACCGTTCCTGGTCATTAAAAGTCAATGCTGTATACGGTCTGGTTAATCGAGCCATTTTTTTATCTGAAAAATCCTTCCATGGGAAAAAGATTCTTATGGCTAAAAGAATTTCACGTGATAATGATTATACTGAACTTTTTAAACTAAAATACATCAAAAAAAGACTTCACTAAACAAAAAATACTAATAATGATAAAAACTTTCTACTAAATGACAATCTAAGGGATAAAATAAAAGTTTTTATCCCTTACAATCCATTATTTTACAAATTTTGTTCAAAGACTTTAAAATATTAAATATACAATTTTACCCTACTATTTAAAACAAATAAGACAGTGTTATCATTCTCGGAAAGGATAAAATTGATAAGCTCGATCAAACCAATTTCGTGTATCATTTCTCTTGCGATTTTTGCTCTGCATCATACGTAGGTGAGACAAAGAGAGCATTGAAAAAATGGCTAAACGAACACAAAAGTACAAAGAAAGATAAACTTGTTGTTGCTTCACACATGAAAGAATTCAACCATAAGTTTAATTTTTCTTAAACCAAAATACAAGATCATGAACAAAATAGACAAAAAAGATTAATATCAGAAATGCTACACGTACACTCGACTTAACAAACAATAAATAAAAAAGAGGATACCTTATTTCACAATAACAAATTTGAAGTTCTTATAAGTAATCTCTTTTGAATACGTACACACATTATTTATACTCGCAAGAAACGTACATTTATGGTTTGTATGTATATATGGAAGTACATACATGTTCGACACTTACGTTATTCGTTTAAGGTGACCAATAGTCTGTAAAGATCGTCTTAACGATATAGACGTGAGTATCTATTACTAATATTTATAAACAGTGGGCCTACAATGTAATTTACAAAAAGTTTTGTGTTTTTTGTTTTTATTTTCTTTGTTAATAAAGTGAGCCTGATGAGGTTGGCGTTAAGATCAACGAAACGTTGCTTAAACTAACACCTGATTTTTTGGAGTTTTCATTCGTACTCCAAATATTAGCTCTTACTGATCGTGTGTTTAGGCACTGACGCTCAAGTCATCATGGAAACAACTGAGAGCAGAACAACATGTTTCACAAACGAAATTCTTATTTTTGCGTTATGAATGTTTGTTCAACGATTTTTCTTAAAATAAGAAATTAACAAGTATGAGTCATTGTGAGATCCAGCCAGAGCATGGTTATGGTAAGTGTACCAGGTCGTATTATTGTATATAAGTTCTTTGGGCCACATTTTTCGCCAATTAAAAATGAATAGAACATAGCATTGATAATTATAATATAAATCTGTGTATAATATAACTTTAAATCACATTTTAAGCACAAATGGTTGGTAAATGGATATTTACGTAATTGGCGTACATTTTGTAAGAAAAAAGTCCCAGGTCTGATGGTGGTACACAGGCTTTCTGAATTTTTACGAGAACTTATTGACCGCTCAGAAATATATGCTCTAAGAGATTTGTTGTCTCAGTTACAAGAATTTTAGCCTTTGACTTATTTTTTCCCACTTTCTAAATAACTTACTATTTTTTCACAATGTATGTTTTCTATACAACATTGCAGAATCACTAGCCTAGTAGTAAATTTTTTTTTATTTGACACTCCCACGCTAAAGACAACAACAAAACATTTGCAAAAATATTAAGTATAAAAATTACTGTCCTTGAAAAAGTATAGAGTTATTAATTAGTGTCTTACTGTGTATGCATGCATATTCTCGTATTTAAAGTTCTCCAAATAAATATAAACTATCGTTTATTTTTGATACTACTACAGTATACCTCCACCATTTAACCCAGACGGTACCACAAATTATAAAGAATTCTTTATGATTTCACCAAGGAACTTGTTTTTGTATTCGCAAAGTGTTCCTGAAGTGTTCTTAGAGTATTCCTACAATATTCAACTTATGTCCCCTCTTTTGAATTCTTTACAAGCTCGCCAAGAGTTCTTTTTTTTTTAATCTCAATCCATAAAGAGTTCTTAAAGTATTTATTTTGATCCCACGGTACTTAAAAATTAAACTTAAATAAAAATTATTTCGTTAACAAGTCGGTTTTCTTCTGTACACACTTACTCACTCCGGCTTCGAATGTACATTAATATCCGAAAAAAAGTCTGCAGACAAGTGGAATCGAACCCAGGTAGCTAGAGCCCGAGTGTGATACAAACACGCTTCACCACTCGGCTATCGAGGATTCGGAAATTTCCTAACATTAAACGCCTACATTAACTATTTACATAAAATATGATTATTAGTTATTTTCGTTCCCTCTTTTGATTAAAATTTGTGTGAAAAATCTCTCTGCTCTTCTCGCTTATGGACAACGCTATCTAATAACTTTTTATTACACGCGCACTTATCTCTCTACATATTATAGCAACGTCGTGCGATCTGGATTATGTATTGTAAGTACATGATCTTATAATGCAAATTATAAAATAAAGTATTCGGACGTGTAATAAAAATTATTTTTAACACAAACAAATACCAAATTTAAATTGCAAAGTGAATCGTATCATCATAGCAAACTTCCATATTTAGGACAAGCTTCGGAGCATCACCATAAACATGATTAACTTTCGACCTCAAGACTCCCAGTGCTTTCGTAGCACAGATGGCTCGCACGCGTGTCTTTCATCTCGTTTTTGCATTCTCGGGTTCGAATCTCAGTATGAAAGATGACTTTTCTTTTTATTTCAGTGGTCTTACTGGTTATTCTGTATTTTTTACTCGACAAACTCTTTTATTATTAATACTTATGCAGACATTTAAATTTAAATTAAATATTCAATACCTCGAATAATATAATTTTCATTGTCAAATAAGCTCCAGATTGTATTTTTGTATCTTATACATATTTCTTCATTCCACTTTCATTTGATTTATATATAGTAGTTTTTCTACGAGTTTGAAAAGTCTTTGTTTGCGAACCGAGAGGTTTGCGGCCCAAGCCGAGGGCGAGGTCCATAACGAGGTTCGTAAAGGAGACTTTTCGAACGAGTATCGGAAAACTGCTTTTTTGCCCGAGAAAGTACCAGCCTCCCAAAATCACCCGAGGGCGGAAAAATAAGTTTTTTGCTATTTAGAGAAAAAAATAATAGATAGGATGTCGTATGAAAATTTTTCTTATAACTTAATGATAATTCTTCAGATTTATTTGGAATTTTAGCGATAGCTTATTTCGTGTAATTTTAGTTGTTAAAAAGTAAAGCAGTGTTGAAAAACAAAAAAAAATTCATGCTCAAACGAAAAAAGTCTCAAAATGATATCTAATTTAAGTTTAATTAATTTTTTGTAGCAACAGGCGAAAATCAATTAAGTAGTGCACCATAATAAACTTTTACTTCCTTTTTGAATATTTAATTTTTACTTACGTGTCTACCTTATTAATAGTAATAGAAGACTTCAAGTAAAAAAGTTAATAAATCATTAATAAGGCCTTCAAAGTGATTTAAAAAAAAAACAGATCACATGGATAAAGAGTCGAGTCCAATAATGCAAAAACGAAACGACGAACTTGCACACGAGCCATCTGCGTTGAGGGAAAGCTGTGTAAGCTACAGTCAAAAGTCACTTACATTTATAACAAAGCTCCAAAGCTTGTCCTAAACATCGCTGGGGCTCGCTGGAATTATTATATTTATTTTGCAATCTCAATTTGGTATGTGTTCGTGTTGATAATAATCTCGATTACACGTGCAAAAACTTTAAATAATCATTTTCATCGTAACGAAAAACTCTGTAAAATTACATCACCGTAACTGCAACTTTTTTCCAGTACACCCTTTAAATTTTTTTCCACCCTAACAAGAATTAAATAAAATTATATGAAATTACGTACTTCACGATCACAGATGAGTAAAAATATTTATTAATTTTACTTATTATGAGCTGTAGGCCAAGCTCCGGAGGTTGTCGATGAACATATGTGACTTCCAAACTATCATGATACAATGTCTCGATAGCTCAGACGGTTAAGGCTTATACCTATGAGGAGATTATTTTGCAATGCTGGGTTCGACCCTTATTGTCACCATCATTTTTTTTTTTTTTTTTTTTAATATGATGGATTATTCTGTTTCAATTTCTTAGTATAACTTTTATTTCAATTTATGTACGTTGTCATCTCTTTTTGTCGAATACATCATAATAACTAATTTTTTAATGCTGTGTTACGTGAGATTGATAAGCTGGTAAGGAGGTGCGTCACAAAAAGAACTTAACTCGTTGGTCCATTATTTATTAGCTTCTTGAAGGCAAAGGCATATGTGTGTCTCGCGCGGTGTTTCCTACTTATCTACTGTTAAAATCACTACACCATACTTAAAAATTCTAAAAGTCAAGCTACTTGCTGTAAAGCTACTCGAGCGTCTTTTAGGCAAGAGGCTGGGCGATAAGTAGGGAACACCGCACGAGACACACACATGCCTTTGCATTCAAGAAGCTAAAAAGGAAAAAGGTTGCAGTTACGGTGATGTTATTTCACAGAGTTTTTTTGTGACGATGAAAATTATTATTTAAAGTTTTTGAACGTGTAATCAAAATTATTATCAATACGAACACATACCAAGTTGAGATTGCAAAATAAAAATAATAATTCTAGCGAGCCCCAGCGATGTTTACGACAAGCTTTGGAACTATGTTATAAATATAAGTGACTTTTGACTGTAGCTTACACAACTTTCCCTTAACGCAGATGGCACGCGTGCAAGTTCGTCATTTCGTTTTTGCATTCTTGGACTCGAGTCTTCGTCCATGTGATCTGATTTTTTTCCTTCACTTTAAAGGCCTTATTAATTATTTATTAACTTTTTTACTTGAAGTCTTCTATTACTATTAATTGGGTAGACACGTAAGTAAAAATTAAATATTCAATAAGGAAGTAAAAGTTTATTATGGTGCACTACTTAATTGATTTTCGCCTGTTGCTACAAAAAATAAATTAAACTTAAATTAGATATCATTTTAAGATATTTTTCGTTTTTGCATGAATTTTTTATTGTTTTTTTAACACTGCTTTACTTTTTAACAACTAAAATGACACGAAATAAGCCATCGCTAAAATTTCAAATAAATCTGAAGAATTATTATTAAGTTATAAGAAAAATTTTTTTACGACATCCTATTTATTATTTTTTTCTCGACATAGCAAAAAACTTATTTATATGAATCGAATAAAAGTGGAATGAAGAAATATGTATAAGATACAAAAATACAATCTGGAGTTTATTTGACAATGAAAATAAAATTATTTAAGGTATTGAATATTTAATTTAAATTTAAATGTCTGCATAAGTATTAATAATAAAAGAGTTTGTTGAGTAAAAAATACAGAATAACCAGTAAGACCACTGAAACAAAACAAAAAGTCATTTTCCAAACTGAAATTCGAACCCGAGAATGCAAAAACGAGACAATAGACACGTGTGCGAGCCACATGTGCTACGAAAGCGCTGGGAGTCTTAAGGTCGAAAGTTAATCATTTTACACTCTTGTTTTTATCTGCATCTGCTTCCGTAAGTCAGTGAAGGTTTCAGGTTGTTAAATAAATATGCGTGCATTAGGTATTAATTATGCTGTGTGTTTTTCTCATAAGTTTTTGTTTTGTTAGTTTAATAATTAAAGTATTATATTTATGGTGTAGGTAGAAAGTTTTCCAGTGACATGCAGTGAATATACTTATGATAATATTTGCTTATACTGTAAAATTGTGTTTTAGCACTACTGAAGAGGAGGTAAAGAAAGAGAAGAGGAGCAGTGTGACGAAGTTTCCTTTTACTGGTTTAATCGTAGATTTTCTTGGCTTAAAATCGAAACTTATTCAAAGTAGTTCTGAAAATTAAATAGAATATTAATATTATGTTATTATTAAATACATTAGTAAAACATTTTTTAACTATAAACGTGTATATATATAAACATATATTTATATGTAATTTACGAGGTATTTTGATACCGTTTTGGTGGTCAGACATTTAATAAATTAATAGTGACCTTGTTTCGGCAAGTTATCATCTGTTGTTTTATCGGGAATTGAAGGTGCTGGATTTTTTTACAGTTTTTCGTACTCTTTTGGAGTATTATGTTGCGTTATAAAAATTTGAGGCTCTTTCAATCTTCTTGGTTGAGCTTTATAAATAAATTGTGGTAAACTATTAGATTTCTTTTTTAATTTCAAGATGCATCTTAATTAAATTGAAGCAATGACTACCGTGACAAATAAATTTGTTATTAGGCTTCTAAAAAATTATTGCTGTATTTTGATAGTTCACTCGTTTTCTTATTGCTATATCTTTTGAGGTTTGCTTTGTTCTAGTTAACGCTATTGGGTCATTTGATTCTGCCCATTTATTTATTTCGATTTTTTCTTCCACTTGTAGATCAAGACTAAAGTTATTATTGCCGATTTCAATTGTTTTGATATCAGGGAGGTTCAATAAATTTGCTCAACTGTAGGTAAGCTCTGATCTATTGTAGTAAGTCTCTGTCAATTCTAGTTTGTGACTCCATACAGGGTGTAGCCAAGACCTTGAGCAATACAGTTACTGTTGATCGTTAGTATTCCCGTTCCTTGTATTTTAATTTCAGTTGGTTGTATGATTGAAGGATTATTTTCACACAATACTTGAATTGTGATAGTATTGTATGCGGAATATAACCATTCTTTAGTGGTTTTTAGTCTTATCCAATAAATTTCGGTTGACGTATATAATGCCATTTGACAAGTTTTTCAAACTTCTGTTAATGGGTTTATAAATAAGGAGAATTCGCAAGGATTATTTATATTATCTTCATAAATAGGCATATCTGGTCGGCAATATAAAATCTTCTTGTCGTTAATGCAATTATTAAAAAATTTTTCATCAGTAAGAAAATAATTTTAAAAATCATTCCTTATGATCAGATTACTATGTTGGGGCTTAACGCTGACAAATTTTTTTAAATATAAGTACAAATTTCTCTGAACTGAAATCGAGTGCATGGCATAGTTAATAAATTGTTCGTTACCTATTAGTGAAAAGCTAAGTTTAAATGCTAATCTACGTTCTGTTATTACTCCGTATGTTGTGGACAGTGCAAACAGGCATTTAAGTGTTACAGTTGAATCGTCCCATGGTAGCGTGTGCTCTTTTTTATATGAATTAATTTCATTACAAATTTTTGATACTTATTCGTTTTGTATCATAAGCGGATGTTGGTGTCCTGGTGACGTGCTTTCCACTGCACCAATAAGAGTTTTGTATAAATTAAGTATGAAAAATAGGGATTTTTCGAAAGAGTAAGTCCGTTCTAATACTTCTATTTTAAACTCAATTTTTCTATTATTATTATCTAATCGGCATGCTTCTGCGGTTAAACTTTCCAAATTTTTTATGACTTTTTCATTGTCTTTTATTTTTTTCTAATTCTATATATATTTTTTCGACATTTAAGCGTACAATATGAGTATGTTTTGCTTCTTAATATGATATTATTTGTGTAGAGTTGTAAAGCTTACTTATATCCGTAATTATTTTATCTCGATTATCCACATCCATAGATCCAAATAATTTTTTCGAAATCAACCCCACAAATTCTAGTGATGCTCGTGTCATTATCACGTGGCTAGAGATTACTTTTACTATATTGTTTGAGCTTGTTTCTCTACTATGTAATTGTATTTCAGGTGCAAAAAATAGTTTTAAATCTTCGTATGTTGATTTTGTTGAACGAATCAAGTTATTTAACGTGTATCTAGGTATTAAATTTTTGCATTCTTGATTTTTAAGTACGCTAAAACACTGTTCAAATACAGTATCTCGCTGTTCATGGTATAGTTTAGTTTGGTCTTTAATACTACAAAAATCTAACGTAATAGTAACGTGCCATTCGGTAAGAATTCATCTGACTTCATTAGTGTATTTATAATATATACCTGGATTATTTACTAAAAGAATGCTGTAGTAAGGTTTTGTAGGTATCTCTTCTTTGTTTTTTATTATACCAGGCCTCAGTGTTAGCAGTAGCGAAAAAGACAATGTTTTTACTTAACATATTAAGCGGATCGATTTGCAACAATAAAGTAATTTAAGTTTTATTATTTTTTTTTTTATCGGTAGCTGCATTTTATTTTGTCAATACGTTTGTTCATTAGTTTTTCGTTTCCTGATTGTAATACCACGTTATTATTACTATGTACTTCGTTAATTTAAAGGATTTCGTTATAAAATCTATCTAATTTTCCTTTCTGGGGTTCGTTGGGCACACAGACTATCATTCCAACTTTCAAGTTTTGTGGCTTTAAATTATTGTCATAACGTGATTTTGTATTTTGCTTTGACATTTTAGGTCTAATTTTAGGTCTATCACGAGCTATTTCTTAGATTGTACGTAAACAGCGGGCAAGGTCACTAACATGTAAGCTGTATGTTTCTAGTTGGAATTCGACTGGAATTGGATTGGGAGAACGTGTCTATTCACCAAATACAACTTTAAAAGGTGTAAAACCTGTTGCGGAATGAACTGAAGTGTTGTACCCGTGCATTGCAAAGGGAACCATTTCATCCCAGTCACTTTTGTTTTGAGCGTTAGTTCTCAAAAAATCGTTTCACATAGCGTGATTTCTGTCTGACCTACCATTTAACTGTAGATGACATTCATTAGTGAAAGCTAAACGGAATGTATACATTTTTGATACTTCTGTCAATACTTGATGAATGAAACTTTTTGATCTGTCACTGAGAATTATTCGAGGAATGTTAAAATAACCATAAGTTCACTGGTTTTTGTATGGATAAACTTTGGTCCCTAGCAAATTTTACACTTTTGTATGTATTTAGAAATGTCATTTCCCATCCCTTCCAATAATGTTTTTTTCTCACTCGTCTATAAGTTTTTACTATTCCTCTATAACCTCCAAATAAGCCAGTAGGACATTCAACTCATTTCTTTTTTCTATCGTTAAGGGTTAGATAAGAACATACGCCAAAAGAAATTTTTACCGTAAGGGGAAGGTGATATAATTCTTCGTCGAAAATTAATGGAATTTCTCCTCTAGAGAGATTATCGATGAGCTCACTTTTCCTAGAAATACGAGCAATGTTAACTTCCTTTACTGATTTTGCATATGCAAGATTTTTAAAGTAGGTGCGTAAAATGCTACGTTTTATTTAATCAGTGAAGTTTTTGTTGACAACAAGTGAAAACATGATGAAATTTTGGTTTTTCGTAGTAATAACGTCTCCTAATTTTGGTTGAACATCTAATAATTTTTCTTTTAACATAGCTCCTATATTTAATAGTAGTTTATTGTTTATTAATTTTAAATTTACTGTTTAAGAAATAATTTGGATGTAATTACCCTTGGTAACAGTTAAATTTTTACGAGTACTAAAAAATGTGAAGTTATTTGTTTTGTAAGTTTTATTAGATGGAGTTCCAACGGGACTTATATTTCTTGTTACTTTTTCGTTACGAGCCAAGTTTCAATTTTGCTGTATGGGTTCTAACGCTTCTGTATGGCTTATTTGCAGTAAAATATTTTGATTGGAAGTTTTCTTGGAGTCGTAATCAGTTTTATTTTTTATGTTTTCCGATAAAGAAGTGTTGTCGTCTCTTTGTTCATTACTATTTTATTCTATAGGTTATAAAGTTCTTCTGTATAGTTCATCATTAGAGTTTTGTAATTTAATTTTTGAAGGACCATTTCTGTGTTATTCAATTGAAGATCTTACTCTTACGGGATTTGTGTTTGCAATAAATTCGTTCATTGTTTTATTGATCCATTTATTTACTTTAGTAGGAAAGATTGAGTTCTGAGCTGACAATAATGGTTAGCTTTTTCTGGTTCTTCTTGGATTATCATAGCCACAATAGCTTTATAAGATGCGTCTGTTGTTAATATGGATGGCTTATTTAAATCGACGCTAGCTAATAGAGGTGCTTTGGATAATATTCTCCTAAAATTTTTAAAGCTTTTTTGCTAAGTATCTGTCCACTTAAATTTTTTCTTTTTTTATACAAGGACGTTGAAGGCTCTGCAATTTTTACAAAATTTTTGACAATACGATGGTGATAGTTTGCTAATCCTAAAAATTGTCCAATATTCGTTTGAACTCTGGTTTTGGAAATTTTTTAACAACGTCTAATTTTTTAAGATTTATTTTAACTCTGTCACTACCTATTTTATGTCCTAAAATAATTTTAAATTCAATTCTGAAAGTTTTTCAAATAAATGGTAAATTTTTTTCACATGATCTTTTAAAGTTTTTGAGCATACAATTATGTCATCAAGAAATATAAATAACTTAATGCCTTGCAGTCCTGATAAAATTATGTCCATTAGTCGTTGAAATGTTGCAGGTGCATTGCATAATCCAAATAGCATTCCTACATATTCATAATGACCGTTAGGTGTGCTAAAAGCAATTATATGTCTATCTGCATGGTCATCTTCTACATCATGAAATCCACTGGCTGAATCAAAAAACGGAGAAATAATTTGAGCCTCCGATTTGCTTTAATATTTTCGTAATGTTTGGTAGTGGATAAGCATCAGGGATGATTTTTTCGTTTATTTTAGGGTAATCTATTACTAATCTGTATCTTTTTGTTTCATCAGGTCCTCGTTTTTTGGGTCCTATCCAGAGAGGACTACTGTAAGAGCTGTTTGATTTTATGATTGTTCTGTCAGCTAACAATTTTTCTATTTGAGTTTTAATTCTCTGGTGTAACGATAAGGGGTAGCAGTATTGTTTGACATATACAGGATGGTCGTCTGTCGTAGGTATTTTATATATCATGATAGAAGTACGAGGAGCTGGATCACCTGGAATGTAAAATAAGTTACGGTAATTTCCTACAATTTTTCTTATTTCTGATAGACGAGCTTTTGAGCGATGAGGTCTTGTTAGCTTATCCATTATAAATTCAATGCGATTAATCATTAAATTAAATAATCGACTCTTGATTCAATAGTCGATCTACACTTTTATTTGTTACAAAAGTTACAGCTGTTTCGGTATCACAGTACCTTCTTCAGACGTATGCACGACTAGACTGAGTAATATACCGCGTTTATATAATAAAAATACACACAGGCGTACATATGTTTCGTTTTAACAACAACGGACAATACATACAAACCGTACACAGTCAATACACATATATTATCTTAATTCTTAATTTAGTAATGGTAAGGTATGGAGGTTTAGCATATTATTTAGTAACACGTTTGAATTTTTCAATTTATTAATTTCTAATGCTTCTCAAAATCTAGCTCCTAACTTCTCTTATATGTATGTATCATAACTAAAACTATCTAATATTCTCATAAAAGCCTTTTTATGTTCATTCATCCTATATTTAAAATCTCTACCTGTCTGTCCTATGTACTCACAATCACAAGATCCACAATTAAGTTCGTAAACACCAGACTTATTTCTTTTTGCTGTTTTGTCTTTATTGTTTTTTATGACTGTTTGTAGACTTTTATTAGACTTGTAGCTATTTGTATATTATGATTTTCTTTTTATGGTTTTTTATTTTTTCTAATAGTCTTCCATTATGTGTAATACCAAAGAGCTTATTATTTACTTTTACGGGTAAGGAAAATACTTTTTTTATAGCCATTTTATATTTTATATTTTTAACTATGTTATCAATAACTTGGGGATTACAACCATTGTTGTATGCTATTTGTTTAATAATATTCAATTCATTTTTGTAGTTAACAGAATTTAATGGTATGGAGACAAGTTGATAAATAAAACTGTTATATGGCAATCATTTTATGTGAGAAAGAATGGATAGAAGTAATGTGTATGGTACTGTCTCTGTGTGTCGGCGTATGCAGAATACTCTATGTAACCGTTAATTCTGTGTAATCTTAAATCTCGAAAATTGATTTTATTGTTGTTTTTTTGTTCAACGGTAAATTTAATATGCTTATGTACTGTATTAAAGTGATCTAAAAAGTATCTAATTGTCTATTTGTGCCAGTCCAGCAACAAAATACGTCATCGACGTAGGGATACTAAAATAGTAAATTATTACTTAAATTATGCTTTATAATATCTATCTCTAAATTATTCATAAAGATTTCTGCTAGAAGTAGGCTAACAGGGTCCCCCATTGTTAATCCGTCTGTAGCTGAAAGTATTTTATCTTGAAACTGAAAGGTATTTTGTTTTAAGCATACTTAAAGAGTTTGCAGTATTTCTCGTGTGACTAAATTATTGGTTTAGACATTATCAATAGATTTTTAATAATATTTTGTACTTCAAGAACTAGTACAATAGAGGAAAGATTTTTCACATCAGATATGATTAAGATTAAATTATATAATATTGTAAAGTTTTTTATTTCATTTATAAGTTTTACTGAATGCGTAATGCTAAAAAAAGGTTCAAAACTGGTGTTATATGTGATAAGTTCTATTAGTTTTTTTGATAATTTGTATGATAGTGAACTGTTAAATTAGACTACTGGTTATATAGGCGTATTATTTTTATGTAGTTTTATTGATGAGTATAATTTTGGTGTTACTGGATTCATTCGAATAGTTGAAAAATATGGGAGGGATAAAAAGATGGTGAAGGTTTTTTTGAAATTAATAACTTTTTATTTGGAAATGATTGGTAGGATCATTTTTCAATTCAATATAATTACCGGATTTCATAAAACAAAGTGTTTTTGAAATGTGTTGATGTCTATCTATTGTGATACAGCCAAATATGCATAATTGTCCTTATTTTAATATAAATGTTTATTAATAACACGTAATAATAAACGTTTTTCTTTTTATATATTTTTTTGTTATATATATAACGTTATTTGCGGTAAAACTAAGATTAAAACCTTTTTCTACTAATATTTCTTCTTTTTGTGAAAATTTATGATTAGGAAATATGGTGGTGTTATGAGTATTACCAGTTTAATTTTGAATATAATAAAACTGTGTGGTAATTAAGAATTCTAAGATCGATATTATTAGAAGTGGATAATTAATGAGCAAGTAAATTATTTATTGATACATACAATACGATTTTAATACATACGCGCATTCTTACAAAGAGGCTGGCTGTATTATATGTTAGCATATTATTGAACATTTACCTTAAATCTATTACACACACAGATATAAATGACGTATGAGCTTCTCTTGTCAATTGAGCTTGGTTTATATTTACAATACGTTTTATCTGAATTTGACGGACGGATAGCTTTTAGTTGTTATATAGTTCGTATCAACTCGGGATGTAACATCAGCGTTCAACTGATGTGTAAGTCATTATTGATTTGTCGTCATTCAGCCAGATGTATTTTGTATAAGTAAGCATAAGACTACTTTCATTCCAAGTTAGTCAGTGTTAATACTGTTTTACTGAAAAATAATTAGCAACGTATTTTTTATTCTATTATAGCTTTAGGTGGCCAATACTTTGACAGGTTAACATAAGTCTTTGAAGGCTTAATGTTCTTGAATGAACTGTCACCATAAAAATAAATTATTGACATTTTTATAATTTTTTAAGTTTTTCTTTCATGTGCTTACTACTCCGTTTCTTAAAAAAAAAATGAACACCTTGTTAATCTTTCTAGTTAGTAGCATTATGCATACATTCATTATCACATTTAAATTTAAGCTTTTTGCTATAATAACAATACTAACTGTAAGAATTTAATTTTCTTCTGATCTGTATTGTTTCTTATTATTTTTATGTAAAAGATTGACCTCATACCTGTCAACAGAATGACATATACAAACGGCCATTCTAAATGCCAACAAAATTATTTATCAATGGATCTCCAGGTCTACGTAAGAGTGATTTGATTATAATAATTCATTTGTCAACATAAAACCAAGACACAAAATGCTTTTAATTGTCTGCATAAAAACTTATTTATTCACGATAAAAATAACGTTTGTGGCAGCATAAAACCAGTACATTTATAGCTATTTACTGGTTAGAGTTAAACCAACATAAAAATGACTGTTGCTTTGTCAGCATGAAGCTATATTTATTTTATATGTCAGCATAATACCACTTTGACGGTATGTTTTTCAGTACAAACACTTGATTATTAAAAATTATCTGCCAACATAATTCTTATTTTATTTTTAGGTTGGCTCTAGGTGAAAGATACGTTGCCTCGTTATTAGATGTCTAAATAGCCTTAGTTATTTAGTTAACTGTTAGTATAAAAAAAAATTTTTGTTCATTACATGTTTTTACATTTTGACTATTGAGTGCTTAACCCACTGCTAAATACAAAATCCAAACATTATGTTTAACTAATTAAAAAAGTGCATTACGCCATAAGAAATCGTCATATTCGAATTTAAGTTTGCTAATATGATACAAAAGTATTTCGTTATTTTCCGTTGATTATTTATCCCTACCTCATATACCTTAAGTATTAACTGTACTAATCAAATTATCATGACAAGTTTTTTTGTTCCTTATTACATTTACCTTATAAATTTTCCTCATATCTGTCAGCAGAGTGAGGTATAATAATTTTTATTGAAAATACAAAAGTTATCTATCGTTCGTTGAGACGATAGCATAACATGAATTTGGAAATTTCTCTGTCAGAATTGAATTAATTGACAAAAGATATTTTTTCTGTCAACATGAAAACCCACACAAACATTTTTGTTTGTTGACATAAAATAAATGTATTTAAAATTATTTGTCTACAACACAATGATATGAAAAATTTATTATTGAATTTTTTATCATAATGCTTTATCTATTTTGTGTTCGTCAGCATAAAACCATTTGTGCTTCATATTATAGTCAGCATCAACCCTGTAATGCTTAGATATTGTCAACATAATACTTATTTTTATGTTGACTCTAGGCGAAAAATATGTTGACTAGTCAACTTGACTACTTAAACTAACTATAATTTTTTAGAAAAACAAATGTTAACTATATATTTAACACATATCCACTCAAAAGTGCTTAATCTTTCATTGTATGCAAATAAATGACCACTTTTTTCTAGTTAGCATAAGGGCATATACATGTATGTAATTACATCTATCTACTGACAACCCCTGACTGCCCCACTGTTGATTATATTGTAAATGTTTTGTTGCTAATTTTTCCGCTGGAACATGGTTTAAACTGTGCAAACTATTATTATATTGAACTAACCCTGATCAAATATACTATAAAATATTTCACTGCACTGATTGAAAATTTAAAATCTTAACTTAAAAAAAATAGTGTGTGCGGTTTTCACAGGAGTTTTTGACTTGCTAGCAAGACGCAATAGCACCACTTAATGTTTGAAAATATAATGATTACTGAGAAAAAGTGAATACTGGTAGGATAACTATTTTTATTCTGAAAAAATAAAAAAAATAATAGTTCGATTGTCAAAAATTTAATTTTGGTTCACAATTGTACATTATATTGTTATGCACTTAGTTAAGCACTTAGTAAATACAACTATTCAAACGTTTATCGAAATGAAGAGTACACCATGTACGGTACGTCAAAATTACTCTTACAAAGACTTATTCAGAGATTTCTTGAGTATGTTTAATTATTTTGTAGTATTGTTTTTCTTTTTATTTACTGTTGAAAACTTTATTTGTTATAGGGGTACATCTTTTTAGTAATCTTACTAAAGATAAATTTAAATATTGCCTAAAGTAATATTATTCATTTAGGTAGAATATTTGTTAAACCAATTAATCTCCTTGTATGCGTAGCAGATACACTAGGTTTAAAATAAAATGTCCCACTAATTAAGAATAACATAGCTATTTAAGAAAAAAAAAATGAGATGTTTTTCTTTACTTAGTGAATAGAGATACCAAAGAAACCAGTGTTTAAAAATACTGTTACAATATTTAAAAATCAGCTAACCAATTATAAAGAATAAAATATTGTAGTTAACTTTTATGTTAAATAAAGTTTACCATGTATAGATATATTCCTCTATTATTTAGTAATTTTAAAGAGTCATTCCACACAACCGACCTCCAACTCCCTAACGCCACTCCTCGGCCACCATTAGCCCCCCCCCCCCTCACTAAAAAAGGTGAAATTCTAACAGTTTTTTCATAATTTTTATTGCCTTTCATTTAAAAATAGGCCCCCTGCACCCCTTCTCAACCACCAATCAGCCACCTCATTAAATCGGATGAGCACCCACAGCCCCTCGACCACCCTTTTCAGCACTCCTTGAATAAGGTATAATTCTATCAGTTTTAACTATATTTATATTGGGTTAAATTTTTGTTTAGCCCCCCTCCACCCCTCATAATTTTATAACCCAATAACTGGATAACCCTATAAGCCTTCGTTATAATTGAAAAGATTTTTTTTCAGCCTTCCATCAGCAGCATTTCTAAATAACGTAAAACTATGTCATTATTCATGTCAGTTTAAGTTAAATTACTTCTTGCACCCCTACACTTAACTCTTCTTATACTTTTTAACAAAACCTCTCAATTTTTTTACAATTTCTAAACAGGCATTTTTTATAACTCTTTAGCTTGACGTTATTATTTCCTTTGTAATGTACTAATTATTTTATCTGTATAACTTGGAAGCACAATTTTATTCTGTCAGTTTTTATCTTTTTTATTGGCTTAAACTTTTATTTAGTTTCTTACCACTTTCTTTCATAACCTTATAATTCACTAACTGGACAATCAAACACAATTTTGAAGAACTCCTTACAGTCACACTTCAGCTGCATCTCTAAATAAGGTAAAATTATATCGGTTTTTATTTTATTGCTAGCTATATCACTATTTGCACCTTCTGTCTTAGCCCTCCTTACAGTTTTAAGGAACCCCAAATTTGTAGCCCATAAGCACATTTCCACACCACTGTTGAGGTAATGCTATGGTGTGCTTGTTTTTTTTTCCTACAAGCTTATTAATTGCGTTTATGAATATGTATAGGAATATGACATTATATTTGTATACTAAAGTATATTACGCACCTAGTAAGCAAGGTTAGGAATGTCTCAGATTTCACGTGAATAAACACCCGAGGTGAAATCGAGGGCGGATAACGTAAAATTTAGGACATTTCTTAACATCTGAACGTTGTGCATATTCTGTTTTCATTAATCCTGCGCCAAGAGAAGGGATTTTCGCCCCACGAAGCGAAAGTTCCTACTTTCGGTGCTGTATAATGAAAAGTTAATGACAACGAATAAACTTAAAAAATTTTCAAACCATGTAACTTGCTTGTACCATTTAACACGGAAAGATAAAAATAATATTTATTGAAATAGATAAAATGATTAGCATTTTTGTGTATCAATATTTAAATAATCATTTTACTAATTTTATTGTAATTACGATTTATATGAATTGTGTAAAGGTATTTCAGACAGTTTTATACTTTTGCTTATGTAAAAAAAATTAAATTATTTTTCTGTTTTTTTAAGATTGATTAACGTCAAAAATTATTTCCCAAACAATGTATCTACTATTTCCAAATTATTATTACGTTCTATTTGAATATAAATTCCATTTTTATTTTTGCATCTTTATAACGTGACGTGTTATTCACTATGCAAAAACAATGGTTTTCTTTAAATATAATCCAACATTATTAAAACTTTGACTCCAAGATTTATTAATAGTTATTGAAAACGCTACGACTAAAAAGAATTGTTTTATGTATGAAATAAAAGGTAATGATAATGAATTTTCTTTATTGAAACTCATTTTTGGTACAAAAACTCTAAAACCAATTCTTTCTCCAGTAACAATTTTTGCTTAAATATTGTATTTGAGTGATTTCATAATTTGTAATTGTGTATTGTTACATAAGCAATTAACTTTTCTTAAATTTAAACTGTTACTAAATTTTGACTGTTTTCATAAGTACGATTTTGTCCCTACAATAACCTTTTTTTACTCGATAATGTCCGCATAAGCCACTTATATATATATATATATATATATATATATATATATATATATATATATATATATATATATATATATGTATTCCTTATAACTTTTCATTTTTTTCTAAGAAATTAAGTTTTTCTAAATATATAAAATGCATCTTAAAAAGTAGACTTTAAACAAGTAAAAACATTAAAAAAACATTTATATTATTATAACAGTTTTTTTTTAAATTCTTATATTAAAAACAATAAAAATGCTCACATTACAAAACTTTTCGTGCATATTACAATTTTCACAATCATCTTGAAAATTTTAAATTTTAATAAAAATTAATTTTTCAAATTTAAAGAACAGAACAGCCTTTAATTTCATACAAAAAATTTTTTATGTACAGAAATCCTCATATATTTTTAAATGCTGATTTTGAAATTATAAAAGTAGTATACTTTTATTTTTTGTGCCAAATACCATATCACTGCTTTGTTATAATAATTATAAATATTGATTGATAAATATTTTAATTCTTGCAATTATACAGATGTGTATACTTTTTTTTTACAAAAAAGCCTTAATAATAAATTTTTATCTGTAAATATTTTAATTTAAAATAGTTATCGTATTTATCATATAATAAAATGTTTTAATAGGAAGCTATTTATTGAACGTATTTTTTAAGTTCGTTAGAATATTAGTAAGATAATTAAGAGAAGTAAACAATCTGAATAGCAAATAATTATTTATACTACATGCATTAAATTAACAGTACTTTGGATTCACTTTTAAGCTACTTAACAAAGATTTTTTAATTTTTTTAACTTCAAAAGGCAAACTAAAAAAATTAAATATTATACTAATTTAAAAAGTTAGGGGGTTGGCTTGTTAAGTGTGCAGAAGGGTAGAGCTCTACTAGTGTAAATATATAAAATGACTTTCGCAGACTCTACGTGCATTTAGAATATATACTAATAACGTTGAAAACTTATGTGGACCGTCATCATAAGAACGATTTTATCCTTATAGTAACCTTTTTTCACTCAATAGGGTCCAGATAAGTCACTATATATATATACCAACAAACCAATGACCCAAACTTTTCTACGAATATAATATTTTATTTTCTTTAGTTTACTGTTTGAAGTCAGAAAAAGAAAAAAATCTTTGTAAATTAGCTTAAGAGTCAAAATCTAAGTAGTGTTAACTCAATGTATGTAAGATGAATAATTATTTGCTATTTAGTCTGTTTCCTTCTCCTGATGATGTTTTTAATATTCCAGTATACTTAAAAAATATATACAACATATAGTTTTGTATCACAATACTTTAATATATAATAAATACAACTAATATTTTAAATTAAAGTATTTAGAGATGGAAATTTTATTATAAAGGCTTTTTTGTAAAAGATAAGTATACACATCTATATAATAGCATGAACTGACTTATGTATTATTCAATATTTATCATTATTATTACACAGTCGCAGTATGGTGTTTGGTACAATAAATAAAAGTATGAAATTTTTTTAACAATAAAATTGGCATTTAAAAATGTACTACAATTTTTGTGATTATAAAAATTTTAGTATAAAATTAAAGGCTGTTTTGTTCTTTAAATTCAAAAACCTGTTTTTTACCAAAATTCAAGATCTTACAAATGAACTTCAAAGTTATAACATGCATAAAAAATTTTTTAATGTTAGCGTTTTAATTTTTTTTTTAATGTAATAATTTGAAAATACAGTGTCTTAATACGCAATTTTTTTTATGTTCTTACTTGTTTTAGAAATAATTTAAAAAAATGCATTTTATACATTAAAAAATCGAGATTTCTCAGAAAAAAATGAAAAGTTGTTATAAGTAAGCTTTGATAAACAAATAATAGAATTGTTAACGATTTAAAATATCTTGCCATACAACGTTTTCAATCTTTGCTTGGTTCTCCGAATTTTATGTAAATATATTATCAGGATTCTTACATTTTGATACTATTACGTATAGTTGACCATAAGAAAATAAAGATATTTTATAGTAAAATTCTAATTCATCATAACTTTGACCTTGCGATTTATTGATTGTCATGGCAAAAGCTAGAACTATTGAAAACTGTTTTGTGTAAATAATTAACAGTAAAGATAAACTATTACTGGTATTCAACGGTATTCTTTGAATAAAAACCTTATTACTAGATTTGTTACCAATTTCTGCTTTTAAATTATATTTAAATAATTTTATTGTATGTTATCTAGTGCAGTTGCACAATCCATAGAATATACTCAAGTTTCTTTTTAACATAACAATAGCATTTACTATAAAATTTAAGATATGTGGCTGTAATCCTTCATGTATATTATTTAGAATTTCTATAGAGAAATTTATGTTCGTATTTAAGTCAGTGCGATCACTACCTTTAGATTTTGCATAGTCTATGCTGTAATCAGTTTGTTTTTTTCCTGTAATAAAATTCAAAGGTTTATTATTAAAAATGTACGAAAGTTCGTTATAAGTTGTTAGAATGACTTGGTTAAGGCAGCTATTGATACCATCCCTCCATTACTATTTTGGATTGTATATATGCAATTATCACATCTATTGTCACTTTTTTTCTAATTTAGGTATCCATTTTTTGCGAAAACAATTATGATTAGTTAACTTTTTTGGAAACTTCTTTGTACGAAGGTTTTGATGATTGATCAGACATGGACTATCTTAATCATGAGGTCCATGAAGCATGTGTTTAATAATTAATTTCATATTTGTAAATCTAGTGGAATTTCCACTTACACATATTTATCCATATGTGTAGTAGTAAATGATTTATTGTTTGGATGCAATATTGCAATATCATAAGAATAACGTAATTCTCTTTCTTGAAATTCAATGGTATAAACGTAAGCAATAAATTTTCCGAAAATATTGTGTTTAGATGTATAGTAAAAGATTAATTTTAATTTTGTGTAAAATAATCCAACAGGTATATTTGGAATATCATTTAGAGTGGTACCATTCGAAAAGTTTTTGTAAATTTGCTTTATTTCTTGCCATTTAGGGTTGCATGTTACGGTAATAAAAAAATCAGATCATCCAAACTTTCGCATAAATAATAATTGCTATTGCATCTTGATAAAGTTTCTGCATGTACCTTCTATCATCGATGTATGTTAATGTTAAAATAAAAATATTTTTAATTTTATTTTTTTCAAAATTATCCAAGTTATTGGAGTCACTACACATTATGTGATCTATTAAACCTTGATAACATTCAATTCTGAGAATTTTTCGCGTTATTGTGAAATAAGCTTATTCGATTGCTTTTTATCTTAATATATACATGCAAAAAAATTTGATGCGTTAATTTTCCAGGATAGGGTGTGGGACTAAAAATTTTAATATTTGGTCGATAAGGAGTTTGACATAAGTAATATTGACGTAACGTAAGATTTTCTGCTCTAGTTGAAAATTTTTTTCTATCGTATGTACTCCATACTACATCACTGGCTGGAAATAGTAAAGGAAATACCATTGGATTGACATGCTGTATTTGAAATCCAGCATCGATAATGCAACCTACAAAGGTGTTGATAAATCAGATGACAACCTTCATATTAATTTTCCAATAGAAATGTTAAACAATATTCGTGAAAGCTTGTCACCTTATGAAGTTGAATTGAAAAAAGGTACAATAGTAAAGTTAATTCAAAATTTAAGTATATCAGACGGCTTATGTAACAGTACACGATTGCGAGTTACTAAATTCGTGAAGTATAACGTAGAAGGCGAAATAGTAACGGGAGAAAAAATTTGGTAATAAAGTTGTTATTCCAAGAAATACATTAAATACCGGAAAAACTTTATCATTACCTTTCATTTTATATAGAAAATAATTACTATTAGTGGTAGCATTGGCTATGACTTGTTATACGTTAGCTGGGGATTGCAACTAACGTGTGTGGTAATTATTGTTTCACCTTTAATGCTCTTATTTACGTTATGCCATACAACGTTTAGTTAACGGGATTGGAAAAGGACTGGGTACAGCCAGTATTGTGCAACACCGATTGCAGCAACAGGTAGTGCCATGCAGCAATCGCAATTGGATAGCCCTTTACATTTAGAACCACTTATTAATCGTGCACTGAGGCACCACTCTGTCACAGCTGCGCTTGACACCGCTCAAGACAAAACTCGACAACACGACTCACTTGACTATTAACTACTTATTTATTTTTATCGTTTACTGTTATTGAAATTACTTACATATTGACGACCACTTTCATGCACTCGATACACAGCACCAACTCTATATGTATTCACCTACCAGTATATTGTTTCGGTGGAATGCTCGGTGATGCTCCAGGCGATGCTACGAGCGTCGAGGGCACCCGGGAACCTGGGTGACCGTGTGAGTTCTGGCTTGTGTGTGTGTGTATAGGGCACTGAGGCTTCGGCTACGCTACGTCACGGTAATCTTTGCAGGCGAGAATCTGCTCAGGCCACGCCGTGATGCTCCGGTGCCAGCCTCGCAGTGAGCTCAAGTGTCTGTCCTTGTCTCTCCGCGCAAGCTCACCGTATACTATGCGCCCCAGCACACACTATCAGACAACACAGTACTATACCCACTCCCAGGACACCGATACACCGATAGCTGCCGTTTACAGGTACATTATCTTACCATTGCACACACACACACCCACACATCCTCAAGGTGCGGGTATAGGACGAACGGAAAGGGAGTCAGACCGAGCTGTATAGTTACTCTTACTGCTATGGCCTCCGGGCCTGATACCGGGATTTCGTAGTCTTTAGCAAACCGCATGTAGGAGAGAGCGCCCTACCTACGAGGAGACTCTTGCCACTTTTTATCGGTGACAAGGACTCTGTGAAGTGTTTAGATGTATCTCCAATTTACCACGTCACAGACTATAAACAAGTTTTAAGGTCAAGCTTTTGATAATATAGGATTATTCTTGAAAAAAACTTTTCTTTCTCATGGTCAACGTGGCTTTATCGAAATGCAAAAATAAAAAGGAGTTTTTTGTTCAAATCGATAGAGAAAACATTTTAACATTT
The DNA here is from genome assembly GCF_036245765.1 of Copidosoma floridanum. Classification (NCBI taxonomy): domain Eukaryota; kingdom Metazoa; phylum Arthropoda; class Insecta; order Hymenoptera; family Encyrtidae; genus Copidosoma; species Copidosoma floridanum. The sequence goes on from NW_028321895.1 coordinate 819,115, forward strand.
TATATATTGAAAATATAGTTTAGAAAGAAATTTTTGATTATGAGTCATAGTATATCTAATAATAACAACATGATTAAATATTCTTATATGCTTAGACGAAACTTATTACCTAATAATACATCTCATGAATGTATACTGTGTTTGTCTATTGTACCAATTTCAAGATTAGTTTAAAACAAAATAGAAATAGATCTAAGTCTTCGTGATTTGATAGGGATTTATTAGTTGACTTATGAAATAAGTCATCTTTATGCAAAACTTCCATGGTTTGTATTAATAAATAAATTTTAATTAAATTTATGTTTGCATTGAGTTTACAAGCACATGCACATAATTATGTAATATACACCCATAGAAATTAATATTTTACACATAGTTTATCATAAGTGCTAACAGAAAAAAGCTTAGCGCACCAAGAACCTTATACTTACAAATAAATTGAAATACAGTTAATATGAATTGGATTGTGATCGTACTTTTAGTTGTACAAATAAAATGGTTACTAATTATTCGTATGTATAAAGTCCGTCTATTTGCCTATTGGGCAGTGCGAAAAAATAGATGATAAAAGACATATTGTAAGAAAAAAAGGATATTCTTATTAATTAACACTCTTTACCAATGAACATTTTCACAATACAAAAATATATATGGCATATTATTTTTCTGATATATGTTATTATATTTTTATTATAGACTTTGAGTAAAACATAAATTAATAAATAATCTTTTCATAACCAATATTATATGTATTCTGTGATAGAACATTGCTTGGAGTGTCCCACTCAGTTAACTTTATAATATAGCAGTCAACTATATAATTAAATACAAAATAATTATAAAGTTTTGTGCAACAATCACTTATTAATCAATCATGACTTCAAATTTTTTCTTGATGTTGAGATAAATCATAGGAATGAGAGAGTTTTGTCTTGAAGTAATTTAATAATAAAGCAGATTAAAAATAATATTGTAATACATATACAACTCGTACAAGTCTGTATACACATCAAGGTCCGCTGAAGACGGTATGATCCCTGTCAAGTTTCCCAAAAGTAGTGTTGGGAGGTGGGGGGGGGGTCACGAAGAAATACGTGGGGGGATGGGGGGATGTTTGAAAGGGGCTGACAAAAACCGTGATGTGTCAAAAAAAGGAAGAAAATAACGGGTTTTTATCTCATTTTGTGTGGTGCTAGTGTGGGACGGTGGGAAGTGAATGGGGGTCTGTGAGGGAGCTGTGTTAAATGCCCCACCGAGATAACTGTATAATATGAAAAGGTATATACACATATACATTAAAAATTTAGCCTCATAATAATATAGTTGAAACTGATAGAGTCTTACCTCATTTACAAAGGGTCTGAGGAAGTGTGAGGAGAGGCTTATAAACTGTAACTAGGGGACAGAAGGGAGCTCATCAAAATCGAGTAGTGGTGCTGAGGAGGGTGGAGTAGAAGGGGGCACCATAGCACTACCTTAACGGTGGTGTAAGAATGTGCTAATGAACTAGAAATTAATGGCTTTATTTGAACTGTAAGGAGAGCTGACACTGAATGTGCAAATGGTAATACAACTTAAAAAGACATGAAAGCTGATATAATATTACCTTATTAAGAGATGCGGCTAAAGGATTACTGAGGGAATTCTTTAAAATTGTGTTGGATTCTCTGGTTATTGAGTTAAAAAATTATGAGAGGGGATGGAAAAGGACTAAACAAAAATTTAACCTGATAAGAATGAGTGAAAACTGGCAGTATGGAAATGTGCTTACAAAATATAAAGCTAAGATGATTATTATATTCGAATAAGAAATAATAAAGTGGAGCTAAGAAGCATTGAACTGGCTGCTTAGAAATTGTGAGAAGACTAAGAGGTTTTTTTAAAATTTTAAAGAGAGCTGAGAGTGGGGAGTGCAAAAAGTGATTAAACTAAAAGTTACATGATTACTAATACGGTACTTCTTGATTAAGAAATGCTGCTGATGCAGGACTGAAGGGAGTTTTTTTAAATTGTAAGGGACGCTCATTGGATAATCTGGTTATTAAGATATAAAATTATGAGGGAGATTGCGGGGGAAAGGGGGCAGAGCCGTAGCTAAAAAAAATTCAACCCATAAAAATTTAGCTTAACCTGATAGAATTTTACCCCACTTAGAGGGGCGATGGAGATGGGTGGAGAGGGGGGTTGTGTGAAATGACCCTTCAAAAATTATTACATGATATAGGAATATATATATTCTAGTGGGGCTGACGCTCCCCTCCGCGCTCCGCGCACCAACCCTCCACTAACAGATTAAGTAGACAAAATAACAACATTACTCGTACTATTATCAATGCAGACTGAGAATAAGTTCACAACAGCAGAATATGTGACTCACAAAGGAGTTGATAAAATAGATGATAACATAAATATTAATTTTCCAATAGAATTTTTAAATAATATCAGAGAACGTCTTTCACCACACGAATTAAAATTGAAAATAAATGCCATAGTAGTGTTAGTAAGAAATTTAAGTATATCAGACGGTCTTTGTAATGGCACAAGATTAAAAATAACAAAATTATTTGAGTATATTATAGAAGCAGAAATAACAACGGAAGAAAAGAAAAGAAGCAAAGTTTATGTTTCTACAATAACATTAAATACTGGCGTCTCATCATTATTACCTTTTGTCTTGAATAGAAAACAGTTTCCCTTTGTATGAGCATTTTCTATGTTTATCAACAATTATAAGGACAGAGTTTTGATTCCTAAGGATTGTATATTAAAAAACCTTTATCCTCTCTCGGCCGATTGTACGTTGCTTTATCAAGATGTTAGTATTTAAGAAGAGTTCTTCAGAGTTAACTCACGAATCATATGTTCATACTGTTAACTTGATATCAATTGTGAATGAGTGATATTTTTAAGGTAACATTGATGTTGCCATTTATATAAAAATTTTATTCATCTTAGGATCGTATTTTTGTAACTACACCTCATCAGCAAAGGTGTGATAAAAAGTTTTCATGAAGAAATTAAACATGATTCGTTTAAAATTAAACATGAATTTTGTTCAATTATAAAATGATGTGTATTCTCATGTGTACATATTTATATTTATCAATTGAAAGGTGGTTATGTTAAGTCAATGGAGGTGACCTACTTAGGATCCACCAAACGATCCCTGCTGCTGGCAACGTTGGACCTCAGTAGGCTAGAAAGGCAGCCTAAATAGGCCCTACTGATCGCCTACTTATACTTTCTGTTCGAGATATATGTATGTATATTTATATAAAGTGCTATAAGTCCAGCTCCTGTAAAAAGCACTACTCTGAGTATGAACCTCTTGGGAAAAGTAAGGGAAGAGGCATAAGAGGCCTACTATTACTGAAAGGATGGAAGAAGGGGGGGGGGGCGGGAATTAAGCCATTTTGCTGCCAAGAAGATTGCCTATTTCCTCCTCATAAAAAATTTCGTGGTGAAAAAGCACATGGAAAAATTCACTGAGGTATTTGCCCTCAATCATCACACTTGCTGGGAATAGAACCACGGTTTCCCACGTGCCGATCCACAACCTAGTTGACTGAGCCATCACGCCATCAAAAAATATGTAGTTATCAAAGTACTGCAAGTGAGTACACGAATTTGTTTTGATATTTTAAAAAAGGTAAAGAGACAATAAACACGAAGTATCATTTATTAAACAAATTGAAAAACAAAAAAAATATCATTTCCTGCGTATTAAAATACATTTGAAAGTAAAGAGAAGGGGCTGAGGGATCCAAATGTAAAATTTAACTAAATTAAGTAACAAACAAATTGAAATTTTTTCGCCTTATTTTTATGGTAGCTAAACTGGAACTTAAAGGTGTAATAGAACATTAGGAGGTAGAAGCTAGTTAAGAAAATCTTACTTAATTTAATAAATGACCAACTTAAATAGTTTTACTCTATATTGTAGGCTTAAGTGGGTCAACTGGAGTAATTAAAATTAGGGTCACTGTGGGGGTAAAAAAAATTATAAAATTAATACAGAATGCAGGAACCGAGAAGTATTATAAAAATAAGGAGGCTGAGGGAGACCAAGAGATATTGTAAAAATTAGGGGCTAAGGAAGGCTTAGTAGGTTATTAAGAAAATGTAACTGAATAAGGTCACAGACAATCTGAAGTTATATTACATTAAATTGAGTAAGGCTAAGCAGAGGCTGAGTGAGTTACTTAGAAATAACGATAGAGATGAGAAAGGATACAAAGGGGGCATAAAAGCGTTCTACGCAATTGAAACAACGAAGGAACCAACAGAATTTCACCTTATTTTATCCAGGGGTTGAGTGGGGCTCAGAAAGGGGGAAATGAAGGTGATGGAGAGCTTAAGTAAAATTTTTTTAAGCTTACTTCAAAGAAAAATAAAGAAAGATTTTCCTTTCGCTAAGAAGGGAGCTGAGGATAAAAAGATGGATAACTAAGAGAGTAAGGCATTAAATACCCATTATAATTAGATTTCAGTTGTTTTTGTCAATGGCAATGATTATAATCAGAGTACTAATTAGTTAGCTGATATTAATTAAGAGCAACATGAAGTGTGTTTTTTTTTATTTTTATACATTCTGTGTACTTACAATCAGCGCTACCAAGTACAATTTTAATGAAAAAGAGGTTAAGTCGTTTCGTATAAAGTTGCAAGTACATAATTAAATGTAGTGTATTTACTTGTATAAAGATTGTAATACCTACCGCACAAGACTAAACATATAATCTCATTAATTTAAAGTCCTAAATGGTTTATTCATAGTAATAGTATACGGAACCTATTGCGTTGGGAAACGTTAGTCAACTCTAAAAAAGGTGATGTAAAAACATAGAATGAAAGACTAAAAAACCAATCGTAAGAATAATGATACAAACTATGCTTCCTTACCGTGCTATAAATATTAAATTTAAAAAAAAGTAAATGTTTGGCTAGTGCGAGTAAATACACGTTATTGTATGAAATGCAAAATAATTAAGTTATCGTATACATATACTTTCAAGTTAACGTATATGATAGTTGCATATACATGCATCTAGGCACACACACACACATACACACACAACCACTTTAAACGTGTGAGTAAATGTATGTTTTGTGTGTATGTCTATCGTATTTATAGAAACGTACGTATGTGTGTGTGAACATACATGCTTATACGGATATTTATATACTTACAAAAACACTTCAATATATATACATATTTGATTTATACCTCCTCCTACATTAAAAAGTCATAAGGACGTGGCTTTCAACACTATGCTTCTCTTTCTCCACTGCCTTTGCACTACCCGACTAACTATCTGCTTCTGCACTACCCCTAAAAAAAAAAAGAAAACTTTCGTTGCTATCAATATTATTTTTACCTAACAAAATAATGTCTGAAGACAAACGAGATCTCCTCCTCCCCTGGCCACTCTCTAAAAAATTTTCAGTGCCTTTTCACAATACCCCTCCGCAAAACATAAGAGAATTATAATTGTTTGTTCGTAGTTGTAACCTAATAAGACTCTTCGTTCTATATTGTGACACCCTCCTATGCTTCGTTGCACATTTCGAGGTGCTTCCCACAGCCTCTTCACCATACATCCTGCAGCATCCCCAAATATATATATATGTATATATACATACTTTATTTTAAACATATGCAACCATTCCAGCACCCCTTGCACAATATCAGGAAAGATTCTACAGATGTTTCTGTTATTTTAAACTCACAAAGTTTTTTTGTCTTAATTTTTTTCCACCCTGTCCAACTTATTCCATGCCACTGTTTTGTTATAAATAGTTAATTGTAAGTAGTAAAGTTACTACTGGCTTTAGCTATAAGCAGCAATCGTTAGCAATTAAAAAAGGTAGTGGCTGTCAGCAGAGAAAAGAAACTAGCCACGGGTGCATGGATATACGCCCCACGCATTAAAAGCATCATGATTTGTGGATGTCGAAAGTATTTTTCTTATGTTTTATTTTGATGTTAAGTTTTTTTGATGTATAAAAACGCTTTCGATTTAAAGAGCACTTGTATCACTTACTACTAACTTTTGCTTAGATCAATTGATATAAATGCACTCTTAGTCTGCATTGATAATAATACAGGTACTGCTGTTTTTTTTTGGTTGCTTACTCATACCAATACATTCACACTAAAATTATAAGTAATAAAGAAGTGTTGAAAAATGAATCGCAATTATTTAACTCTATCATTCAGTGAAAGTTGGATGTTTGTGGACTTAAGTCTCACGCCCCCTGATGGGCCGCGGGACCAGCAGTACGTCTAACTATTCGGTTGTTTACTTTCCTTAGTGTAATGTGATTTTCAAGTTATTTATATATATATGTGTTATTTAATTCAGATACAAATTGATCATACAAAGTGATAAGGAAAAAAAAACAGTCTGTCACTGTTTAACAAAAATGTTTAGCAAGCTACCTGTTTAATGAAGTACTGCACTCTATCAGCGGCAGCGGGCTACTAACTAAAATGCTCTTCAAAGAAATGCACCTTGCACGAAGTTTTAGTAAAACTTCTTTGTCTTACTTATTATGGGGCCAGTACTTGCTGACTTCATGTGTTTAGGCTTCGTGGCTCGCTCCAGTTATCACTTGACACTTCTGAGAGCCACGAAGTATACAGTCAGCTTCGTTAGGTGACGACTTTTGTTAAGTACGACTCTTTTTAGAGACTTTGAATATTATCATGAAGAGAATTAATATAATATAAAACGGAATGAAAATAGAAAATTTACTTATTTACGCAAGTTGTCTCTTAACAGGAGCACCTTGTGCTAATATTAAAAAACTCCTTGTTGGTACCATTTAAAGGTGCAAAAATTAAATTGTATCTGTAAGTAAGACTTAAAACAAAATTTTAGTAAAGTATAATTAAATCTTTGTACATTTATTCCAAGTTTGAAATATTTAATATATATTTATGAACGTATAAAATGGGATACAAAATATGAGCAAATGTAGTTTCTATCGAATTTTATTCTTACATATGACATACCATAAGAAATAGGCCACGTAAATATGTTATAAGATAAATTGACTCTTTAACTGCAAGTAAACCACAATGAATGGATTTAAGTCATCTTTTAACAGCCTCCCCTTCTTAAAACAACCACCATCTTTGCTGAATATATTTATTAAAATAATCTGATTTAAAGTAAGAAGTGGACCGTGGTAAACTGAATACCTGAAGGAAAAAGAAAAAAAAAATTTTCTACTTTTCACCCTTTTTTTCTTCTTAAATTTGTTTTAACCCTCTAAAAAAAATTTTTCGGCAAGAATCCTTAACGTACATAAGCATTATATAAAAACATATATTACAATAAAAATATGTGTTTATATGTTTATCTTCGTGTTTTTTTTATTTTTATTATTATTGGTTGAAAATATGATTTGCATTGGGTAAATGGTTTGGACATAAGATAGTGGAATAATGGAAACAGATTTGATGATGGTTGTGTTAGTTAATAGTTAAAGTGTTTTTTTTTTTTTTTATTTCGTACAAAGAAAGGTTTAATTTCTTTTTTTTTTTTTTTTTTTCTATTTTCCATCTTTGTTGACAGTCTTTTGTTTTTTTTCGATGTGCTTTTAATCGAGTTTCCTTTCAACGTTAGTTCGCGCAAACGTTAAAGGCTGGTATCATGCCCCGTCTTACAAGACAGATCGTAGTGCCAGTCATATTTTATGAGGCTAACATGTTAAGTTCAAGTATTTAAATTTCACCTCTATTTTAATTCAAGTATTACACAATAAAGTATGCAATTGTAAACCGCATTTATATACAAGATTTCCGCATGTCGTATTTATTGTTGTGCATTGTTCTTGGTTGCAGGTCCTTTCATTATTATCATACTGAGCTCCATGGTGTTAAAGGTCGTTATACGCCCTGATGTTTGGTGCAATACGTGTTAAATATCATGTATAAATCCTTTCCATCATCCCTTGTGGCATTGAGTTCTATATAACTGATATCATTGAGTGGGCCAAAAGTCATCAGATATTTAGACCATTCATCGGTCGTAATTACGACCGGTACTTTTATCATTAGCCTGGTGGTAACTTTTTGATCATGCTGCCGAAAGTATCGACAACTAGTGGGGTAATCGTTGTAGTTGCATTTGTTATTGTGTTGGCCATTGCGTTAGGCCCCTTTTGTACGATTGTAATGCAATGTACAACTATCTTTCGCATTCCTTCAGCTTCATCTTCCGTACCATATTTGATATGGACAGATACTATGTTTTTTTTGGTCTTCATATTTGTTTGGAAAATAAATATCTTGTATACCGTATAAATATTCAAAGCTCCTTTAGGTATTTATTATTATAAGATTTTTTATTAGGACATGAATTTTCTTTTTTATACGTTTTAATCCTACGAAGAGAAGAATAGATATTTCTTCTTTTCGTCGCATGCCTTGATCGCAGTATTTTCATCTAATCTAGACTGTCATGGTTCAGATACAGGTGGCTGTTGCTTAATAGATGCTTTGTCTTTTTGAACTAATGATGGATTTTTCTGATTTCTCACATTATCCAGAAAATGCGACAATGGGTCACATAGCTTCTGCAATGTTGTGACTGCCTCTAAACTATTTTCCGCGGTGTCTGCCTACAGTGGTGAGCGAAACACCACCTCATAATATGAGTAGCCCATACCACAGGGTTTTTGTTCTATGGACTGCACTATTCCGAAGTTCTTCAGAATCTCTTTTAGCATGAGTCAGCTGTCATCCCTCTGCAGCAGTATGCTAAGTTGAATTCCATTGGCCATTGCTTTGACGATTTTAGGGTTTTGTTTGTCTATTATGTATGCAATTTTGTGAGCGTAAATATGATAGGTGTTATGATGGTTATTATATGATACATTCATATGTAAGTGTACTGTAGTTATGTATTTCATGCTATTATTGACTGTAATGATTCATAGGTTATACGTGAAATGTAAGTATAAAAATAAAATTAGGTTTATGAAATTATCGGACGATAGGTGGGGAATACACTTATAGATACAATCATTACTTATCATACTATGCCGAAATATTTGCAGATTTACAATACAATGGAATAAGTAATTTTAATACATGCCAAAGCTTAATATTACAAGAAAATTTTACAATAGAATAACATGTCACTGTAATAAAATACAACATGCGTTTGACTCTCAAAGCCTCAAAATTTTTTTTTTTATTTTTTTTATTTTTTTTTTTGTTATTTGTTTTTTTTTTTTTAATTTTTTCTAATGTCTATGTCTACCAATATAATTTGAGTACATGGCCGTGATAATGATCTTAAGGTAGTTTCGCTTGTTGGTTTGATAAAGCTTGAAGTTAAGATCTTAGAACTATGGTATATATTTCTCGACGTATGTTGTATACAGTTGAAAAATGAGGTTCAGTTATTAGGTTCATTGTCTGCTAGTTTTGATTTTTTCTCGTAAATCGATAATTTTGGCAAAGCTTGACTTTGCTTCTAGAGCTCGTGTACATCGTTGTCTTTTGCACGACATGACATGTCTTTGATGTGTCATTAATGCAACTTGTTGTTGACGTAAACAGTAAATCAACTTCTTGTTCAATTTGTGTTTTATACTCCTTTTAATTGATTCGGCATATTTAGTGTGGTACTTGGGTTCATCATTCTGCAACGCTACAATAGCGCTTTCAGGATCCATGTATTTAACGTGTCTCTGGGATAATTTTCCTTGTCAGAATAAAAATATTCTAGGATACCAAACTGGGAGAAATAGGTAAAGAAATCTGTTTCCCTTTTCGTTTTCTCTATATTTCACGGCAAAAGACACATAAGTCTTTTCTGAGGGTGTATGGCATTGAAGTATCAAACTCCGTGTCTTCATTATAGGTCTAGTTTTTAATGATTTAGGTATTTTTTGTTTTTCTTCAATTTTGACATAAAGTTTAGTTGGTTTGTGTTCTTTAAGTTTTTTTTTTTTATGGTTACTCGAGGTTCTGCGTTCAGTTAATGAATGGTGCGTTTCATAAATTTTTCTGAGACCCTACCTTTCATAGTCTTTATGAAATAGCTTCTTGCTTTACTGATGAGTATTGCTATTATAATTGTGACAATAATAGCTTCAATGACGTTAAGTATTAAAATAAAAAGAGAAAATTGTTTTTTCTTCGACTTTTGGACTCGCATTTTTTCTATTTAACTTATTATGTTTTGTATATTTGATTCTTCATGTGTCCAAGCTTGTACATTAAAGTCTAATTCTCGAATCGATTTTATAGCATTATGGAAGTCATCAGGGTATTTTAAGGGTTAATGTAGTACAGTTAAGTTTGAATTTCTTCTACTTGATAGGTACATTGTATCTGAGTGTTAATCTTATGTTCACTGGTTGAGGTCAATTTATAAGTTTTTCCCGTACATCCATTATTCATTCGTACTAGATCTATACCTTTTACTTTTTTTTGTTGATTCATTTTATTAGAACCGATAATGTTTAATTGCTCTTCATTAGGTGTTGAGAATAACCATGAATTATCAGCTGGTAGATAAATCCATTGACTTTCGGTTCTTTGTGTAAACATAATTTTACAGTATATTAATACTTCTATTTCAGATCGTAATAACATAAGAATTTTACATTCATTAATAGAATAGGGTTTCTTTAACGGTTCCTTAGCCAAGCATATACAACTATACACCATTTTATCACATTGGTTAAATGTAACTTTGTTTAATTGTAAGTACGATTTATGGTCGTCTAGAGCCTTAAGCCAATTTATGTACATTTAATTCTGAAGTGGTCATGTTTTTAGGTTTCATTATTTCTTCTGTCTCCTTTAAGGTTGCTGGCAATACTTTAGGTTTGATTGTCATTAAATTAGATGTTACTTTTATTCCTTTTCTCTAATTTTATAATTCTGCTTTTTTTCCCTCTATTTTCTTTTGACCTATTATCACAACTCTCAGTAATGGTAATATATTGTTTATATTGTTTTCTGCATAAAAAAATGGTCATACTGGATTTCTAGATAGTGCATTAGCATTGGTATTGAGTTTTCCCGGCTTGTATTTGGAAGTATTTTTATAATCAGTGAATTTAAACATACACCTCATTAAACGTTTATGCGAATCTCATCTTCTATGCATCCAATTCAATGTCTTATGATCGGCTACGACAATGAATTTATTTTCTAATTAATACGAACGAAAATGATGCATTGCATATAGTGCAGCTTAGAATTCCTTTTTAGTCGTAGAATAATTTATTTCGGCTTTGTTTAGAGTTCTTGAAAGATCGGTGGCAGGATGGTCAAATCCATCTTTTTTTTGACTTAACACCGCTCCAATAGCGTAGTCAGATGCATCTGTTGTTAACTTTAATGATTTACTAATGTCGGGAAATTGTAAAATAGGCTCTTGACAAAAAAGGTCTTCAAATATTTAAAAGCCCTTTTCTTGCTCTAGTCGGCTATATTAGAGCAGATATAGATATTATTTCATATTAAGTGGACGTTGCTCTACATAATTTGTAAGTTTATTTATTCTATTTAATTGTTTACACTTGTAGTTTATGGTAGCTGTTGTAATATTTATTTTCATTATAATTATTTTAACTCTGAGACTTGAAAAGGACTGCCTTAAGTGCAGTCAAAACGTTGTCAACTGAATAAAAGACTGAAGAGTAAGCCCTTGGAGTTTATTAATTCTTCGTATTATTTAATCTGGTTTATAGAGGCACCATTATCGAGCATGAGTGTGATAAAGCGATTTTTTCTGGGATTGACAACCTTATGCTTGTAGACTTGTCGTCTACGCCAAGTCCCGGACACGTACCGATGTGGACGGTTTCGATTCTGTTGCTATGTTCATTACTTGCGCTAAAATATTTTATGTAAAGTTGAATTCTGTCTTTGGAGGCTCACCTCCGAACGACGATTGGGGTCAGCCACCTGAGAGTTTGAATAATGCGACAAACGATAATTTCCTGGTTGATACTGATTTTGAGAATTCTGATAATAAGAACTGAAACTTCGTTAGTTATTATCATTATAATTATTGTTTTCGAGGTATTCCTTATAATTCTGACCTCTACCTTGGTATTCTTAATTATTTCTTGGGTTATAATTAGCTTTTCTTTGAGAATAATAATCGCTAAGATTTTCGTTATTTTATCATCGAAAATTATTCTGACAGTAATGAAAGTTTCTCCACTGATTTTGAAGATTTTGATCTCTCTCCTTATTCTAATAATTGCCACAGTAATTTTGTCTATTACTATATTGTTGATATTGCCTATTATTATTTTGATGATTATTATAATGCCCATATTTAAATTATATGAAATATTTAAATTATTTTTAAAACCACAACGGGATAGTCCTTGGTATCGTGTATCCGGGATTATACTCACTCTTATTCGTCTCTCCAATCTCAACGCATAATTGAAGGCGTTGGCTAAAAAAGCAGGTTTTTTTGTATGTACCTGCTGGATTATCATAGATGCTACTCCTTTTATGAACATTTCTAATGCCATGTCTTTTATAGGGGTCATGATATGTGCGTTCTATGATTACCCTTATCTTCCATTAGGGCCTTTTTGGCACCACTTAGCAGTAGGTTTACATAATCATAATATTCACCAACCGATCGACCTTGTTGTTGGCACACTTTTTGCAATTGAGTATAATAATAAGCAACGGTTTTTTCTTTTCCATATTCTTTTTTTTTTTAGTTTATAAATTCTTTGAAGTTTTCGAAATTTTGGCTACTTACGCTTATGCGTGTGGCACCTCGTAGATTTTGCTATGGTTCTCTTTTATATAAATCTTTTTGATCATCTCTGACCTTGCTTTCTCCGTTTCTAACATCTTGGATACAATCCTTTAGCAGAATATTTTTTCATCGAGTACAGGGATGGATTTGATTGCATGCTGAAATGAGACGTTGGCATTGAGAGGCTCCATTAGCGCTTCAGCTACTGTCATATCAGCGTCATCGTTTTCATTGACCATTTTCTTCGTTGTTTCATTGGCTTTACGTGCGTTTTTTTCTATTTATCTTTACCCTATATTCTACAAATATGTATGATAAAAAAAAATTATACTATTTTTGTTTGTTTATTTGTTTCCCAAAAATATTCTATTATATCCTTGACATTTATGGCAGAAGTCATAAGTTATAAAGGAATAAACAAATATATACGTGTGTATATGTATCTAATATGAGGGTTTGTTTGACGTACGCCTGTGCAATAAGTTTGCTTTCATTTTTATAGGTATACGCCTGATGACAAAACGATAAGTGTTCTATGTGTATGCCCGGAAACTAAAGTGAGAGAGTGTCATCAAGTGTGCTTGTATGATATTATCTGATTCAAGCAAGGAAATTTACGGCGCAGGGATTCCTTACATGACTTGTGCAGCTATATATCCTAATTGCTACGCCACCGTAAAGTAGGGCATAATTAAAATTTCTCACTCTGAGTTGAATGAAAGTATTCACCTTCTAGCACGCTCAAATACGCTATCGCTGTATCCATTCTCGGCCACTGACTAGCATACGGATTGTTTACAGTGTATAGATCTATGTTTGTATTTCTACGAATTAATGCGAGTATGTGACAATGCAGACGCTGATGCCTTAATGCTAATCATGTTGCATGTATTAATACAGCACTGTTATGCTTGCTTATATAAGGTGTCTGGTCCTTTTTTTTTATTTACTATGGTTTTACATTACTAAATTATATTCACTGCGACCTAATATAGGATAAAATTGATACACTTACATAAGTATTCTGTATGTGCAACTCGCAATTTATGTGCCTACGAATCATGAATAAGGCAAGGGGAAATTACAAGAAATCTCGGATAGTTAGTTAATTATTACTAAATTTCTAGACTTTTTATTATTTTCCTTCTTTTAATTTTAAGAGTTCCCTATCCACGAAGATGATAAAATTTTCGAGTTGTTTGTTGATTTTTTCTTTAAAATTATTAACTTGACTTTCCGATCATTCAATTGATATGTTATTCGTGTTATTTTATTCGTTTTAAATTATTAGTAAATCTCCAGATTTCTTATTATTTTCCTTCTTTTAATTTTGAGAGTTTTCTATCCATGAAGATAATAAAATTGTCAAGTTGTTTGTTGATTTATTCTTTAAAATTAATAACTTGATTTTCCGATCATTCAATTCATATGTTATTCGTGTTATTTTATTTTTTTTAAATTATTAGTAAATCTTCAGACTTTTTATTATTTTCCTTCTTTTAATTTTGAGAGTTTTCTATCCATGAAGATAATAAAATTGTCAAGTTGTTTGTTAATTTATTCTTCAAAATTATTAACTTTACTTTCCGATCATTCAATTCGTATTCAATTCGTGTAAAGTACAGTAATTTTGTATTTGATTATGAATTCCAATCAATTAATTCCAATCTTTTTTCTAAAACCTATTCATCTTTCATAAGCTCCTTCACAAACAATTTCTTACCACTTCTTTTAGTTTTCTTATTACTCGCAAAATTATGTGATAGGGGTTTCATTAAATATTATTTTACGAACAATTATGTGTATATACGAGAAATTATTAGAGCTTATGTTAAATTCTTACTCCATTTTTTAGAGTTTTTCTTCTACAACGAACAATATTAAGTGCGAATATGTTTGTATATATGTATTTGTTAATTTTATAGATCGCTTTAAGTAGTACATCTATGGTAAAGAGTGTCCACTATTTTAGCAGGACTATTGAGGATAAACTGCGCTGGTTAGCAGATTCAGGATAAGAATAGAAAGATCGTTCTGGTTAGTAGACATTAGGTAAAGAATGTCCGCTATTTCAAGCAGAACTAAAGGTATGAACTGCTCTGGTTAGCAGGTTTAGGATAGGGATAGTGTATTTGTTTTGTCTCATAAATGTGTTGTATAAGAAATCACCTTTTTTTTCTTTTATTTTTCTTCTGTTATTAAAAACATAATATTTTTGATTTTTCACTCTAGTTTTTTTAATTTTATTTTATAACAGTTACCTTTTTTTGTTTATTTAACTATTTATATATAAATGTATTATTATTTATATTTTTTGTTATTTACTTTTTTCTTATTTACTGTTTTTTTAATTATAACCAAGTATTACATGTATCAAGCTCTCCACACAGGCACAGCATATACGCGTCCGCGCACACTGTACTATATGGGGTGTTGCGCATCATTCATGAACATGCTTCTTTAAATGGTGCTTATTGTTTCTTTAAAAATAACACTAAAATAACTTGTAGTGAAATAACAAATAGCTAGAGACCATTAACTACGCTCTGCTACCAATTTTCGTTAAATGATGGATCGTAATTATTTAATTTTATTATCCAGTGAAAGCTAGATGTTTGTGGACTTAAGTCTCACGCTTCCTTACGGGCCACAGAAATAGCAGTATGTCCACCTATTCGGTTATTTTGTTTGCTTAGTGTAATGTGATTTTTATTTATTTATATACATATGTGGGTGTATTAGAATGATAAAAGATCAAATACCTAGTTTCATTTTCTTTGGTTGTATCATACTTATTTGCTGTCGATCCGTCGTCCAGTGGTTCTTTTCTCTATTTATTTATAGCCACTTTAGATAGATCAGTTTAATAATTTATATCACTTTTACTTAATTCGATTTGTTGTTAATTGATTTATTTCTATTTAATTAAGATACGAATGAAGCATACAAAGTGATGAAGAAAAAAAAACAGTCAGTCACTTTTTAGCAAAAATTTTTAGCAAGCTACCTGTTTCATGAAGTACTGCACTTGATGAGTGGCACTGAGCTACTAATTAAAACGATGCTCAAAGAAATGCACCTTGCACGAAGTTTTAGTTAAACTTCTTTGTCTTACTGACTATGGGGTCGGTACTTGCTGACTTTATGTGTTTAGGTTTCGTGGCTCGCTTCGGTTATTACTTGACACTTCTAAAAGCCACCAAGTATACAGTCAGGTACAAACCACAATGAAAATATTCAAGTTTTATTCACTTAACCAAATTGTTGTAGTAATGTCTATCGATATACAAAGGATGGACCTTAATTGTAATAAAAAGAAATTTTGTTCAGGATTCACAAACTTTTGGTCGAATTATAAGCTGTAGAATAGTTCTAAAAAAATGATACTCAAAATACTGTGCGTTTCTTACTTTATGAAATAGTTGTTGGCCCTTGTTGATTTACATTTTTTTACGTTATGACAAAAAAAAAGCTATTTGTTCAAATTATTTCGATGTAGAATTTACTAAAAATGTGTAACTAAAAATTTTTTTTTTAATCCCAAAATTTTATTACCAGTGCAATGAAGTCCTGAAGCTTAACCTTTCTTTTTTTAATAGCCACAATAAATACATATACATATTATTCTACTTCGTAAGAAATGTGGAAGATCGAAATAATGACTGTCAGGGTTTTAATAAACAGCAGATTTCTTGCGTAATGGATTCTTTATTTGTCAATTTTGACGCTGCTGTTTCAATTCCCATAAATGTTCTGCATCAGTTTTTCGACGCCTCATATTGTGTACACTTGGAGCTTTTAAATTTTTTCTTCCTACTCACCTTCTTGGGACTATAGACATGGTTAAAACTCTTGTGAGCCCACAGGGCTATTTTTTGTCAACTTTGTTAAGTTGAAATCTATTTGATGGTAAGGTAGTTTGACGTTCGATGGCCCTTGAATGACCAATGAGCTAAACTATTTTTGACTGAAGTTTCCAGAAAACGCGACTGACTGGATACCTCAGAAAATTTTCTTCGGCTTGCTGTTGTAGCACCAGACTGATAGGAAGGAAAACTACGTCTGAAGCGTTAGAGCTAGTTGTAGAGCTCTTCCCCAACGTCCCCATGTGTAATGCTGGAGACGGTGATCTCTGAAGCACCTTCTTTCTTTTGCAGAGCTCCGTTGCTTCGGAGATCTAACATAACGAGATTTGTTTATATATTGGTGACTACTAGTTAAATGCTTAGATTCAAGAGCGTAATGCAGGGCTGTCGGTAGTCAGGATATCCAGCCTAGTCGAGAAAAATTCCACTCATAGCATCTGCCAGTGAATAACTGACTTGGTTTAGTAGTGGATGGCTTTATACAGTCTTTTAGTGGAGAAAGCGTTTTAGAAATAGTTGTAAGAATCTATTAGTTAGTAACGTAGTCTAACGTTAAGTGTCTCTACATCTAATCGATGGGATTTATGATGATTCAGTGGACGTAAAAACTTATGATGGCTCTAAAAAAACCAGTGGTAATACTTTCTGTCATTCCTTATTGTGATTCTCAAGCATGTAGAGCAAGCTGTGGGTCGCTTGACTCTTGCCCTTGAAGTCCTTTTATACAAAGATCGTGCTGGAGAGAGGTACACCACTGGCCAAATAATGTGTCATCTTTGATCCATTTCC
Source organism: Copidosoma floridanum (assembly GCF_036245765.1). Classification (NCBI taxonomy): domain Eukaryota; kingdom Metazoa; phylum Arthropoda; class Insecta; order Hymenoptera; family Encyrtidae; genus Copidosoma; species Copidosoma floridanum. The sequence goes on from NW_028321895.1 coordinate 836,534, forward strand.
AGATAACCAACCATTCACTGTTAGTCAGGAAAGTGGTCCTGAAGAATACCTCCTTCATCGGAATCCAGCTGGGACGAATCATTAAGGAGACTGATGAAATTGCCTACCAATGTGGATGTTCAAACTTCGAGGAGTTTCTGTCTCTGGCTTGCTGCTGTAGCAAACATTTCTCTGATAGCACCAATTCGGTGAGAAGAACGGCCTCAGAATCCTAAAATAATAGAGCAAATTTTTTTAAGGAGCGATGTCTCTTAGTATTACGCTAGAAATATTGTCTACTGGAGGAGAGTGTCGTCAGTAGCTAAATTATAAGGTAGCATGGCTAACTACTGTTTTATTTATGTAATCATGTTGAGCAGTGATAATTGACTCTGAAATATAATGGCCAGTCCCACTAACTGAAAAGCTTGTATTTATTTTCGGATTTCTCAGCTTCTTTATAACTATTATTTTTAATTTTTCTAAAATATAAACAAGACGAAAACCATTTAGAAGGTGACAAAAATCAGTGCGCAAAATTTTAGCAAAATTGTTTGAATAGTTAAACCATGGTTAACGATTACCACGGTTTTTGTGACTTTGTTTTATGTATGTATAGAACTCCACCTCCTTGTGAGCTGGGCATGCTAACCCATAATAACATTTTTAATTGAATCCTTTCTCAGGGAATACAAAATACGTCTATGTTCGGAGGCTATGGAAGTATGTGTGGGTGGCACTGCGAGCAGTCAAGGCTATAGGGGGGATGTAGAGACTATAGAAGGTCTGAACAAAAAGTAAGCTAACTTAATATAAGAAAGATAGAAACGGAATTCATCATTTTACGTGGGGGTCGATGGAGGGATAAACAGGCTCTATTAGGAATGTGGCGAGCTGTAGGAGTATGAGTGTGAAATGCCACACCATATGATATAATATACAACTATATTTCATAATTATGTATGTATATACAAAAAAATATATATGCAAAAACTGACGTTTGCAGACTCTAGAAGCTTTTAAGGTACATGCATATTACTTTTACAACTTGTGCAAATAGTCATTATAATTTAGTTAAAGGCTTCATAAATAACTTTTTTGTCTGGAGATTGTTAGCATTAGTCAGAATACTTTAATAAATGTACGAACATATATATTTTGAGTACTTAACGTGGTGTTTTCACTCACAAGATTGTAAAGAACGGTAACCGGTTAGGGAGGAGGGGCGTGTGGCATCCTACGTCATATACTTAATATTCATTCCTCTGAATTACATAGTTCTGTTTTAAAACTATAAATGCAAATGTTCCGCGAACATTAAATATCAAGCTGTATACTTGCTTTTGCGATCGCTTAAAGTATAACTTACTTTTTTTTAATCAAACCACCATTACAAAACTCAAACTACAGGTGCTACCTCCAAACAATCTTATAAAAAACTTATCTTACATTAATTCGCACTAGTACATCTGAGAATATTATTAATTAACAATTTCAACATTCTTTACTGTGTATATCTAGAAGAAATATGATTTAAAACTTCTACAGCACCTTTTATTTAATAAACAATCTAAGAGATCATCAGTTGTAACTATCAATTACTGTGCAATTGTTGCACCACGACTGTGCTTGTGACATACGATAGTAATTAGGTTAAGCTCTGATTCGTCGTTTGGATCCTTAACCTGACGTGTCCTTCTTAAATTTAAAAGTATAAAAACTTCTTACATATACCAATTTTCGCCTTTTCTCTTTCATTAGGTACTCTTAAGTTACTATAAAAGGTAAAGACTTAGTTCTGCTGCGTCTTTTCAGCGAATTGAAGACTAAGTTTGGTGACTTAGATGTGTGAAAAAAGCTCGAGCAAACCAGGCCTATGTAGACTTACCTAAAAAGTAATTCAAAGAGGAACAAGAAAAAAGGACCGTTGACTTGGGTTCTAACATTCAAATTAGCAGCTTAATTATTGTCATCACTATGAGTACTACCGTATAGGATTATAATTAACATTGCGGTCAACCAATCAGTAGTAGCTAACCAACGGTCATAAAAGTAAGTTGAGTTGGGAAAAACTCCAAATTGTTTAACATTGTTAATGTAAACCTGAAACTTTAGAATTTATATCATTTGAAAAATAATTTTCAGCTTTACTTAATTTGTTAAATCATTAAATAAGACATAAGTAAGTGGTTGATATAATTTATTTTTTTAATTCAAATATTTTAAGATTAAAAGTTCTAACTCCAAATTGTTTAACATTGTTAATGTAAACCTGAAACTTTAGAATTTATATCATTTGAAAAATAATTTTCAGCTTTACTTAATTTGTTAAATCATTAAATAAGACATAAGTAAGTGGTTGATATAATTTATTTTTTTAATTCAAATATTTTAAGATTAAAAGTTCTAACTTATGGAAACATAATTTTAGCTTGGACAAATAAATTCAGTATCAAGCAAAAATTAAGCCGATAACGTATGACAAAGATCTTTACAATAACGTGAGATAAAAAGATAAATTAAATACGCTACTACTGCGTCACACGAGTTATGAATTTAAACAGTAGGTCAACGTCAGCTTGGTGTGCAAAACACTAACATCACTCTGTACATGTATTCAATAAAACCTCTTACTCAATAAAACCTAATACTAAAACGCCAAGTTAACGATTTAAAAGAAATCATTCTGTAAATGAAAGTAAATAGGGCCGAACTCGTTCGTGTAGTTTAAGGGACTACTGAAAAAGATTTTACATAGCATTAGCGAATTTTGAATAAGCAGTAACAAGAATTAGTGATAGATCTAAGTTATTCATCAGTAATATAATTAATACAAAACCTTGTTAGAGTGACCCAAACAAATTGTATTTTAAAAAATAAATTACTTTTAATGGTTTTAATAAAAAATTACATCCGATAAATAATCATCTTAATCATTTGAATACAGATTTTTATTAAACTGAATAAAACGAATATAGCTTAAAAAGTAAATTCTAAAAGACCCACGAACCATACTGAAATTGATTGGTTAACACCATACTCTAGACAAGACTGGTTGTAACACATTCATTAATAAAAACAAAAAACTAATAAAACTGGGCTATTCATTGCCAGTGCACACTTATTATAGAAGTAATTTGTTTATTATAAAGAAATTGTAAATAGCTGATGAACTTTTTGTTGCTGGCACTCGTTTGCCTAAAAAATAATTAATTTATCATAAAATCATGACTAATAGGTATGCAACTCCTTGGCAGTACATACTTGCTTAAGAACTAATTTATTAATCATGAGAAACTGATAAATTTCTGATAGACTACCTATTGCTACGGCAAACTTGGCCAAAAAATTATTCTTTTATCATGAAGAAATAATCAATAGCTAAGAAACGTATTGCTAGGACTTGCTTACCAAGGACCAAGTCTATTTATATTAAAAAAGTAACGAATTGCTGAGTTACCCATTAGCAGCGCTGGCTTGCCTAAAAAATTATTTAATTACCTTAAAAAAAATAATTAATTGTTGGTAACTCTTCACCAGCGCTAACTCACAAAAAAAAATGATTTTAATATGTAAAACTTGTAAAAAATTAGGTTACGAATTGCTGCCACTTGTTAGCCCAAAAAATAAAGTGTATTCTTTAAAGTTTGTAAAAATTATAGATATCAGAACAAATCAACATTGCCACTTGCTTGCCTAGAAACTGACCAATTTATTACTAAAAACTAATAAATAGCTTAGATTCGTATTGCTTTCACTTGCTTGCCCAAAAAACGATTATTCACTATAACAACAAACAATAAGCAATTAAACAATAGATGCCGATTTATTGGTTTCTGAACTATTGCACTTTACGGTTATGTGTAAGGTATGAAAAGTTAGCCAACAATTATAGTCAGTAGACTATTGAAGTTTATGGAGTGATAAAAATAAAAGTTAACTGGAGGCCAACTACTTTACAAGTAGATTTGTACCTTAATCCAGTTTGTTGTACATGTTGGGGAAAAGGCACTGCTTATAAGCTTCAAAGCATCAAAAATAGTTATACGTCATAGCTGAATTTAAACTAATTTTCAGATAAAAATCATAAGAATCTCATCCCAATTTCAGATAAATTATGTTAAGTAAACCTTTAGTACATGGTACATAATGATTGCATGATAATTATCCTATAATCACCTGATTTTCATCCAAGAATCAACTCATTATCCTTCATAGTATATTAAGTCATGATTTGCTGAGAAACACAGTGAGAGTCATGTTGAATCAGAATAAATTAGCTAAATTCTAATAGGGATTTATTGACTTTTCCATATCTTTTTTCCAAGCTATTCTTTACTCCATCACATGCAAATTATTGTTTTTATAATCTGGTACAATTGTCAACAGAAAAAAGATCTTATTAAAAATGGTAGGAAAAACTGATTCCTTATGAAATAAAATCTTTCAATAAATAAGAAAAAGATTAACAGCTTTATGAGTTCAAAGAAAAAACGAATTCAAAAGATTATCTTACAAAAAAAGGACAATGAAAGATAAAGGAGTAAATATAGATGTAGGATTAATAAAATTTACTTTCTTTCTTGAAAGAATCATCTTTAGTATCTTCAAATGTTAAAATTTGACTAACATTTAAATCTCAAAAAATAACAGCTCTTTTAAATACATCGTTACTTGTAAGTTTTTATTTTTCTTAACTATTTAAAACATGTTTGTCCAACTTAATATATTTTATGCATACTAAATGTCTCTTCGCAGATTAACTTGCCTTTTACAGTTTTTTTTTTACAACCACAAAATAACCAAAATAACTCCTTTAATAGAATTTTAGAATTTTTAAAATTTTTTTGTAAAATATTTTATAGGAATTCCTTTGGCCTTACTTGTAATATTGTTACACTTACATGTTATAGTTAAGGTTAAACGAAAGAATCAAAAAAATTTTTAAGTTACATAAGTGACCACAAACCTTGCTAATCTTTACATACAGCATAACAAATACTGATACATAGCAACTGCTTAGCACTGTCGTATAAGTACTAATAAATTTTCACATTTTACTCTTACAATAATCCCATAATTTTCCTGTCCTTTGCTACTCGATTGAAAAATACTTTGTTTGGCTTCTGAGACATCATAAGGATTTGCTACGGCTGATTTTAATGCTTACATTTAATATCTGAAGCTTCGAGGTCTGGTTGATTGCGGTAGTTGGGGATAAGTGCATGTACGTCTATTTTGTAAGATTGCCGAGACCTGAAAGTAAAGCTTCTGATTTTAGAATAAAATGTGAGGACTATTTTTTTAAGTATTCTTATCATTTATGTAATGAAATCAGATGAATTAATTGAGGAGCTGGAAACGAAAAGGGCGCATAAGTTGAGAAACACGTAAAAGTATTGTTCAAGGAGTAAATTTTTCAAACTCACCATATCGATTTTTAAAAAATACTAGCTTGTGTAAAATCCACACCTTTTTTACATTCACAACTTTTTGAATCAAGTCGTACTTTTTGAGATAAGAAATAAAAACCGCGTTTCTTGAAAACTCAAATTCAATCACTTTTAAAAACATAAATTGCTGTTTCTCAGTCAATTATGATCGAAATCGTTTGAAGTTTAGTACGGGTACGTGGAATGCCTCAGCGCTGCCGATGAATTAATCAGATTTAGTTGAATTTTTTATAATTAATTAATATTTAATTAGAAGTAGGTAGTGCACTGATTACGAAGGTTGTCAACTTCAATGAAATAAATTGTGCGGGAAAGTTTCAGCTTGACAAAACTTTCAGCGACAAAGTTGTTCCTCAATATTCGAAGAAGTTTTCCTAAAAGTTTCAAATCGATTTATCAAAAAACAGCCGAGATAGAGAACTTTTTGTAACAACGTGCACGGATGGTAGGCAATAAGCTGTCACCGGCATGCAGCAGACGGCCTAACCTGATGGTGTTGTTGAGCTGGGCGACCACCGTGGCTCAGTTATTGTTAGCTTTGCACGTTCTATTTATGCAAAGTTCTATATTTCGGCTGTTCTTCAAGAATACCTACTATACGCTCCTGAAATGAATAATGTGAATGATGAGCACCGTAGACGCAAAAGGATAAGAAAAGAGAAAAACTGGCAATCAAACCTGAAAAAAAGAGCTAAAAATTAGGTATATATTTAAGTATACGTGTCTGTTCATACGTATTGTTTTTTTACTCATATTTTTGTTGAGCATTCACGAAATGCTATGGAAATTTGTGTTCATATAGAAGTTAATACCGTTTGATATTTTATCATTGATTACCTGATGTTATTTATGTTGCTTACTTTGCAGGGTAAAACGTATGAGACTCTTTCGGGTAAAGAAGTTCTCGAGAAATCATTTAAACCTATCGCTAGCTGTTGTAAACATAAATGTTTTAAAAAAATTGCCGTACAATTACAGATTGATAAACATTTTGATTTTTGGTCACTGGGCAATTACAATATGCAGAATGTTTATTCATCGAATTGCTTGAAATTACGCGATCCTTGTACAATAAATCCGAGTAATAAATCCCAAAGATTAGTCATATGGACTTATTTATTTCACACGTCAGAAGATATTTATCAAGTTTGCCAAAAATTTATTCTTAGTTTATTTCAAATTGGAGAAAAAAGATTAAGAACAGTCCAGAGAAAAATATTAAATCAAGATAGTTTTAACGACCAAAGAGGGCAAAAAAATCTTCATAATTCAAAATTGACGGAAGAAGTAAAGCAGTTAATTTTATTGCATTGTGAATCGATTCCACATCGTCAGCCCCATTATTCATACGAAAAGTCTTCATTAAAGTATTTTGAAAACCCTACCGTTAATTTCAAAAATTTATATGAATCGTTTTTGACTTATTATACAGCTATAACTGGCAAAGAAGATCCTCCAATAGGAGAATCATCTTTTGCAAAATTTTTCGATCATCATTCGGGCTTCTCTTTTAACTTACCAAGGTCAGATGTATGCAACACTTGTTTTGAAAGTGAAACTGCTGGTGCAATCAGCCAAGAAGTTCAAGTTCATAAAAATAAGGCAGCAGCTTATTTTAAAATGAAAAAGCAGTTGATTTCAGAAAAAAATGCTTTGATTCTTGAGTTTGATTTTGCACAAAATCTTCCTTTACCCAAACTACCTGTTTGTGATCAATTTTTTCGTCGATTAATGTGGGTATACGTGTTTAATGTTCATGTGCATAAAACTGACGTCAGTTACATGTTTATTCTACCAGAAGGTATTGCTAAGAAAGGTGCTAACACGGTTTGCAATTTTGTTTCATTCGTTATCAACAAAGAATTTAAGCCCATGATTCATAAAAAAATTATTCTTTTTTCTGACGCTTGTGGCGGTCAAAATCGTAACTATATGATTTTAAGGTTTTTTTCTAGCTTAGCATCAGAGTTAAATATTGAAATTGAATATTTATACCCTGTTCGAGGACATTTATTTAACCAGTGTGATCGTAATTTCGGTCTATATTCACAGAAAAAGAAACATTTTGAACGAATTGAAACTCAACAAGAATATGTCAAAATCATCGAAAGTGCTCGAGAGCCGCCGTTTATTATCGTGCAAGAAAAAGAATATCAACTAATAGATTATGAAAAAATATTCAAAGGTGTCATAAAAAATTTGTACATCAGCAAAGCTTTTTATATTAAATTTTATGTACAAGGAAAGGTTGATATCTATGAAAACTATGACAATTATTCACAATCATTTACAATAAAGCCAATTATTAAATATGATAGTATCAGCTGCGGATCACCGCCTATAGTTGGTTTAGCAAGTGAAAAAATAAAAGATGTTAAAAGTTTACTCAAGTATATTAGTTCACAAAGTAGAACATATTTTATAGAACATTTTGATAAAGTAGGAAGAAAGATTGTTAAAAAAGACATTGATCAAGAAAATAAAAACAAACTGAAAACAGAGCCAAAAAGAAAAAAAAATGAAGATTCTATTAGCCAGAAAAAAGAAATTAAATTTAAAAAAAATTGTTGAACGGAAAAAAAGCTTAAAAGCAGCTGGCAAAAGCAAAGTACAAATTAAGCGTGATCATAAAAACATAAAAAAAGCATAAGAGCAGGAATTAAAAAGTGATGAGCAGTAACTCAAGACAAAAAACAGATTAAAACAGATGAAAAAATCAACAGAGAATTATTAATTAAAATTACTTAGACAGAATACAGTCAAATTTTAATAAAATAGTTAAATGAAATTTTAACGATTAAACTAAATAAAATTATTCAGAAAAGTTGCTTACTATAGTATTGTCTTCAATTCTTTACAAGATTTCATCATTTATATTATTCATTTCAGGAGCGTAGGTATTCTTGAAGAACAGCCGAAATATAGAACTTTGCATAAATAGAACGTGCAAAGCTAACAATAACTGAGCCACGGTGGTCGCCCAGCTCAACAACACCATCAGGTTAGGCCGTCTGCTGCATGCCGGTGACAGCTTATTGCCTACCATCCGTGCACGTTGTTACAAAAAGTTCTCTATCTCGGCTGTTTTTTGATAAATCGATTTGAAACTTTTAGGAAAACTTCTTCGAATATTGAGGAACAACTTTGTCGCTGAAAGTTTTGTCAAGCTGAAACTTTCCCGCACAATTTATTTCATTGAAGTTGACAACCTTCGTAATCAGTGCACTACCTACTTCTAATTAAATATTAATTAATTATAAAAAATTCAACTAAATCTGATTAATTCATTGGCAGCGCTGAGGCATTCCACGTACCCGTACTAAATTTCAAACGATTTCAAACATAATTGACTGAGAAACAGCAATTTATGTTTTTAAAAGTGATTGAATTTGAGTTTTCAAGAAACGCGGTTTTTATTTCTTATCTCAAAAAAAACGACTTGATTCAAAAAGTTGTGAAAGTAAAAAAGGTGTGGATTTTCATTCTATACAAGCTAGTATTTTTTAAAAATCGATATGGTGAGTTTGAAAAATTTACTCGTTGGACAATACTTTTACGTGTTTCTCAACTTATGCGCCCTTTTCGTTTCCAGCTCCTATTATACTTTCTCCTTCTAGTACAAAGTACTGATAATACAAAGTAAAATGTTGTTAGGGCAAATTATTTATGTGTAATATGTTATTTCATATAAAAGCAAGAAATATTGTATTTCTCAAAGAAAAATAATGTATAACTTCGCAACTCTTTACTGCACTTAATTGCTTAAAAACTTGTTCACTTATTTTAAGAATCTAATAAATGGCTTGTACACTCATTACCAGCATTTACCAGACCAAGAATTAACTTATTTACTATATAGATCTTAAAAATAGCTGATAAGCTACTTATCAGTTATAATTTACTTTCTGAGAAAAATACGAAACTGCTGGGCTAGTGATTACCAGCACTAGCTAACTATAAACTCTTCATTGATGATATAAAACGAACGAATAAGGTCGATGTCCCAGTACTCGGTCATCTGGCTGATTTTTTCACTATAAATTTTCAAAACATGTATAAATCGGGTAGCTATTCAGACACTAAGCAATTACTCTTTTAATACAAGTTAATGTATGAACCCAATTGAAAATATAACGAAGGCCCATGAAAGAAAAAAAGTGACTGACTATTGGGGCATTTCGTCTGCTTAAGTGAGCGAGTACTGGGACATCCATCTTAGCTGCCCTTTACCATCAACGCTTGCTTGCCTGAGAAATAACTTATTCAACATGTATAATAATAAATAGCTAAGCAACTAATTACTGGCACTTGTTTGCCCACGATCTATTTTATTTAATCTAAAGAACTGATTAATAGCTGTGCTACTTATTGCTAGCACTTTTTCACGAAAGAATAATTTATTTATTAGTGAAACATAATCTAGAGCTGCGCATCATTGGCTTTTGCTTGCAATGTACTAATTTATTATATTAAAAAATAAACAAATATCTGGGCTACACAACAACGGTGGTTGCTTGTCCCAAATATTATTGTGTAAAAAAAAAAAATTATGACTAGCTGAAAAACTTATTGCCAGCACTTGCTTGCCTAAGTACTTTTTTTTTCATTATAAGAAACAAATAATCAGCTAGGCCCCTAATGGCTTGTGCAAGATAACGCACAATCTTACTTGTTTCTTATAAAAAACTAACAAACATTTAGTAGGCTACTTATTTTTAAAGCTAGCCTGCCCAAAAACTAACTTACATATCATAAAAAACTTATGAACAGCTGTAATATTTATAGTCCCTATTTGCTTATTGAAAAAATCATTTTCTTATTGTAAGACAAATATGATAGCTCAACAACTCATTACTGATGCTTACTTCCATGAAAACTAATTTATTTACAAAAAATAACTAAAAAATTGCTTAGTTTCTCATTGACAGCACATGCTTACCAAAGAACTAGTTAATTTATTAAGCAAAACTTATAAATAGCAGACCTTCTGATCCGAGGCAGTTCTTGCCTACAAGCTAATGTGTTTATTACGAAAAACTAATAAATTGCTGAATTACTTATCACTTGTACTTTCTTGGCCAGAAACTCATTTTTTTATTATAAAAAACTCATTACTGACAGGTTTGATGATCCCTGGATCTTGCTTGCCCTAAAATTTATTTGCTAATGATACATAACTGATAAATAGCTAATGGACAGCTTATCCCCGACAATTTCTTGCCTATGAACTAATTTTATTATTGGAAAAACCAATAAATAGCTTGGATAATCATTACCAGTGTTTACTATTCTATAAAATTGCTTATCTATTATAAAAATGTAATAAATACCTGAGCAACTTGACGCTGATACTGGCTTGCCAAAAAACTGATTAATTAATCATAAGCAACTGATACTAAAAAATAAGCAATGTGTTACTAGCGATTGCTTGTAAAAAATGACTTATTTATTATAGAAAAATGTTTAGTTAAGTAACGTACTACTAGCGCTTGTTTGCCAAAAAACTTACGAATTTATCATGGAAAACTAACAAACTATAGTTTTTCTGATCTCTGGCACTTGATTGCCTAGAAACTATTGTATCTCTGATTTAATGGTAATAACCTGCTAGGCTACTAGTTCCTAACGATTGCTGACATAAAAGTAATTTCATGATAAAAAAATGATAAATAGCAGAGAATCTCATAACCAGCATTTAATTGCCCAAGAACTGATTAATTAAGAGTAACATCCCATGTCATATACCTAATATTTATCACTTCTAAACGCAGAGTTCAGTCCTAAAATTATAAAAACCGAATGCTCAGTGATCTGCAAACATCGGAATATATACTTGATTCTGCAATTGCGTAACGTTAAATTTACTTCTTTTGAAATAAGCTAACGCCACAAAACTTGAACTACGCGTGCAACATCCAAACAATCTCATAAAGCGCTTATCGTACATCAGTTCGCACTACCACACCCAAGAATAAAAACAATAAATAATTTGAACTATCCTTAATGCGTGTATCCACGAAAAATATAATACACAATTTCAACAGAAGCGCTGGGTTTAGATATGTTTGGTTATTCAAACCCCGAACCTGACGTGTCCTCCTTAAAAATAAGACTGCAAAACTCATAGCAGATACCAATAATCGCCTTTTCTCTTTTATCAAGTACTCTAAAGTAACTATAAGGGTTTGAATGTGAGTTCCGTTGCGTCTTTTAAGCGAATGTTAGACTTGATTCGGTGATTAAGCTGTGTAAGGAAAGCTCAAGCGAAGTAAGCCACTGTAGACTTCCCTAAAAAGAAAATTAAATAGGAACAAGAAAAAAGGGATCGTCAACTTGGGTTCAGACGTTAAAAGCAGCAGCCTAATTATTGCCATCGCCATCAGTATTTTCGTGTAGGATTAGAATCATCATTGTGGTCAACCTCGTTAGAACTTGTGACTGAGTGCAAGCAAGCAGCTGCTAATCAACAGTCACAGAAGGACGTTAAGTTGAGAAATGTATCAATTGTTGAAACATTGTAAATGCCACTCTAAGCCTTTCTAATTCGTATTGACATTAAAAGTTGATTATTTTCAGCTTCACCAAATTTATTAAAACATTACGTAAGACATAACTTATTTTTTAATTAAATTTATTCTCTTAGTTCCAATATTTTTAGATCCAAAATTCTAATTGATGGTACCGAAGTTTTTACTTTAATAAATAAATTAAATACCAAGGACAAATCAAATAGATGACGTATGACAATCACTTTGACATGGATGTGAGATAAGGAGACGAATAACATACTCTACTATTTCATTGCATACGATATACATGTAAACAGAAGGTTAATGTCAGCTTAGCGTACGGCACGCTCACACCACTTTATACATACCATTGGGTTGGACATAACACCACAACACCTCATCAATGATTTAAAAGTAAAGTATACTGTTAGCAAGAGCAAATGAGGCCTTTGGGCCGACAGATGGTTCCTTGCGAACAAAAACTAAATTTATTTGTTCGTAGAACAAATTTACGAGTCCTACTTTTTGTTTTAAAGTTTAGACGTAACATTAGTATGAAAAATAAATAGATTACTAAGCTACTTATCACTAGTACTTGATTCCATTAAAACTAATTTCATTAAAAAAAAATTAGGTATGTAGCCAAGCAACTAATGACGGACGTTTGCTTGCCTATGGAATAATTTATATATTACGGTAAACGTATAAATAGCTAAGTTACTTATTTCTGGCACTTGGTCAAACAGAATGCAATAATTTTACTATGCGGAAATTACTGATTTCATAAACAATCATCACCAACACCTGATAGCCCAATAACTCAGTTATCAATTACAAGAAACTTATAAACAGGTATGCAACCTACTGCATTAACTTCCTGACGTAAGAAATCATGTTTTTATTAGAAAATACATTATAATAGTAAAACACCTTTCACTGGTGCTAGCTTGCATGGTAACTTCTTATTTATTATAAAAAACGGTTAAATATCCTGAATAGCTATCACTGGCACTTGTTCACTCAAAAACTATTTTTTATACCATATAGAACGAATAAAAAGCTGATAGGCTACGTATGGCTTGCCCTTACTTTTCTAGGAACTAGTTTATTTGTTATCAAAACTAATAAACAGCTTGAATACTAGCTGCCAGCGCTGGCTTTCCTATAAATTGTTTGTCTAATATAGAAAGATATTAAATACCTGATCAACTTGTCACTGGCACTGGCTTGCCTTATGTAAACTTATGTATTTATTATAAGAAAGTAATGAATTCAGATAAGCTACTTGCAGCTAGCAATTACTTATCTTAAAAATGACATACTTATTGTTAGAAAATATCATATGGCTAAGCAATTATTTACTAGTCCTTTCTTGCCAAAAAACTATCAAATTTACTAAGAAAAACTTATGAATAGCTCTGCTTTATGACACAGTTACTCGCAAGCTCTGAGAAAAGTAATAAATAGCACAGAAAGACACCACTGACGCTTGCTTGACCAAAAACTTCTGATTTTTGAAGTAAAACTTATAATGTTGGGCCGTAAACAGCCATGTCAGGGGAAATGCGTAACGGAAAAACGTAGCCACCCATCCTGCGGCCTAAGCCGTCTCTTCAATATCATCTCTTATATACTTCCTCTCGCTCCATTTCTCTCTTTCGCAGACCGCGCCACTATCCTGTCTACTGCTCCGTATCACTTTCTCTTGCATGTACGCTGCTTGCTCCCTTCGTCTCACGCTAGTAGTATACCTATACTAAACCGATGTGCTTGCTCAAGCTGAGGTATAAATATGGAGAAAAAAGAAAAGAAGAACAACAGCTGTACTTATACTTCATACTAGAGGTAAAGTATACGTATGTATTTTGTAGAAATATACAAGTGATGCAAGTCCCAGTCATTACCTACATGTGAATACGTTTACATGTTTGTAAAAAACATGAAAAATGTAATAAATATATATAATACGACAGTTTTACATTTGAAAACGAGAAAATAGCTATATGTATATTGTTTTTTTTTAATTTTAATCAGATAGAGTGGATTATTTAACTTTTATAAGAATTTTAAAAAATTTTTCGGATACAATGATTTCAACCAGAATTAATTGTACTATCCATATGATATAATATTAAATGAACGAAAAAAAATTTTAAATGAAAGCAAATTTTGTCCCACGTACCTAGATAAAAGTACTTTTTTTCGGGGAACTATGGTGAACATTTTTTGTTTCGTTCTGAATCACATGACCAATATTCGTACATATATTAATACATATATCATAGCAAATATGGAAGTACTTAGAATTCGCAAATCATATGTAACATAAGTATATGTATTTTATGCCCGCACATGCTCGAATAAGTTATAATAATACAAATTTTCACTATTTTAATATCAGATTCTTGAAGACCTCTTAAAATTAGATGTAATCTAATTTTTTCAGTTTCTGTTATCTCAAGTTTATTAACATTTAAGTTGGAAGTTTTATTTCGGCCAGGGGTGCCGAGACCAACACCTGACTTTTTTTTCAAAACTCATAAATAGCTTGGATACTCGTACTCACACTTACTTGCTATAAAAATTATTTATTTACTTATTGTCAAACTTATTACCAGCACTTACTTGCCTTAAAAATAAATTTTTTATAAAAAAATAAGAAACAGCTGGGCAAATAATTGCTGGTGGCCACTTGCCTCAAAACTAATTTATTTATTACAAAAAATAAATACTTACTAGTAAAACTTGTCACTTTTACTTGCTCACCTAAAAAATAAAGTATTTCTTATAAAAAAGTTATGTACAGCCGTGCAATCTATTACAAGATTTGATTGTCCAAGAACTTATACATTTATCTAAAAAACCCAATTAAGAGCTTTAATACTAATCGCCTTAAAATTGTATTTCTTATAACCGGTAGTTGTTCACCTTAAATATGACTCATTCATCACGAAGAAGAATTTATAGTTAAGAAACTAATCACTATAATCAAATTTTTCGAAAACAACCTTATAAATTATGAAAAACTAATAAATAACTGTACTTCTTCTCGCTGAGGCTAACTCATTGAAAAAATAATTCATTCATTATAAGAAAAATAATGTATAGCTAAGAAACTCATTACCTATGCTTGCTTACAAAAATAATAATAGGTTTAGTTAAGAAGCTAATGAATAGCAAGTCATCTGAGTGCCTGTGCTTGCTTGCTTAATTTATAATTTTATTATAAAAAATTTATCAATATCGACGTAACTTATGACCAGCACCTGCTTGCTTAAGTTATTAATACTTTACTATAGAAAACAAATCATAACCTGGGCTACAACTGTTTGATGCTATCTCACTTAGAAACTAATTTGTTTATCACAAAGAACTAATAAATAGCTGCTAGGCTGCTAATATCTTGTGCTTACTTGCCCAAGGACTAGTGTATCTATAATTGAAAACTCATATATACTTGAGCTACTTATTGCTTGTGGTTGCTTGCCAAAAAATAATTTATTATCTTTAAGAAACTTTCAATAGATGAGTAACTTGTTACTGACGTTTGCTTACGTGAGAACCTATTTTTTATTTTAAACAGCTAGTAAATATCTCATTTACGTATTGCTGGCTGTTGCTTGCCACGAAAACAACTTACTTATTGTGAAAAACTGATTGACTGCCAGGCTTTTAATCGCCAGCACTTGCTTGCCTAAGGACTAATATATTTATTATAAAAACAAACGACTTGCTAGACTTTCCATCACCAAGGCTTGCTAGCATAAAAATTAGTATTAATATAAAAAATAACAAATGGCAGAGCAACTCATTAATAACACTTATTTTTCCAAGAAAATACTTTATTTATAACTTAAAAAATCATTAATAGCAGAGATACCCATTACTAATGCTTGATCGCCAAAAACAACTTTTTTATTATAAAACTAATACATGGCTAAAGTACTCGTCACTGGTGCTTGCTCGTTCATAAAATAATTTGATTACTAATAAAATATAATAAAGAGCTTTTTCACTTATCACTGGCGGTTGCTTACCTCAAATTCATTTGTTTATTAGGAAGAACTAATCAATAGCTCACTAGTATCGTATAACAGTCCCAACTCTTGTTCTTGCTCATTGATAAAATAATTTATTTCTTATAAAATTATAATAAATCACTAGGCAACTCATGACTGTCGTTTATTTGCTTGGTTATTTATTTGTTTATTAGAAAGGACTAATAATCGGCTAATGGGAAACTTATTGACATCGCTTACTCATCTAAAACTAAACTATTAATGGTAAAAAAACTTATTAATTTTTGGGCTAGTTATTGCTAGCGCTTGCTTGCCCAAGAACTTACTTATTAAGTATAATAAACTAATAAATCGCTGAGCCACTTATTACCATCACCACTATTTTACTTATTGCGTAGAACCTATAAATAGCTTATGGGCTTTTTATTATCATTATGTACTCACCTGAAAAATAATTTTTTCATCATGACAGAATACTAAACATCTCGGCTTCTTATTGCCAGTGATTGCTTGCCCAAAAACTGATTTATTTGCTATAAGAACCTAATAAACTGCTGTGGTTCGCATCCATGACAATAGCTTGCCTAAGAGTTAATTTTAATATTTAAAAATACTTAATAATCAAGCAAATTATTGCTAGTAATGACTTAGCCAAAAATTAATATATTTGTTTCATAAGACTTATTACAAGATGTGCTACGCATGGCTAATACTTGCTTGCAAGAAAAATTATTGCAACAAGAATTTTAAAAAGCTAATTAATAGCTTGTATACTTATCGCCAGCGCTTCCTTGCAAAAAAAAAAGATTTGCTTATCATAAAAAAAGTTAAATAGCTAAGCTTCTCATCACAAACACCTGCTTACTCAGAAACTAATTTTTTTTTATAAAAAACTTGTGTCTACCTGAGCAACCCATTATTGCCATTAGTTGCTTGCCTAATAAATAATTTATTTATAATAAGAAACTTATAAATTGCTGGGCTTGTCATTACCATCTCGTGTTTACCCAAAAAAAAATTTTTTATTGTAGAAAACAAGTAATTTCTAGACTACTTATCGCTGGCGCTTGCTCAACAAAAACTGATTTTTTTATTTTAAAAAATGATAAGAAGCTCAGCTATTTACCGAAGTCACTGGCTCACCCATGTAATAATTTATAGATGTAAGAAACTGATGAAAAAGCTAGGCTATTTGTTGCCATTGGCTGTTGACGCCAAAAACAGTTTACTTGTTATAACGAGATTAATAAACACCAAAGCAATTATTATTGATCCTAGTTCACCCATGATTTAATTTGTTAAGTATAAATAACTTATGAAAAATCAAAAAGCAACTCCTCACCATTGCTTGCTCAACCAACATAAAATTAATTTATCATGGAAAACTAAAAACATCTTAAAAGCTACTTATTATAAGTTCTGGCAAACCCGAAAAAATACCTTATATATGATGAAAAAGCCTGAAATAGCTGAGCGACCCTCTTTCGATACTTGCTTGTTCAAAAGCTGATTTATTTCTTATAAAAAGCAATTCCATATCAGGGCTGACAATCACCAGCTTCTGCTTGCCTGAAAAACAACTTATTTCGCTAAAACATAAAGAAAAGTTGCAAAAACCGTTGTAATCACTAACTATGAAAACTACTCAACCAATTTTGCTAAAACGTTGCATACTGATTCTTGACACTTCCTTGATGGTTTTAGTATAGTTTTAGTCTTGAAAAAATAAATAACAAAAGCAATAAATAAGCTCAAAAGTTTGCAAAAATATGCTAGCTTTTCACTTTAGTTTAATCAGATCCGTTAGGTGGTGAAAAAGTAAAATCCATGCTACCTGCAGTGGAAGTAAGTGGATCTTATTATTTATCATGCCCAAGAGTAAATATCTGTATACCACAGTCATTCATGGCAGTGGATCAAGAATTGAGTTGTAAGTAGTGCAGCTGGGTATGCGGCTACCCACAACACTCTTCTTCTTTTAACAAGCGACTTACATCAAATTCTATCCCGAACTACCGATATTAACAGGTACCACAAATAAAAAGCATTCTGAACACCAACATCTTTGGCGGTATACCAGGAGTAGTCCAGCCAAAGCACAGTCTGCTCTCATAATAATAGATTGAGTGGTTGTTCTTACGACCTACTGAATACTACCGCAGCAGATTTTGCTACAACAGCAAGCCAGGGAAAACAATCTTGAGGAGATCAGGCAGCCTTATCAACTGGAAATTTTATCAGCCTCTTCCTTAGTGGCTTATTGCAACGGCATTTCCACAGAGAAGATATTCTCCAGGCCCACTTACCAGACTAATGGTGAACAGTTAGTTATCTGGGGAGCGACTTAAATACGAGATATTTTTCGGCCAGTGGCTACTGGCATACCTCTCTCCAGCATATTCTCTGTAAGCAAAGACTTTGGGGGTAACAGTCTCTCTATTATCGAGAAAAATAGTAAGAAATAGCTAAAAATATCACCACTGGCCCTCTTCAGGACATCATAAGTATTTACGTTTCCAAATTAACCGTTAATAGCATTGGTTCTTTTTAGGAATATCTAAGACTAAACTACCTTGCCAACAAGTACATTTTTACATCGATCTTCGCTGGGTTAACCTAACAGTGGAGCTAAAAAAGAAAAATAAACTTGAGCCAATGGGTTAGTCTCCAACAGGCAAGCATCATAAACGAATCTCCCCATGGTAGATGACTAAAGCGATGGAGCTCTGCAACAAAAATGCTTCAGATATCAACGTCTCCAGCATAACCCCTAGAGACGTTAGTGAAGAGCTGTACAACTAGCTTTAACGCTTCAGTTGTTGTAGTTTTCCTCCCGATCAGTCTGGTGTTATAACAGTAAGCCAAGGAACGTAACCTTAAGGTATCCAGGCAGTCACGTTTGCTGGAAACTTCAGTCAAGAAATAGTGTAGTTCATTGGTAATTTTTAGGGCCATGGAGTGTCGAACTACGTTGCCAACAAGTATATTGCAACTTAATTAGATAAAAAAAAGCAGCCGTCAGGGCTCGCAAAAGTTGTAACAATGCTTATAGTTGCAAGATGACGAATTGGAAAAAAACTTTAAATGCTCTTAATGTACACAATTTAAGACGTCAAGAAATTGACGCAAAACATTTATCAAGATTGAAATGGCTGCGTCTAAGTCATTAAATAAAAAATCCACTACGTGAGAGATCTGCTTTACATTATAACCCTTACAGCAATCATTTAAATCTTTCAACTGTTTTAATGGTGAAATAATGTGTATTTGATCTCATTGTGATGATGAAAAATAGAGAGATTAAGCTCCAAAACCATGTTGCTCTAGTTACAAAACTATAAGATAAGATGAACGATTTCCTAATTAAACATTTTTCATAAGTCTTACATTCCTCATAATTTTAAGAAATAACCATTTCCATTTCTTATAACGCTAGAAAGTGCAAATAAATGGTTCTTTGAGGCCAACAATTATTTTATAGCATATTAAACGCGCGACACTTTTTAGCCTCATTATATTTTTTTTACTTTTTACAGCTTATTATTTGACCAGATAAATTGTGTGCATTACAGACAAAAATTTTTTTAATAAAAAGTTTTTTGTTCTTACAAAAGGCAAAAAAATATACAAAATTTTTAATTTGAAACAGTGTATATTCCAAGTCAAAACGCTACGGTGTTTTATTCAGAAAGTGTAAGGTAAAACCTTGATGAAAGGCTATTGGTTCATAATAAAAAAAAAAAAAAAGCTCAGCAACTTACTAACGGTGCTTGCTCGCTTAGAAACGTATTCTCTTATTACAAGGAACTAATAAATAGCTTATGAGCAACTCATTATCAGCGCTTGCTTGCCCAAGAAATAATTTTTTTACTATAAAAAATATTAATTAGCAGAATAACATATTCCCAACACTTTATTGTCTAAGAGCTAATTTATTTAAATAGATGATCAATAGCTGGGCAGCCCAGTGCTGGAACTTGCTCGCTTGGAAGATCATTCAATAATGATATAAATAGAATGAGTAGCTAAGCACTCGCTTACCACTGAAACTTGTTTGCCTAAAAACTAATTTACGTACTTTAAAAAACTAATAAATAGCTAGGCTACTTATAGATTGCAGTTGCTTATCTCGAAAATAATTTTATTGTAAGACAGTTATAGATACCATAATCAATCATTACCAGCGCTTTGTAGCCCAGTAATTAATTGGTTTATCGTGAAAAGCTTATAATTAATTTAAGCTGTTTAACCTACTTGTTACTATTTGTTAGGAATCAATGATTATTAGTGAAGCATCTTTCATTAGTACTTTCTTGCACAAGAACTAACTCATTTATCATAGAATACTCATTAATATTTGGCACAGTTACGCAAGCTTCATCAAATATCAAAAACAGCTGTTAGAAAAATTTAACTGCCACATACTGTAATATTAGTATTCTACTGTTTTTTGCACAACTCTGAAGAAGATTAGAATCATAAGGATTTGAGGCAACGGACAGTATTCCCTTTAATGATGAGGTTAGAAATTTTTAATCCCACACTACAATGATTGAAGTTTGATGTTTTTCTCAAACAAGACATAACTGTGTGGCTATATTACAGTGCCAATGCACTCATTTTAATCTGATCTACATTTAAATAATGATAAAAAATTAACAATGTTTTTAAACTTCTGATGATTATGTGTATAAAGATGATCTTACTCTCGAATTAGCATTGGTTAGTTTTACTATGGCTTTAATTTTTTTTATATTCCATATAACATAACGCGATAAAAATTTAAAAGCAAGAATGTGTTGCGCTGAGAGGAGAAAATGATTCACTGTAAATTATACAGGCCCACAAAAAAATATTTTTTTGTCCAGAAATAAAAACATTACATTCGCATGAATTTTTTCCTGCTGAACACGAATCCATTGTCCGTTTGACCGTAGTACGTTAGGATCGAGGTCATGATTAAAATTACTAAACATATTTAATCCTCTGTATTTTTTCCTCTGAATATGAATCCAAAGTTTATTTAATCGTAGCACGTCAGTGTCACGATTATTTCAAGGTCAAATCCCCGTAAAAACGGTAAAAAGAGGTAAACATATGTATTCTATTATTTTTGCAATCTCTGAACTGTAACCTTGTTAAAGTTTTACTATAACACGTTATCTTAAAGAGCATATTTAGGTCATATCACAAAAAAACTAATTTATGAATCAAAACATCGTATTTATGTATCTATGATTGTTAAATTAGTAATTTAAAAACTACGTTATAATATTATAAATCATCTTATTTTTATCACATACCTTAGGCTGTATCAAGAAAATGTTGCAAAATGTTTATTAAACGTATTGCTATTATTTCTAAAGGTAAAAGGTATCTAAATTTTCGTACTTACGTACGGCAGGTGAGATAATACCAGTACATGTAGCCATCTTACTGCATATCATCTAACTACATAGAAACTTTTTTCTGAAGAATCTAAGTGATAGATTAAATAAGGCTTCTAACTCTCCTTGATACAAAACATTACTTTATATTACTGTGTTTTTACATGCGTGTATACATAAGAGTGATTTCATGAACGTATTTGCGTACACACGCATGTTCATATACATTTGCATGAATGCGCAGGTACATTCATGTATAAGTGTATGTGTGCCTGCATATTAGTATGCATGCATATAGAATACCTGCAGCACTAGTAAATGCTGGAGATAGTGACCACTGACTTAGTTTAGAAAGTGTGAAATGGTCTATTTTCCGATTCTCTGGAGTTACGAAGCAAGTGAAGGCACGCTACCCTGCAGGGAAGCGATAGGGTGTGAAAATAATGCCATAGTGTGTTCAACGACGAGTTGACTTTGTCGTCGTCAAAGTTGAAAGGCTCTCATACTCAGACCTAGGAAGGTATTTATGTTATCACCCCTAGGACGGTGGACCCACCTGCGACCAGAACAGAATCTCTAATTTGCAGGTTTTTTAAATATATCCATGGCTCTTTTAAATCTTTCTCCTAAGCTCATTCTTCATTGAGTGGAATCATTCACTATTAACATATCTGTCATGACAAATAAAAATTTTTCTGCTATATTTGTGGAAAATGTAAACTATAAAAAAAAATCACTGAACATTTAATGATGATTTGAAAACAAGTATGAGGAGCGTTTTAAATACAAAGAGGTTGAGGATAAGCAGTATTGGCTACCACAATGTGGTTATTATTGATTGATGCTCATGCAATACATAAAAAAAACTCTATCGAAATTTGTAAAGCCCATGGTTTGGAATAAACCAGAAAGTAAAGCAAATTGTTATTTTTGTATGAAAAAACTCATGGTTTCAATTCGTCAAATTTTCACAAGATTCAGTACGTAAATGTTTTGAGTGTGAAAAAGTCGTTCATGGCTCCAACAAAAGAAAGTAATAATGATGAAGGCAGTCAAATTTCTTCTTTACTTAGTAAAATAGAAATTGATGAAAATTCTGAGGTTAAAAGTACAATGTCAGACATAAGCGATAATAAATATGTGCAAACAGGAAACCAGACAGAATTAAATGATCAAGTGAGAGATCTACGATTACCTAAAGAAGGAGTTGAGGTTCTTGCTGCAAAGTAAAAAGAAAAAAATTCATCGACATAAGAAACAAAAAGTTTATACTACTAAGACCTTTCAGAAAATGTTTCTCAAGAAGCGTGGATCTCGTGTATTATCACAATGTTAATGGACTGATGGACAAACTAAATGAGGGTACTTACAAAGATGATGAATGAAGACTATTCATAGATTTTCTTCAACGTAGCTAAAAGTCCGTATTACTACATAATACTAATAAATAAGTAGGTAAGCTGGGTGGGTTCTGGCTCAGCGAAGGGGGAGCTGTAGCGTGAGGGCATGGGGCTCCGGGGGCGGAGGGGTAGTGCCGCAAGAGTAGGTTAGCCAAGCTATATCGTGCGAGCTTATCTGCACTCCTCTTTCCAGTATCAGATTGTTCTCTAGACTCGATTTCAGATTGGACCATTTACCTACACGCATAAAAATGCACACTCGTGTATACGCATGTGTAAGTGCTGATGCTGGATAGTATTTGGTTAACTTCCGCTCTGAGGGAAGGGACGAATCCATGTGTTGTACTTGTGAAAAGGCCCCCGCTCTGATAACTCACCTATACGCGCATGCATGAAAATGCACATATGCGTACGTGCATGTGTAAGTGAGCGCTTGCCTACTTGCATGATAGAGTTACGCTAGAGAAAACATGTATACTATATCATTACTGAAATCGTATCCCAAAACGTTGGCTTACTCATTGTAGATACAGTACCTTGTCAATAAATAGAGCAAGTTAATAAGTCTAAGGTTCGAGATTGTTAGGATAATATGTAAATGGATTTTTATAATGACGAAAATTTTAATTTAATACATATATTTGTAGTAACTTTAATAAGTACAAAAAAAGATTTTCACAGTTCTAGCTAGGACCGATTATTGATTTTTTCTTAATATATCATATACACCTTTCCAAGAAAGGACGATTCCATGTGTTGCACTAGCGAGGAGGCCCCCGTTTTGACCACTCACCTGTGCGTGCATGCATGAAAATGCACATACGCGTACGTGCATGTGTAAGTGGGCGCACCCGTGCTCATATTTTTCAAGTGATCATACCTATATTCTCCCAATGGCTCAGCACTTGCCCAATTCCAAGCGATTTTTTTTCTTGAGAGCTGGTACATAGAGTTATGGTCTATCAAATAAATACAAAAAATATTTTTTTTAATGTATATATCATATAAAACAGATATCTTAAAAGTAAGCTTACATATGAGCGTGCAAACAAAACTTGATACGTATATTTTTAAGAATCCACACTTTTTTGAACACTCTTTTATACATTATTAATTCACCATCCAAGGTAAAAAATCCCCACACCAGGTGACACAACTCCTTACACTCATCTTTGTCACAATCTATCTCTTTCATCACCCTGTTCTGAAGATAATAGGGGCGACCGATAAATTCCAATTTACGCTCTCACTTTTTATGTCCTTTGTCGTTTAAATTATACATAAATAAATAGTCTCCGCATCAGTAATTCTAAGAACGACACAAGACCTTCATGAGCCCGTGTAGAACTTTCTGTTGCTTTCGCTGTACCCCTTCAGGTGGTAAGCAACACATAACGACTTTTTCATAGTCTCGTGTTTACTACACAATGATGTCTGGTGATACCTTAAGTTCTTGCACTGCCTACCTGGATAAGGAGATATCACACAAACCTCACACAAATATAATTTCTTGAACTTGAGATTTTTTGCGATGTATCTATTCCAACGCTTTTTTTTCTTTCTTGAGGTGACATATGCTTACGTAAATCGTAGATTGTAACATCGTCATACATTAAATATTTATCTTAAATCGTGTTGCAATATTGTGTGACGTTTATCAGAAATAAATAAAAATAATGACGTAGAGAACAAATTTTCTGAGATTGCTGCTGATACCACTGCTGAAAAAAAAAAATTTTTAAATGAAGAAATGACATTTATTTTTAAAAAGTAAGTAAGAGTAAACAACTTACCTTTTCAGAAAATAAGTCTTCTTCTGTCTTTCACGCTATATTTTGAAAGTTGACAGCAGCATAAAACAGTGCAAATGTCTTTTTTAAAGTATAAAATCATGAGTAACGGATTTGCGTTACTTTTAGCTTTAAAATACACGTTATGAGGTCTCCATACGCTCCTGTCAGTTATAAGTTCTGGTAATAGATGATTCAAGTATTCGACTGAAATGACCCAAAATTGAAAAAATCCATAATGATTTTTCCACAATGAAATTTCTACGACCACGTTTTCTCTAACACACTTAAAAGGAAATCGTTTGCGACGTCTCGACCTTAACAATAGATCAAATCCTGGATTTACTATCAGTAAAGTCGCACTCTTGATTAAAGGTGTAGGAGTATCGTTGGGAACAAATGCTTCCTCACTTAGAAGCATCTTATTAACTGAAACCTTTTCCAGCAGATCTTTTTGTTATAAAAAATTTGAAGCTAGTGGAAAGTTGTATGTTCTAACTGTAAATATAAACAAATACGTGCATGTATATTTTTAAACCCTTGTCTATAGTTGACTTGCTTATTAAATTACAATAAAGGGTGATATCTAATATGCCTCAATAATAAGAGAGCAAAAGCATTGTGCAAAATTCATTGTTAAAGATGCCTATGCTGAAATAAAAAGTGGGTACGTGTTTTGATACGTAAAAATTTTTTACTTATTAGTGCATATATGAGATGTTTATCTCGTATTATTCGCTTGCCTATTTAGAGAGATGAGTCTCTCTTTGGGTCAGATGAGATGGGACAGACGAAAGGATAAGAGGTGAGTCAATGTGTTGTATGAATAAAAGTGACCTGTTACAGTGCCCTAATTGCCAAGGTGTGAGTATGAATAAAGTGTATCCGTCTGCGAAAGAGTAAGTGATAGATCTTCTTAAACGAGGACAGCTCTGCCGAAGTACATTAGCTTACATAGGCACACATATTGATGTGTGATATTTCAATTATACTCTCGTACTAAAATTATTAGCATCTTACCTGAAGTAGATGAGCAAAATGGCTTAAGAGGATAGGGATCAAAAAATTAACACTTATAAATAATTTTTTGTGATCATTTTATTGATGCACATAAAATAATGTCACTTCTCTTAGGTAGTGGTGAGCAAAATTGGTTGACTATATTTTAAATTTCTATAAATTAACTTCATATTAAGAATAGCTTATCTGTTCAAACTTGTTCTTTTTAATATACTTGTTTTTATAGCTGAGGCATTCTTCACAGTACAGTAGGTTGATTTAAATGTATGGTTTGTACGTGTCACATGAATCATATTAAATTGTTTCAGTGACAATTATTCTTCAAAGTTGTGAATGAACCTAAGAGGGAGAAAATAGTTCTTTAGTTTTTATTCGTGATCTTTTTATTTATTATAAATTTTTACATTGGATTGTATGAATCATATACCTATTTAGAAACACTTGACAAAGCTATCTCATTTTTTCAAGTCTTTTAACATAAATAACGTCATCTTCTTTAATAATGGACTGAAAAGTGATTATTGAATCTTCATTGGCCACTTCTCCAGAGTTCCAAAGAAGACCATGGTAATAACGTTCTAACCATAGATTTTCAGGTTTATTTTCAGGCCTTAGGTGGCTTAAGGGATGGTAGGGGGCTTAAAAAGGAGCACTGTTGGTGTATAATCTTCTTCCTCTTAAGGTAGAATTGCTACCTCTTTAAAAAGAATTCGTTAAATATAGTCTTAAAGCCTTGCATATCAATCACGTATTGAACCATCTTTAAGCAAGTACAACTAACAATCAACTAATATTTATACTTACTTAAAATCACTTTTTATACACTGTACGTATACTATATTCTTTTGTTGCCCCACTAAGACGAAGCGCTTTTATCCATGTAACCAGAGAGCTTAAAACATACATCAAAGCCCCGTTGGAATCATTTGAGGACGATAGCAATCGGTGTCGATATCACGGAGCGACTTTTTAATAATTCTGCTCATACTGACTGTATAGAAAATTTTGTGATTTTTTGTGAAATAACGCGAGTAGAACATCAACGACTGTTGAGTAGTGAAAATACAACAAAAATTTAAGATACACTTTATAATAGTATTATAGTGCTTGAAAGCATTAAAAACTATTAGCAATCTGTAAAATTGTCATCGCATGTTAAGAAAAAATTATTAAATATTCAGTGTCTCATAACAACTTTTTTAGAATCATTTCTTTAAAAATTAGAAATTTAGGGACATGCTCTTGGTACTACATCAAACCATAATGATAATGATGATGATGCTACTGCTGTGGTCTGGAAAGAACTTGATAGTGCATTTCAGAATCGTATAAGAACTGTTATCATTGTTAATAGCAAGCACTTGGATGTGATAAAATGTTTGAACTCTGCAGAAAAAGAGTTTGTTGTGAAAGTGCCAAAAATTCTAAATCAGCAGCATGTTTTAAAAATTAATGCAGTTTTAGCAGCAGAATTTGTCTTATTAAAAAATGATACGGAGATGATTGAAGTTAAGTACCTTAAAACTAAATTTAAATGTATTTTTCATACGACTAATTTGCATGAATGGTTTGAAAATAATATTCAAAAACCCATTGCTACCAACATGGATGAACTTCAAGAACGAAATTCCGGGTGGACTCAGCGCTATATTTTAAATTTAGTAGTAAATATGAATAAATATAAGGCTATAAATGGTAATTCTTACATAGAACAACCCAGTTCTATTATTAAAAAAAGCCTGCGTAAATTTTGAGATTTTAGATCACCAATACTTTAAATCAGCCATTTTATTGGCACTACATTATGCAAGTAAAAATGCGAATTGAGACTCGAATTATAAAAAAAAAAAAAATCCTAACGATTTCACTGGGATATTATTTCCAATGCAACCTACGCAAGTATCGAAGTTTGAAAAACATAATGGTATTTCGGTTAATGCATACTTTTTAGAAAATATAGAGAATACTTTTAAAACTTTTGCCTTTTATTTATCAGCTGAAAAAAAGCCTATACATATAAATTTGTTACTTATAGAAAGTCAGTACATAGAAATGGATGATAAGGAACAAAAAAAAAATAAAAATAAAAATTTAACAACGAAGATGATTTCAATTATTTTGAAATGATAAGAGAAGTAGAAGAAAAAAAAGATGATGCAGAAAACTATGATGTAGAAGAGAGTGAGGAGACAAATCATCTTCACCGTGCTGATAATGTTATTATAGAAGAGGTATACGAAGAAAAAGATAATGCATATGAAGAAGGGAAGGTATACGAAGAAGATGCTGATTCAGAAGAAAGCTTAGAGAGCAGGGTTTATCATACAAATAATAATGAATACCATTGTTAGTATTTGTGGGTAAAAGATTTGTCTCCACTTGTAAGAAGCTCTCTTATTTAATGTAAACGTAAAATACACATTTGGGATCGTTGTCTGTATTTCTTCAAAACTAATGAAAAACTTATAATACACACAGTGAAGTGCGTTAAAGTCAATAAATGTAAAGTAAGCTTATTAAAATGTGGTAATAATATTTTGAAATTGAAAAATTGTAAAAACAAAAATTAAGTGCTCTTTAAAGTACATGCAGGCTTTGAGTGTTTACTAAAACCTGTACAGAGTAGCGATCCAGCAATACAACGCCATGAAGCATTAAGTGTTGGATACTATGTTAAGTGCAGTTTTGACGATACTAAATTACAATACGTTTCTTATAGAAAAAAAACTGAATACTGTGAAAATCCAGATACCTAGTTTGTTAAAGACATGGGAGATCTCACCATAAATTTTGCAAAGTATGTATTATAATCCAGTGCCATTGAGATCATTAACTGAAGAAGAGAATTCTAACTTTTTTAACTCTGACAAATGTCATACATGTGAGAAATATGTTAAAAATGACGATAAAACTCACGATCATTGCTATTTTACTGGAAAGTAAATGTTTTTTATGAGACTTTTTTAATGAATATTTTTTTTTTTTTAAACTTATTTATAAATTTAGTTTTTTATTACAGATATTAAAGCCCTGCACATAACGAATGAAATCTTAAGTACCAAGACTCATGAACAATACCCATAGTTTTTCACAACCTAACTAACTATAATGCGCATTTATTCATACAAAAACTTGTTACTTGTTTTTCTGGAAGGATAGCCGTAATACCTTAGACGAAAGAAGAATATATTTCTTTTATATACATTAAGGAAACGAAAATCAACTGACGTTTTATTGACTTTTATTTATTTTTACCTTCATCACTGGATAAGTTGGCATACTATTTGTTCATTCATGTGGTTGGGCTATGACTCAACGACTTCCTTATGGTGGATTCAAGTGGGTCAAAAACGTTGACAAACAATCTCACGTTTATTATAAAATTAGCAATGAATGTGATTACGGACAAATTTGAGAAGTAGATTTAGGAAAGAGGTGCTTCATGATTCTGATAAAGACTTACAGTTCAGCTCGAAACAAATTTTAGCTCCAAATTCAAAAAAAAAAAAATAATGATTACGTTACATAATAAGCATAACTGTGTAATTCATTATTAAGCTCTCAAGCAAGCTAAAAATCATAGATCAAGAGTAACAAGAACTCATTGGGCTTTAAGATTTCAGCAAAGTTAATGGCTCAAGGAGGATATAGACCTGAATAGTGATAAAAGAAAAAAGCTAAAAATGAGTTTAAAAAAACGGTTTTTTAACATTTAAATAATGCCATTTTTGAAAAGACAATGGAGAATGAAAGAAAGCGAGTAAATTCTAAGCTTTTACACAACTGGGATAAGCGTTACGGTGAAGGCGCATGTATTGCTTGGACTAATTTTCATAGCAGTGATAATTCTGATGAAAATTTCTTAGCGATCCAATTACAACAAATGGAAGTAATGATAAAAAAGCCCACATATATTGGGCTTACTGTAATGGACTTGTCTAAAGCGCTTGTATACCGCTTTCATTATGATTATATGATTTCTAAATCAGAAAAATGATTGTCAGCTGTTGTGTACTGATACAGACAGTTTAATATATGAAATTAAAAACGATGAAATTTATGAAATTATGAAAACAGACATTCAGAAATTCGATACATCTTACTACCCCAAAAATAATAAGTATACAATACCACTTAAAAATTAAAAAATCATGGACTCATGGAGGATAAGTGTAATGGCAATATTATAACGAAGTTCATTGGTCTTAGAAGTAAAATGTACAGCATTCTCATTTAAAATCAAGACATAATAAAAAAAGCAAAGGGTATTAAGACCAATATTGTTAAAGCCACCATTGATTTAAATGATTACATCGATGACCTAAGCAATAAAAAGATAAACATAAATCGAGAGGAAATTAATATAAGATCTGTTCTGCACAAGATTTATACTGATAAAAAACAACAAAAAAATTGCTCTTAGCTCACGTGATGATAAGCGATGCATTTTTCCTAACATCGCTGACGCGTTACTCGGAGGGCATTATAAAGTAAATCACAAACGGCAAGATGGAGTGGTAGAGGAAGAGAAAGCTAAGAAGGATAGAGAAAATGTAACAAATCTAGGAAATAAGAGTCATGCTGATACATCACCAAGGAATAATAAAGTAATAAATAGAAAAGCAAAATTCACATTACATGAAGACTGAAAAAAAAAAATAATAACAACGAGGACAGACGGAAAACAACTTGTACAGGAGAGAGGTTTCGAGAAGGGATCAACTTGGTGACATTACGGAAAGAAATAGAGGAACCTTCACATCCGGAGCCACTACAAAATATGCGTACACATGATGAAATGCAAAACAATAAGCGAAATACGATAACTTCTAGTTTTTATGATAGTGAGAAATGTAATTTTATGTCTATGACTGACTCATCGTCTAGCAAGATTGATAAAACAAATAAAGAACGTAACAAATAAAAACAAAAGGGTGACGACAACGGGCAAGAAGTAACTTATAAAAAAAAGTGAGAGGGGGAAGATTACTGTAGTAGAGCTACCTTATGTGGTAGTAGAAACCTCATAAAAGAAATCGCAATAACATGTGCAGGCCATTTTGATCAGAGCTTCCAGACAGCAACATCAAGTCAACAACTGATTAGTGTTGAAAGCAAGGGGCATCGACCAAAAACCACCGTACAAGAGAACAAGTTTGGATACGGACAATTTTGAAGAACTCTTATTTAGAAAAAAGGCAATTCATATGTGAATATAAATTTGTTTACTTCGTACCTGCATTTTTCAACCTATTTTTTTTTTTTTTTTTTTCATGAATATTAAAACTAATTAAAAACTTTGGATTTCTTTGTTACAGATGTCTGAACTGGTAGCTTTAAATAAAGTCACTTCTGTAGGCTTCCAATTATGCAAGAAAATCACCAAAATGGCAGTAAACCCCAGCTATATGGTTACCAAATTAAAGAAATTTAACACGAAATACAGAATAAAGGCAGTTGTGAAACTCAATAGCGAGTTTCAAATATTTTTACTTAGTGCAGTGTCAAAAAATTTTGTTGATAATGAAGTGCTCTATAGTATTTTATTAGATTCCATACACAACATAGAGCTTTTTATAACTTATTATGGTTGTCATATTCAGTTTTCAAGTGTATAGGTAAAATCGTTTTTGAAAAAATAACAAAAATAGAGCCATGTATTTTTTTTTTATAAAAAATTTCTTTATGAAATTAACTCTATCACAACAACAAATATTATCATTTACTTCATTTATTTTTATGCATTTTCCATATATTTTCCATACATAATTTTTTTTTGTTTTTTTTTATTTTTATTTTTTTGTTAAAATTAATTTTTTGTCAAACTATTGTGGGTATTATCAAAACCCAACCATTTAACGAAAACCTAATTTTTTTGTTGGCGTGGAATTTTGTCAACAAGATAACTATTAGAATACTTAGTTTTCTGCAGTTCTTGCTCGTAAAAGCCACCAGAGATGGGCTGCTGCTAACAATCCTACAAATGGTAAGTAAATGGCTTTGTTGGTGCCACTCGGGTTATAGTAAAAATTTCTATCGACCAGTTAGGCGTATATTTTTTTTCAAAGACTTGTTTAGTATTACTCAAACGTACTTTATCAATATCTTTCAATTTTTGTATTGTTCTTCTTTTCGAATATATTTATTTTCGTAATATATTTTTTTATTAACTTCTGAAATATTTTTTGGCTTCACTCCAATCGTTCGATATTTTTGATTATTGTAAGAAGTTATCTACTGTTGTAAAATATTGAGCCACTTGTAATTACCTCTTACACTAAACTTTTTCTCATAGTATGCTTTAGGATACGATTAAATTGTTAACATATAGACGCCTCAAGATACCTGTACGTAGAGTACAAGTTAATTTTATAATTTTGCATGAGAGCTTGAAAATTTGCGTTGTAAAACTATTCACCACGATCGGTTTGCAAATTTGTTATAACTCTTCCTTCCATTATAATAGTTTTCATAGCTGCCATGTTTTATCCAAGCCCCGAACATTTGGGCAGAGGTTGTTTTGTCTCCCAGGTTTATGAAGCTGTTACACTACTGCTTCCATGCTTCCTAACTGTCTTCTGGAGTAAGATTAGATATCTGGATGAAAATCTCCTTAAGTGTATTCATTTCACCCTGCAAATTCAGAAATATTTTTGAGAATACGTCTCTCAAATTCCTCACTAGTAAATTTATTTTTTCTTGTTCACCCCAAATAAAATTCTTTTTTTTCTGTAAAACAGTAAGATTTATACAGCATTATTAGATTTAACAGCTGATGTAACATTGCACAATCTTTTATTTTCAAAATCAAATTGACCATCTTAGGTGAGCTAATATCTGATTAAAGGAAGACCTTGGCTACCACCTTCAGACTTAGCTGATCCACGTCTGAATACATCAATGCTCATTTTAGTACTGACATTAAATTGAATAATCAAGCTTGATGTATAATATTAGATTTACGAAGCTTCTCAATGATTAAATTTATTTAATTAGTATGACTAGAATTACCTGCTGATTTCTCTGTCACTAGTAATCTTAGTCGATAAACTAGTTTGTTAGGGTTGTCCCAGTAATTATAGTCCATTTGCGTGTTTAATTGAGCAATTTTAAATGTAGGTATGGATCAACCTTTTTTCTTTACATGTCTAAGATACATACGAAATTATTTTGTAATGATAAACATGCAAAAAAATTTTTGTCGTAAAGTAGATAACTGCACAAATATTATTCAATCGCGTATCAGTACGAAACAAAAGTTTGAATTATTTTATCAATAATAATACAGACAGGTATGTGATTCTCTCTCAAAAAATTAAATTTTACAGCAAAAAGCGACTTGCTTTCAATTGTATTTTTATTACTAAATATGGCAAATTCACACAAGAAACAATTTATTGAATTCAAAAAAATCTTAATTTTTCGATAAATGCAATAAAAATTAATTTTAATTGTTTTTTCTTTTTTAAATTTTCATGCCAGTATTTGGTACAATTTTTGTTGCTACTGTCGAATTACTGGCAGTGATTCGGTGAGGTATAGCTATCTAACCTAACAAAGTCATCAACCACTAAAGCCTCTTGCTCAGTATTTGTCTTGGCCTTCTGAAAATATTTTTCAATCAGTAAACAAAAAGAAGAGTAGATCTAAAACTCCATCAGTTGTATTAGGTCCTCTGTGGTAAAAAATCAATGAAGAAAAAAAAAGATAGAATTGTTAAATTGGAAACAGCAGCAGAAAAAAAACGAGATCAGAGAAAGGAGAAATGTTACAAATTAAAAAAAGAAAACGACAAATTAATAAAGCAAGAAAAAAATTGTATAAAACAACAAACTAGAATTGAAAAAGAAAAGGACAAACTTGTTGCACACCAAAAAAAATTGATAAAGTTGAACAATAAAATAAATTCCAAGAAGAAATTTTCGTGAGGATTAAATTAGAAAAAGATTTGACAAACCAAATAAGCAAATTGCAAACAAAATTAAAACACATTGATAGCTGAATCTAATTTCTTTTTTTTTTTTAATTATCATCGATTTTATTAGATTAGGTAAATTATATTGTGAGTTCACGCGATAAGGGTAAAAAAATTGTATTTGCCAGTATTACACGGCCAGTAATTCAAATTTAGACAGTGTTGGAGGGCCAGTGATGCGTACATGGTGTCAGTAATAGAAGCATGTTGACTATTTGCAAAAAAAATTTATTATTAATAATATGATTTTCTTTATGTCCATTTAAAAAATCATTTGTTGTTTTTTATCAAACAAAGTTAATAATAAAAAAATAATGTATTAGATTGATACATTTTTCTTTTTCGTACAATAAATTAAAGTAGGCTAAGTCAAAAGAGTGCCAGTAATACCCACAAGTACCCTAGTAAGCTATTCGTTTTTCCATAGTTTGATGGACCGCAAAAAAACAGATGTTATAGTATCGGGTAGCAAATCACCGTGGAATTTTATTTTTTTATCTTGTTCAACGATACATTTAAAATTCACTAATTTTTATAAGCTCAGTTAACGTTTTACACTTGAGAAGTGATGATTATTCATCGACGACAAGGTCGTGGTGTCATAAGTACAGCCATAAACAAACTGCCAGTAGAACTGCTCGTACCAGGACATAAGTAGTGCGGACCGGGCACTAAACTAGCTAAGAGATTAGCCCGTGGAGATCTGGGCATCGACCTATTGGATGAATCTCGTTAACAACACGATACAGCTTTTTCTCAAGACCCTGACGACACTACGGCTAGAAACAAAGCAAATAAAATTCTTTTGGAAAAGGCTTGACGACGCTTTAAAGCTAAAGATTCAAGTGTTGGTAAAAAGGCCACCGCTTTTGCTGTGAGCAGCGCAATGAAAGTTAAATGAAAATTAGGAATGGGCTTATCAAAGAATAAAAAAACAAAAAAAGTAAGAAAAAAGAAAGTTCTAAAGATAGTGACTTAAAAAAAATCAATTCAAAGTACTAAAAAGTCCATGGTTATAAGTAAATGTGCTCGCAAAGTTGTAAGTTCTGCTTTAAAGGGAGCTCAAACATCCATGAAAAATGCTGAAGGTAAGAAAAATATTACCACACCACGCATATTATACATATTTTAAAAGATTGGAGGTTTTCAACCATACATCGTACCCGCATTTGCAGCTCTAAGCGCTGTAGGGGCTATTGCTAATGGTGCGAGTGGTATAAATAAAGCAATAAATCAAGCAAACGAAACAAGAAACAGCTTGAAGAAAGTGCGAGACACAATAAAAAAATGTAAGCTATGTTACTTGGTGAAGGCCTCTTCCTAAAACCGCATAAAAAAGGTTAAGGTCTATACTTAAAACCAGAAAAGGGATTAAAAGAAAAAAAAAATCAAAGTAAAAATGCCTAATCGAGATCTAACACATAATATTATGAAATATGCAAAAATGTTAAAGATACCACATTTTCAAGGAGTATTCATGAGAAACGAGATGCCATTTAGTGGCCCACATCCGAATGAATCAGCTATTGTTAATCTAGATGATAAAGAAGATCCTCGTACTCATTGGGTTGCATACAAAAAACAAGGTGATGACGTAACATATTTCAATAGTTTTGGTGATCTACAACCACCGCTAGATTGGATGTTATACCTTGGTATTGGTATTGTTAAGTATAATTACAAAAGATATCAAGAATTTAATACTTATTACTGTGATCATCTCTGTCTAAGATTTTCAAGTAATAATCTTAACCGTAAGCCTTCATAAGCAAGTAATGGAAAAAAATTTATCATTTATTGACGAACTGTCACGGGAGACGCATTCTTTTGAAGTTTATCTAACACATCATCCGTTCTCGAAGCACAATATTATCCTCTGATTGAGCTCTCACCGCAAAAAAATACGTTCTGGGTTTGGTGGTATTACTCACACTTAATTCTATACCTAATATTGACGAGAGTAATAATAAATTTTACGTAGGTGAAGAGGTGGTAACTTTACTAACGGGCAGCTATGAAATTCAAGATAAAGAAAATTTTCTCATCGACATATTAACACCCGAAGATATTTCGATAAGTGTAAAGCCAAACAATAATACGCTTCACAGCAGGATTCTGTGTAGCCACCCAATTGACTTTCAACCAGAAGACTCGTTGAGATCAGTTGTAGATTTTACAAAATGCATACACACATCGAATAAAACTCAAGAGTCAGATAAATCTGTATTAATTCTTAAGGTAAATGCACTTCGAGTTGAGTGTAACATTACTACTGAAGCATATATAAATGAACATAAAGTTCACACGATTCATGAATTTTTCTCTGCAGTTTCTCCTGAGTATTAAATATTGAAATTCCAACACGAATTATTTACCTATCCGTTGCAATCAACATAATAGAACAAATACAAGTTCGAATTTTTGATCAGGAACAAAAATTAATAAATTTTCAAGGAGAAGTTATAACAATAAAGCTTTACGTAAAACGATTAAATTAAACGAATGGGTGTTTTATAAGTCAGGAAGGAAAGAAAAAAAAATTTCATAGAGGATATTTAAGTCAACTAACATGAAAAAGACGAATCAGTTATCAACGAGCAAAGCATTAACACGTCGAAACGTACAAGTTTTAAAAAGCCTAGGCTTGAAAGTGATCGTTGGCTCAAGTTTATTTGCGTATTTTCCTAATGTTTCAAAGATGGAAGAAATTCTAAACATTTAGTCAAGTGTCACATTTGACGAATCAATTGCACACTATGAAATTCATGCACATTAGCCTTACATTTCATCAGCATTCAAGAATAGTGATGAGATTCACATCTCAATTCAACATCAAGATTTATGTCTCTTACCCGTACAAAGCACTTTACATATTTTTGGACGTTTAACATTAAACAATAATACTGCAGTGATGTCAACTGAGTAAGTTAATAATGCTATTTATCATTTATTTGGAGAAATTTGCTACGAACTCAATGCAATTGAAATAGACAAGTACAAAAATGTTGGTATAACAACTTTAATGAAAGGTTGGATATCACACTATCCAGGTCAAAGTTTAATGCTAGAAAATGCAGGATGGCTAGAAATTACAGAAACAAACAAATAAGTGAATGTTGAAGGTTATTTTGATATTTCTATACCTTTCAGCATGATACTTGGCTTTTCTAAGGACTATCGTGAAGTTGTAGTAAATGCAAAGCATGAATTAATCCTCACGAGATAGAGAAATGACTTAAATTCAGTCGTACACACAGTTGCTAATGATGTTTACAAAGACTTTAAAATTACATTGACTTGACTAGAATGGCTCATGCCTTACGAAAGTGTGTCAGATAGACTCAAAATTCATCTGCTCACTATCATTGCAAAAGATAAGCCAATTTCCATAAGTTTTCACAATTGGGAGTTGTATGAATACCCTTTTCTTCCAACAACTATAGAACATGTTTGGACCGTGAAAACATCACATCAACTGAAAAAGCCGCGTTTTGTTGTTTTAGGCTTTCAAACGAATTGTAAAGGTCAGAAAGTTGCTAATGCTAGTCGGTTTGATCACTGTTATATGAGTAACGTTAAGTTATTTCTTTACTATTGATACTACCCTCATGGAAATCTCAATCTCAACATTAATCATGATCAATTTTCTTTACTCTATAATATGTATACAAATTTTCAAAATGTCTGTTATGGTAAAGAAACGGAACTTATGATTGATAAAAAAATTTTATAACACACATACCACTCATCGTTATTGACTATTCAAATCAAAATGAAGCTTTGAAAAGCGCGCCAGTTAATGTACGTTTGGAATTCAAATCAAGAGATAATTTTCCGCAAGGAACAGCTGCTTATTGTCTGATTCTACATGATCGTATAATCAAGTATAATCCCGTGAGTGGAGATGTGAGAAAACTTGTCTAAACTTGCTCATAGAAAAATAAAACAGCATTAGTCATGTAAGTTAGTATATGCCATGATGGAGTATGTAGTAGACATGTAAGGCTTTAAAAAGCCTGGCAATAATTATGTGTTGAAAGAATTAGCAATTCTTTCGTTGAGTGAGCGCTTTGAACCACAAGTGCTTCTCATTAAACCACCGTTTCCTTGGTGTAAGCTGAGAGTCAAAAGTATAAACGTCAAAATTTATGGCTGGAGCTTTACTATCATGGACTACATTGAAAATCTGGTAATATTAACTATACAGATATTGGAAATGTAATAGGAGAAAATCTCAAAGATGCTAAGAAGATTTTTGTAATTGGAGAATTAAAGAAAAGGTAGCTCGTAAGGTTTAATTTTCAAGTTAATGACATGCTTAATTTTCCAGAGTTTGAACTCCCAACATTAGCAACTACATTTCCTTATCATAACGGTACGTATAAATCCATGTGTGACACCCATAATGTCAGACGAATGAAAAAATTTTATTTTGCTATAGAGTGGAAAGATGTCGCTGATTCTGAAGATGATGGATACACGGATTATTTTATGGAGATTAAAGGTTTTGTCGACACTTCTTGACAGTTCTTACTTAAAGAAGTAGCTATTGTGTCTCTTATGACACCAGTAAGCAGTCATTTGATTGTGCGGCCCCCGTGCAATTTTTCTACCTTACCTATGGATGTGCGTCGAAATAACGATCATCAGTCGAAGAAAGTGCATGGACTTCGCTGGTTCAAGGGTGATTATTACATTAGAAAATTACAGCAGCACTTATACGCTGTAGCAAAAAATGCTAACAAAATTTACGTTTATAAAGATAATACAGCTGCGTATTTGGAATCTACCATAAAGTGTGCTGTGATTAACATTCAACAATAAATAATGCCAACACGTCATATTTTTAGTATGGGATATTCAACAAAGGCGTTAATGTGTGGTACTTATGAGCCACAAAAACGTCCACGTAGAAAGAAATTTTGCGTATTTAGTTAAGCTTATCAAATTAAATTATTTCTGTGCTCTTTGGTAAGAATTGACATTCAACCTGACACAGATTGTTTCATAGACGCTCTTAATAATTATAAGAAGAAATTTTTTAAAATGCTTCCCAGTTGGGATATCGTTAATGGACCTTATACAGCTAATACTGATAGTGAACCTGAATTTGATAATAAGAATATTGATGCCAAAAAAGATGACTGTGTGTAGGCAAAAAAATAAAGCATAAGATATAAGATGAAAAATACTAAAGTACATCTTGCAGCATAGTACAAAGAAATTAGAGTCTTCTTATCAAAAAACATGGGTCCATACTTTACGAAACCAAAACACGAGAGCCTCAGTACGAAAGAAAAGGATAAAAGTAGCCAAGAAACTGTTACAGAAAAAGCACATTGAGGCATCTCAACCAAAAGTCAAGGGAAATTATTATTCCGAAAATATTTGCTCTCGTCCGAAGAAAGATGGAAATGATATATTCAAAAAAATTTAATAATCGGTCTTTGCTGGGGCTGTAAGACTTTTTTTTGTACTTATTAAAAAAGTTACTATAAATATATGTATTAAATTAAAATTTTTGTCATTATTTAAATCTGTTAACATATTATCTTACCAATCTTGAACCTTAAATCTATTAACTTGCTCTATTCATTGACAAGGTACTGAATCTGCAACGTTATTGGGATACGCTTTCAGTAATGATATAGTATACATGTTTTCTCTACCATGACTCTATGTGCCTGCGCTCGAGAAAAAAATAGCACGCAAGTGGGCAAACATGAACTTACACATGCACGTACACATTTGTACATTTTCATGCATGCGTTTATAGGGGAGTGGTCAGAGTGGGAGCCTCCTCGCAAGTACAACGCATAGGATGATCCCCTCCCTTGGAGCAGGAGTAAACCAGATACTATCCAGCATCAGCACTTACACACGTGTTTACACAAGTGTGCATTTTCATGCGTGTTGGTGAATGGTCCCATCCCAAAGCGAGTATAGAGTACAATCTGACACTGGAAAGAGAAGCGCAGATAAGCTCGCGGAATATAGCTTGACTGACCTACTCTAGCGGCACTACCCCTCCGCCCATGGAGCTCCATACCCTCGCGCTACAGCTCCCCCCCTCGCTGAGCCAGAACCCTCACACTGCAGCTCTCCCCCCCCGTGGGGGGGAGCCAGAACCTTTCTAGCTTACCTACATAAATATGCTTCATATATTCAAATATGCTACATAAATATGCTTCATATTCAATATTTGTAGCACATTCAATAACCCTGAAAGAAGATCACGAGAATATCGCAATGGTACTGGATGAAAAAAAGTACAACTGTATTTCTCTTGCATAAAAAACAAATTTTCAAAAATATTAGATGCCAAGTAAAAAGTTGACACATTTGACAGGCCACAAACCCAACAAATGTTGAAAAATATACATTTTCTTAATGAGGTAGACGATAAAGAAGAAGAAACTCATGGCTTCGCTTCAAAAATTTAGTGGAAAACATTTTAAATAATCGTAAAAACGAGAATTATGGAGACATAGCAAGAAACTCGACTCAGAATTATCAAGAACTGGGTTGCTTTACAAATTGTAAATTATACTTTTTTCACTTACATTTAGATTACCATCCTCAAAATCTTGGAGATTACACCAAGGAACATGGATAATGCTTTCAACAAGATATAAGAGTAATGGAAAGACGATATCAGATGTGACAAAATGTATGAGAGGATGGGCATTTTTGTTTCATTCTATTCTCCACCTCTCATGTATTTCAACACACTGTATGAATCTTGCCATCACATAGTGTTTACCTGCGTTGAGTGCAAGTATTAGTTGTATTCGTCTACGGCTAAGATCATTAGCACGCCGCACTGAAGAGTTCAGCTAGTGGTCGAGAACGAATCAAGTTTGTTTGCACTCATTTTTTTTCTACGTTTTCTCTTTTTCCTTTACCTCTATTTAAGGAGTGTCAAGTATAAATTGAGCGCTAGGAGCAAAATTACACTTGTGCCGTAGTATGCGTATGCGCACCGTGTGTGTATTTAGATAATCTTGTGAAAAATCTTAGTATATTTCATATTATCATGTAAACCAAAGCTCATTGAGTATTACACTTTCGTCTAAGTTTTATTAAGTAGATAGTCATCAAGAAATAGAGACTGAAAATTATAAAGTTAAAATATAATGATCTTATTGTTGGAAGAAAAAAAGTTTTTTTTGTGGGCCTGTGTTATTAAATTGAAAAGAAACTATGGGCCACGAGACCCATGGAAGAAATAAAGCTTCTATGAGCTTATGAAATTAAGGAAGCTGCGGTTCAGCACTGGTCTCGAGAGTTATGCATGTGAGAGCGAAAAAGGCTGTGAAAAATTTCAGATGATTCTTGAATAATATCTGACGTGGCTTTGGTTTTTTTCACAAACGAATACCATTGTTGATAGCACTGAGCAGCAGTGTTTGAGTGTGATCTTTTGTGTTTTATTGCGGGGAATCTCTTATAACAGTGGAATTAACGTTAGTCATAATAAAAAAAAAAAAACATTATTTTAACCGTTTTTTAATATCTTTTTTTTTAAATATATTTATAAACATCCATTCCACGAAATTTTTTCATCTTATTTTAATTACTAAAATATTTATTTTACTGGCTCAGGGTTATCTTAGATGGAGTGTAGGAATCTATCAGACTGGCTGGAAGCTCGTATGAGTGAAAGAAAGGTTGGATGTGGTCACGTGATAAAATTCTCTCATTGCTGAATACGTATTTTCAGACTTATCACTACAGCCTCATGAGCCATTGGAGATTCACAGGTATTAGATAATTTCGGAGTTTTAAGTACATACATTTCTTATCAAACTTTATCAGCCCTTGATTTTTCTTTACTCACACGTTCATTCTCTAGATAAGCAGTGGTGTCAGATTTAAGATTTTTCCTATCCTTTTCAGTAACCATAGTATCTGATGATAATAACTACTTTGACATCTAGAATTGAATGTATAATTGGAAACACTTAAAATCTGTTTCAGCTTTTTGTTTTGCCTGAAAGAGCTTTGAAAAGGTTATGGTTAAATTTTCTTAGCTTCATATGACTTTTTTTAAAGTAATTTTCTGATTGCAATTTTCAGCGAGCGGTTACTAGCGTTGTTAAAGATTCCATAATCTTAGGCATTTTTTGATATATTTGTAAGTTATTTGTGAACTTTATGGGGTTGCAATTGACATGTAAATCTTAAATCCAGCATTTTAATAGATAGTTCGTAGCCTAAGTAAGCTTAACTTTAGCATGGCTGTGTAAGCTTTGCTTTGTAATTTTTTATTCCAAATAACATCTCGCACGTCAGTGTACTTTAGAATTAACTTTATCAAACTTTTGTGGCAAAGATTTAACTTAACAACGTTTATCTACAAATCAGTTGTTTTTATGCAAAATTTACTGCAACATTAGGTATGGTACATCACATTTTCGTAAAAGTTAAAACTGTGTGCAGTATAAGAGTTTTTTTGTCATCTTAATTGATCATGGAAACTAACAGTGATGAATGTTATCTTTTTCTTGAATTAAGAAATTAGTTACAAAAGAAATAGAAAAATAACTTTTTAATGTTTTCGTAATTTTTAGATAGCTTTCTTTGATAAGCTTTTATTTCGCTTTAATAAGTGAAATATTTATTTTTTCTTATCATGAAAAATTTATTAGAAGCTAACAAATAAGTATAGATAGAATTATCCTACTACTATTATAAAACAAACTATTGTTAACAAAAAATGACAATGTAAATATTTTGTTCTTACAGATTTCTTCAATCCACCTCACGGATTAAGGCAACTCTTAAGACAAAAAGGTCCAGAAGCTTTTGCAAAAGCTGTTCGTCAGAACGAAGGTGTATTATTAATGGACACAACTTATCGTGACGCTCATCAATCACTGTTGGCAACAAGAGTTCGATCTTACGATCTTCTTCTAATTTCACCTTTTGTCGCTCATAAATTTAGTAATCTGTATGCCTTAGAAAGTTGGGGTGGTGCCACATTTGATGTGGCCCTTCGTTTTTTACATGAATGCCCATGGGAAAGGCTTGAAAGTATGCGGAAGATTATACCTAACATTCCCTTCCAGATGCTTTTGCGAGGTGCTAACGCTGTTGGATACAAAAATTACCCTGATAATGTGGTCTTTAAATTTTGTGAGATCGCAGTACAAACTGGAATGGACATTTTTCGAGTGTTCGATTCTCTTAACTACTTGCCTAACTTAATACTTGGTATGATTTAAATATAATTTTGTATCTATTTATACTTATTCGTAAAAAATTTATTTAATAATAATTTTTTTATCATCGTTTTCTAATAAGCAAAAAATTATATAATTAATGATTATTTGTTTTTAGGTACTTTCATTTTTTGTTAGCCAAGAAAACCAGAAAAACTTTAAATAAATTAACTAGTTGTCTTGTACATTTTGAGCTTCCCACCTATAAACATTTTAGTCACCCATGAGCATAAAAATTATTGTTCCTTAAAGAGATTACGACATGACATGAAATTATAACATCGTAACAGCAGTAAATAGTAAAACTTCCTTAGATATTAAAATACGTAAAATTAAAAGTATTTAAACTAAATAAAAGACAAATATCTTAAGAAAATTTTGTAAAGTTAAGAACTTCTAAACCTACCAAAGAAACACTTACTTAAGGTGAATTGATTTAAAATTAGGAGGTGTTTCTGCGTCCTAACCGTTCACTTTTTTTTCTTTTAGTAAATAAAAAAAATATTTTATGTGCGTGTATTAAATAAAAAAAAAGAAATATCGTTTTTTTAATATAAATTTTTATCATCCCTTAAGACTAGTAGAGGATATTCTGTAATCACTAGTTTTTATTCTACATACACTTATATTATACTATTAAAACAGTGCTTAAAACAGAAAGACTTATTGAAACTCTCTTACTCCGAGTCCCACTTACTACATAAAAATTTTTATAACTGTAGATAAAATGCTCCAAATAGTCCTTAATAAGAATTAAAAGTTTTTAAATTAGATATTAACAAATTTTTGACCTCAATCTAAGGACTTCTACATCTGAGGTCTCACTTACTTAAACCTGTACATCGGAAAAAATTAATACTAAATTTAACTATAATAATATTACGAAGCAAAAGCATTTCTTCACTTGTTGCTAATCAATAGCACATTTAAAGATCCAATTTCGAAGCACTCAATAAAGAGAAAAAACAATCAATAATAAATAAGGGAAAACTGACTAAGCAAAAGAAGAAAGAAGCAGTATTAATAATGTATTCATTAAAATAATAATATGTGAAAACTACACAAGTTATCAATATGTTGATTACGTACCTTTAGCAAGTCTTACATTATGTGTTCCAATCCTCCAAAACATAACCTACGTTTATCGAAACAACTGCTGAAGGTTCTATTAATTTATTACTTATTGTATAAGAATAGCTGTATTTGTATCAGAATGAGGTAGCAAGTGAATTCATTTTTTCAGTGACAGGTATGTTCTACCCATCGATATAGCCCATTAGTATGTTACGTTACAAGGACAGAAAGTGTAGAATTCTCTCTCAAGTGTAGAACTCTCGTGCGGCCACCCCACGTAGCTTACACGATTTTCCATTTTATTACGTCAAAATATGACATTTCTTTTACAATTTCCGGATCTACTGTACAATATAACCTGCAAGTTAAAATTTTCTTTCTCTGATTAGTGGAAAAGTATTACAGTATCATCTGGGAATAAGTTACCCCCTAAATCATAGCCAAAGCTGGGA
The DNA here is from genome assembly GCF_036245765.1 of Copidosoma floridanum. NCBI lineage: Eukaryota > Metazoa > Arthropoda > Insecta > Hymenoptera > Encyrtidae > Copidosoma > Copidosoma floridanum. The sequence goes on from NW_028321895.1 coordinate 880,816, forward strand.
AACATGCAGATTGTGGAAAAAATTATTTATATGGGAGCTGATTATGCAAGTCTTTACCTAGAATAAATGTGGCGCTGTCACTTACTAAATCTGGAAAGAAAAATGGTCTTTTAGCGAAAGTACGGTAAAAATAACTATTGCTGAATTTTATACCTTTCTAAAAGCTGTGATAAATAACTAAATATTAGATATTACTACAAAAATCTTTGGAGTTAAAAACAATGAATTGAGTAGCTACAAGATGAAGCTATTACCTGTGTCACGAGTCATACACAATAGCTTACGAGGAAATTTCTGTATGAAGACTACATCAAATTTCTCACCATGTACAGTACACCATCAAGGAAAGAATTTTTGAGCCGATAAAATATATCTAGTGAAATGTGCACGTCATAGTTGATTATTATCAGAAAATTTTTTGCAATAATGAAGGAAACTTATGTCACAACCTGTTAAATTTTTTTTAGTAAGCCAATAAAAGGATCCTAAGAGAGTGCAACGTCATGGCATACAGGTAAAAAAAATTTAGTTAAATAAAGTTTAAATACTTGCAAAAAAGGACTTACTTCCTAACAAAATGTTTAATGATCGCACTATTAGTATAACCATAGAAACAAATTATTTCTCAAGGGCACTGGCAAGCTAACAAAAGGTGGACAGTGCCGAGTACCCTTTTTTTATGTGAGTCTGTACAGGTTAATATGATGGAATTACAGTATAACTACGTATCCACACCAGAGTTAACACTAAACCTACTAAAACAATGGTCTTAAAATTTACTTTTCTATCCTATTAAAATTGTACTGAAATTTGAAGAAAAAAAAGATGAAGTAGTTACAAAATAGGTTGAACCAAATGACACTCTATCATAACAAGAGTTTAAAAAAATCTTGGAAAAATTTTAAATACTACAAAAGAAAAGGTCTATGGCAAAAACTTATTGAACCTCAGGTCAAGGAAAGTTTGCTCATTATATTTATCCTACATATGATTTATTAAGTATTGATGATAGCTCTTGCAAAAATTCATTAAAAAAATACATATACTAACCAACTTATTACACTAACAGTAAAACAATCATTAAAACCCAATGATAGAAGAGAAAAATACAATAAATTAATAAATCTACGATTTTTAAAACATAATTCACATCGGATATACAACCAATTCTCACTCAAAAAACGTGCTTTCCGAAAAATATAGAAACACCTTTTTTTATACTCCTAAACATATAACAGTATCTTCAATACTACACATGAACTTACAAATGAAAAAAGCATCATAACTCTAACGTTGATCCAAGTCTTTTTAAACTGGCATTTAACTTTTATTAATAAAGTTTAATACATGTGTAAGAAATTTTTTTTTAGGTACCTACTATACATGATTTGTGCAAGTCTAAAATTTAATAAATAAGGAGAGCACTGTATTATGCAACAGCTTTATAAAATTTTCAAAATAGAAGACATGTACCTTAATATTTTGCTTATTCAAACGTAGTCAATATTCTTTTTCCTTATTTCTTACTTCTATGTTTCCGCACTCCTATGTTTTTCGCACAACACTTGTTTGTCAATCAATACTAATAATTGTACCACAATGAAGAAACTAGTTATTTTTACATTAAATAATGTATTCTATGGATTCTGATTCTACAGAAAGAATCTGAGCAATCTCTTAAAAATTTAAAAAACACATTAAAATTTTTTTATTGTCACGCAAAAATTTTTTTTCAAATTAATTATTTTATCAGATAGCTATGAAAAAAAGGTTAAAATGAAAATAAGCTTCTAATAATTTTTAGCTTACGTTATGAGGTTATAGTTGTAAGTTAAGAAGTATGTATTGAAACTTTTTACCCAGATACCACGCTGTTCCACTTTTTTCTCTCACAAGTATACAAATCAAAGTTCCAAAAACCATTGTGATTGTTTACTGGAAAAACTACTCAACCAATTTTGCAAAAATTTTGCAAACTGATTGATGACTTCTTAGATGATTTTTGCCTATTTTTATCTTGAAAAAGTTAATAACGATATTTATAAATAAGCTTCAAGTTTTGCAAGAGTATGCTATGTTAAAATTTAGTTTAGTAAGAGATACTAGGTGGCATCAAAGTTAAATTTATTTTGTGGCCGGTCTTCCAACTGACCTGATGCTATCAAAGCACCTTTTGCTACAACAGAAAGCCAAGAACAACAACACTGAGGAGTTTGGGTAGCCAATTCAGCTAGTTTATCAGCCTTCTTTTTAGTGGTTCGTCTTAATGGCATACTCATGGAGGAGGTATTCTCTAGGCCCACTTCCCTGATCAGCGATAAGTGGTTGGTTATCCACGGAAAGACATGAAGATGAAATATTCTTCGGCCAGTGGCGTACCTTCCTCCAACATAATTTTCTTACCCAGAGACTCCAACAGTTAGAGTCAAGCTACTCTAAGCAGACTCTTTATCATTGAGAATAATAATAAAAAATGACCAGAAGTATTACCAGTTGCCATTTTCAGGACTATTATATGTCTTTACATTCCCTAATTAACTAGATATTTATTTGATCGGTTCTTTTTAGAGCTATCCAACGTTTGAATACTTTGTCAATAAATTTATCCTCACAAGTATTTAAAACAAAGCTTTGAGCACTAAAAGACTATGTAAAGCTGGCTACTATTAAATAAAATCTTTCATTCACTAGCAGAGGTTACAAGTAGAGTCATTCATTGTGAGGCTGGAAACTACTTTGCATTACCATCTTGGCTCTAAGTGTTTCATCAAATACCACTGGTTCTCTCTGAGGAATGCACTGGGCGAACCTAATGGTAAAAATGTAAAGGAGAAATTAATTTGAGCAAACGGAAGATTCTCCAACGGATAAGCTTTACGAATCAATTTTTTCACCTTGGATCATCAAAAATACTAAGCTCCTTAAAAAAAAAAAAAAAAAAAGACACTTTGGACACAAACGTTTTCAGCGTAACACCTAACACCAGTAGACGTTGGAAAAAAGTACTACAGTTATCTTTAACGCTTTAGAGCATTACGGTTTTCCTTCCAATCAGTCTGGTGCTACAACAGCAGGCCAAAGAAGATTACTCTGAGGTATCCAAACAGTCACGTTTACCAGGAAATTCAGTCCAGAAAGAGTTTAGCTCATTTGTCCTGTTAAGGGCCATCGAACGTCAACCTACATTGTCAAAAAATATATTTCAACGTATCGAAGTTAAGAAAAAACAGCCCTTCTGGTATGTTAAGTGATGACTTGAATAATTTTTTTTTTCTCAATGATGAAATTTTAAGGATCTTTAAAGAGCCATTCTTACGGAAAGCCGTCTCCTAACAAATTTGACTGTGCTACTTTGAGACTCCTGGGAATGTCAAGTGACAACAGAAGCAAGCTGCTCAGCCGAAATTTATGAAGTCAGCAAGTGCTGGTGCCATAGTATACAAGACAAAGAAGTTTTGATTAAAATTTTGCATGAGATGCATTTCTTTACGTGGCGTTTTAGTCTGTAGCCTTACACTGTTTATCGTGTATCGAATTATTCTTGATTCATTTTATCAGAGGTACCACTAATAAATTTATTATACGTGATCTGATACTGTTTCCATTGATATTGATGTAAGTGTAATGAAATCTAAATAAAATAAAAAAAAATAAAAGTTAAAGTATTTTCAAATAGTAACACGCTTACCCTACGCGGTCTAGTTATTTAATTAGAGCAAACAAAGGAAACAAAAAAAAAATACCAGGAAACAGTAACAACATTGTGCAGTTAGATAAAAGCATGTATATAAATCTCCACGAAAACAAAAGGAAGGCGTATTAATTTAATATTTCCTGTTGTGATCCTTGTTGCCCGGGATAACAGAATAAAACGAACAGTAACTTGTATTAAAAAAGGTTTTATTAAAATAATAAAATACTCTTAACTACAAGAGGACTGCCCCCATTGACAGTCCAAAACGATCTGCTCTACTCAAGCACGCATCACACTCGCTCGACTTGAGAGCCTCTCTCGACCGACATACAACACCATCTATCACATTCTTTACAATCCTTCTTCCTAAACAACGCTTACCTTACGGATTGTTTTACAAGTTCAGTTTTTGAGGTGCCTTACATATGCGCGTCGAACGACGCAGAGGACACTGATTACCAGTTGATTCAGTGGTCAACATACATTGTTCAACATCAACTGGTTCAGCTCTTGACGTGGGCACGTGAAAGCATTCGTTTACAACAGATTGCTGAGCATGATATTTTGGTAATTCGTTTACAACAGATTGCTGAGTGGGAGTCTCAAGCGTCAACGCGTGTTCCGACCATTTACTTGCGTCCTGTACATTTTCAAAACTACTGTTTACAATCCTATTACGCAATTAATCCAAGTATCGTCTAGACTCTTGATTATTTTTATTAATGACAGAGTAGGTAACAGGGCCAAGCTTTTCTGATATTACGGCTTGCTCCCACGTATTCGTACTAAAGTGCTTGGTAAAAATATTGTCACCCTTATGGAAACTTTCTTTTCTATCACCTTTAAAACATTTCGTTTGATTGTCTTGGCTCTGTTGTACTCGTTCACGCAATGACGGTTTTATCGCGTCGAGTCTCGTTCTTACCCTCCTTCCCAACTGTAATTCAGCCGGTGTCACCCCCGTCATACAATGAGGCGTTGATCGATATGACAGTAAATACCTTTTTAACGCTTCATGGCGTGGAGTCTTACTTTGGATCATTCATTTTAACTTATTCTTAAATATTTTAACAGCATTTACCACTGCGCTGTTGGATCCAGAATGGTACGGTGGAGTGAGCAGCTGTTTGACACTATTTTTGTGCAAGAAGAATTTAAACTCTTCTGATGTGAACGTAGAGCCATTCTCGTATACGACTCGAACCGGGATTCCCCATGTTGCAAAATACGTTCTCAAGATCTTAATAGTGCTCACTGCCGTAATATTTGGCATCTCATACCTTTCTAGATTTTGTTAATATCTTTGAATTGGTCAATCAAAACGCGTGATAAGCTATCGGCTGGTTCATTGTTTCCACCTTTAATATGCCTTATTTCAAAATTATAGCCACTTAAAAAAATCGCCCAACGCTGGACTCTAACCACTGCCATCTGGGGCAAGCCTTTCTTAGCACCAAAAATAAAACTTAGAGGCTTATGGTCTGTTTCCAAAACAAACTTTCATCCATACACAAACTGGTGGAACGCTTTTACCCCACAGACCAACGCTAAAGCTTCCCTGTCTAGTTGCGAGTAATTTCTCTCCACTCGCAACACTTTCAACGCGAACGCTATAGGCCTTTCACTGCCATTCTTGTAAATGTGTGACAACACGGCATCCATGCATTTTAGCGACGCATCATAAGTAATCTTAACGGGGCATCGTGTACTGTAGTGCGTTAGAACCACAGGAGAAATTACCGCATTTTTAGCGCCTTGAAACGCGTTTTCTCGCTCTTTTGTCCACTCCCATTCTACATCACCTTGCAACAATTCGTACAATGGAGCTACAATATTCGTGAAGTTTTTGATGAATTTCAAGTAGTAGCTGATCATGCTCAGAAAAGACTTTAACTCGGATTGTGAATCAGGCTTCTACATATCAACCATCGCCTTTGTTTTTAAAGGGCTCCTTATAATTCCGTCAGCTGACAACTCGAAACCCAAGAAACGAATTGAATTTCGCGCAAATTCTTATTTATCTCGATGTAATGTTAAATTGCTTTCCTTCAATCATCTCAAAACCTCGCGCAATCTCGTGTCATACTATTCTTTCGTGGTTCCCAAATAAAAATGTCATCAAAATACGACACAACCCCTTTAAACTTACGCAACAAATTTTCAATTTCTCGTTAAAAAAGTCCCAGGGCCGAAGCCACGCCATACATTAACCTGTTACACACGAAGAGTCCCTTGTGCGTCGACAGTGTGAGCAAAACCTTCGACTTTGCATCCACCTGTACTTGATGGTACGCTTGTGCCATGTCTAACTTACTGAAGACCTTTCCTCCCGCCAATCTAGCACTCAAACCGTTTATGCGAGGTATAGGATGTTTATCGATAGCCAAACAAGGATTCACGGTGACACTAAAATCACCGCATAAACGAATTTCCCCATTCGCCCTTAACACTGGTACTACAGGCGTACCCCAGTCACTGCTATCCATAGGTTCAATTAATTTCTTTTTCACTAGCCTGTCAATTTTATTCTTGATCTTATCACGCATTGCATGCGGGATGGGTCGCGGCTTAAAAAATTTTGGCACCACACTTTCCTTCAATATCAACTTGAAGTTCTTGGCGTTGTAACACCCCAATTCTTCCGAAAATACTCTCATTACCTCAGGATCGATTGTCACACCCTGTATTTCGTCTTTGAGTGAGCCAATTGTCACTGATTGGCTTTTATCATCAAATTTTAACATATTCAAAGCTTTTAACAACGTGCGATCCACAATTGGTGTATTGCTTCCATCAATCACAAACAATTCTAACTTGACAGGCTTTTCTTTGAATCTAACCTTAACATCGATGATACCACGCGGGACAATCAAATCATTTTGGTGTGACCTAAACTTCCTGTTGGTTTTTCACAGAATCAACTTTGTTGCTGGCATGCATTTTTTGAATTTTTCAGTCGATATGGCAGAGACTGGGGACCCCGTGTCAATTTCGAATTTAAGCGGACCTCCCTCTACCGACAAAATAACCGACAACAGCCCTGCCCCTTTCTGAACTCCTGATGCCCTTACATTATTAATAACGTCGCTTTTCTCCGACGAATCGCTATCTTCGACGACAAAGTTATTTTTTATTTCCGCTCGGACTTCTTTTTTACGCTTGGCTCAGACGACGCTTGTCTGCAAACCACCTTCAAGTGTCTTTTTTACCACACACATTACACTCGGAGCGCAAGTACTTACATTCGCTTTTGATATGCTCGGTCTTTCCGCAACAATAGCATGCCCTCGCTCCCTGCATCTTCTTTCCCTCCCCGGGCTTTTTCCTCGTAGTGACGTAGTTGACTGCTCCCTCCTTGTCGTTTTTCATTTCCGCGGCGTCCCTACTGGCTGATTCCAACGATAGCGCTGACTCAATTGTTCGATGATATGTCAGCTTGTTCTCGCCCAGTAGCCTTTTTTTTGTATGCTTGTCTGCAATTCCCCAGACAAACTGATCTCGAATATTACTCTCGATTGTCTGTTTAAATTCACAATGCGTCGACAACTGCTTCAATTGAGCAGCAAATTGTTTGACATCTTCTCCTTCTTTCTGGCAACACTCTTTAAATTTATAACGTTGAGCTATAACACATGGCACTGGTTGCAAATGCTCCTTCATTTTCTTGGTTAACTCTCCGAGTGGCAACCTCGATGGCATCTCTGGTAAGCACAAATTTTTAATTCACTTGTAGCCATCTTTTCCCAACAAGGTTAAAAACACTGACACCTTCTTTTTTTCTGACAATTCGTTCACGATCGTGAATTGTTCAAATCGCTCAAACCACTCAGTCCATATATCTCTTTCCTTAAACTCATCAACCGTTCGCAACGTTCCACGTACGACCGTAGTCGTAGCTATAGCCGCGCCCGTCAAATCCATCATCTGTTCAGCAGCTTCACGCTTCTTTTATTCGTCCCGCAATTTTTCGTTTTCCACATGCAGTTGCTGCATATACACCAACATTTTTTCTGCTTCCCACAGAGACAAATCACTGATTGCCTTACCTTTATACATGTTGTTCGTCTTTCAACATAATACTTTTCACTATTTTTGAGCACTTTGTTACCCGGCTCGTTGCGATGAACTAGAGTAGTGACCTTTTATATATATATATATATATATATATATATATATATATATATATATATATATATATATATATATATATATATACACACACTCTTTTTGGTTTACAATCACTATCAACCGTCGATCGTTGCCAATTTGTTGTGATCCTTGTAGCCCGGGATAACAGAATAAAACGAAAAGTGACTTGTATTAAAGAAGGTTTTATTAAAATAATGAAATACTCTTAACTACAAGAGGACTGCCCCCATTGACAGTCCAGACCGATCTGCTTTACTCAAGCACGCATCATACTCGCTCGACTTGAGAGCTTCTCTCGACTGACACACAACGCCATCCATCACATTCATTACATTTCCTAATCCCTAAGTACACATAGTATTTCTCCGTTTCTATTTTCCTTAAATTTTTCAAATTTTTAAATTTTTTAAACTGTAATTAAAGAATGTAATTAATTATTTAATAACGACTTTGTTTTCAAAGTAAATAAGAAATAAAACAGTTAAAAAATAATAGATTAATCCAAATGTGACACGTACACGTCTGTATACACTTCAAAGTCCAAAAAAAACTGTATGATCCCTGTCAGGTTTTCCAAAAGTAGTGTGGGTGGTAGTAGAGGTGGTAGGGGGTCACAAAAAAATACGTGGGGGGTCTGTGAGGGGCTGCGGGGGGCTGTGATGTGTCAGAATAAGGGAGAAAATGACGGGTTTTAATCTTATTTTTTAAGGGGCAGTGGGTGCAGTGGGGGGTTAATAAAGGTCTGTAGGGGTTGTGTGAAATGCCTCACCAAGATAACTATACAAAAAATAGAAATGTATATTAAAATAATCTTTAACGCCGTTTTATCTCTGAAAAAATAAGATTAACAATTACCTCTCTTCATGCACAAAGTTAATAAGGCATGCTTTTTAAAGAATCGAAGAAAAAAATTATATTTAAGCATGTATAAACACTCAAGCCACCACTGCAATGCATCTCATGATCATTCCTGAGTCCGTCTAATGTTTGATATGTCCTTCAGAAGATATTTTTGTTGCATTAGCCGTTAATCCCAAAATACTTAATAAGTTGTAACATTTGAAGTAGCAACAATTACAAAAGATTTAAAAAACTTGTGTTGGCTGGTCAGTGATCTCTGGTCCATCTTCATGTTGATGGCTTAGCTTTGTTTATAAAAACAACAATGTCTAGTAGTCGAAATTAGTCAGCGTTCCTAAAAAACTGAAATTATTTTCTCACAGCTAATTTCACTTTATTTTATAAATCATGTAAGCTTGCCCTTTAGTTAAGGCCGCTGCTATAGGCTAGATAACGGCGTTTGCTTGCGTAAACGTAAGATTTACACGATGTAACAGAAACAGAAATATCGCAAAAAATCAGAGAGTTAGTTTGCTCTTGTCCTTACAATTGAGACCATAGTTTGAATATTGAGTGCCACCATTTTAAGGAGTATTCAAAATAAATAAATCATTATATAACCATTTTTATTAGATTTAAGTAAATTTATTTGCGAAAGTAAGTTTCTAGAAATTTATTTTTACGCTTACATTGCAATATAAGCAGGATTTAATGGTTACAAACTCTAGCAGCAAAAGATCATTTTTTCTCTTGCATGAAATATACAATTACTTACGTTCTACTTAAGGTAAAGAAACACGCATTAACAATACTTCGTATCGAAGCATGGTAAGTTCCCCTTTAAAAAAGCTATTGGCAGTTGTAATAATAATAATAATAACAATAATAATATAAATAATAATAATAATAATAATAGTTATAATTATAATACTAATGATAATAATAGTCATAAAAAAAAATAATCATAATAGTAAATTTAAAAAAGAGTACTTATGATGTATTTTAGTAGAAATAAAAAGTTAATAACGTACTTTAATAAATCATTATTCTTTTAACAAACAGTTCAATACAAGTTCTTACTTTTCGAGGAACATATTTTTTTTAATTTGTAGTGGAAAAAAAATAATTTTGAACATTTTTTTTGTAAATTATGCCACCCCTGTCCCAGTGCCACCCCTACGCCATGGCCTTGTTAGAGCAGGTGGTAGTACGCCCCTGTTAGTAGCTTTAACGTCCATCCTGTTGTGATAACGTGATAACCTCATACGATCTTAGTAGTCACCCTTCTTGTTGCTCACAGTTCACGTATGTGCTCATGCGCTTTGACTTTGTAGCTTTCTTGACCATCATCGTCATAGTGTTTTGTGGAGTATCTATGGCACAGCTGTATAGCTGTATAAAAGCATGCATTTTCATCGTTAATATGCATATTTATGTGAAGGTAGTGTTGTTCGCCAAGACCTAGAACACTTATGAGTCACATAGAACATCTTGTTGACACTTTTTTATCACCATCAGCCTCTTTATCATCATCATCTACTACCACAATGTCTGAGGAAGAAAATCATGCTACTGCTGCAATACTTCCATCACAAAACTGTATTAAAAATAGTCTTTTATTATCGTCATTAAGCAAAAGCTTACCAGAAAAGAAAAATTATTTTGAAATCAAGAAGGCAGTAGTTGCACTGGAAGCAGAGCTGACTAAAGTACAGTCTGATAGTGTTGAATTTGATGATGATATCATCCTTGTCTTAGATCGAGCAAATAATGATCATTCATCATTAGTTGATTTAAAAACTGATCCATAAACATTGGATGGAAATTTTATCATTATCATTAAAATAAAGAACAAAGCAATTGGTACAAAAATTAAAGCAAGACTTAAAATATTAAATATTTTAGTAAACAATATTTTAATCAAAATGGAGCTCGATACGAAGACATACGTATCTTCTACATATAATCTTGCTGGAATTTAATACTTTTCGAATGTTGTACTTAAACGAAGTAATCTTATTGTAACATGTTACAGGGGTGTTCCAATGAATCCAATAGGAAAATTATAAGTAAAAGTAATTTTTGTTAACATTGTAAGAAACCTAGAATTATGTGTAATTAAAGGCGCAGGTTTAACGTTACTAGAAAGGCAATTGCAAAAAGCTTTCAATTTACGGCTTGTGAAAATCAAATCATGTACACAAGCAAGTAATGTTTTGTAAATTAACAGCAATGCAGTCAAGCAATGAATATTATTTAAATTCCCCACATTGTTTTCCAATATGCAAGTGCGTTACAGAGGTAAAAAAATCCATTGAGAATTTAAAGAAAACGTAAAACGGATCCAGTTAAAACCTCATCACGCGCCATTTGCGTTGTTGCCATTTTAAAAGGAACTTAAAGATTCGTAAAATTAAGCAATTTATAATTATTTTCATGCAGTGAATGGACGATGCCTATTACTCTAGTGTTGAAAGGAAACGGTGAAATTCATATGTATCGAAATTTTAAATTAACAGTAAATCCACAATAAGTTATTTAACGATACTCTATCCATCTTGAAGAGAAGATATTTAATACTTTAAGCATGCTTTTGTGCAGTTTGAGTTAGATGACGTATCTATCGATATCTAAACTATAATTACATTCGAAGGGTTATATAGGTACACAAAGTTAGGAAAAGAAATGACTTCAAGTTTAGCTGAGTATCAAAATATTCTAGAAACTGACATGAAAGGGATTATAAACAAAAATTTACATCGATAATATTTACGTAACCAGCCAAACAGATAAAGAACGCATTCAAACATTAACGGAAATTTTTCTAGATTAGAACGTGCCAAGTTTCATGTGAATTTAAGCAAGTGTGATTTTTTCAAAGATTCAATTGAGATATAAGGTTACGTGATCGGTCAAAGTGGCTTACGCCCTAGTTATTCTAAAGTTAAAGCAATCACAGAAGCACTAATTCCACAAAATCAAAAAGAGTTGAAAGCCTTTGGAGTTAATAAATTTGTACAAAAGATTTCTAAAAGATAGAACAAACTACGTATGACTGTTGTATAAATTATGTAAGCAAAAAACTTGGTATTGGAACGAATAATGTCAAAAAGGTTTCGATTGAGTTAAAAGTCAAATCACGTTGAGTAATGTTTTAACTTCATACAATCTGAATGTACAGTTGGTGTTATCATGCGACACAAGTAATAGAGGTGTGTCAGCTATTCTTTCGCATAGATTTTGAGATGGAACAGAATGTCCAATTGCTTTTGCTTCAAAAATTATTCCAAAAAATGAATTGCACAGGGCTATAATAGATGAAGAAGCGGGTGCAACAATATTTGGATTCAAAAGATTCTATCAATATAATTATGGTAATTATATAATTCTAAAATCAGCTCACGAGCCCTTGAAGGTATTTTCAAGAGTAAAAATACATCTCACATGTTGTACAGTAGATTACAACGTTGGACATGCTTTCTCTCAGGTTATTCTTATACGATTAAGATTGTGAAACCTAAGGTGAACAGTGGTTAGGACGTATTAATACGCTTACCCATAATCGATTCAACGCCCGTATTTACAGACAAATTTTTAAACAATAATGAGATACAAGATAAAATTTCTTTACTAAGTTTTGAAATGATAATTTAATAAAGTGTGGACAGTTTGTTGAAAAAAAAAATTATATCGTTTACCAAAAGTAAATTGCCAGCAAAAATGGTCCGATAAAAAAAAAGAATGATGAAGAACAAAAAAAAGCTTAATGATAAACGATGCGAATCATTTGTAGAAAAAAATTGTTTGTGTGGGGGTCACAGGCTTATTATTCCAGAAAGATTAAAAAAATTAATCCTTAATGATTTTCATTCTTCACATTTGGAAGTCGTAAAAATGAAACAAACAGCTAGAAATCATTTATGGTGGCCAAATATCAATAATGACATTGAGATTCTTGCAAAGTCCTTTAGAATTAGCAAACTATTGGCCTTGTAGAACTATCAATATGAACAAAGATATAACATCTAGTAAATTGATTGAGCTTTCAGATACTCCCTTCAATACATTTAATTTTAAATAATACGTGACAATATTCCTTAACAAACAAGCTTAGAATTTTTTGAATACCTAAGAAAGTATAAAATCAAATATTTGTTTCCACCTTCTTAGTATCCGGCAACAAACGGAGGTGCAGACAATTTTGTTCGTACAGTAAAAGATAAAGTTGATAAAATGATTAGAGATGGACACTCTCTGGATTTTTTAATAATTTGATTATCAAATGATTACAGGAATATAGAGCATATGGGGACAAATAAAACTCTAGCGTTATTAATGTTCAAACGAGAACTCCGAAAAATATTCGATTTGTTGAGACCAGAAGTTTAACACATAGTTACCTATTGTTTATGTAAATAATTATCACAGAAATATCAACAAAAGATCAGAAGCTACTGTTTTAGATCAAAATTCTCCGGTTACCTATATTGCTAAATTGTAAGATGGATATATAACTATACGACATGTAAATCATATTGTCAGAACCTTACTTGGTGCACATCCGGACGGAGGGAAAAGTGAGCCCCAAGATATTTTTTTTCCAATAGATGTTAGCAAAGAAAAAAAAAAAAGTGAGTGATTGCGTAAAAGATTTAAAAAAAAAAAAACAAAAGAGAGAAATATAAGAAAAATCTCGAATTAAGGCATTCAGATAGATCGATAAATACAAATTGTACTACGAATGTAACACTTAAAAATCGTGGAAGATGAAAATTATAGTATCTGTTATACAAATTTATGAACACGAAGTGTCGTGACTTACCAGACATAGTGCGCAAGTAAGTATGTGTAGTTATTATAAGTATTGTGTGCTCCAGTCAGTTGGATATTCAGCGTAGTTATCACTCGAAGAGTTGTGCCACTGACAATGAGTGAAACATATACTGTTACACACTAAAGTCTTTCGTTACGCAGTTTGTATTAGGTTTACGATTTATTAAAGTTTAATTTGAATACATTACCTTCATAGTTATTTAACTGTATAAATATTAATACATTACAGCTCAAACCATATATTGATCTCAACACGGACAGAAGGAAGTAGAGTAGTAAAAATGATTTTGAAAAGCTCTTCTCTAAGCTTATGATTAATGCCGTGTATGATAAAACCATGGAGAATGAGCGAAAAACAGTAGATGTCAAGCTCATGAATAAGTGGGAAGGATATTATAGTTCAGAAATACTCATTGCACGACCAAACTTTCACAGCCACTCGATCTTTGCTGAAAATCTTGTTGCCATTTAATTATCACGTACAGAGATCAGTGTATCAAAACTAATTTATGTTGGTTTGAGTATATTAGATATATCACAGAAACTTACATATAATTTCTATAAGTTATCCATGAAAAAGTAGTAAAGCAAGTGAAAACTGCTGTATACTGACACTCACAGCTTGATCACAGACACTGATGATAGGTATCCCTCTGTCTGTTTGCTCCCCCTTACTTACTATATGTCTCTGAAGTATCATTATTCGTTTAACTTAATTAAACTTTCACATTTAAAATCTCTTTTTGGTCCATATCTACTTTACCCAAATATAAGACTCTTGATTACCTGAGGACTTTATTTACAAAAAGACAGAATTCAGAAGGAAGTATAGTTGAATAGACAAACACAATTAAGCTTTTGAATCAATAATTTAATTTGTTAGCTTAATGTTGTGACATTTCATGTGTCGTTTTAACCCATCTGTTCTTTTAATACTCTTTCCATACTTTTCAAATATTTTTTTTTCATGGTTTTTATGAATTAACATTTTTCTGTTCAAATGTGACAATCTTCGAAGTGACATATTTTTGAATTACTGTAAAATTTTTTGCTAAACAATATTTTTAATTTCTGATTTATTCCGGATTCAATTTGAATAAGAATTTTTTTTTGGATTCTTACATCTTGATAAAGCAACGTATAATTATCCGTAAGACAATAAAGGTTTTTTAATATACAATTCTAAGGAATTAAAATTTTGTCCTTGTGATTTGTTGATAAACATAAAACATGCTAATACGAAAGGAAACTGTTTCATATAGAAGACATAAGGTAATGATGATAATGATGATGAGGTGCCAGTATTTAATGTTATTCTATGAATATAGACTTTTCTTACTTTTTTTTCTCCCGTTATTATTTCTGCTTCTATGTTATACTTAAATAATTTTGATATTTTCAATCTTGTGCCTCTACAGAGACCATCTGAAATACTTAAAATTCTCATTAACATTGCTATAGCATTCATTTTTAATTTTAATTCGTGTAGTGGAAGACCTTTTCTGATATTATTTAAGAATTATGTTGGAAAATTAATATTCATGTTATCATATGTTTCATTAACGCCTTTTTGAGCCACATATTCTGCTGTTGTAAGCTAATTATCAGCCTGCATTGATAAATATACGAGTAATGTAGTTATTTTGTCTACTTAATCTGTTAGTGGGGGGTTGGCGTCCGAAGCGTGCAGCGGGGCGTTAGCCCCACTAGTATATATATATAGCTGCTGCTGATACTGCTGCTGCTGCTGCTGCTGCTGCTGTAGTATTCGGAGTTGGTCGTACGTGCTCGGAAGTGGTCAAGTTTTACCGTCTCGAAGTCCGTCTCTGATCTCTCACCGACTTCGTATCCTTATTACTACGTCGTACTGTACACTTATGCGGCTGCATGTTCCATAGTTCCATGTACATTGTTTACATATGTATGTGAGCGTGCATGTGCGTATGTGTAGTGGAACTTGCCAGTTCTGATTAAGTGATTACAGTATAAGTAGTATGATAGTATAATAACTTAATCATAATTGGTGAGTTGCACTGTACACACACATATATGTAAACAATGTACATGTAGCCACTTAAGTATACAGTATCACGCTTAGTAAACTAATACCTTATAGATATATATTTTTTACTTTTCTTTACAAAACTAGAATTTACGTATCATGACATTAAAAAAGAAAAACAGAGTTATTGTTAAGTTATTATTAAGACGACTATTGGTGCAGTTTTTGCTTTTGGATAAAATCACATTGATAGTATACGCATATTTCAGTTATCATTTGCCTCTATTTTTATTTCTTAATCTAGATGATCATACAAATAAACGTGAGTGTTCAACTGTAGTTAGAACCAGTAAAAATGCGGATCAAAAAAGAGCCAAAGTACGCTTGACAGTGCCAAACGTACTTTGTCGTTATTTTTAAAATACTAAGAAAAAGATTCTATTATTTATCAATTAATGTTAGAATATATATTCATACGAATTGTGTCTATAATTTGTATGTACTGCTATGTATATAGTAAAATTCTGCCTGAATAAATACTTTTTTTTACCTATATTTATTTCGTTAATTTTTTTCAATTTTATTGTTTCTTCATTTTATTATTATTGATTTTCTTTCAGTAAACAATGTTTACTTAGATACTTGACATTAAATTGTTGAAAATTCGTCCCAGAAATATTTGTCTTTAGGAGTGTGTGGGTGGGTTAAGTGTGGACACTCGCGTATGCATTAGCATGTGTGTGTATGTGTGTATCTACAGACATAATTGGTACAATTAATGTTGGATAATGTTTTGCTGCCACATATTTATATAAGGCAGCTTTACAACTGTCAGATATCCCGAGACCTCTCACGCTTGGTTTAACTCTATTTCTAACAAGATGACTAACTGACCCGAATGTGATATGAATTATTTAAAATATTTGCTTTTATGAGATATGACAAAATGTGACATCTCAAGACTGAACATTAAAACGACACATTTATGCTTAATTTTGTAACGAAATGTGTTATTATATGATAGTTGTACAGGGCATAAGCTCTTAGTCTTAATAAACCTAATAATTTATGTTGATTTGGATTACTGTACGTTTGGTTCCAAACACATTTATTGTATAAACAAATAAATAAAATTTTAAGTACGGAATCTTTTATAAATTAGTACGCTAAAGTACAGCATGCTTGTTGTACGAAAAAATAAGTGTAGCCTCAAACAACTAATTTTCCATAACTTAACTTGCTAACTCAAAGCGTATTTATTGTATAAGTTAATAAATACAATCCCGAGAAGCGTATTTTGCATCACCTGACATGTTAAATAGCCAGCACACTTCTTGTATAAGCAAACAAATAAAATCTCAAATAACTGATTTCTCATACACCAACACGCCTAACTACCAGCGCATTTATTTTATCATTAATAGTATGTTTAACGGATGGATGAATAAATAAAGTCTCAAACAGCTTACTATCTATTTTATGATCTTCTTACTAAGAGTATATTTATTGAATCATTAATAAATAAAATCTTGAGCATCCTATTCCTTATAACCTCACGCACGTGATTGTGATTTTAAGTACATTTAATGTATAAAATAAAAAAAAAGTGTACAGGAAGTAAATAATAAAATCTCCAACAGCTAATATCCCATAACCCTAAGTGCTCAAGAACAAGTGCATTTATTACACAGATTTGTGAATAAAGTCTCAAGCAGCTAATCCCACATAACCGGAATCACTCAATCGCCAGTATGATTTGCTGACTGCTCGCGCGTTTAATGTTTACACAAGCAAATGAAATCTTGAACTACTAGTTCCTTATAACCAAGCATAATCATTGCTAGCTAATTTTTACTACGCTAGCAAATAGCTCATCACCCCCTAACCAGTCCCACTTACTGCCAACGTGTTTAGTAAACAAATAAATATATAAAATTTTAAACAGCTTATGCTCTTAAACTTGGCCTAATTAATGCCAGCACATTTATTGTATAAATAAATAAAATCAGACTCAGACAGAATAGTTTCCCTAACGCAATAAGCTTATTACCAGTAAATCTTCTATGTAAATAAATTAATGACTTCTTAAAAAGCTCATTTTCTATATCATAAGGCATTCACTGCCTGTACATTATCATATACATAAATTAATGAAATCTTAAGCAACTAGTCCACTATAACCCAACGCACTCAGTTTTAAGCGCATTAATTATAAAGATACATGAATAAAATTTTGACCAGCTAAGACTTCAAAACCAGATGCACTCAATTTCAAGTGCATTGATTATGAAGATAAATTAATAAAATTTTAAACAGATTATCTCTTGTAACCCAAAGCTTTTTTTTTATAGGAAGGGAAAATGCATTAAGGCACACTGAAGGGACAGCAGTAGTGTTAGACTCAATGGTTTTTTTTTTAGACCATCCATACCTACTAAATCCCCCCCCATGCCGCGTGGCTTTTGATCCACCCTGGAACCGCGTTAGCATTACTTCAGGGTGGAGACACCAGGGAGACCATTGCGTCTCACAGCATTAACGAGCTAACTCGCCACCATTTTCTAGAGGTGCTAATCCTCTCGAGTCTCGAAAAAGACTTGGGGCCCCTGAAGACAAGCACCCTGTGTGGCACTTCAAAGTAGGCCACTTACCTAGCAAGTGCCACTATGAGCTAGATGCTTTCCCTTGCTGACAGGTAAATAGTACCCATCGCAGCCTGGGTCCACATTAGCCTGCCTTTTAACTCAAGGCCCCTTTGTCTTATTTTCATCCTGCTTAGGGCTTATCCCTGGCCTTTTCTAGGGCTATTCTAAGTAAAGGGCAGCTCCCACTGCCTGCTTCGTGCTTGTTGTCCGTTGTTGGGCAAAGTAAGCACCGTGCTGGGCCTGGACACTCTTCCTTTCGGTGGTTTGAGCTTCTAAACTGGAAGCAAAGCTTGGATCTGTTTTTATTCTTACAGTTGCCTGAGACGTGTTCATATCCCAGGCATTTGTAACATCTCGTTACTTCAATTCTTCTTCGTATTTGGCAGCTTACGAAGCCAACTCGTAACCTGCCTTCCTCTTCTACTTGTCTGGCATGCACTTTGTCCACCTTTATCAATGCCAGCCTCTGTCCTCTGGCGTTTGGCTTTAAGAGAGCTACTTCTGGCTCCTGGCTCTTAAGTCCAAAAGTTCTAGTGAAAGCCTCTTTGACCTCATCTTCCTCTACAATAGCATCCAGGTCTTGGACCTCAAATTTCACTTTTTTGTTGCTCATTTTGACAGTACCCTGCCTGGCTACCAACTTTCCAATTTGCTGTGAGAATGCAATAGCATTCTCTACACCTTTGGCCTTAATAAGTATGTCTCTTTTTTTTGTAGTGACAACACTTTGGACTGCCACATTAGCCTTATCGGGGTCAAAGTTCAACTTCATCGTCTTCAGCACCTTTGCAAAGGTCTGTCCTTCGGCCATCTTCACTGCTACTGTTGTTGTCGCGTCCATTTTTTTCTTCTGGTTTGTTTTGTTATTCAAAAGAATCTCTACTTGTTTGCCACTGCCTGTTTTGTTTTTCTTTGAAGGCATGGTTTGCTGGCGTTTCTCAGGGCTGTCCGATGGGCTCTTGTTTCTTTTACTTCGTTCTATTTCCCTTAGGGCAGGGTTCTGTGTTTTTTTTTCTGTACATGCCGTTGAAAATTATCTCGCCTTTATTCTCTTCACTGCAGGGATTCAAATGATGACTTCCAAGCGTTTGCATACACTTCTCCTTCATAAAGAAAGCCTTTTCTTAGCACCTATGCCTCTTGAAGGTGTTCAAGCACGGCTTTAAGCCCATTCTTGACAGCGTTCGCTGTGTTGCTGTACTTATCGTTGATTAATTGTAGCGTCTCTGTAACATCTTTCGTTGCTGATTTGACTTTATCAGCCACTTGCTGTCACTTTATTCTGAGCTTAGCACCACTTTCTTTTAAAGAGGCGAGCTCCTCCTTGGACTGGTGGCTAAATACTGACACGTTTCTGTCCTCGGTGTCGTTGGTGCCGATGCTCGACAGGCTTCCTCTTCGTCCTTTGTCCATTAGAAAGGGCCATGGAACATTAAGCAGTGCCTGATGGCCATGAGACACGTCTTAGTGCCCCCCCCCCCAGAATCCGTGGGGCCTGCGACAGTCACCCAGGCTTTCACTGGATCGGAACTGCTGGCGGATTCCCTCAGAGAGGTTACCACCTGGCTTATAACCCAAAGTGCTAAGCTACTAGTTAGACGTACTAACTAGCAGTTTGTGTATTTCGAAAATTAACAAATTCAATTTTGAACAGCTAATGGCTTATAATCCAATACGTATAAAAGCCAGTGCATTGCTCATATTAATAACGAGGAAAAGTCTTAGACAGCTCATCCTCCCTAATGCAACGCGCTTACTGCCTGTACGTATTTGTATAAATGAATTAATGAAATTTTGAACACTTATCTCTTACAACCTAACGCGCTTCCCAGCAGTTTGTTATTGTATGAATAAAAGAATGTAAATATTTTACATTAAATCAAGCCTAGTAGGCTGTATATTAGTAACCTCAGTCTGATGGGATAATTAAGAGTTTTAGAATTTAGAATTAAGAATCAAAAGAGAACTGACAACTTGACGCTCTTTGTGGCTAAGCTTGTTACGACACTAAAAAACATTACACGTAATACTTCTAAGCTAGTGACATTGTATAATGGGGATATTATAGCCTCTGTTATTCCGTATACAAGCAAACAAATAAATAAATTGATTA
Organism: Copidosoma floridanum; assembly: GCF_036245765.1. Classification (NCBI taxonomy): domain Eukaryota; kingdom Metazoa; phylum Arthropoda; class Insecta; order Hymenoptera; family Encyrtidae; genus Copidosoma; species Copidosoma floridanum. The sequence continues at coordinate 901,092 of NW_028321895.1, forward strand.
CTAATAATTCAGAATAGTTGTAACTGTTGTAATGATAATATTGATACCAAATCGATTGAAGATAAAGTGTTAGACTGTAACATCAAAATTAAAAAAGACGAGGATAGAAAAGTCATACTTTTGATAGTTGAAAAAATAAAATAAGAAATTGAAATGAAAATAAAATAAAAACAAAGATATCTCACTTAATAAAAAGCTCTGCAAGTTGCTTTATAAATAACAAATACATTAGTATCATAGTATTCTAACACAATCAAAGTTTCTGAGGCAGGTCACAATAGACCTGCAGTAGAAATTCTACAAGTTTTTCCTTCAGAAAGTGATGACATTGTTTTGGAGCCCACCCTACCAATCGACTTATGTCTAAATTTACTGTCCAGATATACTCGCTCATCAGATTTCCGAACCATTTAATTAAGGTTTTGTTGTTTTAATTTATGCGAATATGGTCCTTGACCTGACATCTCAATCACTTAATATAGACAGCTTGATGTCTCATCAGCTCCACCTTGTATAGGTTACGATCAGAATAAAATCGTAGTATAACTAATTCCTGGAGAACTAAATCCTTAACAGGCTATTTGGAATCCTGCATATCAACTATGTTACTTATTAGTCACAAGTGGTTAGGATCTTCAGACGGCTTTTTCTCCCTATGGTATTTTCGTTTTTTTACTTGAATTTAATGTTCTTCTTTCTGATGAATCACTTTCATATATTTTTTTCTAATTCTTTTTTTTCTTCTGTTCAATGCACTTTACATACCTGTAAATTAATTGTGCACACTCCTTATATTTTCTATCGTACTTTTTCTTTTCCGCACTTTAACCTTGTCCCATGACTGTTCGTAAAAAAATGATGTTAGCAGAGTTAAGCATTAGCCTAAGTTAAAAGTGGTTGGTATTACACGTAGGTATAGATTTGGGAATGATTAGCTAATGCGATGTATGGATAGCTTTTTAAAAACTATTACAACTTTTTTTATATTTAGATTTATCTTCAGATTTTTTTCTGGGCCAATTTTTTCTCCTCGCGTCTCCTTTCCAATTTTTCCCACTCTTTTTATCTTTGCTCGTTCTCTTTACTTTACATAGCGTGGGTTTTTCAACTCGTTGGAAAGTTTGACTGTCCAACTATGTTATGATGTTGTAGGTAACAATGAATATACACAAAGCTCCTAAGTTCGGAAGCTCATAGATATGAACTTATCTTTCTGTAAAAACTAAACAGTCAAATTTTATGAAAATTTAAGACCACAACAAAAGGCATTTGCTATTCGAATTTTAATATTAGTATTTTGAACACTTATTCCAGACTAGTACTGCATTGGTGACGCCATTAGCCACTATCTGTGATTGCATGACTGCATTAAATTAAATTAGTTTTCTATCTGGTGAGTATGAGTTCATATTCCACGTAAGCAACAATCTTGCGATAGTCCTCAGCAGAATCTAATATTACATTCAAAATAATTGAAATATAAAAGTAGCCGTCAATATTAATTAAAGTTGATTTATCCAAAATTCTAAACCAATCTGCTTTTTCAGTCATTAGATGCTAATCAAGACTAAGTTTAAGCTAATTGTAAATAAACGTCATCAGATCTACATTCTTACATTTTTTAATTTCTATAGCGTTCATCTCATACCTAGTTCCATCGAACCGATAGCAGATAACTTTTTTTATCAATTAAGTACTTGCTGTTGTTATATTAACTATCATCTGATTGTACTAATTTGCCATAAGTGTAGAGAAAACTGCGTGACAGTGGCAAAAGCGGTCTTGATGTTAAATCGATACACAGATTATATTACTATTTTTATAAGTTGCACATGCGTATAGTTAATGAGCATGGATCTCATAGTATACAATGAAAACGTCAAAGGTAACAGGAACTAAGAATCCCTTTTATGTTACGTGGAAAAAATTAGAATGTACAAGTTATTCCATACCAGGGCCTCTTATTTTAAAAAATTAAATGTTTTTGTGCGTGATCTTTGGATATTTCAGCTGTCTTCTCCATTGATGGGTTAATAATAGAGATGCTTGTTTTTAACTGAGCGTTGGACTGCATGTCAAGCTACTTACATAATTTTAATGATTGTAAACGATTCTCATTATTGTGAGGGTCTTATGTGCAACTTCATCGTTATGACTTTTCCATGAAAATTGACTCATCCTTCGTCTTTGTCAACTATACGTAATAGTATGTAATCGATAGTGCACCCAACAAATGATAATGAAGTAATCTGTAAAGAAACTAAAATAATTTTGTCTTCTCGTGGAACAACTGGAGAAAATTTGTAAATTGTTTAAACTTTCTCTCCGTTATTTGAACCCCAGTAGTGATATTATACTTAACTATAAGTGCGTTTACTTCGAGAGAAGCCTCAGGTTAGGCTGAGTAATGTGTGACGTTATCTCCTAAAACTTATTCAGTGAAACGCAAGAGATGGCCTATAGAATCTTTAAGTCTGAAATCGACTGTAGGACCACTGATAGTCACACTACGAAGTATATTTTTTTTAGGTTTTATATCAATAGTTACATTGTTAGGCTGTAATACATTCACTAAACATGAGTCGATTTAAATAAAAGGAGTTCCACTAAGCCAAAAAGGTAGTTATGTTTTGGGGATAATAAAATAGGCTTAAAATACTGCACTTCTAATACAGAATAAGTATCAGACGTACTAAGTATGAATGTTTCTTCCATGACTGCTTAAAAGCAAATGAATGATTTTTAGTAATGATACTCTCTCTTGTACACTTTTTGACAATCTTCTTGATAAGAATTTCTAGCAGTAATGATATTATTTAAAGAAACTTAAATCCTGATATGTTTTATAGTTATATTTAACCATGTCAATTTCCAAATACAGCATTAAGTGTAAAAATGGTTGCAGATCACCGCAGGTAGGATACGGGCTTTTTTACACTTTTCTTACTAACTTCTTCCTTTAGTGCTCTACGTTCCCCCTTTATAGCCAAAGTAATAACCTTGTGTGCATGCTTGCTTTTGGTATTTATTTTCCGCGATGCAGCCTTAATTACTGTAAGCAAGCAATGCACAGTCTCTTTTTACATTTCACACTCATACCTTACTTACTTTAAAGCTGATAGTACTCACAAAAGCTATAGTGACTGCTTTTTCTTTAATACTTAAATCTCCGACTTCGACTCTTTGCCAAACCTTCTTGGCTAAGAATCTGTCTGCTAATTTTCTAACCTTGACGTTTCTACAATTCTGAGAATGAGATACATCTGGATTTATACCTGGATTACCTCTGTCAAGACGTTCTACAATTTAAGTACCGGGATCGCAGTGCTGATAGCCTGGTATGTAAAGTTTCACAAATAGAGTTTTTGCAATCTTTTTCAAAGAACCACGTTCTCTCTTCTTATATATGATCATCACTTTCTGGAGGTTTGGTCATGACTGAGTTCTAAAGAAGGAATTAATCAAATTCTTTGTCAGCAAATTTGAAAATGTGCAACCACAAGAGTATTTAAGCAGTATTCTTATAGACTAGACGTCAGTCGTAGTCCAACCATTGTACAGTACAGACGTAATATTTAAAGAGGAATCCGTAACATCACAGGTTTCTAACTTCAATGCTGTTGTGAAACGAGAAATGCGCTCTAATTGACGTGGTGAACTATTACCCGACAGTATTTGAGCTGTTCTCTGTGGTCCATCTTATTGTGGTAAGACAAAAAGTTCATCAGCGCTCAGTATACGCCTTGACAAACTAAGATTTAAAAATATTTATTTGTATTTAACATCGCTTAACCAACCAAAATATAAGTTCTGAAAAAAGCTTTTGGAGCCTATAGATGGTGTGCAATACTTTCTTTTAGTAAACATGAAGCAGTTATATCTCCAGACGATGCACTACAAAACTTTATTAGAATTTTTAATGATATTGCATGCAAAAAACAATAAATGTGAATGTTGTTTACTGCACAGAAAGACATAAGAATATTAATTGCTTTCGTCTCCATCAGCCACGTGCACAAGTACCGAATCAATTTGTGAGAGATAACGTTCATCTCCCAGCTCTATTTCATCAAGATGAACTTAATTTAGAACAAGTGTACAATGATCTCGTTAATTCTGATGTATCTTATTGTCAGTTTAAAGATCTATGCCCAAGCTGTTGATATGATAATATGGTTTCATTGATATCGACAAAGATAGTCAGATTAACAATGGCCAATAAGTAAAGATTTTGACAGTTTTGCTATAAGTATACGACGTATACAGCGTAAACTAATCAGCCTACTCGGACACGTCAAAAAGCAACATGTACTAGAGATAAAAAGACATTTTTTATCAGCTAGTGAAGGCTAGAGAAGCCTTCCAAAAGAAATATTGATGATTAAAATTTGGAAAAGATAAGGTTAAAAGATGGCTTAGTGAGACTTTTAAACTAATCACTGATCCCTTACAGCAAATCATGACTTTAAAAAGAAGATGAAAAGTACAAGTTGGGAAATTCATCAATATATTTAGATAACAACGAAATAAGAATAAATGAGATAAGATTTTATATAACAGTTGGATTAATACAGTTACTTGTAAAAAAAATCCTTACTCAAGTCACGTTTCTCAAGTTTGTTAAGGTAGATATTATGTACCTCTGGAAACTTTAAGTGTATACCGAAAGAGATTTAGCAAGAATGGGCCTATTCGCAAGTATAATAGCAATAAATCTAATAACGACACAGCTTCAATGTTTGAGCTTATCGACAAGAAAGGAAAGATCATCGTAACCTCTCTATGAAATTGCTAAGCCAACACGGCAGTAGTAGCAACTAAATTAAGTATACTGGAACAATTCAAATGAGTTGGTGGATCGCGTTCGCTTACTTATAGCTGAAAAATTGGCAGAAAATCCAAGCCATGATAATAAAATAATGTTGATTATTAAGAAGTTATGGAAAAAGGGTATAGATACTGAGTCATAGACAAATTTAAGTCAGTATCGCAATAAGCATTGACATGTTTAGATGTAAGCTAAATAAGACTGAAGGCAGTAGCTGAGGTCCTCCTGGTATTGGACATAAAGTCACTGCTGATGGTTAGTATAATTTACAAAACAGAGAAGTGTGTAATATTTTAGCAGCAATAAATTCAAACGAAGCCATAAATATTAGTAGTTTCGAGACAAAGAGAATAGTTCTAGGTGATAAGCAAGATAGGCTAAAATCAATGTTCAATGTTTTAAATGACTCATTCACTTGGAAAATAGCAAATTTAGAGCAGGAAATACATACTTAAAAAAGGTGTTATCTAAGATATATAAAATTACTACAGAATACAATAAAAAATAGATAAATATACTGGCTGTATTTGTAATATTTCCTTGCATGCACTCACCAAGCATCAACAAAGATAGATCGCATTAGAGTGAAAAAGCTCCACAAACCGCATACAATTTTAAATTTTCAATATAAAATTTTTTTGCTGACGTTTAAATATAGTTTCTCTGATCAAGTGTCATTTTTCTATTTTTATAGTCATAATTAATGCTAATAATTAAATAAGTACTTATTTTACCTTAATCTTGTATTTAAAACTGTTTACATTATAATCATTTAACAAAATTCAGTTTTTCTTTATTTTTACAGCAAATTAATAAGTCATCTACAAATAAAAGTAAATAAACCTCATCATTTTTATGACTTAAAATGTATAAACAATAATCATTTTTGATTCTTTTAAAACTTTAACTTCTTAAATAAGTATCAAAACGCTCATACCAAGCTCTTGGGCTTTTTCTTAATCCATACAACACTTTATCTGATTTAATACCTTATAAGACCCATTCTTATAAATTTATAGCTGTGTTACATAAACTTCAGATTCAACTATACCATTTGAAAAGGCTGTCACAACATCCATCTGTTCTATGATTACATGACAACAAAAGGTAAGTAAAATTTTCTAAGCTTGCATTTTTGCTACTGCTAAATAGATATCATTAATTAAATCATTTTGCAAGTATCCTTTTATCTACTAGCATAGATTCAAAAGCATTATTAGCTTTTTTTGTAAAAGCCTTTTTTAAATCTTATGCTTTTCATCTAGATGTCTCAGTATTTGTAATATTCTTTCTCTCGTTGACCGTCTTAAATTAAAATTTGTATCCTCATCATTTCCGTTGGTACTTGAATCACCATTTTTATTTTCAACATATTCATATCCTAACAAAATTTCTTAATCTGCTTTTTTGTTACATTTTTAATCTCTCTTTTGTTCAGATATCATACAAAAAATTTAATTCGATAAATTTTATATTTTTAATGCTAGGCTTTTCTCCGAACACAATTTCGAGGGGTGTTTTACTCTTTTTAACAGTATTATTGATAATTCTATTTTTTTAATAAGCTGCTGTTTAAACTTTTCCTAGACTAAGTCTGTTATAAAACCGTGCTTTTTTTAATAAACGTCTCGACATACCCATAATATCCCTTGTATATTTTTTTATCGTTTTATTTAGTTCATGTACATGAGGTAGACACGATTCAATACATATACCTTTTTACACAATTACTTACATCATTTTTAACACACTCCTTATCATTATCGCATCTTGACCTATTTATTATTTTTTCTGTCTTACTTTTAATTGAATTTACATAGTCAACAAAACAACTACATACTTGGTCTTTTGATTTAATACAATAAACTTAAGATACTTTTCTGCAATCATCGATAAAACTCAAAAAAATATTTTCACCACTTAAGCCAGTAGTACTATATTGTCCGTTCTGCGACTCACAATACGGTCTTCGTTAAAATGTCCTTAATAATTCACTTAACAATCACCTCCTTAACAATGTTGACTAGAGCTTTACCAGCTCCATGACCTTGGCCTCAGCCATAAATGGACACAAATTGTTTTTTACTTTCATCTCTTTTTTCTTTTAACCAATAGAACTTAACGAACTTGGATGCATTTTGATCCTGTAACTTAATTTTTTTTTTTCAGTCACATTTTTACCAGCACTTTTCAAATCCCTCATTAAGATTTTAAATACAGTAAGAAATAAACTTGAATATTTAAAGTCTTTTAAATATAATTTTTCCAACTTGTTTTTTCCGAAAATTTCGGTGTGCAGTAGAGTTCTTAAAGAACATTCCATCCTATTAGTTTACTGTTTTGTACGCTGTTTCTTATTTTTTCACCAACTGGAACTAATTACTAAAAATCTGAAGTTCTTTTCTTAATATTTTCACGAAACTATTTCTTGAATACTTCCTTAGTGTGGGACTGAGGGCTTCTTTTCATTTATTAGTGTTGTATTGACACTGTCGCTTGGACCCTTACTTGTTCATTATCATGGGCTACGAAGGGGGGTACCGTGAGCATCAAAAATAGGCTATAAGAACTACGGACTTGGCTACCACATTAAATATATATATAAATACACTAGTATGTAGTGGATCAATAATGTGACTCTCAATAACACTTTAATAAATATATTGAACGACAGAAATAAGAATTATTTAAAATTACAAAATCTCCTGTCTTAATACTGAAATAGACTCTATGGAAGCTCGCCATGTTCCGTCTGCCTAATTGTATTACTATACAAAGTACTTATGCAAATTATCCTATACTTATACTATTTCTATTGCACAAGGAATGTCACGAGTTACACATCTAATATAAATTTACTGATGTTCTAACAATAAACTATAAATAAAGCATATTTTTGAGCTTTTGTCCTGAATCTTTGTAAAAGTCGTTTTTTTTAACGACCTTGGAGACGTAGTCTGGAGCAATGAGTTAGAACTCATTATCGATTGTAATGATGACCTTGCATCCAAAGCAAGTATTGATCTTCTTAAGCTCTGTCATGATATATCTCCTATCCTTCTTCAACTCTAATAGCTTCCTTGTTGGGAGGTAAATGTTGTTAACGATACGGTTTAACCCAGCAAAGTCCACTTTCTAAAGCAAACTAAACATTCTATCATTATATTTTATAGTTAACGGTATATAAGGTAAAAGTAGCTGCTCACATCAAAGTTAAGATTAATCTTTTAATAGATGAGAATAGTTAAAACCTCTGTATTTTGCTTCGAAAAGGACTCGATATGCTCCCTGGCTTGTTTGAGGTTGGAATGACTTCCGCAGGCTAGTTTCCCTCCTTATGTAGGGCTAGATTCTATGTCTTGCTTGGAGAAGAACCACATGTACTCTCCAACTAATCCAGCGTTTAAATGAGATCCACAGGCTCAAGTCCCTCCTAATAAAAAGATGTTCCCCTTCCAGAAGCTCCCCCCACTCCAACTTTTTCCACCTCCATTGGCTGTTGCTCTTTGTCTTTTACTTTTTCGTCTTCCTGTAGTAGGGTTTGTGTGAATGCTTTATTCTTCTTATTCATTATGAGTTCATGCCCCACAGCCGTATATCCATAGAGCTCAGCAGCAGCTTGAACTTATCATATTTCAGACACAGAAATAAAATTTTTTCTGTTATTCAGAGTTATAGTCATGGTGCTTGGAACAAATGAGATTTTGCACGCATGTAGTTTTAGATTTGTGAGATCTTCATGGTCTTCAAACATTATTTTTGTTTTGACAACAGATGTTTTTACACCTTTTGCCTAATTAATCAACATATCGTCTTATTCACAAATAATCTAGATTTTACTACGAAAACTGATAAATTCAAGCATAATTTTACCACATTTTTTATTCTTTATTAGCCCAATCACTTTCTTTTTTCTTGGAGATAAATTGAAACAATTATAGTCTATATAATCTAATGTATCAAACTCATCAATGTCTTTACATATTAATTTATAAATGTTTTTATCTCAAATCTGATAGATGAAACTATTAGTGTGTATGTATAATAACGTACACATACTAGAAAAACGCTGATTTATGTATAAATAACGAAAAACATACTTAAGTGTTTCTTTATATTGAAAACACTAAGTCCAAAGTAGATAGGCTTTCTTAATGTGATGTCTATTTATGCACGTTGTATGGGCATAAGGTTTTCAGCAAATATTGTATGACTGTGAAAGTTCGGTTGAGCTATAAGGGCCTGCACTGCAGTGCCCATGCCATTAATTAACAAGCTTTACATCCATTCTTTTTTGTTCATTTTGCATCGTCATCCCATGAACCACGTTTATTAGTAGCTTGGAAAAGAGTTTCTCGAACTCATTTTTAGCATTTTTTTTTCTCATTATTGAAATCAACTTCAGCTTTAACTATGCACTTTCATCGGATTTCAATGCTCTATGTATTTCACGTGCGATTAATCCATGTTCCAAGACTTACTTTAAAGCTCGCCAGAATATTATATAACGTTCCTTATTGCATAAAGTAGTCATAAGTTTCTTCTGCTTAGTATCAGGTGGTGTCATGTGTTCAGGACATAAAGGTAAATGTTTGTGATCATCGTGTAAGCTTCAAGAATACTCCAAGTTAACTTCCAATACGTAGCCGTAAAAGTGATTATGCGAAAGATGCAATAAATTTATTTTACTTAGATCACTCATCCATTTAATGCCACCACATGGTGAGGTCTGAGTCATATCCCAATAGTCGAGATTATTGGAATCGCAGTATGTAAGAAATTTTTCTTTTTCTAAGAAGTTATACCCTTTATTTATGGATCTATTGTTTTCCTTCGCATACCAGTAACAACATCGACTTAAACCACCTCTATTATCTTTATCAATAAATAATATCATATCTATATCGGTGAGAAGCTCTAATTTAACTTATGTATATTTCAACATGGCATTTAATGTCAAGACAGATGTCGTGAAAAAGTGTGCAGGATTTAGTATACATACGCTTATACAAGCTGTCATAACATTTTTGAAGACATTCGTGGGTAATCATATGTCAGTCTTGAGGTTTAAATCTAAGTATAAATCAAAAAATTTGATACTGAATGTTTTTCATAAGTTCAAAGCATGATGATAGTCATCATCTAAGATGTCCTCTCAGTCAGTTTTCTGTACAAGTCTTCTTTACTAGGAAATTGTACATAGTTGAGCTTCTCGAAGAAACTGACATTGTCATGTGGGAAGACTTATTTATAATTTTATTTGATCTTGATGAGTGTAACCATCTTGTAGAAAAACGCTAAAAGTTATAGCGTAACGTTTAAGTAGGATTTTAGCTTTTCAAATGATGATAGCATAAATCTGAATTAGTCAATGAATTTGAAGTTGATATCACTACCATTAGTACATTTTTTTAAAGATGTGTATTTTTCTTGATTTTCAGCAATTACTATGACTTGATCCCTGAAGTCTGCAGCTGTCACTATTTTCTTTATTATGAATAGAGATTCATATCCAGTCAGATTATAGAATACAACAAGGATATGTTTTAAATTTTTACAGTTAGTATTTTATCTTTCATGAGCAGCTTTTCTAAATTTTTTCGTTACATTCCAATGATATCTCACTTTTTGTTTCTATAGGTTTTTTTACAAACGTAACATGATTTTGCTACTGTAAATTGTAACATTTCTCCACTCGTAAGACTCTTTGACTTTGATTCCTTATATGTTTAGTCTAGTTCATATGCAAGAACTTGAAGGTAATCCAAAAACAACTTTGCAGGATTTTTAGCTCCATTTATATCAATCTCTTGTCTGTAGCTATGATGAATTAAGCGTGCACTATCAAAACTGCACTGAATGTTATATTCAATACTGTAATCTTGATGTTTTCAAAATTTGCGATCATTATTTCCAACTGATTTTTCAAAAAATTCAAAGGCAGCATATATAACACAAGAAACTTTTTTTTTATGATTAAAATTATTGAACTGGAGAACACTTTGATCTTTGGATAGGAATTTTACTTTATACTGTTACGTCGGAGCGAAAATTTTTTCGACCCTAAGCTTTCGCTTAATAACTCGGGATCATGCTGGACTAGTAAGGATAATCGAGGACTAGGGGACGGTGTAATTAACCAATATGAATTAGTTGCAACAGGACGACACAACTGATTTTAGTAACTTGAAGTAATCGTCATCCAATTTTCTGGTGCACTTATTCGAGCCGGATCTTGGATTCATCACTACTATCCAGAGTAATGGGCTATGTAGTGATCCGTTCACGATCTAGAGGTTACCAGTACGGTAACGAGTATACGTAGTTACTCTAGAGATTACGCAGGGGGTAAATTATAGTTTAAATTCACGCTCAGTCTAGGAGCCACCAATACTATCCTGAGTAGAGGTGATCGGACTTCTGTGACGCGCTGGTTTGAGACGACGCAGGAAAATTTGCCAAGAAAATCTTGAAGGGGTAAGTCAATAGCCAACGATCTAATTGGCTAGAGATGCTTTAGTTGAGCCACTCCAAAATTGGCACATCCCACATCCAGCTCATTCTCCTCCGTGCGTCAAGAGAAGGGAAGATAATTTACTTACTAATGACTTTTCTTTCTCTTTTACATCTAAATTTTACGAGACCTTCATTTAACTAAATATTAATATTAGGATAAAATATTATATTATTTTAACTAATGCTAGACACTGTTCGTTTACTCAACTAAACTTGTTGCAGAAAGGGCAGAGAGAATCGCTTAATATTTCAATTAATGCTTGGGTCATTAAACGATCGGTGCGTTACGGTATATCAACTAATATTTAAATACAAATAATGGTTGCCGTTATTAAAACAACTTATAATGATAACATAAGTGTAATATTATGTTAATAATAACAATCGTGGTAATAATAATAATTATTATTATCGTAACAGTAATTATAATTATGAAAGTAAGGATAGTGGTAACAATAGAAGTACTTCGCCATTCACGAGTCAACATAATTTAGCTTACGGGTAGTCTTGACTGATTACAATATTGCAAAAATAATTTGGAATTTGGGTAAAATTTTAGTTAATGTTATTTTCACTTTTAGTCATTGGAAAGGAAATTGGCACGTGGTGCTCTAGGAATTTGGGAATCCGGTTACTTAAATTGGAGCAGCTACACACAAAGATTCTTTCCCGTTACAAACATGGTGTACGTTCGGCCTTCACTCGCGTGGTGGCGTGACATCACTCGCTTAGCCGAGTGAACTTCGAGCGTTCATCGAAAATTCGGGGGAAGGAACTACGTTCACTGGGATTTTCTAGTGAACGCACTCGTAGAGCAGAGTGAACTTCGAGCTTTCATCTAGAATGAGAAGGAATGAATTGTGTTCACTAAGATTTCCAGTGAACGCACTCGTAGAGCCAAGTGACAGCCTAACCTTCACTGAAATCATCGATGTTTGTATTATTATAGCTCACTCATGACTACATTGTTGTGTAGCTATAGCGATCATGGGAGATTAGAATTTGTAGCTAGGAAGTAAAATTTTATGTCCTTTCTTATGATGACAGTAACTGTCATACTATTTTGATAGTTGGGATAAGGTAAAAAGAATTCGAGTGTAAAAATTAAGTCATAAAATTCCAATTTTTTTTAAGTCCTTGATCTGAGAGTCCTGCAAAATATCACAGTGACCAAATACATGTATTCCATGGGAGTGATCACAACAGCTACATCCAGTGCGGCTAAAATTTTGTGCAGGCAAGTTGACAAAAAGTTTTAAAGTGCTTAATTAACTTGTGGTACCCAGATAAGAGTACACAAAATGATTTTAGAGCTGCCAAAATCAGTTTGCGAGACCACCCACAACCTCCCTCATCACTGTATTAGCCAGTTGTAGACATCTGAATATTTATACCCATGCATCACACCAAACTGGTTACTGCAATTTTTTCTAGCATTATCTTTAGGAAAGCAGTGTTAATGCATTTTCAATTCATGACAATGTAGGTTTTGGACCAGTAAAGTTAATTAAATAGTTGCTGTATTCAGTTTGGTTTTGTATTCTAGGGTCTAGATGAGTATGACATTCAGATACCTACAACTGGCTTATACGGTGATTAGTGAGGTTGTGGATAATCCCACAAATCAATATTGACAGCTCTAAAATCCTTTGTGCACTCTTGTCTGGGTACCACAAGTTAATTGAGCACTTAAAAACTTTTTGTCAACTTACCTGCACAAAATTTCAGCCACACTGGCTGTAGTAGTTGTAATCATTCCCATCGAGTACCTGTATTTGGTCACTGTGATATTTTGCTCTTAGGCCAAGGACTTAAAAAAAATTTTAAATGTCATGACTTTTTACACTCAAGTTCTCTTTGCCTTGTAATAGCAATAATGTAGTTAGTCAAATAAAATATTAAAAATTTTTATAAATATACATTTTTTACTGCTGACCCAAAATTGTATTTTTAAATAGTGCTTATTGTTCTGAAATAGTAAATGTATTTGTATCAAGCTGATCCAATCTTTAATAAACTACTAATTATTTAGTACAATGATTATTTCATTTATTGGCATTTTACCCAATAATGTTGTATTAGTACTTTCTCCATTAGTAGAATAGTAATAAATATTAAATATACGAGATAAAACTTTTTCATAACTAGTATATTATTAAGTAGCTGTTAACCTCAAAATATTTATACCATGCAAGTTCAACATTCTTACTTATATACTCATATAAATACACACATACCAATATCTAATTAGGTATCACTCGGCTCTACGAGTGCGTTCACTGGAAATCTTAGTGAACCCAATTCATTCCTCCTAATTCTAGATGAACGCTCGAAGTTCACTCGGCTCTACGAGTGCGTTCACTAGAAAATCCCAGTGAACGTAGTTCCTTCCCCCGAATTTTCGATGAACGCTCGAAGTTCACTTGGCTAAGCGAGTGATGTCATGCCACCACGCGAGTGAAGGCCGAACGTACACCATGTTTGTGAAGGGAAAGAATCTTTGTGTGTACATGGACTCTCTTCCAACACATACGAGTCAAAAAAAGAGGAAAGAGCTATTGTTAATGATCAGCTCGGTTTTCCCGTTTTCCTTTATATGTTAAACGAGTTAAAAAACTTCGGCTATTGCGAATGGTATATGAAAAAATTCGGTAATATCATAGAAAAAAGGGTAGCTCGGTGAGTTATACATCTATAAAAACTAAATAAAAAGTTGATGATTTTGTTTTGCTAGGAGTGTAGTATGTATTACTGTTTGTCTATACGAATTAACTCTATGTTATTCTAACTTTTAACATCATTTCAAGTTGTGCCAGCATTTAGTATTGCACCCCAGTTCAGCTGTTCCCAGTTGAACTTTTTGCTTCTATTATTTTTTGAAGTCATTTCGTTTCTTTTCGTTGAAAAGTATTTTATTATCTTTGTCTGGTCAGCATAGTCCAAAGTGCATTTGCATAAATCATAATTGATCGATGAGCAGCAGCTGCGAATGGAGTTTGCAGGTGATTCACCCATTTTCAGATGCATGTTGGTCCCTGCTCGAAAGTACTTTTAAGTCAACCTGAAAAATTTCGAAGAAACGAGCGGGAAAAAAAATTAATAGTAATTTTAGTTTACCGACGTTACAACACTCATTACGGTGATATAGCTAATTCTGTATTTTTAAAGTTTATAATCAGTGTCGAAGACAATCAAATCTCTATAATAATAAATTGCGTTTATTGCTTGTTAATTGGCTTCTAACTAAACGTGATAAATTTTTAATCCACACATATTAAAACTTAAGTCTGGAACACGGATTTCAGTAGCAGCTTCATCACGGTCTTCTATTTCTTCCTTATTTTCATTAGTACAGTAATTCTGAACAAGTATTTTGATACTGTGCGTACTGATAAAAACGTTTGCTGGGCGCTTTTGCCAGATAAATAGAAAATAATACTGCTCACACAAAAAACTCAGTATAAGTTGTTTTTACAAAAATATTGACAACAAAAAGGTTTACTTTTTATCATTATTTATTTTTGAGAAAATACAAACTGATGAACAATAGATCGGTTTCTTAAACAAGAGAATTAGTAAATCTTACTATTACGTTCGCGGTTTTACAGCATTTGATCGGTTAAACAAGCTTGCCGATAAAAAAATAAGGTGTAACCATAGCAACTAAAAATGAAAAGAAGCACAAACTAATAAAATCGACGATCGCTTCAGAGTCACCGTCTGTGGAAGCCCCTGGATGTACACAGGGCACTCTCTCGCTATGTATTTCTGGACAGTCACAGAAAAAATATGCTCCCAATGACCTTTAATTGTCATCGCAGCACAACTCGCGCAACTGGCAACTGTTCAACCAGCTGCGATGAAACGCTTGTCTGAGAAATTAATATTAAAAAGTAAAATTGATTGAATAAATACTTGTTTGAACCGTAAAATTCTTCCTCACGCAAACGGTAAAAAAATATTAAGCGAACTGAATTAATTAATGGTTCGGTCTCGTCAAAAACCATTAGCAGTACCAACTTCTGCAACACGTACTTGACCATCTAAACCACAAAAGACCTTATTAATCATGCCTTTCTTCCACGAGTTTCTCTCTACTCTATCATCAAGAATTAAAACAATATCGTTTACCCTTAACTCTGTTCCACCTTCATGCTACTTCTTACGAGGGATCAAAGTTGGCAAATACTCTTGGAGCCGACGTCTTCAAAAAGCATCTGCTAGCTGCTGCGATAATAACCATTGCTTCCGTGTGCAAAATGTTTGAGTATCGTACCTGTTTATTTTGATTTGCTTAGAAGATACTTCTTAAAAGTGATTTGAAGTGTGAGTTTCCTTTTAGCGGGGATCGAGAGAAACATGCGTGAGTGGTCTAGAATTTACTGAGTGTTCAATCTCTGACAATAGTGTAATGAGAACTTTCTCTTGAGGAATTTTTTCTTTTAGAACGACTTTCAAAGCCGCTTTTACTGACCTAATGAAACGCTTCTATGCTCCTTCCATATGCGACGTGGTTGGTGGATTAAAAATAAACTTGATTTTGTTTTGAATGGCATAATTTATCGTCCGATTGTGATCTATATTCTTCAATGCTTAATTGAACTCTTCGTCCATTCCTTGAAAATGTATGCAATTATCACTGTAAAAAGCGAAAGGAGAGCTCTTTGTGCTGTGAAACGTCTAAGCGCCATTATCGCGGAGTCAGTGCTTAATGAGTGCAAAAGCTCGATATGAATAGCGCACGTTGCCATACACGTAAATAGCACCCCCGAACGGTTTATATGCCTTCAACCAATTTTGATTACCATTGGTCCAAAGTAGTCTAGCCCGCAATGGGTAAAAGGGGGAAGCTGATAAGCTAATCTCGATGAAGGCAGATTGGCCATTTTTGGGCTTGCAGGTAAAGCGCGCAAGTTTTTACAAATTGTACATGCATGGAAAATTTTACGCAATGTACGACGCAATTCTACTATCCAACACTTTTGTCGCAACTCGTTAACCACACTTTCGTGACTTCCATGAAAAAATAAACTATGCTCGTGTTTTATGATTGATTTGGAACGAATTTCACTTGAATCGAGAAGTATGAGTGGAGATAGATTGCTTACTTCAAGAAATTTTGAAATTCGACCACTTACACATAAGATCCCTTTTTGATTTAGATATACGTTTAAAGATAACAGCTTACTTTTTTCAGATTTCAGATCCTTTTAGAATACAAATATCTTTATAAAAGGACTTAGACTGGCTTATATTAATACGAATTCCTTCTACTTCTAGACTGATTAAGAGGGAAGTTTGATGGATCTTTGCTATAAATTTCGACTTTTAAAATTCTTATTACAATACATAGTAATCGATTGAGAGTAGATACTCAAAAAAATCAATTAATAATTCTTGAGCTTTTACACACGTTATTACATTGGTCTTGCACAATCGTTCAGAATCAATTTCGTGATTTTCAATCTGAAAATTTTCAATGGGCCATTTAGAATCTGAGACTTGTAATAACCAAGATCCTGTAAACCACTGACTCAACCCTTTTAACGTGTCGTAAGCAATACGAGTTCCATCATCTACTAGACTTTTCCTTGAAGGTATCCATTTCCACTCCGCATTTCTAGAATTATCGCAAATAAACGAAAAACGATTAGCGACAAAAGTTTTATATTCTTTTGAATCTTTTTTAATACTGTTACATCCCGAGTTAATACGAATTATTTTATAACTAAAAGCTACACGTCCGTCAAATTCAGATAAAACGTATAGTGAATGTAAAGCAAGCTCATGTGACAAAAGAAGCTCGTACGTCACTTACGTGTGCGCGTGTGTATATTAGCTTTAAGGTGAATGCTTCATAATATGCTGACATAGAATACGGCCAGCGTCGTTGCAAGAATGCATTTATGTAATAATGAATAAATCGTATTGTATGTTTACTTATTAATTTCTATTTTTTAGATGTTTCCGATTAATTTTAAAATTTGTAAACTTACTGTAACAATTGAACTTGTACTTGGCGTTCTTGTATTGCTGATGCGAGCTTTCATTATCAATGACCCAAAAAAAAATTCAATCGCACTTGTCAGAAAAATGCGATTGGTACTGTTGTATTGTTATTTCCTAATACGTCAAATCATTACATGTCATTGGTTGACCTCATTTAACCTAAGGCCTTTTTTACTCGCTCTGATGCCATAAAAACGTAATATCAAGAGAAAAAATCGCTCTCTTTACGTCTGTCACCTATCATCTAAGGTTTTAGTCAACTTTTGACTCTCATGACTTGTGAGTACCTTATACACTTAAGGCATAACGTGTTGGCTGAGGCTAAACCACAACATCCTACTGGCCACGAACTCATTCGTGTAGTATAAGGAAACACTGAAGGTTACCTGCACGAAGCATTAGGGAACTCCGAAGCAGCAGTAACAGCAATCAGTGATGGATGTTAGGTATTTATTAGTAATAAAATTTACGCTGAACCTTGTTAAAGTGACCCGATTAAATTGTATTTTAAATACCTCATTATTATTAAATTACTTTAATGAAGAAGTAAATGAATTAAAATTACCCATATTATTTAAATACAGATTATTATTCAATCAAAAAGAGCAAATAAAGCTCACGAGCTAAATCCTAAGAGGTCCACAAATGACGCTTAAATAGAAGAGTTGAGACCATACTCTTAACAAGTCCAATCATAATAAGACGATGTAAAGTGATTCGAGAATCAGACCAAAAAACTTGGCAGGAAATTTTGAAAGTATGTTCTGTTTTAATGACTTGTGCTATCTGTGCTACAAGCTCCACAGTTTGTAATTCTAACCTTGATATGGACGCTTCTTTTAACCAAGCAACTCTGCTTTTGGACAAAATAAAAGCAACATGAAAGTTATTGTCACTCAAAAGAAAAGGCCAATAAGCTACTGCAGTAAAAGCTTGAAAGCTTGCATCGCAGAAATATGCAGCTCAGCTTTTACGAAATAAGTGCCCTTTAGTTGATAACATCTATAAACCCGGATATTTTTGATCTATTCAAATTGATGCAATTATTGTTTGCATTGTAAAAATTGATTTTCGTACAATTGTTCATCCCATTTGATGTCACTCTTCTGAATTTTTCACATCAAAGTTTTTGAGTGCACTGTAAGCGGCGTTAAAAAACCTAATGGATCTAAGATCGACATAATAATACGTAGAAACTCCCTGTTAGTTGGCTTTTTATTCCCGTTGAGTAAATTACGATCTATTTCAGTAAAATTTAAGTTAAAGGTTAATTCGTCCAAAAAATTTAACCATCTCAAACCTAGAATTTTTCCACCGCCAAAATTACTTGAATCAGACTCTACTAGTTCTTTAAAGTTAACACTCTTCTCTATACCTGAAAGAATACTTCCATCACTGCTAACTCATCCGCGCATAGACCATTTGGCGTGCGAGTTTATTCCAATGGCTTGTTGAGTTCGTAAAAATGCTTATTCTTTGGAATCAGTACTATCTAAAAAGTCGTCCATGTACGAATTATCAATCAAACTTTTAACCGTATTTGGATATTTTGATTTAAACTGCATTACATTAAGATTTTTAACATGAATAGCTGAGCATGGAGATAATATATCACCGAATAATACCGACGTCATTTCATATTTTTCTGATTTAATTGACCTATTTTTTCCACGCCACAGAACACGCTGAGCGTCACGATTTTCATCAAAAATTTTTATCATAAGGAACATGTGTAAATCAGCCATTTTAACAATGTAGGCCCTGCAAGTAGCAAGTCATTAAAACTCCTGTCCTCTGACTTTGCCACCACGTTAAAAACAAGTCGAATATTATCTGGTTTACTTGCATTTTGCACTCCAAAATGAGGCAAATACCATACTCGCTTCCCACTCGGCTCTTTCTGAGTTTTTTCTGCAAAACGTCTCTCAATCAATTTTTCCATTTCTTTATAATATAACTGCGCATAATTATCATTCCTATCAAGCCTTCGCTCTAATAGCAGTAGTCTACGGAATGCGTTCGGGAGGCTGACTGGAATGCATAAGTTCTCGTCTTTTCATAATAGCCCTGTCTCCCATTCGTTGTTGGTATATTTTCAAGTCTCTTTCAGGATTTTAATAGCACGATCTTTTCTAAGTTCTGTTTTCCTTAATTTACAGTTTCTAGATTTTTGATCTCAAAATAAAATAAAATTAGTCTGTTGAATTTACTATCGCATTTTGGATCAGAATGCCCTTTCAAGGTTTTTGTTTTTAATATATTAATTTGTTGAATATTGTTATTAGGCGAGTATCTGTGAATTGTCCATGCTAATAGGCAATGAGACACGAACAGTTTTTGAAAGATTTTACGAAATTCCCGTAGCATGATTAATTCAACATGATCTTGACCTATTTATAATACAGGAGACGTGTCAAAGGGCTTAATTCAAGTATTCGTATCCTTAAAACAAACATGAGATAAGTTCTTGTATATATTCTATCTAGAAAGGTTAAGATTTTTAACCACTCATACGCCATTAAAATAAAAATACTCAGAATTGTTTGTAATAATTAGATTAACCTTTTTACTTGACAGTGTGATTGCACGACTACCTCCCCATGTGATAAACTTTTTACAATTAGTTTCCGTTGAACCGATCTCATTTAAAATCCTTGAATCCACGATAGTAGTAGTTGCACCCTTATCCATAATGGCGTAAACAATTTATGATGTTTTTAAACCTATGATCTCAACTGAAATTACTTTTAAAAAAGCTCCACTTATAGGTCAACTCTAATAATTTCCTGATGACTGAAAGTTTGTGCTCAAAGCTCTATTTTTATTTCTCTGACGTCTACTGTCGTTGTCCAACTTCGCACAGTGGTGCAAAAGGGAATTATGCTTGCGATCAGACTGTTTGCAAGTCTCTCTTTTACATTCATATCGTAAATGACTACTTCTAAGGGAATTATAACATAATTTATTTAATCGTATAATCTTCCAACGCTGACACATTAAAGATTTTCTAAAATCATCACAATTTTTGATACTATGACCGTTCATGCTTTTACCATAACGACAGCAGAGGAAACCATGCGGTAGACGGAAGCGATCCTTAGAGATCCAATGCGCTGCACCAAAATGAGGCGCTCTCGGACGTCCCGTCTCGCAACCGCATCCGCACACACCTCCATGCCATACAGCAGTATTAGGGTAGAAATCATTGCAAAAAGCCATCTCCTTACTTTGCGTTTGTTACTTTTCTTACTAAGCGCGTTGGCAAACCTAGCGGCTTTGTCAGCTGCTCTTTTGATGTACTCCCAGTTCAGCCAAAAGTTCACTCACACATTTAGGTAGTGCACTACTGGGCTTGCGTAGATTGCCTCTGATAGATGAGAGAGAGAGAGAAACAGAGAGAAAGAAAGAGGACCGGGACTAGGGACAAAATAGGACAAGGGTAAGGTTGAGAAGGAAAGGGCAGCGGGAGAAGAGAGTAAGGTTGAGTGGTTAGCAAGGAAAGAACAGGGGGAGAGGTTGCGTATGAAGGCATGCGCGAGTGTACGTGTGCGTGAGTGACGTGGCCAGGAGCACATTAAGATAGCAGCCCCTCCTGGTCTTAAGGCCCCGAACATGCGCTCGCGGTTCACGCAGCGAGGTGGAACCACTGTAGTGCCGTAGAGAAGTTAACTCGTACCACAGGGTGGAGAGTTTGATTAAATAATTTCCTTACAACTCAAAATGATTGTGTCTCCTTTATTCTCTCTTCTCTTCGGAGAGAAATCCTGTGCGCACTCCCCTTCTTTATTACAGGTGCAAAAATGCAGAGGACGAGGGACATCAAGGAGACGGATGAGACGCGTAACATCCACGGCTTCGATACCACCCCCCCTTTTCTTTTCTCCTTTTTATAGGTACAGGAGTGCAGCATGACAGTGTGTGTGACCTACGTGGGCTATACGACAGCTGCTCCTCTTCAGGGAAACTACGTGCTGGCAGGTACTGACGTTGCTGTGGTACTGACTTTCAAGGTCACTGAGAGGCCGTGGAGAGGGTACACGCTTGACAAGTACCACAACAACACAAAAGCTTAAAATCAAAACAAAACACTTATCACAATAAAGAAAATGCCTCACGCACGCTCGTAGGCACAAGCTAATTTGGCACACTCTCGGTCTTTTACCCTTAGACGGTTTCTGGCCCTGGATAAGCTGAGCGGGAACGGGGTCACTTGTGGGTCCAATTTCCATGCACCCACTTGTAACAGTAGTACTTCGGGTGCCTCAGGCACTCCATGGAGTGATTCACCCCCTAAGCTGCACGGTATTTGACATTGTAATACCAAGTGACGTTAAATTAGCTCTAGCGTTAGTTTAGCGTCAGCTCCAGCTTTCTAGCGCTTCTTCCTTTAAGCGTTGCTGGAGCACCGAATTAAATTGTCAGCGCATCGTATCTGGGGTGCCAGATCCCCTTTTTCTATTAAGCAACGCAAGGAAAAAATTCGTGGAAGAGTGCCTCTCTGTGTTATAGGCAAACACATGCTCGGAAAGCTTCTAGTCCCATGACCTATGATTGGCTTCGACGAAAGCTCGAATCAAAGTTTTAATTATGCAGTTTTAGCATTCAACCGAGTTTGCCTGCAGGTTATACGATGGCGCAAGCATGTGCCGTATACCTAGGCTTTCCAAAAAACCTTCAAATTCTTTTTTCCAGAATTCGATGCCGGTATCTGTCAGTAACATTTTCGGGGTTCCATGGCAGTATATGACGCATTTTTTTAACGCACTTACAACAGCCTTCCCATTGGTCCACTGTAACGGCATCACTTCAGCCCACCTAGCGAACAAATCCTAAATTACGAAAATATATTCGTGACCATGCGTTATCATTGGTAGAGGGCCTATCATGTCAGCTACCTCTACTTGCCACGAAGTAGTGGTAACCCTACACCCCATGAGTCCTGGGCGTATTGCCTGTTCTACCTTAGTTTGCTGGCAAATCAAACAGGTCTGCATCTAGTATAGTGGTATTTAGGACTAGAAGCACTTATCAAACAGAATTAAACAACACAGTACCTTTAGTAGGCATGAATAATGCATGTACTGTATACTAACTTTGAATAAAACAACTCTATCAAAAAAAAAACTTGAAAGTGAAGTTTGTAAAGAGGTGTCATTTTGGAAAACGGTTCTCAAAAGATTGTTTGACATTACACTCACTCTTAAGAAAAGTTCTTTGACTCTCAGAGGAAATAAAAAAGATTTAAGTAAAGATGGATATCATAAGAGTTTTTTATCTTTTGTGCAATTTTTCGCTAGGTATGATCACGTCTTGCAGCAAATACTGAATTTGCCCAAAATGTCAGACTGAATTTTTTGATAATTTTACTGCACATAATAAAATACGTATTTTAAAATCTACTTACTATTTAAATCCCAAAATTCAAAATAAAATGATCTATTGCTTAGAAACGAAACTGGAAGATGATCTTCTTCAACGAATCGAAGAATCGCCATTTTTTTCTTCATTATGACAGACATCACCTAAGATACTTCTTAAGTAAACCAACTTAGAGTTATTGGAAGGTACGCACTTATAACCAGATCGAACAATGGCAATCTAGTCAATATTAAACTAAAAGAGATCTGTCTAGACATTTATGCACCCTCTTAATGCGGTGCAGCAGATTTTGTTAACCAGATAACTACTTTCTTTGCACACTAAAATATCGATTTAAAAAAATTTGTCGTTTCAGGATATAATAAAGCTTGTGCTATAAGTAGTGTCTATAATAGTGTACAACAATAGATTGAAAATATCTAACCCAAAGCTGAATATGTGCACTGAGCCGGTCACAACTTAAATATAGTGACAAATGATGCTATTCACGGTTGCGTGAAAGAAAGAAATTTTTTCTTTACAATGCACGAAATTTATAAATGTTTTAAAGATATCATTAGGCTTGGGAATTTACTGTCAAAATTAACTGGTAAATGGGAAACCACTCTAAAAACATCAAATCGAACAACGCGGTCAAGTAGACAAAATACGATAGTGGCAGTAAAATCTCGATTTATTAATATAATTAAAGCATTAGCGGAGATAGCCCTTATAAGTCGCTGTAAAAACGAACGCAGTAAAAAAAAAATATCGAGGTAAAAATGCTAAATTTTTAACTTTTTTTCATTAGCGAATTTGTTTCCAAGCTACTGAATGACAATAATTATGTATTAAAATCGTTACAAAAGTGCGGTATTAATTAAGGTGTGACAAATACTGCTTTAAAAGAGGTTGAACAAAAATTGGGAACTTACAGATACAATTTTGACAGACTTAGAGGTAAGATAAAACAAGTGATGTTACTAAGAAATATATTGCAGACCCTTATTTTGAAGTGAAGCAACGAAGGTAAGTTAAAAAATATTATGATAAATTAGATTCTGACCATCAGTAGATAGTAAATACTAGAAATTACTATCTTACACAACGCTCTTGTCACAATAATAGTTTAACTGAATATGCGTATGAGTGCAGTATGTCAAATATTTAAATTTTTTTATCTAAAGTTTTCACTAGCCAAAAATTAAGCAAGTTTAATTTTAAATCTGATCACTTTCGAAAGAAATATTCTGACATAATAGAATCTATTTTTTTCTTTAATTTCTCGATGTTTATAACTTTCTTCTACTTATATTAGCACAGACATGAAGGATTTATAAATTATGGAAAGAAATAATTAAAAAATATGGAACGGTTCAATGTAACCTTACAGAGGTCCTTACAGCTATTTTGTCATTTTTTACAATACCTGTTACTTCTGCATCAGCTAAGAAATTATTTAGAAAATTAAAGTTAAAAAAGACTTATTTAACCAATTGTCTAGGTCAAATATAAATTTCATAAAAATATTTCCTTTTTTTTTAATTTTTAACATTCATACTAATTAAATAAATTCTACATACTTCTAATCGTTCAAAGTACACAATGTATATATATAAAGAGTGACTATTAAAACCTAACTCCCCTCTTAAATTTGACCTGGTGGTCGTACATAAATAAAATTTATACCCTTAACGTAAAATTGGCTGCTATAACTTGAAGTACTACTTAAATTGATGTAGGATCAATCGTTGTCAAAATAAAAAAATTATTACGTTGATAAAAATTTGTTGGTTGGATTCGGTGCAAGATTTGGCTTGTCCGATGATTTTGTTATAGATTGACACTCTTATCAGTTATTTATGACTCAATTATGTATTAAAAGACTAATGAAAAAAAATTATTAAAAATTTTTCTGATTTTAATTTGCCACTGATTATTAAACAAATATAAAAAAATTATTACGAAATTCCAAGCAATATTCAACAGTTTTCTACAATTCTGATAAAGGATTTGTAATCAGCAACATCTAAAAACCTGAGTAAAATGTTTAAACATCATTTACTGAAGTGTTTCACTCCTTTAAGAGGTTATGTTTACGATATTGAGTCCGCCATTCTCAAAATTGAGATCCTAATACTAGATTCGTAATCAGCAATCCTGAAAACCTTAACAATGATGTGTGACTGAAGTACGATGTGAAATATGAGATATTTTATGCAAGGGAGTTGTAAATTAGGGGTTAGCGGGATTTAAATTTATGAGGTCCAACATAAAATTCGTAATCAGCAACCTCAAGAACCCCTAAGTAAGAAATTTCAGATCAATTACTTGATTTTTCGATTTTTGGTCAGCTTTTTTGAATTTGGTCCCACTGTGCATTTGGAGGCTCTTGTCTTGACTAGCAGACAATGGTTAATCTCTAATTTGTGGTTGGCATTTTTAAATAGCTGACCGTTTCTAAATTGTACCATTGATGACACATCTGATTTTTTCACATAATGGACCTCGATAAATTCATTTTTTGAGTACATAATCAAGTCATAAATAACTGATAAGAGTGTCAATCTATAACAAAATCATCGGACAAGCCGAATCTTGCACCGAATCCAACCAACAAATTTTTATCAACGTAATAATTTTTTTATCTTGACAACGATTGATCCTACATCAATTTAAGTAGTACTTCAAGTTATAGCAGCCAATTTTACGTTAAGGGTATAAATTTTATTTATGTACGACCACCAGGTCAAATTTAAGAGGGGAGTTAGGTTTTAATAGTCACTCTTTATATATATACATTGTGTACTTTGAACGATTAGAAGTATGTAGAATTTATTTAATTAGTATGAATGTTAAAAATTAAAAAAAAAAGGAAATATTTTTATGAAATTTATATCTGACCTAGACAATTGGTTAAATAAGTCTTTTTTAACTTTAATTTTCTAAATAATTTCTTAGCTGATGCAGAAGTAACAGGTATTGTAAAAAATGACAAAATAGCTGTAAGGAGCTCTGTAAGGTTACATTGAACCGTTCCATATTTTTTAATTATTTCTTTCCATAATTTATAAATCCTTCATGTCTGTGCTAATATAAGTAGAAGAAAGTTATAAACATCGAGAAATTAAAGAAAAAAATAGATTCTATTATGTCAGAATATTTCTTTCGAAAGTGATCAGATTTAAAATTAAACTTGCTTAATTTTTGGCTAGTGAAAACTTTAGATAAAAAAATTTAAATATTTGACATACTGCACTCATACGCATATTCAGTTAAACTATTATTGTGACAAGAGCGTTGTGTAAGATAGTAATTTCTAGTATTTACTATCTACTGATGGTCAGAATCTAATTCATCATAATATTTTTTAACTTACCTTCGTTGCTTCACTTCAAAATAAGGGTCTGCACTATATTTCTTAGTAACATCACTTGTTTTATCTTACCTCTAAGTCTGTCAAAATTGTATCTGTAAGTTCCCAATTTTTGTTCAACCTCTTTTAAAGCAGTATTTGTCACACCTTAATTAATACCGCACTTTTGTAACGATTTTAATACATAATTATTGTCATTCAGTAGCTTGGAAACAAATTCGCTAATGAAAAAAAGTTAAAAATTTAGCATTTTTACCTCGATATTTTTTTTTTACTGCGTTCGTTTTTACAGCGACTTATAAGGGCTATCTCCGCTAATGCTTTAATTATATTAATAAATCGAGATTTTACTGCCACTATCGTATTTTGTCTACTTGACCGCGTTGTTCGATTTGATGTTTTTAGAGTGGTTTCCCATTTACCAGTTAATTTTGACAGTAAATTCCCAAGCCTAATGATATCTTTAAAACATTTATAAATTTCGTGCATTGTGAAGAAAAAATTTCTTTCTTTCACGCAACCGTGAATAGCATCATTTGTCACTATTTAAGTTGTGACCGGCTCAGTGCACATATTCAGCTTTGGGTTAGATATTTTCAATCTATTGTTGTACACTATTATAGACACTACTTATAGCACAAGCTTTATTATATCCTGAAACGACAAATTTTTTTAAATCGATATTTTAGTGTGCAAAGAAAGTAGTTATCTGGTTAACAAAATCTGCTGCGCCGCATTAAGAGGGTGCATAAATGTCTAGACAGATCTCTTTTACTTTAATATTGACTAGATTGCCATTGTTTGATCTGGTTATAAGTGCGTACCTTCCAATAACTCTAAGTTGGTTTACTTAAGAAGTATCTTAGGTGATGTCTGTCATAATGAAGAAAAAAATGGCGATTCTTTGATTCGTTGAAGAAGATCATCTTCCAGTTTCGTTTCTAAGCAATAGATCATTTTATTTTGAATTTTGGATTTTAAATAGTAAGTAGATTTTAAAATACGTATTTTATTATGTGCAGTAAAATTATCAAAAAATTCAGTCTGAAATTTTGGGCAAATTCAGTATTTGCTGCAAGACGTGATCATACCTAGCGAAAAATTGCACAAAAGATAAAAAACTCTTATGATATCCATCTTTACTTAAATCTTTTTTATTTCCTCTGAGAGTCAAAGAACTTTTCTTTAGAGTGAGTGTGATGTCAAACAATCTTTTGAGAACCGTTTTCCAAAATGACACCTCTTTACAAACTTCACTTTCAAGTTTTTTTTTTGATAGAGTTGTTTTATTCAAAGTTAGTATACAGTACATGCTTCTTCATTTCCACTCAGCCATAAGGCTATAAATATACTAGTAGGGCTCTGTCCCCTGAGTGCTCCATGCGCCAGTCTTTTAATTTTTGAACCAGTTGAATACTTTATTTGTTTAGTTTGCTTTTTGGAATGAAAAAAATAAAAAAATTCTTTTATAGTAGTTTAATAGTTAAAATAGAAGTAGTGTAAATTTGATAAGTACCTTTTAATAAATTTTTTTGACAACTTTTTACCTCATTTTAAATTGCAGAAAATATAAAAGCAACTAAGATTCAGAAAACACTTTTAACATATGATTAATTATAAAGTGTTTGCAGAAAAGAAGTCCAATAGTTTCTTTTTACTCTACTTCACCATACTACTATGAAATGCTAATTAGGCCTAATATTCAGTACAGATAAAAATATTTAATGAAAAAATAAAAAATAAACAATTGTGTGTGAACAAACCGATAAAACTTTGTTTGAGGATGGCCCAAGAGGTTCAGAAAAAATATTTTTATGTAAAATATTTTTTTTTTTTGTTTTCTTGTACAAAAAAAATTTTATGCATGGCATGGACTGGTATATCATCAATATTACTTTACAATGTAGAAAGTTTTTTCTTGGACTTTAAATTTAAAAAAAAAAGTAGTTGAAAAAAAAGATTTAATTACAGAGGACAAAGCTTCTATGATCAGAAAAAAAGCTTTATAAATAGTAAATAGAACATTACATGATTTATGTGATACAAATATCCGTTTTGGTTATAAATTAATTATTTCAGAAGGCTTTTTTAGACTAATTCTATTAGTTTTAAAAAATATTCATAGCAGCATGATTATACAAAAAAGTATTTAATCGTCATATTTTGGATATGAAAAAATTGCATCGTCTTAAATACTAAATAAATGAAAACAACTCATGTTTGAGGAAATTCTCCGTAAAAATAAAAAATCTTTCTAACATTATCGTCTCTACATTATATTTCGAGATTTTTGTATGCAAACGCGCGATCGGATTTTAAATGAATGCGATGCATATATTTATATCTAGAATCTCGTTATGGATCCCATAGAGTTTATGAGTGAAAACATAAAACGTAGATTGAACAAACAAAAATACATCCGAAAAAAAAAAAAAAAAAAAAAAAAGATTTTTTCAACACCTATAATACCTTCTGGTGAAATAGGCATACCATATGCAAAAAACAGCTTAAACAAGATATCGACACTATTGAACGACTACAATATTTTTACTTATCCTATTATTAGCAAAAAACTAAACCACATTATGAACTTGGGGAAAGATAAGACTGAAAAATGGGACGAAACCAACGTCATTTAAGTAAGAAACAAGAACGTGGAGCTAAGGAGTAATGAAAACTAGCTGCTTGGAAACTGTAAAAAGACTGAGAGATTTTCTAAAAAGTGCAAGGAGAGCTAAGAGTGGGGGTGCAATAAATGATTAAACTAAAAATGACACGATTACTGAAATAATTTAACTTTGTTTGGAGATTCTGCTGATTGAAGGCTAAAGAGAGTTCTTTTGGATCGTAAGGGAGGCTTATTAGATTATACGGTTATTAAGTTATAAAATTATTGTGGTGTTGAAAGAAGGTGGTGGGGGCTAAAGTCAAATTCAACCCAATAAAAATATCGTTTAAACAGATAGAATTTTACTTTATTTAGATGGATTAAGATGGGATCTGGGAGGGGGCTGAGTAGACGGGCTCATCAAAATTAAGCAAAGGGCTGAAGGGGTGCAGTGAGGAGGTGGAAAAGGGGTTGTAAGGGATAGGAGGGGGGGATAAATAATAATTTTACTCAATAAAAATTACGTAAATACCGTAAAAATTTTACCTTATTTAGGGGGGTGGCTGAAGGGGGACTGAGGTGGGGCCATGGTGTGGCTCGGGAATTAAGTGGAATGACCCTCTAAAATTACTATATAATATTCGAAGATGTATATGCACCAGGGCCCTAAGGTGTCAATACGCTCGCATGTCACTGTGAGTAGCACTAGGTTCGTATAGTGTTCACAGCTTGTTACCGGCTTTTTTTAGCAGTAGATATTACTGGAAGTCACCCTTCGAATTAACCGCAGCCCTTGAGGTTTTAAGAAAGGGAGGTGGCACAATATTCGATCTTGCTTACGTCTGACTCCTCTCGTTTCTCTTTCTTCTTTCAGAGCAATCCCTTGTAAAAGAGACGTGTCTTTCGGGCTGCCAGGCTCTTTTTCACCTGATTCACTGTTCACATTTTGCCATAGTGAGCGCAAATCTGAACCTCAGCATCCCTTTGCGTTGAGAGGAGGAAAGAGTGATCGTTGCTCCTGTTTACGGCAGCTGTCTTAAGAGTAGCGGCTCTGTGTTGGCTCATCGGTACAGTTAGCTTAAGATATACGACGTTTCTCAACGTATAGAAAGTCGAGTAGAAGGTTCACCATATCCTGATTAATAATGGATTGCCTCACCTTTTATTTGATTAGATTATCGACCATTTCAGTGATGTACTTATGGACGTGATATCCTGCAAGTTTACGCTTATACGTTGTGATTCGCTTATACCAGCAATCTTTGGTGGTTTTTGGCCTCTATGGTCTTAGCTTTGGGCTTATGCACTGGTTCTGACAGGTAAAAGTGTTTCAGTGGGGTTGGTTTGTGGAACGCACTCCTTAATTTAAGAATGTGCTCCGCCTCGGTGGCTCTTCTCAGAAGCTCTGTCAGGCTGTTAATTTTGCCCCATCAGATTCGATCCTGTAACCTTTGTCGTATATTCCTGTAAAACAGGTTCAGTTGACTTTTGACCAGCCACGGAGGTTTAATACCATGCACGATATTCTTAAGCTGGGTTAAAAAATTTTGTACGCCAGAGTATTGGGTGTGTATTTGCGTGTATAAGGTTAAGTTACGCTGCACCTTTTTGCCAAAGCCGTACCATTTCTGCCCCACCATTACAAAACCGGCTTAGTGAGTTCACTTGTCACATTCTTTGTGGAATCACGTCACTGCAATGTCACTCATAAGCTTCAGCAGAGCTTGGGAAAGCTTTATTTTCGACAGACCAGAAGCTGTGTAGCACTTTGTAATGTGCGTGAGAAAGGTATCGAAATTGTCGTCACTTTCCTCCATAAACTAAACGTTCCAACGCTGGACAATTTGTCCTACGTCACGACATCTGCAGTTGATGTACGACCTGCTTGATCCCAAATGACTTTCTGCTAGATGCGGGAGCCCTTCAACAATTTTGGATCCACCATTAGAAATCCAGTGGCTTTTTTAATTAGAAAAAAAATAGTATTTTATGTTACATAATTTTATAACAGAAATTGTTTAAATTATTATCTTTAATAAATCACCTAATTGTATACAAGAAATAACAAGAGATTAAAAAATTATTCAATACACTGAAATTTTAACAAAACTTCTTATTAGAAAATAATGCATTCCAAAAAAAATTATGAAATGACACTTTTTCACTTTAATTTTCCATTTCGTTCGTTTACTATAATTATTAATAAATAATTATCAAAATTTACTCGTGCTTAATTAATTTCTACTGATCGAAAAAATAATAATAAGAGTATAGGTTTTTATCACATGTCAATTATTTTTATATCACATGATATTGAATAGGAAATCAACAAGTTTATAGGTAGGATACGTAGGATTTAGCTCTGAATTGAAGATAAGACCTTTAATATTCTTGAGATTATGACAATATTTTGTATGAATATCTGTAATATATATTTTTACACCTAAATAATGAGTTTTTTTACGTGCAATTATTCTTAGCTTATCTTGCTTTACTTCTTAAATATGACTGTTTTTCTAATTTCAAGAGATTATGTTGAAAAAAAATTGTTTAAAGATTTTGTCTTCCTCCGTAATAATATTCCAAACATGCCATACTGAATAGAAAAAATTTTTTTAGACTTGTTCTGTTCAAGATACAGTCAAAAAACAAGAAAATATAGGTTATATTCGTATATAGTCCAACCCCTTCTTATTTGTGCTGGTCCATCATATAGTTCGCTTTCAGAGAATTCGTAAAATCGGTTATTTTGTATCTATCTTGCGTTCTTTTTGAGATATGATTCGTTTCAAATTTTGAGAGGTTATGTTGCGATAAAAATTATTTGAAGATTTTCTTAGTGCCCTTATTCATTTTTCAAACATGGCAAATGAAATAAAAAAATTTTTGTTTCTCGTTCTTTTTAAGAAATAGTCAAAAAAGAAATAGTTAAGCTCATGTTTGTGCATAGTCTAACCCTTTTACATTTGTGCGCTTTATTTATGTAGTTTCTCTTTAGGTGATGAGTAATAATTATTATTTTCAGCCAACTCTACTTCCTTTTTGAAATACAGCTTTTTTTGTTTTAAAAGGTTAGGTTGTTGTATTGTACATATTTAGTACTTTATGCAGGCTTTTACATGCATATATTTATACATACGAAAAGATTAATAGGAAAGAAAAACGACTTTTGCTATTTTATTTGTAGATTTCGAAGAGATCAAGCGAGGTTTTGTGTCAAACATTATTTATCTGATAGTACGTTAGCCGTAACAGAGGCCCAGCTTAGCCCATATTACAACCACGTTACGATTTTCACCATGTAACAGTAGGTATCGTGTATGTATCGGAGCGTGCGGTGGCTCAGTTGACAAGCCGTGGATTGGCACGCGGGAGACCGTAGTTCGATTCCCGGCCAGTGCGACTTTTTCGGGCAAGTATCTCTGTGATTTTTCACATGTGCTTTTTCACCACACAATGCTCCTCGAGGAGGGTTTAGGTGAACTTCTCATAGCAAAATTGCCTAATTTCCTCCTACACCCCACCCAATAATGGGAGGCCTCCTATCCCTCTTCCCTTCCTTCTCTAAAGTGCTAAGTGCCCATAGTAGTGCCCTTATTAAAGGAACTGGACGTAGAGCACTATAATTTAAAAAAAAAAGGTATAGTGTATTATAGAGAGAGGCTATATTATATATTTATAGATACAGTACCTGCAGTGCACCATTGTGTGCATGCGAGAGGGAGAGAAAGAGAAAGAAAGATAGACAAACAGATTCTCTGTGCTGCAGTCAGCGCTGACTGGTACGTATAGATAATATATACATTTACGTACACGGCAGCGTTTGCTCGCTCACTCACTCGTTTTATGGTTTAACTCCTCATGTAAGGATGCCTACAGAAGTTTCACTTTGAAAATAACGTCCTATTTTGCTTAGTTATAATTTTTCAATTTTTGACACCTAAAAAAGGTCAAAACAATGCCTTAAGAAGTAAAAAATATTTCAATCGTTATCTACGGGAAAAAATCCAAATTTTTCGACCATTCGTGACAAGAGCGAAATGTGACTTGGACTTAAGGACTTAATTGTGTTATAATTTTTTCTCACCATGGGCTACTTGTACGCAATGCCTTGGAAAAATTAATTTTTTTCTAGTGCAGCTGACATGAAATGTCTCGTATATATTAATGACCACATCTATGTGACCCTTTTATATGCACATTCGTTATTAGTACTGAAATTTTTACCTGATATCTCGTTTTTTATACAGTATTTTTGACTCTACAGGTAACTGCTTAAAATCATTAGCTTTCAGAAGTTTTTGAGTAACTAAGTACATATCAATGTCTTATTTCTTATCCACTCAAATATTGATTATACACAGGATTTTGTCTGTCACGCCTGCAGTAGCATGTACTTAGTAAGCTGTAGGAGTTATAGAAACTAGTTTAGGGTGTTTCACACGACTTATTAGCATCACTTTAACTATTAACTACGCTCAAGCTTTTCACAATCTTTTAGTACCATTTTGAACTCCTCAGTTAATTTAACACATTTTTTACCTACTCTCAGAAAACAATCGAAACTTAAAAAACTTTTTCCATTATATTTACCTATAACATGTTTTGTCCTGATCTTTTGTAGCCCCGCAGGGATCTTACAAACTTCAACAGCAGCCACGTGTGAGTTTTTTGGACTCTCCACTGCCACCACCTCCACTAGAGCACTACTGCTATTTATAAGTCGGCTTCATACATAAATGTATATTTATTTTTCTATTCTTCTTACACTGCTTACAAAGCCAATGAATGGTCTTGACACATACAAATATTAAATATTTACAATGTTTTTTACTCAATAATATAACCACTAACTTATTTGTATAAGGTTGACTTTAATTCGTTTGTAAGTATATTGTGCTTTTTAAGCTAAGCTTTTTTGTGATGATACTGTTAAATTATGCATATGATACTATTCCATTTTGTTAAAATTTGTTTGATTATTTCAGACGTACATTTTATATATTTAAATACTATTTCAAGAGCCTGCCTTTCTCATACTCAACTTTACACATTATACTTATGATATAATCAATTAAATACACTTTATATAACTTAAAGCATTGTAAGAAAATAATATGCCATGGCATGTTCTAGTACAACATAGGGAGTAATCTCTTCATACAAGTACTCAAATAATATTGTTACGTCGGTTAATTATTCAATGATCATTAACTGTATAATGTTGTTAATTTCAAACTAAAAATCTTTTTTGTAATAAATTTTAAAACCTGATTCTTTTCTTATTTTTATTGAACAAGAGTTCTATCGATGTTCTTACACCTTGTCAGAGCTACACACAGATAATTGTGAAAGAACAAAGGGTTTTTTTTTATTGTAATTTTACACTATTAAAACCTTAACCTCGTGACTTGTTTTTAGTAATAGCATGTCGTATAACTACGGAAATAATTTTTTTATTAACAATTGCAGATGCTTCTTAAGAATTTCTAATATTAATATTATTATCAAAATTTGAACTATAGTGATAATTTTTTCTTACTGTAAATATTTACTTTCTACAATACATTTATAGTATATAACGTACTTAGGTCAGACTGTGGGGATATTACTGATCACGCTATATACTCATGGTCAATAGTTTCCTCACTTTTTAGCTGTGGTATTTATACTTCTTTCCTTACACCTCCAACGAAAGTTAACACAAAAATAGATAAGATTTTGACTTATATTATTGATACCGTCAGAGTAGTTAACTTCTAGTTATTGTATCTGTACTGAATGTATGATGGTCTGCATGAACGTCTGCATGTATGTCTTTCAGTCAGACTTTAACCACTACCTCTCCACTGTATGCAGTGGCCACGCTTCTGTGCCTGTCAATCATTTTACGTACATGTCAACTTATGTTGATGTATTTTATTTATTCATGGAAATAAAAAAAAAAAAACTAATTTTAGCATAAATAATTGCGTTCGATTAGCATCATTAGTTTACTTATTTTTTATGAATAAACGTATAGTCAAGCATTTTATTATCTTAAATTACTACAAATGTAAATAAAATCACACTTAAGAAATGAAATAGTTTACTGCGTAACATTGTAATATGACGTGTATTACTTGCATGTGTTAGTCATAATTGAATTTTAAATGATTTGTTTATCAACTTTTCATTTAGCTTATGCTTCTTAAATATGTCTAATGATTTTCTGTGTTGCATAAGCTATAGAAGTGATACATCTGTTAGCCATGTATATATACACTAGCAGCCCCCCGTCTCGGCTTCGCCCGAGACTTACTAAATAAAACACCGTAGTGTGTTTACATGTAATGTGAAACGTTTTCAGTTAGAAATTTTACACATATTCCTGACACATTTCAGAACAAAAATCTTCTTATTAAAAACATTTTTTCGGAATCCATATAGTTTATTTGGTCAAATAATAAGGTGTAAAAAATCAAAAAAATAATTATGTTGAAAAGTACCGTACGTTCTTTATGCCATAAAATAATCGTTGGCCATAAGAAGCCGTTGATTTGCAGTTTCTCCCGTGTAATTCACGAAAAGGGCTATTTTTTAAAGCTGTTAAGATTTTAAACCCCCAAAAAATAAATATTAAAAAAAATTTTTTTTTCTCACATCTCACAACGTTATCACCAGAGCAACAGTCCTGGACCTTACACCCTACATTTTTATTGCCACAAAAACACAAATACATTTTCTACTTATTTAAAAATCTGAAGTAGGATCTTTAAAGATTTCAGAGATTGCTGTGAGGGTACAACGAAACTCTTTATTTGTCGATTTTGATGCTGCTGTTTCAATCTCGATAAATTTTCTGCGTCAGTTTCTTGACGCCTAAGTAAAATTGTGTTCATTAGATACATTTGAAGTTTTTCTTCCAATTCACCCTCTTGCGACTTTTGGCATGCTTCAAATTTTTGTGACCCCTAAAAGCTGTTTTCTGTCAACTTTGTTAAGTTCATATATATTTGTTGGCAAGGTAGTTCGACGTCCGATGGCCCTAAAAAAGACCGGTGAGCTTCTTAAGTTCACTCTTTCTTGACTGTAGTTAACAACAATTGTGACTGCCTGGATACTTCAGGGTGATCTTCTCTGGCCTGCTGTTAAAAATCCTGACTGACTGGGAGAAAAATTACGAAGTCCGAAGCCTTGGGGCTAGTTGTAGTGCTCTTTCCCAACGTCTTCCGGTATAACGTCGAAGACGTTGGT
Organism: Copidosoma floridanum; assembly: GCF_036245765.1. Lineage (NCBI taxonomy): Eukaryota > Metazoa > Arthropoda > Insecta > Hymenoptera > Encyrtidae > Copidosoma > Copidosoma floridanum. The sequence goes on from NW_028321895.1 coordinate 937,023, forward strand.
GTCTAAAGCACCTTTTTATTTGCAGATTCAGTTGTTTTGGTGATCTTAGATGGGGAGATTGGTTAGTGATACTTGTCTAGTGGAGGCTGTCCCGTTGGCTCAAGTTTTTTTTCCTTCATAGCTGTTATAGGTTTGCCCAACGCAGACCTTGGAGAGGATCAGTGATTCCTGGTTGAATGCTTATAGTCGAGAGGGTAATATAGGGTCGTCGGTCACCAGGTTTTCCAGCCTTGCGAAGAACAACTCTGCAGGTGACGTCTGCTAGTGAATGGCTGACTTTGTTTAATAGTGCCTGTCTTTAGTTAATGTAGTCTTTTAGTCGACGAATTGCTTCCGGAAAGGGTAGTAAAAATGTATTTGTTGGCAAGGTAGTTTACACTTGGGTGGCCCCTAAAAATAACCGATGAAATTGATGGTTAAGTAGGGAACGTAAATACTTATAATGGCCCTAAAAAACGCCAGTGGTGAAACTTCCAGGCTATTCTTTATTATTATTCCTGATGATGAAGAGCTGGCTACGGGTAGCTTGATTCTTACCGTGGGAGTCTCGATGTACGGAGACTGTGATGGAGGAAGGTACGCCGCAGACCAAAGAATATCTCGTCTTCGGGTCGTTCCCCGGATAACCAACCGCTCATCGTTAGACGGGAACATGTGGGTAAGCGCGTTGGGGACGCAACGACCAAGAAGGTAGCCGTTGTGGCTGCCCGTGCCCCTTTAGAGCTGTTTTTCCTAGCTTACATTTGTAGCCGAAAATTCTCTAACTGCACCAGGTGGGATGGTGGGACTGCCACACAACTCTGAAGGTGCAGATTGTGCTTTGGCTAGATATGTCTCCTGATATTATGCCAGAGACGTCATCGGTAGGAATGATTTTATTTGATCGCACTCATCGAGATTCAGGGTGAATGGACACCTAGGTCCCTTCCCCCTTACAGAAGAGTGTCGCCCGTAACCGGGATATCCAGCTGCAAGACTATCACCAGCATTCTCTACACAGCTCGTTGAATTGCCGAAGCACGACTGCATCACAATCGAGACGTTTCGGCGTATTATAACCTTACTTATTTAATTCTGTTGCAGGTAGCCTCGATTTTATGTCGACGCAACCTAGCGGATTTTACTGAACTAAAGTAAAAAGCTGGCGTATTTTTGCAAAACTTTGAGCTCATTTATTGCTATTGTTATTAAATTTTTTAAGATAAAAACTATACTAAAACCATCTAAGAAGTATCATCAATCAGTGTGCAAAATTTCAGCAAAATCGATTTAGTAGTTTTCGCGGTTAGCGATTACAACGGTTTTAGCGACTTTGCTTTATATATTAGTAAGATGTATACATATACATGTATAAGTTTTAAGTTTTCTTTTAACTTAAAACTTGTAGTGGTTAGAATTTGTGCTAAATAACTCAAATGTCAAATAACTTTTGATGCAGAAAAAGTAACTGTTATTTTCGTAACCATAATAATAGTGAATAAAAATATCCAATATTTTCATGGAAACAATGTTTAAGTTTTAACAATTGTAGTTATGTTACTTTAGGTATTCAAAGCTTAAAAAAATAATTTAATATTTAAACTTATGAAGTTCAAATATCTTGAGAACTTACAGCTAACTGACTAGAATACGAGAAAAAGCGAGGCAATAGTGAGACGACGGTTTAGCTGTATTGTATCGTAATGACTCGTGGGAGTTATGAGTCACACCAGTGGCTAAGTTTTTGCGTGTTAAATATAACAAATTAACATCTCTGCTTCCCGAGATAATGCGGCAGGAACAGCTGGGACACTAAGGGATCATTTTATCCTCACGAAAATTATTCAAGCTTTTCTTTTGTTACCAGTATCTATTTCCTAAATAAATTCTGATAGTTTTTTTACTGTTCTAATAGACCTGTCTAGACTAGATCCAACTTCTTTCTTGTTATATTATTACCACTCTGAATGTGAACTCAATCATTGTCTTGATTTAATATTTTTTTTGTACATTTATCACAATACTGTTCGTTTACAATATGTGATCTGTTAACATATTTTTGTGCTACATGTCTATTGATTGAAAGATGCATTGTCTACTGTAAGAACTAATTCACCTTTTTATATTTTTAATAAGTTTTTAATTCTGTAAACTTTATTCCAGGATATACATCTGTTACGTTTGTCTCTATGTTGCCTTTAGTTTTTTTCTACATGATCATTACTACAATCATCACTGACATTTGTTTTATACCACTGTAACCTTATGAATCATGCAGTTTTTGAAGTACAGTTACACTAAATTCTTGTTAATTGTATCTTCTCTTTCTCATTTAAAGTTTTCCATACATCATTATCTTCAATGGTGCAATAGCTATCACAAATTGAATCTTTTAAAGTATTCTGAATATTTTTTGGTGTTATGAATTTCCCTATAATTATTTTTGATGTGTTACAGTCGTTTTTGTCAGATAAAACTCGACTTTCTAAGAGACAATTAACTTCTGAAGAGTTGTCTATCTTTGTAATTCTTTTATTTTAAAATTTCGCATGGTTCATGATCCCTAGATATTTAAAATTTTTGACCTATTAGATATTATCGTAAATGTAAAATGGCCGATTTTATTGCTTAATATTCAATATATATGTTGCTTTTTTTGTATTCTGAAAAATAGTGAGTTTTCGTGAAAAATACCCGCTTGATCGATTCGTCTTCTAGAGCTTATTTTAATATTGCACTAAATCCTTTCAAACTAACATCTGTGTGAATTCATATTGGCTTATTTTGGCATATTGCTAAAATTATTGATGCACATAGGTAATAGGTACTCTTTTTTTTTCTTGAAACTTTTTTCACATCCATTCGATTATATAACATTAACATTTTTCCTTAGAAGATTATTTAAGGGTTCTAATGCAATAGCGTGCCTGGGAATGTACTTTAAATAGAAGCTTACTTCACCTTAAAACTATATAATTTGCTGTCGCATTTTATTGCTAAGAAAATCTTTAATTGCTAGTGAATTGGTTTTATGCTATGGTTCGATATTATTATGTATCCCACTTATTTTATGCGAGAATACATTTTCTAGGGCTCAGTTTAATACCATGTTCTTGGGAAATTCGCAAAATTTTCTGAATGTATTTTGAATGATTAGAGTCTTTTTTTTTAATTAAAATATTATCTGTCTTGTACATAGCAGAGAAATATAATCCATTGATTTTTAATTGTACTCAAAAGAATTGGTTAAAATATAGTATATTTGTATAAACAGAGAATATTTGTTTTATCATAAAATTTTGTCATGGAGGGTATAGAGGATATTCCTGTTTGTCCAACATGACTTATGTTAATAAGTATGAATTATTAAATATTTTAATTTTATTAGTAAACTTAATTACTAAAACAATTTAAAAAACTAAACTCTACGTGAAAGTAATACGTTTAAAAACTGCAAAAAAAGTTTTAATACCAAACACTTATAGGAATACAAGTAAATCATGTATATCCTTTTATTTAAAAAAAAACCAAATTTTTTGGCCTTAGCATTGTCTGTCACTATTAATGAATTTTAATGCCAATGTCTCGATAAAGTTAGCTGATATTCAAAAATACCATAATTTTCTCTTGGTTAGTTGAATATCGTGTCATTAAGATGCAAGAAAAAAGGTTAATGTTCAAATGGAACGTGATGACAATAAATTAAGTCATTTTTATACTATATTACGTCATACTAAGAAAAATTTTCTTAATATTTAGTATAAAATGTAATGTTCTCCTCTTTTTACAGTAATAATTAATGTATATTTAGTTTAATACTTACATGGTCTATTGGGAGTTCTTAAAGAACAAAATTTTTTAATCAGTTTGACTACTTACTTACCCAAGCAAGTTTAACTTAACATTATAACGAAATATTTGGAAAACTGTAAGAGAAGCATGAAAAAAATGGGATTTAAATATTTTGTCCTTAATTGTTGGCAATACTTTTTAGTGTGGCTGTGCCAACGATGCTAGTCACGGACACCTGTCAAAAAGGATAAAAATTTGTGCACCCTCTGTTCAGTATGGCTGTGTTTTTTAAATGTCAATGTCGTCGTACGCGTCACATAAACTATTTATAAATCAGTTTTTTTCAAGATTTCTGATCAGATCGTATGCACTTGTACTAATACTTAGCATTCAATACCTATAGTTGTTGCAAAGTTGGTACAATTATTTCATTATACGCTAAAACAAAATTCACACCATGTTTTTTACATATAAATAACTTATAAGTGCACTTCTTACACGTTTTGTTAGGTGAATTAAAGTATTTTTTCATTAATTTTCTTCTTTCTATCAATTTAATTTTTTAAAATTTAACTTGTGGTGGTAAAACATCCACACCAAGAATCTGAAAGAAGATATGGATCATAATGATATATCAATTAACGTTTTTGAATCATCTAAAATTTTTATTACATCTTTTTTTTCAGTTAATCTTGTATACAGATTAGGTCAAACATAAAAGGGGGAAATTTATCAAAACAACCTGCGTATTTAAATAAAAAAAAAAAAAAAAAAGCATACCTTTTCCTAGTAAACAGAGCTACCAGCCAAATCCACAATATAAATGTAGAAGAAGCACATACGTTGTTTCTTTGACTAAGTACGATATTATCATGTCATATTCTTATTTATCTTTAATAATATAATTTATTAACTTATTGAGAATGACAAAAAAACATCCTGCTATAGCAAAACCTTAACTGTAATGTGCAAATAATTCAACGCTTAAAAATAAAATTGAGATAAATTATTTTATTAAATAAAATGTAATAGAATAAAACTTTATTTTTAGTAAATAATGTATGGAGAGTATTCTTAATAAAGTAGATTACCTTTATTTTACCGTGTTACTTACAATAGTAACCTAAGCTGCTCTGAATATGTATATGTATATGTATATGTAGCAGACGTATACGATTTAGTGCTAAAAGTATTGTAATTGATCATTAAAATGTAGATACGCAAATGTTGTGTATTATTACTCTACTGTTACCTCTAAATCCAAAATTCATTGCTAACTATTTTAGACTACTCAATACATTCCAACTGCTGAAAATAATACAATCACTTTGAGAATCAACAACCAATATAAATATTTCTTGAGGATTTTTATCCACAGGATGAAACTTTTTTACAAGAAAATTTTCTTAGGTTTAGAAACGTATTAAAAGGTACAGTCACGTATCTTCAAAATACCATTAGTATTGGCTGCAATGATCAAAAGTATAATGCCAAACACAAACTTCAGTGCACATCTTGGTAGAGACTGTAATTTCATCGGCACCAACGTTCGAACCCTGTACTATTTTGAAACATATATACCTAATAACATGATGTAAAAATACAGGGTGTGGCGTTCCAAAGTCTAATTTTTGTGCCGTTCTGCGCCTTCCATCACGACGCTGTATTTGAGGGAGATGTGACTTCTACAGCGCCGAAGTGCCTGTACAAAAAAATGAAGTGGCCAACGTTTAAACTAAAACTTATCTATTTATTAAAATAATTTATCTCAATTTTTTTTAAGCGTTACATTATTTATACATCACAGTTAAGGTTTTGCTATAGCAGGATGTCTTTTTTGTCATTCTCAATAAGTTAATAAATTATACTATTAAAGATAAATAAGAATATGACATGATAATATCGTAATTAGTCAAAAAAATAACGTACGTGCTTCTTCTATATTTATATTATGAATTTCGCTAGAAGCTCTGTTTACTAGGAAAAAGTATACCGTAAGTTTAGAAAAGTTACGGTGTGAGTGAGTGTACAGCTCCTCGGTAGCTCAAGTAATAGAGCAATTATCTGGTGAAAAGGAGGTTGTGTGTTTGATCTGCACCTGGGGAGGATATTTTTTTCATTCTTATTTATTTTTTATGACATTTTGTTGAAAAATAAACTATGTGGCTTAGTATTATAAGTCTTAAGTATATTGTATAGAAAAAGGCATGTATAAAGGATATAGCGTATTTGTATTAAAAGTGCCACCATCTATGCATATACACCTCTTCATACAATGATTTAGATGTATCAACATTTTCTTGTATACTATTGGTCGTATTAATTTCTATGTTTATTATAATAATTCTATTATCAGACTCGGTTAATTGCGTCTATAGGCAGAAACCCTAGTTTTTCAGTTCTAGTCGACGATTCCTAGTTAAGATGATGCTTGCACATGCCGAAGAAAGACAACCTGGGAGTCAGTAGTAGGTAGTTGTAGCAGTTTCTGAAAACAAATTGTATTTTCACAAGTTTAAAAAAATATACCCAACATATGACTAACGTACAACAATAAATAATATAGATCTATGTAAAACATAATAAGCTTTTAGCAGAAAAATATAAAATTAGTTTTCAGATATTAATACATAATTCTTGCATTAAAGGGAAAAAAGAAAACGGAAAATAACAGACAATTTCAGACGCTAGCTTGCTATCATAGGGATGACAGGAGGGGCACTTACACATCTGGGAGTAGCTTGAATATTGGCTTGCTCTGAAATAGAGTTGGAATAGCTTCAATTTTGGAGTTATTGTATGTACGTGTAATGTGCGAGTCCACTGTGTATTGTATGTTTGGAGGCGTACTTGTAGTTGGTATAAGTGATCCATAGGGTTGAAGCCATAGAGAATATGGCAGGCAGATAAGTGTGTTTGTTACTTTTGAACATATCAGTAAATGACGGAACTCGTAGATTCGTTCTACCAACAAATGAATTTTAATTTTGTTAGTCAGGATCTAGGCATCGGCTTAAAGGCCTCATTTGCTCTTACTTACAGGATATTTTTTTTTTAAATTGTTGACTCAGCGTTCTGGTGTTAGGTTTCACCGAGCAGTATGTATGAAGCGGTGTTTATATGTCGTACACCAAGCTGGCGTTGACATAATGTTTAAATTTATATCTTCTGTAATGCAGTGGTTGCGTATTTAGTTACGTTACCTGTTTAATTTTTGCTTGATATTTAATTTTTTTATCAATGATAAAATTGTGTTTTGAGCAGTTGGAATTTTTAATCTAGAAATATTTAAATTAAGAAAATAAATTTAATAAGCCAGTAACTTATGTCTTATCTCATGATTTAATAAATTAAGTATAGCTGGAAAAAATCAATTTTTCAAATGATATGAATTCTAAAGTTTTAGATTCACGCTAACACTGTAAAACAATTTATAGTTTTTCTTAACTCAACTTACTTCTATGACCGTTGGTTAGCTGCTTTTTGCCCACATGCTGTCGCAAGATCTTATAGGTTGACCGCAATGTTGAGTATAATCCTATACGAAAGTACTTATGGTGATGACAATAATTAAGCTGGTACTTCTTACGGTGAAATCCAAGTCCATGGCTCTTTTTTTTTTCTTCCTTTTTAAATTACTTTTTAGGTTTTAGATAAGTCTATAATAACCTGGTATTCTCGAGCTCTTTTCATACAATTAAATCACCGAACTAAGTCTTGCATTTGCTTGAAATGCACGCTTTTAACACGCAGCCTAATCACTAGATTAAGTCTCACATTTGCTTACGAGACACAATAAAACTTACTCTCCAACATTTACAGTTACTTTTGAGCACTTTATGAAAGAATAAAGGTGAATAGTGGTATGTGCTAGAAGTTTTTATACGTTAGGTTAAGGATCCAAACGACCGATCAGAGCGTAACTTAATTACTATTAGCAATAATTACACAGTAATTGATGTTGTAAAACTGCTGATCTTTTAGATTTTACATAAAGTATGAGGTGCTGTCAAAATCGTGTATGATATTTCTTGTAAATTTACGCCCTAAAAAATGTTGAAACGGTTGATTATTCGTATTCTTGGATGTACTAGTATTAATTAATGTTGTAAGATAAGCGTTTTATAAGATTGGTTGGAGGTCACACACATAGTTCGAGTTTTACGAAGGTAGCTTGTTTCAATAGAAGAAAGTTATACATCATGCAATTTCAGAAGCAGGTATACAGTTCGATGTTTGAAGATCACTGAGCATTCACTTCTTTTAACTTTAGAAGAATACTGTGTGTTTTGAAGTTATTAAAATTACATGAAATGTCACAGGTGCTTCTCAGGAAAGGGTACGAAATTGAAGTCACGGGTTTTCAGCAAATCATAGATATGAGTCCAATGGAAGCATGGGAGATTGAAGAGCTAGAGTACTCTCAGGATTTTGCACAAGAGTGCACGGACATCTTATAAGGTTAAATCACCCAGGTTGGATATTTGCTAGCGTGATGATGTACGATGGTGGGGTTTGGGTGGTCCGTAATAGTGGCACGGATCTTAGACGCAAGGACAGAGGCTGCTTAAATTGAAGGGATGATGTTAAACTGCTTGATAATTTGAGAATTCATCATGTACTATGAAATAATCAAGACCGATCTCAGTATCGTCATGAAACGGTCTTTGATGCCCTTTGGTCAGTTTTCTTTTGCAGCACGAGTGCCACACGTTAAGATTGCATAGATACTGATATTCTTGATGATGGCGTTGAAAGTGCGAAGCTTGGCCTTCGTGTAGACTGCTTTATTGTTAAAGAAGTGCTTAAACTGCATGAACGCTCCATATGCCTTGCCATACGTGCAGTTAATATGTCAAACATACGTTAGTCGTTGGTCTAATATATTACCCAGGTACTTGGTAGAGTAGCTCCAGTCAATTTTGACTCCATTTACCTTTATCTTCTAAAATTTTTCCATTGGATTTTTCCAGGAGAAGAGTATGACTATAGTCGAGGTAGTTTACCACAAGTGTTGTTTTAACGCGTAGCTAACCACGACATTGTCTGCGTAGACTTACACGTTAATGTCTTCGTGCTAGGGCAGTTCTAGGTAAAAGATGTTGAAAAGGGTGGGTGAAATTTTTTAGCCTTAAGGGACTCCGGAGATTATGGGTGGGTATCAGAGAGGGAGTCACATACTTTAATGAAGATAAATCTGTCCAAGAAGTAAGACTTAACGGTGCGGATAAGATAACGTGGGAAACCTAACTGAATAAGTGTGTACAGGAGATTTTCGTACCAAACTCTGTCGATTATATATCTAAAAAAGCTACTGAAGTAAGATTTTCGTTTATAAGTATATCGGAGATGACTTTAGTGACTCTCAGAAGCTGGTGTACTGCCGAATGTCGGGCTCTAAAACCGTACTGCACTTTTGGAAAGATGTTGTTTTCCATGGCGTGCTTTTTTATGTGGGTGAGGATAATACTTTTGGTAATTTTACTGGACAAGGTGAGTAAACTAATGAGTCTATGACTCAAGGGGTTACCGAAGGGTTTTTTGGTTTCGGAAGACAGATGACCATAGCTTTCTTCCACGCGATTGGCAAATAACAAAGGCGTATCACGGCATTTGGAATGTAGCAAATCACCGTTATGAATCTTTAAGGAAGTATGAAAGGATGCTATGGGAGATGCCATCTCTATCAGAGGCATTCTAGATTTTTTAAGAGCTAATGATACATCTGATTTCGAAGGCCTTGCAGTATCCGACATCTGGGTTATCAAGAACCTGTTGCTACACCGTGCGGTCAATTCTCGCATGTTTCTGAGCTACTCTTTTAGGGCCAAGAAGGAGCATTAATGATGTAGTGAGGCTGTGAAGATCTCTACTTTGTCATAATCTAGCAAGTAGAGTTTTCTCCTTTGTTGAAGGGGGGACAGGAAGGGCGTTTGTTATAAAGTTTTTTAACGATTTTCCTCAAGGTGGACTTTTAGTTCTAGGGTTGTTCGTCTCTGCCAAAGTTTTCGGACTCTTTTTTTTTCTTTAATAAGATGCCTAAGATTTCGTGAAAGCTTAAGAACGTATTTGGGAGCTGCGGTTGTCATGGCAGCATCTTGGTCGCACCTGTTAAGTTCACTAGTAAATTCGTCAACCGCTACGTCGAGTTTTGTTTGGGATGTAATTGGCCAACATTTAAAAGGAGAAGATTCTAGGTTATAAGCAAGGTGGACCTACTCTATGCAGATAGTAGAAGTGGTATGGTAAGGAGAAATCTAGGAATCTCTAGGTATACTGGGATGTGGTTTCTAAGGAGGTCTACAGAGATTCGTAGTTCCGAAGGAATAGTGAAGTTTTTCGTTAGGAATATGTCTTAGATGCCTGGGTCCTAGTTTGGAGATCTGGGATAGTGAGTTTTCTCAGGTGCAACCTCAATGTTAATATTGAGGTCATGTAAGTGTTTTAGAAGGGAGTGTCTTTTAGGATCTTCGTATTTGCATTTCCACGATGTATTCTTGGCGTTTAAGTCGCCAGTCACAACCGGAGAGATGTTGAAGCCAAGCAGCAAGGTTATGAAATAAAGATTAGGATCGTTCTTGTTAATGGACTAGAAAGAGGCGGTTTTTGTAGAAGTGGTGTATACTTTGACTCCAACTGCTTTGCAGTTAGAAGCGTCAGTAATGATGACTCGATGGTAGATGTCATAGAGAACAAGGGTAGTAACTTTGCCATGAGATTGCTCGTATCTTTCTCGTCTATAAACCGTGTAGTTGGGTATGAAAAGTGATTTTGTGTTGTCTAGGTCAGTTTTGGTAATGTATGCAACGTCGATGACTTTAGTCTAAAGTCCATGTACGATTTCAGTCGTTTTGTGTGTAATGGTGTTTGCGTTCCAGTTGAGTAGTGTGAAGTCTCTATCTAGCATGCTGCTATTTGGTTGCCCTCAAGACCAGACACTTTTTGGTTGAGGTAAGTCAGTAAACTCATGATGGACTGAAAGATTATCTCGATTATGGAGGGGTAGGTTGAGCAGAGGAGATTAATGTTGAGCTCTTGTATGATTCAATAAAGAGGATGCCACGTTTGCATGTGGCATCCTTAGGCGAATGGTGTTCGAGCTAAGGGCTATTGTACGATAAGTGGATATCACAAAAGGGAGAGGAGTAGTAGTGCCTTTCATGGAAGCATGAGTTCTTTTTTGGGGGATTTTTGGGCGTCCTTGGTAAAAGGCGCGGTGCTCACCATTGCAGCTTTGCAGCAAGGGGCCACTTGGTTATTGTCTTTTTTTTTGATAGGTTGCTGTAGCGTGACTTAAGCTACAGAAATCCCAAAAAAAGGTGGTGTGGTAGTAAGTTGCCATGTAATTAAATTTTTAGCAGCGATCACCCTTTGTCATATGATAGATATGAGAGATGAACATTGATTCTTTCCTATCTTTACCTTAATTCCTTACTTTGCGTATTTCTTGATCAGAACAGTTATTTTTTCTTTTTCTCTGCTCTATGCTTTAATTCTTTTCTGCCTCAATTTTTTTCTTTTCCATTACTCGTTGTCGTACTTTTTTACTTTTTCACTTCTCATGAATCTTCTTGATCTCGCGTGAAAGCAGGTGGAAGATTATTGCTATTCAAAAATGTAACATCGAATTCGATTTTGTATAGTTAATATATGTTTATTATTGTTATCATAACTCAATTAAGATTAGTTTTTAACCTGCATTTTATAATTTAGTATCTTAAGAATAGGTTATTCAGTATTTTTGTAACTGATAAATAGTTATGATTAGTGATGTAAGTTAATCTTAAAATAATACAACTGAAAAATATTATAAAACTTGATTTATATCAGTTGGCTCCATGTTAATCTTAAAATTCCTAAGAGTTACCTCGATTTATGTGTCGCTGTTCACAATAAAATAAATGTCATGTCACAATAAAAAACTTATGATCTAAATACAGCAGCTAAAACAATACCGAGTTAAGTGGTACAGTATTTAAATGTAATGTTTTATTTAAATGTATGGCTCATTCTACTAAAAACGGTATGTTTTATATTGCAGTCAATTACTATTACGTCTTCCAAGGAGTTATTCATCTAAAAATTTTTCTTGGTATTGAAAGAATGGTTACTGCTAAAGGTCTAACATAACTTGGATTATGAAAAGCATTGCTTAAGTTTGAGATGCAAAAGCAAAGCTAAAGCAGCAGTACGAGTTTGTGCCTCACTCGCAAGTTTACATTTTTTAAATTTACGAATTCTTAAGTACAAATAACAGTAAGTTATCAAGTATTAATATAGATAGTGACAAGTTCTTACCATGCCTACTAGATAGTGACAAGAAATAAAACATAATAAATTTGAAACTGGGCCAAATTAATAAGCTTGTAAATTAAATTTTTTGAAACTTAACTATTGCGTCAAAACATTCTAGAATGGCAATTTACTTCGTACATTACGGTGCTTAAGGGTAAGGACAAATAAGTATCGAATGTGAGTGCTGGATAGGCACAGCCTATCTGATAGCACCTTTTTTTAATTAGCTATCAACCTAACGATTACAACAACAATAATAAAAACAACAGTAGAAACAAAGATGGTACCAATTATAGTAGTCTCCCGTTCGCAAATCGTGGGACTTTCGATGCTAGCTCAATACAAAGAGAATACTATGCAAACTTTGACCTGTAAAGTATCACTATTTTAAGTATTTTTAAAAATAAAGGTTATAGGAATAATTTACTTGATATTTCAGTCTTAGTTGTGTAACAAGTCAAACATGGCCTCTACGTCCCAAAATGCTCTCGCTGATGCAACGTATATACTAAGAGCACAAAGTCGGAGCTTCTGCGAATTTTTTTGTTTTTTGGGAGCTATATATTTGCTGAGAGAAGGAGAAGAGGACGCCAACGCACAATCAGCTGAGCTGCAGAGATACAGCGTTGCCAGCAAGAAAGGACAAGAAAACGCGAACGTGATTACAGGGACACACATTAGCTGCTATGTCAAGAGTGACTGTGAGGGGATATACGTGGCAGCAACTGCGGCAGCAGCCATTGCTCATGCGAGAGATCATGAGTCAGTCTCGAGGAGAGTCTCGAAGTGAACGCCTTAGTGCGAGCAGCGAGAGTTTCGGTGGTTTGCGGGTTTTTGTGGCGAGAGAGGAAGAGAGTTGAGAAAGTTTTCGAGAAGGTGCGTAGAGCTTGGAGAGAAGAGACAGAAGTGTGTGCGCAAGTCAAGCAGCTGCTGTATTCTCCCAAAACCGACGAGGTCTCTAGGTAGAGGACTACGGAGGTAGCCCAGACCAGATGAGGAGGGTTATAGAGAGTAAAGACAAAGATCGAAGCCGTAGGATGAACAACCCGCTCGGGAACACCGGATGACATTGCGCTGGGTTGGACTCACAGACGTTTGACCAAGAGATGAGGCTAGAGAGAGAGAGAGACAGAGAGTGAGAAAGAGAGAGAGACGTAGTGTGTGGGTTGACGAGATGATGTGTACGCAAGATCGTGAGGTGCATGCTTAGGAGTGCCATTATTGTTCGTGCGTTTTGCCAGATGTGCGAAAAGAGATAGAAGAGTAAAGAGAGAGAGAGAGAAAGATCAGATAAGATTGAACCTTTTTAGTAATCATTTTTTTTTCGTGTTAGTTGTTATTTGTATGTACATGAGCTTTTTTGCTTTAATCAATGTTACCATCATCGAACTACATATAAAATTATAATAATAAAACAATAAGACTATTATATAGAATACATATATACTAGCAAGTAGACTCAGATAATCTCAAAACTCGAGAAGTAAAAAGGTGTGAGGACGTAATGGATCGTTGTACTCCATTTTACGAGGAAGAAAATTCTATTATACTGTTAAAACATTTAGGTTTTAACTCCAATAGTTTGAAAGTATTTAAAAATATAATAGTACAAGTACGTGACTTATCAGACATCAACGTTCTTACTCTAAGAACACTAAAAAGTTTGAACTCTTTTAACCTTAGAATTACTGATTACTGAGTTTAATATCTGTGCTAATATGGTTTGGTATTGCGGCTGACTGTAAAAGTCTGAGGGGTGAAGCACCACAGCCTGATGATTTGTACTATTAGATACAAATCGCTAGAGCTAATCTAAAAAACTACTTAACTTATATTGCTGAAACTTTACGTACTAATTTTTAAAACTTTCTAGATCGTTTTAGAATACTTCTTATCCAAACAAAAAATTAGAGAATTAGCAATTAATGAGCTCTAAGTATTGCAGAAATACCCTAGCTTTTCACTTTAGTTTAGTAGGATCTGCTTGGTGGCGTAAAAGTTAAATTAAAGCTAACTGCAATAGAATTGAGCAAGTCTGGTTGTAATATCACCAAGCAAAGTACTGAACACCACATTTGTTCACCGGCAGTGCATAGAGCATAGAGCTGGAAATTGTGAAGCTGGGTATACCGGCTACTGATAACACTATTATATAATAGACAAGCGACTTACGTTAAACTCCATCTCGAATCACCAGGATTGACGAGTGCTACCCATAAAAAGATGTTCTGAATGCCAATGTCTGCGGTAAAATACCAAGACACGTCTAGCCAAAGTACAAACTGCGATGGATTCATAAATATTGTTTCAACCAACTTTATGCTACTACAGAAAATTTTTTTACAACAGCAAGCAAAAGAAAAAAACTGTGAGGAGTTTAGGCAGCCACAACGGCGCACAGTGGGGTATTTCGATCTTTTTTTTCAAAATGAAATATCTGAAGAACGTAGTAAGATAGAATAATGATTTTTGTTGAAGCATACTCCTAAGTCAATGTGGATTACGATAAAAATGTGGATAAAAGTATTTTTTTATTTTTCTGACCTCCAAATTTCACAACTAACACGAATTTTTTCAGAAAGCCGTATAAAAATTTTTTCAATTTAACTCAATCCTTTCTTTCGTCTGCACGAAGCTATTTGACATGAAATTTTAGGATGTTAGTGACTATAATATTCAATTATAGGTACCTTTTAATGCCATACACAACCTCAAAACAGCAAAAATCGATGTATTTCGGTTTTTTTTTTAAACCAGAACGTATTACGATTGAATCATGATTTTTATTGAAACATACTCGTAAGTTAGTAAAGCGTACGAAAACACTATTTATAAAAGTATTATATATGTTTTTAATCTCCAAATTTTACAAGAAACATGATTGTTACAGAAAACCATGTTGAAACGTTTTAAATTTAATTCAATTCTCTCTTCAGTCTGCACGAAGCTATTTGATATGAAATCTTAGGATGTTAGTGACTATATTACCTTAATATGTGTATCTTTTAATGCTTAACGTAACTTCAAAACAGCCAAAATCGGTGCATTTTTTTTTTTTTTTTTTTTTTTCAAAATCAGAACAGATTAAGATAGAATGATGATTTTTGTTTGAGAATACTCGTAAGTCAATGTGAAATGCGATAACAATACTTATAGAAGTATTGTATATTTTCCTAATCTTCAAATTTCACAACACGATTTTTTTCAAAAAAACGTATTACACTGTTTTGAATATAACCCCATTCTTCCTTTAGTCTGCATAAAGCTGTTTGATATGAGACTATAAGATGTAACTGATCATATTATTTTAATATATGTACCATTTAATGTTTAACATAACCTCAAAACAACAAGAATCGCTGTATTTTATTCTTATTTTTTCAAAATCAGAACTGATTGAGATAAAATGATTATAAGGAATCCCAAAAATTTACGCTATTTCTAAAACTTCTTGGTGTTGGTTACTCCACAATATAATTTATTTTCTCTCAACTGATATAACTACATATGCAAGTATAGATATGTTTAAAATTAAATTAAATACTACCAGCGTGGTATTAGTTTTGGAATATGGTTGAAAGATTTTTCTAACTTCTTTTTTTATACATATAATTGATTGAAGTACTATATAAACGTAATATTACGTTATATTAGTATGATTTAACTTACATTTAACTTAACAAAGTTGATAAAAACAGCCTTTAGGGCTCACAAATTTTAACTATGCCTATAGTTACAAGAGGGAAAATTAGAGGGATAACTTTAACTGCTTTAAATGTATTTAATTTTAGGCATTAAGAAACAAGAAAAAATTTAAAGTATCGTAAGGCAGATGCATAACGGGAGCTTTTTAACCGTCATGTTGAGGCAAGAAAAACCCTAACTACTAAATATAAGAATAAAACTGTTTAACAGTAGTGCAAAGCAGTCTAAATTAATAAAAAGTATTCTCCAAAGATAAGGACGGTAGATAAGATGTGTAGAGATCACCTAACATAAGGTACGATGCTAATTATCTCAAGGACAAAACCTACAGTGGTCACGTTATTTAAGCCTATTGGGGTTGGAGAAGTAGGTTCGGGCATGGTTAACTGATTAATGTCGGTCGTAATATAAATTTTTAAGCTTAAGTTAACATTCTTAAAACTGTCCTTTTTTTCAGTCCAAAAACATTTTCCAGGTAATGAGATTATTTGTGTAATAGAAGACAAAAGCCCTGTTCATACAGCTCGTATTGTACGATAGTGGTACTAAAACCATCCAGAACTGAAAAAACTAAATTGATCTGCACGTTCTCCAAATATAAATATTATAGAAATGTGTGAGCTAAAATGGTCTGAGGTTGGAGACCAGGACAGGCTCATAATGCCAATGAGCTCCATGAACTGGTTGTAGCAACTTGGCAAGATCTTCAGACTAGACCAGAATACTTCTAAACGTTGACCGCTTCCATGCCAAGAAGACAACAAAGTATGATAGAACCACATTGGGATCACATAAATAAATAATTAAACATTATTTTAGTAAAAATAAAATGCCAACAGTTTATTGTATCAAAATTTGAAAATAAAAGTACGACAGTTGACTTTAAGCAATTGCAGAGCCGCTATTTATCTTATAACTTGTTGAGCATTACATTTTTTTTAATTTGAGAATATAATCATTTGCAAAACAGAGTTCACACTCAGTTAAAAACAATGGATTTAAAGATTATGAGTAACTCTATTTTATTTCGTACAAAAATTTTAAAGTACGAATAAAATGTTGACAACGTATTCAAATGTTTATACTTCGTTAAGAAATGTGAAATTTTATTGTGACTGACAAATGCTTCATCGAAATAGATTGTACAAATTGAATGAATCTACAAAAATATAATTCTTTAAAATAAACAGTTCTTAAAAAAGTGTCAACCGTTCATAATAATTGCATCACTCTAATGGATATACACATGGATAGATATATGGATGGATGGATGAATGGATGGATGGATGATAACTACTTCCATGAATCGTAGTTCTAAAATGGAAAAAAATAGAAATCATAAAAAAGATTTATAATAGTGAAAAACATTAAATTCAAACAAATAAAGGTTTAGTTATAACCAGCAAAGATGATGGAAGCGATTTAAATAGTGAAGTACATAGGAATTAAACATAAAAATATATTGTACGGCCATCAGACTGCTACTTCTGTCATAACTAGCTTGACCAGTACTCTCTAATAAAAAATTGTAGTAAAACATACAGTCAAAAAAAATTAAAAAATCAAACATAAAAAGCTTTATGGTACGAATACATACCTCAAGATAAAAAAGTTCAAGCCACGGGTCAAGTGAAGCCATTTTGAGAACAAGAGCATAAAATACATTTAACAGTCATATGGTGCATAAGTTTGAATTATCTTTTAGTATTATCGGTAAAGTAAGTGTTATGCGATAAAAAGTTGATTATCTAGAACAATGGTAATAACAAAATAAAAAACTCGTCCTACGCGTAGGCACTCCCTCGTAGTTGAGGCTGCTTGTCTGAATAATATTGCTGTAATGAAATATAAAAAGTAAGTTTTAATATTTATAACGAAAAAGAAAATTATCAGTTATGAAAGACTAGAGCAAATTGGTTGCATTATCCAAATTTGTTTCTGCAGCTTATACGATTTCTATGATTTCTTATATTATTATATCATCACTGATGCTCTATAACCTTTTATTTATAGTTGATGAGTAAACCTGGTGATAGAATGGATCAATGAAAAAGTTTCTAGCAAAAAATAATTGACCAAGATATTGTTTTCCTTTGTGCCTTTAGTTACTTTAATTTCATTTTCCAATTAACATTCGATTTTATTTATTACCTAGGACCATCGCTCATTATCTTGTAGTTTTTTATGGTATTGTTATATAAATTTGAAACTTTGAAAATGAGTAGATTATAGTGTGTGCGATGTCCAATGAGCTGCGGGACGTGGTGCGTAAATGATACAATGAGCAACAAAAACCTTGACAAACATTTCCAGCCACATTTAATCAGTTTCATATTGCACATACGTCACGAACACCACTGCTGCTTGGCCTTGATAAAAATTACATAATAACGTGCACCACGTCCAATAAACTGCAGGACGTAATGCGCTGATGCCAGACTGTCAAATTGACTTTTTAACTTGATACAGACCATAGTAAGATAGACAACAACAGCAATATATAGGTATGCAATTGATCATGGATAATGCTTACCAAGATAGACCAACACGGCTGACTCAAGCTAATAAATGCAAGCATGCTTTGACAGATCCAGAATAGTGCAACTTTGTTATTCAAGTCAACTGCTCGGATAGAATCAACTGTTGTTGGGTGTACATTAACCAATCTCTCTTTATTTATACACATCGACGATTTTGTTTTACATTGGAAACCTGATAAAAATCGTTTCTTCTAACCCTTTTTCTTCACCCTTCAAATACAACGTTTTTTTATGGTATTCGATAGTAAGATTGTTATACATTAAGTTTCTAACATTTTATGCACTCATGTGTAACGTACAGTGCTCAAAAAATTTTTTATTGTGATTGTTTGAAATTTTCCACGTTATATTTTCATATATGTTCTCAGAATTATCAAAAATCACGTTACTTTTGTATACGGGGATCATGGCAAAGCTCTTGTATTTTTATCTGGTAAACTTGTATACGTACATATATTCTAGTAATAAGCAATTAGTACTTATACTGCCATGATATACCATTAGCCAATAAAGAGAAAAAAAAATAGAAGTACAAATAGAAGTAAATTTGTTTGTACAGAGTCTTTCAAAATAACAATCCAGATTCAATCGCAGACTAATATTTAAATCAGATATCACTGTCAAATATATACGCTTACAAACGCTTATTAAATAAATCTACATCAATCAATGCTTATAAAATGGAAATAAAATTAAATCGGAGACTATGCGTATTAAAGGGTTTTGCGGTTGATCAGTTAAGTCACAAAGTGGTTTTAAAATAGAATAAGTTGAGTATTACAAAATAAACAATATAATAAAATAGATAATAACACGGAAAAAATCCAGACAAATAATATAAAATATAATTTATTAAAAAGAATGTAAGACATAACTTAATTGCTTTAATAAAACTATAATAATTAAGAACACTGATAAGAATAAATAAATAAAAGTTGCAGGAAAACTACAGGCCATTTACGTACTGATATATTAAATAACCATGCTGATTAAAAATTCAGAAGGGTACAGAAGACAGTGCATACAAATTAAAACATACAGCAGCTTTTATTCCTGAAGCACGCCAGATCTTAACAAACCTATTAATTTTATCGTACCTACATTGTCCTGTTAATTGATTACTGATCTGTCAGATTGTTAGGTTAAGCAGGCAAGGTACGTCTACACTGACAGCTTGGACCTGGAAAGACTGAAATGTTCATTGATAACGAGAGGCAGGGAGTTCCAGAAATTAGAGCCACCAAGTTGAGAGCGAGCCCAAAACTTGTGACGGTGTTGGAGAATGGGACGGAGACGTTCTCCTCCTTCCAGAATAATGCTAGTATCACCCTGTGCATGAAGCTCAATGATAGCTACCAGAGGAGGAAGTGACATCTCGTTTGTAGAAGAAATAAAATATACATAACGATCATTTTTCATAAGAATTAATAATTTTCTAGTGAAATGTCTAAAGGACTAATTTATTCGCAAAAACTGGCAAAAAAAACGATGTACAGACAAGTCAATACTTGCATTAACAGGCAGATATAACCATACCTGTCAAGAAAATTAAATAATGAATCTTGTAATATTGCACTATATATACATATGTTTAGAAAAGGTGATTTATGTGGACAATCATATGCTTGGAGGGGGGGGTTATTATGCGGACGTCTGCATAATTCTACCGTGTTCAGTCACCTTTTCTAAGTATATATATAATTTATTATTAAATTTCCAATTTCCTTGCCAGGTATGGTTGTATCTGCCTATTGATACAAGTATTAATTACAGCTCTTAAAGTCAGTCTCAGTATGTAATTTCATGAGCTTGACGATTGGACGCTTAAACTTAGATATAGCTGTTTTAAGTATAACAACTCGATTTAAACCATCTAAGCCAGGATAAGTCTTGATCACTAAGCCGAGGCCACTTAATTGGAGGAGTAAATTCGTCCTTTATGATGACAACGTCATTTTCCTGAATGTTGGGCTAAGGACTTAGCCACTTGCTCCGTTGCTGCAGGTGATGGAGAACTTCTTTCTTCCACCGTGATCAAAATAAGTCACGAAGACTATTTAAAAGCTTTCAACGTTGAATTAGTCTTACAGGCTGAGCCTGCTCATAATAATGCTCCAGATAAAATAAAAGCGAAGAATTGACCAAAAAGTGGGTAGAGGTAAGCGCTACAGCGTCTGTGACCTCAGCACTCATCAGATAGAGGGGCCTTGAGTAGAGGCGTAATTCAATTTTAATAGAGAAAGTCGACAGTTCTTCATAAGTTAGAATCGACTCACCGAAGACTCATTGAAAGTTGTGTTTGAAGCTGCGTACTGCAGCCTCCCACAACCTACCAAAATTTAAACGATGTGGAAACGATGACAACTGAGCAAATATTTTACTCAATTCAGCTGAAGCACCTTTGAAGATTGATGCGTTGTTTGAAAATAGAACACAAAGGTTACTCCTCGACGGGCACAGAAGCGAGAGTAGACTGCCAGGAACTCGTTGACTTTTAAATCTGAAACAACTTCTGTATGGTCGTCACGTATAACCATACGAATAAGAATTACAACATAGCCTTTTGTTGATTTCGCTCCTTGTCCTTTAGAAAATAACACAGGAGTCAATCCAGCATAGTCTAGACGTGTATAAGTGACAGGACGAGTTGGAGTAACTCAATGTGCTGGCTGTAATCTCACTTATTAACATAAGCTTCGAGCATCGAAACGAGTACATGGCGTACAGCGATGATATACTCTTGCAGCTTATCGTGAAATTTGGGTAATCCAAAAAGTTGATTAAGGTATGACAACATTATCTGTACTCCACGATGCATTGTCAGAAAATAAGTTTCCTTAACTACAGGCTTTACAAATAATCGTCTTTCAGGAAGTGAAATTATATGTTAATCATGAAATAGTAGACAGCATATTGCAGACTGCCTCCAATGTAAATTAATCCGCTTTTACAGACGAACGGCTTAAACTTTACTAGACTTAAATTTGAAGCAATCATCATTAGGTAATCATTTTAGACCAAGGGTAGATATCACTTCGTCCAGTTTTACATCAGTCTAAGTTGACGTTTTAGCTGCAAGTCCCTGGAGCAGGTGAGGTTAATTAATTTAAGGTTCAAAAGATTATTAAGTAAGATTCCATTTGATGGCTGTTACGATGCGCTAAATACTACGTGGATCTTGTTTGGATTTTCTGGTCTAAAAATTACATAATGAGGTGAATAATAATTTGCTTGGTTGATAAACGAGTCAGGTCATTTATAATTAAAACTGAAGTGTTAGTATGGAAAACGTTATCTTTCCTAGACAATAACGTCACTAGTACTTCAGAATAAACACAAGTGGTGACTTTTTCACTGGCACCCACAACAACAAGAGATAATCTTTTAGTATCTAAACTGAGCAATGAAATTTTACGCTGAGATATGAAAGAACGCTTAGCTGCTAGATCAGTTAAAGCATGAACTTTGCGTGAATTTTCGACTGAATTAACTACTCTAGTTGGAGTAGTTACCAATATGATAAAACTACTAACTGAAGCTGCATGAGCTCAGATCAATGATATCAGATTATCAGAAGCCTGATCCAAACGGTAAGAAGACGCATTGTTTCCATTAGATTTGTTAGCTCGTGAGTTTTGAACCCGATTGGTGTCAACATTATCACTATGCAATTTGGTGTGGTGTTGACCTTAACACGTAAAATACCATTTTTGAGAGAGGCAGTAATAAATAAAATAATTTTTTTGCAAGCAGTTCAAGTATAATTTTTCTTTTTTTACAAATTTTAAATGATCAGGCTAAGGTATGGCATCAAACTTTCTGCATCCGTGGATTGGATGTTCACACAAGAAAAGCAAGGATGAGCTGTCTTCGTCATTGACAACGCAACTTGCGTCGTATTAGTCAATACACGGTTGGTGGTATTGGACGGTAGCTGGCACGTAATTTGTGACGTACATAGATTTTCGAGAGTCAACTGAAACACAAGATTATTTAAGAGACTAAATCCTGCATACGAGAAAATTTTTTATGTCAGCGTACGTCGAAAGATCCCCACGAGCTTTTTGTGAAACTTCCCAACACTCACAAGAGTGCTGATCTAGCTTCCAGACGATACAACAAACAAGCCAATTATCATACGACTCCATAGAACATTTTAAGTCTCGTAAAACTCAAACAGCTTCTTCCGTTTAATCGATAATATCGCTTAAATCTTAAACTTTTCAAGCTCGTACTATCGGGAAATGCATTCATTTTTCAAATAACTAAATAATTCAATGCACATGTTATGGTAACGTCGAACTACTTCATCCCAAGCAATATCAAAGTTTGCATCAGTGATCTCGAGTTCCTTAAGGCGTAGGGCAGCTTGACCTTTGACAGAATTGAGAAAATGCTGTAATCTTGCAACATTCGATATTGATTCTTTATTCCGAGTCATTGGGTAAAATTGTTGTTTAACTGACTCCCAATTTTTGTGAGAACCAAAGAATGTGTAAGGTAAAGGACCCAATACTCGACCAGGTACCAACACGTAACCAAAGTATTTATATCATCCACACATGCGCAAAAGTAAAATGTTGTGATCTACACATACGCAGAAATCAAAAATGAGGTGATCGACTTTTGGGGCAAGAAAGGTATGTTTCTAAAATCTTTAAGATGATTAAACGTTAGAAACTAATCATTTTTTTCAGCAACAACTGCAGTGCTAAATTTTCAAAACTATTACGTTTTCTTGGCCAATAAACCTAAAAACTGTGTAGAGTGGTCGAGTATTGGGTCGTTTACCTTAGGCAATGATAAATTTTCAGTAATGACAGGTGGGCTTCAAGGCGGTTGCAGGTTTAAGGCTGGATTAAGCTTTATAGCCCTTATACGGTCGATTATTTGACCTTTTAAGCTAACATATGCACCTTCGACATAAGTAAAGTTGTAATCTTTATAAAAGGATGATCTGTTAATTCATCTTAATGTTCATAAGAATCATTATGTTGATCCACGAGAACTTACAAATAATTTTTGTGCAATTCTAGTCTCCTTTCTAAATAGAGCACTTGTTTTTCAGGGCCTACTTTTGCTGTCGAGTTTTCATGAGAATTTGTTAAGGAACTAAAAAGCATAAGTTGGGCCTTCAATAGCTTTTTTATTCTTATGATTGTCAGGTACCAACGCTCAAAATTACTAAAAATCTAGATAAAAAGAACACAACAGGCCTTGATACCTGGGAGAAGCAAGTGCGATATTTACAACAATGCTGTCTAAAAGCTAGAGCATTTGCTCTCTACAATTATTTTGAGTTTAACACAGAGTAAAAAGAAAGAAAAAAAATTCAATATAGAGCACTTACAGTACCTTCCTCTCTTCCCACTTGCTCATAATCAGTTTGAACGCTGAAAAAATAGCTTACCGATTCAAAACCGATTAGAGGGAGTACCAATTATTTCAGCACAAAGAAGCGTCCAAAAACGCTGGGTATGTAACTTTTTTTCTCCTCTTCTCTGTGCAGCTCGATGATGGATTCAATATGACAAACGACCACAACGATATTGACCATGACGTCACTCGAGTCTTTTGAAACGTATTGTAGATGACTATGTAATGGCCAACAACAACGCTCTACTACCAGAAATGTTAAGTCTTAGCTCGCTCATAACTTTCATGAAAAAAAATCATGACTCTGAAGCTGTAATACTCAGTCAAACAAAATAAAAAAAAAATTATTTAAAACAAAATAAGGAAGCTGATACAATTCATAAAAAAAAAAAAATTGACAGCAATTCAGCAATACAACTGATGTCTTAAATAAGCTGTAGAAACATATTTACCAAATTATTAATATAGTTTTGTAACAAAAATAAAAATAGGAAAAAAAAGGAAAAGACGTGAGACAAGTAAACAAACCTTGTATCTCTTGCGAGGAAGAACAAACCAGAACTGAATTGAAAAACAATTTGAGTTAATTTAAAAACAAAAAAATTAATAAGTTGAAGCCCTAAGGTAATGCTGCTTATTCACTGTGGATCTTAAAAATTTTTTAACTAAAAGAAAGAAAGCCTAAAAAACTGACTTCGATCAAAATCAGCGCGTAAACCTTTTTTTTGTTGAATATTAAGATACAGTGTTAAACTATAGCGACTGTCTCCACCAACGTTTTCATGAGAAGTAGGCTGAGACCTACTACTCATGCAAAGAGATAGTGAGAGCCGAGTGCTTCCTACATACACTAGGGGGACGGCCTCACACACGTTTGTGTACTTAAGATAAAAACCAATTGATTTGCGAGCGTAATTTGATCACTTACGATAATCGTGAGAAAACCCCCTCCACCATAGCCAAAATCGGGTACTAAACGCTATTTCTAAAACAAAATAACTCATATTGATTCATTGAAATGTGGTTATGTAACGACAGAGAACAAAAAGCTTAGAAAAATGAATTTTTTTAGTAAAATCAATTTACATAAGTTAATTTCATGAAAAACTTTCAACAATAAAATCTTCATTCTTTACATCTAGGATGATTATAATACCAAAAAAATCTTGAAATATGAATATATATTTATACAAACATATACGCACACACATTCACACACACATTGTTTTTATGTTAATATGTTTCTTTGTTATAAATTTGCAAAGATGCTCAATTGTTTCTTAGTAACAATAATTATTTTAAAACTAAAAACCCTTTTTCTAATCAAAATCAGTTGACCAAATCATCAAATATAGCTATTAAAATACATTATGGCTATTGGTATGTACATACACATAGACATTCATACAAACTTTGGTTTTTTTAGTATTGTAACACTCCATTATGTAATTAACATTGCTATCTCTAAAATTTTATAACTTTAAATATGGTTGATCATTAATAAGCAAAAAAATAATACAAAAAATTAAGAAAAAAAGTTGTGAAATGAAATATGAAAAAACAATGATATGAAATATAAGATAAAATTAAAAAAAAAAAAAAAAATTAAAAGAAACAAACCAGGGGGCATAAATGGCTCATGGGACCCATAGTACGAACAAAGTTCTTTAAACATGAAATGAGTATAAAGACACATAATTTCTCAGGAAACAAGGGGGTCACGAGACCCATAGGAAAAACGAAGCTCTCTAAAAATTCATACCCCCATTTATACCCCATGGTTTGTTTCTTTTAACTTTTTTTTTTTCAAACTTTTTTTTTAAATTTTATTTTATATTTTGTATCATTATTTTTTTATATTTCATTGCATAAATTTTTTTCTTCATTTTTGTATCACCTACATTCCATTCCTTTTTTTATTTTTCTATTTAATCTTCTTTTTTTCGTTCCTTTTTTTATTTCCTTTTTTTTTTTTTCATTACGTTCTATTTTTTCATGTCGTTTTTAATTTCATTTCATTGTTTTCTTTTACACTTCATTTCATTATTCTTATTTCTTTTAAATTTTTTTATTTAAATGTATTTCGTTTTTTGCATTTTTTAAAATTGTATTTTCTGTATTTTTATTTCATTTACTTTTTTATTTCTTGTTTTCATTTGATTTCATTTTAAAATTTTTTTTCTGATTTCATTTTTTTTTTTGATTTTATTTTTTAGTTATTTTTCATATTATTAGTTTAATACATTACTATATTTATATAACTATGTGACATTGTAACATAATTTTTCTGTCGAATTCGAAATAAGCACTCTTAAAAACCATTGGTACGTTCTGCAACTCTATTGTATATGTTAATTTTAATAATTTATTAATAATATTAAAAAATTTATTTATAAAAGTAATTATTAGCATTATTTTATGGCCAAAAAAACATCAGGTTTTAAAAAAATCGGTTGGTATTGTATGCATCAAATGCTTAAAATACTAATATTCAATGCGTAATAACGCGCTTTATTCGATTTAATCTACATAACCATATTTGTGGTAATTAAATGTTTTGTTTTTTTTTATTTATTATTTAGAAAAAAAAATTTTTTTTAGAAGAAACAGACTTCTAGTAAGCGACTTCCGTTTTATGGAAATCTGTCGTTTTTAAAATTCCATCCCCCCAAGCAAGTGGCATAAAGAACTTCGTTTTAATGGGGTAAGGAGGAAACTTAGGAGGAAGAGACTTCCGGTAAGCCACTTCCGTTTCATTAAATCTGTCGGTTTAAAAATTCCAGCCCCCCTATTATGCGACAATAAGAACTTCGTTCTAAAAATTAAATTTCGTGAAAAAATCGATTAAATAAAAAAAAATTAGATTTTTTTTCTTGATGCGAACGTAATAGTCTCAGTTTACAATGAGTATAAAAAGATGTGAGGTTTATGTTTTAGCTTAAATTTAGTAAATTAAACAATGTTTTTACAACCATTGTACAAATATTCACAAAATCTTACAATACATTATACATTACTAACACGTTTTATATATACTAAAGCTTAAATGTTATTTATCACAGGTATGGAGGCTGCTGGAAAGGCTGGTGGTGTAGTTGAAGCAGCAATGTCCTATACAGGTGATGTAAGTGATCCAAGTCGTCAGAAGTATAATATCAAATACTACGTTAATTTAGCAAATGAGCTAGTTAATGCAGGTACACACATTTTATCTATTAAAGATATGGCTGGGCTATTGAAACCTAAAGCTGCCAGAATATTAGTTGATGCAATTAGACAAAGGCATCCAGATTTGCCAATTCATATTCATACTCATGACACATCAGGCTGTGGGGTCTCATCAATGCTTGCCTGTGTAGAGGCTGGTGCAGATATCATTGATGTTGCTGTTGACAGCATGTCTGGTATGACAAGTCAACCATCTATGGGTGCAATCGTAGCTTCATTACAAGGTAAAGTATGAGAACCACTTATTATTTTTCATGACTATTGCATTAAAGCAGTTGTAATGTACATACATGATAAGATATTAAATTTTAAGATAAAAAGTTAAATAGAATTCTTAATAATTGTACTACAAATGTAGCTCTTAAAAGATCTTTGTTAAATGAGTATTTATTTGACAACTTATTGAAAAATGGTGTCATAATGATACTTGTTAATTTCATCACTAATTAAACAGTAAGAAAGACGATGTATTACAATTCTTCTTATTTTAAATAATATTTGCATGTCATTCCATATTTCATTGCTAATTCAAAGAAAATATGTCACAGCTACTTTAAAATTTTCAAAATTTTGCCAAAAATAACTTTTTAACTAAATTATTTTATAGCCACACTAGAAATGCAAGCAAAAGGCTCATGTTTTTATGTAACGATTTTAGATTAATTTTACTCGTAATTGCGTGGCTTTGTTGGTAAGTGCTCTTTCTTCTTTGGTTTAATTTTCTTAAATTTTTTTTCACTCCCTTACGAATATTCAAAAGCCCTTTCTCTCTTTGATTTTACATTTTAATTTGGCATGCTGCTTATTTTCTTCTTGAATCCACTTGAGGTTTCGTTAAGACTTTCTAACATCTTGGCATTGTATATATGTAACGTAATAAAGTTACACAAAATTAATCACTTAATTACTGTGATAGCATCACTGACAAACGCTCTGGAATACTCACATAGTTTGCTCTTTTTTACTTGTCAAAAGAACTAAAATTTATTTAATTACTTAAACTGAAAAATACAGAGAAATTAAAAAATTTTTATAAGTCTCTCGTTAAGTCAATTGAGAAAGAAGATTAACTTTATGAACATGATTCGGGAGGCCTCTTTTATTCATAGCATTAGAAAGCCATGTACTTGATGTACTGTTTACATGCTTCTCACAAGTAACTACTAGCGACTCTTATTTGATTGTGTTGCGTGCGTGTACCATGTCACTTGTGTATGTGCAGAGTATTAAAGCCGCTAAATTTGAAACTCTGACTACATTACGATTTTACATCCCTTTTGTAAGAGTGAGAGGTATGTTATACACTCAACTTAATTTGTGTTTAGAGTACTTAATCAGAATTTGTATTATAAAAAATTTTTTTTTTACTTATAGCTCCTTTGCATCTGATGAGGGCCAGGACGTTGTTCAAACGGCCTAAACGTTGTTTTTGTTTTTGAATAAATACAAAAATATGATAGTACCACCATTGGATACTGTGTTCAATAGTTATTTACTAACTGTTACCGAACGTTCTATTTAATTATTTAATAACCGTTCACTGTCAATTAAAATTGATTATCACTTGACTGGAGACACGATACATCAAAATTTTCTAGTACCAGAACACTATAGAATATTTAAATAGCACCTTTTTTTATTTTTCATAATAACTTAAATGTGTAAAATAACTGTTCACTCTCAATTTGAATTTTTCTTCTTTCCACTGTGAAGACAAAAAAACTGTCAAAAAGTCACTGGATTTTTATTTATATACCGTTAAATACCAAAGTTTCTGGTACCAGGCCGTTCTACAATGTATTAAGATATACATTACTTTCGAAGTCAGAAGCATTTTCGAAAGTTTAATTTTATAAATCGCTCTTGAATCTTAGAAACTACTCTAGAACGTTCAAAATTATTCACAATAAGGACATACTATCCTATAGTGTGCAGACCTTGGAGAGGATTGGTGATTCCTGATTGAATGCTTTAAGCTGAGAGAGTAATATAGGGTCGTTGGTCACTGGCGTTTCCAGCCTTGCTATGAACAACTCTGCTCATGACATCTGCCAGTGAATGACTGGCTTGGTTTAATAGTGGCTGGCTTCACATAGTTTTTGAGTTGACAAATCGTCTCCGGAAATCGTAGTAAAAATGTATTAGTTGGCAAGGTAATTTAAACTTAGGTGGCCCTTAAAAGAACTGATGAGATTGATGGTTAACTAGGGAACGTAAGTACTTATGATGGCCCTGAAAACGGGTGGTGGTGAGACTTGTGGTTATTCCTTATTATTGTTCTTGATGATGAAGAGCTAGCTGTAGGTCGCTTGGCGCTTACCCTTTGAGTTTCTGTGTACGGAGATCATACAGGAGAAGAAGAACGCCGCTGTCCAAAGAATATCTCATCTTCAGGTCGTTCCCCGGATAACCAACCATTCATCGGTAGTCAGGAAAGTGGGCCTGGAGAATATTTTCTGTGTAGGTATGCCGTTGAGACGACCACTAAAAAGGCCAACCATTCCATACTCTTCTGGATTGTTTTCCCTGGCTCGCATTTAGAGTAGAAAATTCTCTGACAGCACCAGGTTGGATGGTTGAACGGCCAAAAAGCTCTGAAGTGCTGGAGCAGGTTTTACTTTGGCTAGAAACGTCTTCTGGTATTCTACCGAAGATGTTGACGTTCCGAACACCTGTTTTTCCGTTGCACTCATTTATTTTGGGGACCTGGGGTTAAAACGATTTATTTCGCTTGCCCATGAAAAAAGAGTGTCGTTGGTAGCCGGGATACCCAGCTGCACGACGGACTCCTCTGTTAGGGTAGTTCCGATGATCGATTGCGATTATTGTCAACTCGACGGGGCTTCTTATAACCACTCATTACTATCTTTGGTTGTGGATGGCTTCAATTCTTCCTCGACGCCACCTAGCGGATCCTACTGAACTAAAGCGTAAAGCTAGCTTATTTTAGCAAAACTTTGAGCCTATTTATTGCTATTGTTATTAACTTTTTCAAGAAAAAAACTATGCAAAAACCATCTCAGAATCATGAAGAATCAGTATGCAAAATTTTAGCGAAATTAATTAGGTAGTTTTCGCGGTTAGCGATAACAACGGTTTTAGTGACTTTGCTTCCTATATTACTAGCGGCCCTCTGTCTTGGCTTCGCTCGAGACTTACTAAATGGAACACCGTAGTGTGTTGACATGTAATGTGGAATGTTTTCAGTTATAAATTTTACATCTATTCCTGACACTTCTCAGAACAAAAATCTTATTAATAAAAACATATTTGTTCAAAATTAACATTGTTTATTTGGTCAAATATTAAGCTGTAAGAAGTAAAAAAAATGAAATTGTGCTAAAAAGTACCGTGCGTTTCTTATGCTACAAAATGATCGTTGGCCCTAAAGGGCCGTTGATTGAAAGTTTCTTCCGTATAATCTACGAAAAGGGCTATTTTTTAAAGCTAGTAAGATTTAAAGCTCCCAAAAAATATAAAAATATGTTAAAAAAAAAAAAAATTTTCTTATCTCAGAACTTTAATATCAGAGCAACAAAGTTCTGGAGATTCATCTCTACATTATTCATCACCAAAAAAATACAAATACATGTTCTATCTGTTTAAAACTCTGGAAGATTTAAGAGATTACTGTAAGGGTACTGATTAAAAAGCTAATCCCTCATGCAATGGATTCTTTATTTGTCAATTTCGAAGCTGCTATTCAATCTCAATAAATGTTCTGCGTCAGTTTCTTGACGCCTAAAATTTTATTCATGAGATGCACAAAACATTTTTCTTTTAATTAACCCTCTTGCAACTTTTGGTATGGTTAAGACTTTTGTGAGCCCTAAAGGCCGGTTTTTGTCAATTTTATAAAGTGCTAACATATTTGTTGGCAAGGTAGTTCGACATCTAATTGCTCTAAAAAGGACCAGTGAGCTTCTTAAGTAACCTCTTTCTTAAATGAAGTTTCCATCAAACGTGACTGCCTGGATGTCTTGGGGTGATCTTCTCTGGTCTGCTGTCGAATCTCCACACTAATAGGAAGAAAAATTACTAAGTCGGAAGCTTTGGAGTTAGTTGCAGAGATCTTTCCCAACGTCTCCTGGTATAACGTCAAAAACGTTGGTGTCTCAAGCACTATCTTTTTTTTGCAGACTCAGTTGTTATGGTGATCTAAGGTAGGGATATTGATTTGTGATGCTTGCCCATTGGAGACTGTTCTGTTGTCTCAAGTCTTTTTTCCTTCATAACTCTTAGGTTCACCCAGCGCCGACGTTGGAAAGGATCGATGATTCGTGGTTGAATGCTTAGAGTCGAGAGGGTAACTTAAGGTCGTCGGTCACTGAGGTTTCCAGCCTTGCGAAGAACAACTCCGCTCGTGACGACTGCCAGTGAATGACTGACTTGGTTTGATAGTGGTCATCTTTAGTTAACATAGGCTTTTAGTCAACCAATCGTTTCCAGAAATGGTAGTAAAAATGTATTTATTGGCATGGTAGTTTAAACTTAGATGGCCCTAACAAGAACCAACGAGATTGATGGTTAAGTAGGGAACGATATTTATAATCGCCCTGAAAAGGGCCAGTGGTAAAACTTCCAGCTATCCTTATTATTATTCTTGATGATGAAGAGCTAGCTGTAGGTAGCTTGATCTTGCTCTCGAAGTTCCTGTATATGGAGACCATGATGGAGGGAGGTACACCGCTGACCAAAGAATATCTCGTCTTCAGGTCGCTCCCCGGGTAACCAACTTTTCTCGTTAGTCGGGAAAGTGGGCCTAGAGAATACCTTCTCTGTAGATATGTAGTTGGAACGACCACTAAGAAAGAGGCCGTTGCTGCTGCCCGTACTCTCCAGGGCTGTCTTTTCTGGCTCGCATTTGTAGTAAAACATTCTCTGACGGCAACAGGCCAGATGGTAGAACGGCCGCTTTACTCTCAGTGACTGGAGCAGGTTGTGCTCTGGTTAGACACGTCTCCTGATATTCCACCGGAGACGTTATTGATTACAAAATTTTTTTATTGGTAGCTTTCGTCAGTCCTGGAGATACAGGGTGAAAGTAGACCCAGGTCACTTACCCATTAAAGAAGAGTGTCATCGGTAACCGGGATGTACCCAGTTGCACGACTACTATCTATATTTTCAATGCAGTCTGATGTACTGCCAGTAGACAGTCAAAATATTTTTCAAGACTCTCTGGCCTATTATAACCACACTTATTTAATCTTGTTGCAGGTAGCTTCGATTTTATGTCGACGCCACCTAGTGGGTTCTTCTGACCTAACCCGAAAAGCTAGCGTATTTTTGAAAAACTTCGAGCTTATTTATTGCTATTGTTATTAACTTTTTCAAGATAAAAACTATACTCAAACCATCTAGGAAGTGTCAAGAATCGTGAGGCAAAATTTCAGCTAGATCAGTTGAGTAGTTTTCGCGGTTAGTGATTATAACGGTTTTAGCGACTTTGCTTTATATATTAGTAAGAAGTAAGATAAGATATATCTTGTTAATCATATTGACTACAAGGTAGTGGATTAATAATAATTAACTTATTGACATATTACCAAATATATATTTATTAACTTAAAAAAGAATAACTTGATTTTACAAAATTTTCTCTCATGATGCCAAGAGACACTTCACGACAGCGTGTGTACAAGGCAACGTTAACACTCCATCTTACTGTAACTAAATCACTGTACAAAATATTCATACATATCTTTCTGTCTTAATAGTATTTATACCACGCTGTAGATGTCACTAGTTACACAACGAATGTCAATTTGCTTGGATTCTACAATGCCTCCATAAATTTATACTATATTCAATATACTTCGAAAACTTTTCGATTGAGTTTTTCCTTAAACTTAGCAAAAACGTCTTCTACGTTATGTTCTGAATTATCATTTGCAATATCAATCTAGTATTTTACATAGCTCTTATTTAAAAGGTGATAATAGGCTTCAGTGTATTTTAACTTTTTCGAAAAGTTTTCAAACCTAGCTAGTGATGCCTAAGTTTATTTATAGCATCCAAATTATCTCTATACATTTTAATTAAATTACAAATTTTGTTACAAGAATAAGGCAATAAATCTTTTTAAACTTCAAACTAACTTACTCGCTTTGTCAACGCTACAAACTAAGCTGCTGTAAACAATTTTGTAACCCTATTTAGTTTTCTAGATTTCCAATAAATTGCATTTCCATACATTATTAGGACACAGATTGTCATTAATTTTCTATCAGTTATGTAACTAGTCCAATCAGTATTAACAAAGCATTTAATATCATTATCATTTTCACTTTATTTATAAGCCAATTGTAAATCGTCTGTTAAATAAATATTTTAAAATTTTTCAGACAAAGTAAATTTTAATATATTTCTATAATAACAAATGTAAAATCTTCTTATTATCACACACAAATTGCTCTGGTTCTAATTTTAAGTTTTGTTCCATAGGAACCACATACAATTCTTAATTTTAGACATCATACTATCTTGCTTAAGTTTTAATATCAATTATAGCCAATGCTTGTACCTAAATAAGTGCTTGTTGTACCTAATCGTTTTATTAGAAACCTTTGAGACAATCATCTTTTAAGAAAATTCAACTTTTGCTTATTCTTACAAAAAATTAATGAGTCATCTACAAAAAAAATTTAGTTTAAAGTTTTATTTTTATTCTATAATATAAAATGGCAACAATTATTTTTACTCCTTACAAATCTCGATTTCTTTATGTATGTATTAAAATATTCATACTAAGCTCTGGGGCTTTCTCTTAATCCATACAACGCTTTATCTAATTTTATTACCTTGCTGAAACTATTTTCAAAGTCTTATGGCTGTTTTACATAAACCATAGATTTTACTTTACCGCTTAGAAAGGCTGTTTTAACGTCCATTTGTTTATAATGAAATCATTCTGACAACAAAAGAAAAGTGAAATTTTTGAATCTTGCATTTTTGCTAGTAGTGGATGGATATCATCAGTTAAGTCATTTTGCTGGCATCCTCTACCTATTGACCTATCTTAAAGGCATTCTTAGCCTTTTTTATATAATTTTTTTTACATCTAAAGCTTCTTTATTATTTGCTTAATTTACAGAAAGCCAAGTTTTATTTTTATTTAAGCAATATATTTCTCTATCCATCGCCGTTTTCAAATTTTTAGATTCATCACTATTTATCGCATTATTATAAGAAGCAAGTATCTCAGCATTTGTACAATTTACATACTTTCTTTTTTAGTAAGCTGACATTTAAACTATTTCTGGTCAAAATCTATTATCTGTCCTCACTTCTTATAGTAAACATCTAGATATATCCATAATATCTTTACTTTACTTTTCCGCCCTTCCATTTCATTCATGCACATAAGCTGGACATGGTTCAATAGAAATATCAAAGCTCTCTATTTTGCAAAATTACTTATATCCTTATTTGTATATTATTTTCCATTATTATATCCTAATCTTTATATCTTCATACTACTTTAATTTCAATTAAACTTTCATAATTACTAAAATATAATTCCCTAATCTTTTGATTTAACACAAAAAACTTGGACTACTTTACTGAAATATTCAATAAGACTTGAAAAATATTTCTCGACGTTCAAATAAATAATACTATAAGACCGATTGAAATTGTATGTAAAATTTTTTTAAATATCTTTTACCCTTGATCTGTTATTATCAAATGGTAAATTATGAATTTTTTTCTAAACAAATTCCACATTTCTAAAAAGCTGACTAATTCTTTTGGCAAACTTTCTATTGTTTGTTTGTTGCACATTGCTTGTCATTAGTTACACGACTTATTGTTCTATACAATTATTCTTATTCTGTTAACCCATTTTTTACTATCAAACTTGACTCACTTTTTATAGTTTCACCAGTCATATAATAAATATTAGTATTTTTAATAGCTACTGTGACAAAAGTTCTATTTGGATCCAAAGTTTTTGATATGTTACGTATTAATATAATTTTCTTAACTTTAATTACTTTTTCGTAACTAAGTAGTCTTACATTAATAGACTCTTTCAATTTAATATATTTATAAGAATATTGATCACCATTTATAACATTGTTTGAGCAACTGCTAACAAGAAATGATTCTACCTTACTAGCACAACTGTTTACTTCAATGCGTAATTAGGTCTTTCCTTGAATCCCATATTAAAACTACTTACAGAACCGTTTTCGTTCTTATGCTTTTGATTATTTTGCTGCCAACCACTTCCTCGACGATTTTGACTAGAGCCTCTACCACCTCCACCACCATAGCATCAGCTACCACCTGTGCCACCTCGATGCTTCCACTACTATTGTTGTTATTGTTCTTCTTAGCGCCCACCTCGTTGTTGCTGCGCATCACTTTGCTCCCGTGGATTATCGCTTTGTTACGTTTTCGTACATTGTGCCTTGAAGTGTATATATATTTTTTCCTTAAAACTTAATCAATCTTTTATTCACTTAATTTAAAACGCACTTGTACTATTTTTGCTTCCATCATTCTTCTCTTTTACTTGTTTTTCACGTACTTAACTGTTTGATCGGATTCTTTTAAGACATCGATTGATTCACCAATGTAACTTAACAAAAGAGAAAGCATGTTTATCATGTAGTTTAAGTATCCATTTGCACCTACACTTCTGAACTTGTTAATTATTACTTTAAACTCAGTAAAAAACGGACTTGAGTTTCTAGTCTTTTAACTTAAATTTTTCCCATTTGTATCTCTCACAAACTTGTAGGGCAAAAAACTTTTTTACATGCATTTTACATAATTTCTACATTATTTTATATACTATTTCTTCATTCTTTATGAACTGTAACGAATTATTTGAGATTTCACCATATGTTACATTGATTGCCTTAAAGTCCTTTTGGATCCACTCTTTTTCATCCATTGTATCCCAGGCTCAAATTGCGATTACGTCGTCCTTCTTTGATTTTAAAATTATTGTTAGTCTCCTTTTCCAATACTCATTATCTTTTTCAGGTGCATGCTAATAAACAGAACTTACGTCCCCTCAAGGGATGCTTAAAAATTAAAATATAAATAAACACGCTTTGCTACCGCCTTAAATAAATTAACTACAAGGTATTGGATCAATATCACACTTATTATTACTTTAATAAATATATAAAATGACATAAATAAGGATAATTTAAGACTACAAAGTATTCTTTCATCATACTGTAGAGACCTTACGAAAGCGAGTGCTAAAGGCAACAGCCACATTCCATATCACTGACACTGAATCACTATACAAAGTATCCATACAAATCTTCTTGCACTTATAGTGTATGTACGACACAGTAGACCTTACTAGTTACACAGTTAATACAACTTACTTAAAATCTTACACACACACGCACGCGTGTCGCACACACACACAGATACATCTTCCCATATTATATCGTTATCTTTGTGGGGCATTCTGTATGACCCCCACCGCCCCCAAACTGCTCCCCCCCCCGACAATATTAGGTAAAAACCCGTCATTTTCTCTCTTATTTTGATACATCGCAATTTTTTTCCAAACTCCCACAACCCCACCGCAGTGCCACTACGGACGCCCCACGCAAATTTTTGTGACCCCCCACGGCCAACCACGACTCCCACACTACTATAGGGAAACCTGACAAGGATCATACAGTCTTTCTCAGATCTTGAATTCATATCAATTGTATTTCAATTTATTTGTAAGTATAAAGTTCTTGGTACGCTTGGTTCTAGTCTTGTTAGCTTTTATAATAATTTATGTGTAAAATATTAATTTTTTTGTGTATGTATTATATTATTTCGTATTTGTGTTGATAGAACCAACACATACATAAATTTAAATTATATTTATTTCATCATTAAAACAAACAGTGGATGTTTCGCACTAAGATGACTTATTTCATGAGTCAACTTATAAGGCCCTGTTAAATCACGAAGACATAGGTCTACTCCTATTCTGTTTTAAATAAATGTTAAAATTGGTACAATAGGTAAACACAATATACATTCTTAGGATGTATTATGAGGTAGTAAATTTTGTCTATACATATAAGAATATTCAAGTTATGTTGTTATTATTAGATACATTATAACTTATGATCAAAAAATTTTTTTGAAACTATAATTTCAATATCTAAAAAGTTTTCTCTATGAAATTAAACAAAAATTCCATTTTTATTTTTGCGCCTTGATAAAGCCACGTACAATTGGCCGTGAAAAATTAAAGGTTTTTCAAAAATAATTCCATATTATCAAAATTTTGAACTGGAGACTTGTATTGACTTATAGTCATAGCAAAAACTTTAACTAATGAGAGTGTTCTTCTGTTTAAAATGAAAGGTAATGATAAATTATTTGGTGTTTACTGTAACTTTTGGAGTAAACACTTTATTACCAAACTTTTTTCCCATGACTATTTCACCTTCAACTTTCAGTAATTCGCAATCATGCACCGTTACAAAAGGCGTTTGATGTACAAAGATTTTGAATAAACGCTACTATTGAACCTATTTTAAATTCATGTTTATGAGATGGCAAGCCTTCATTAATATTATTTAAAATTTGTACGGAAAAATTAATATGAATATTGTCATCTGATTTATTAACATCCTTATAGGTTACATTGACGATGCTGTACGCCGAATACAGCATGTCGATCCAATAGTACTTATTTTATCGTTTCCAGTAGGAGATGTAGAATGGAGTACATACATAGACAGAAGTTTTTAACAAGAGCAGAAAATTTGACGTTGCTTCAATATTGCTGATATTGAATTTTTCATCGACCAAATAGTAAAATTTTTAGTCTCATACTCCATGCTGGAAGATTAACGCAATAATTTTTTTGGCATGCATATGTTATAATAGAGAGCAATAGAATAAATTTTTTTCGCAATAACCGAAAAATTCTAAGAATTAAATGTTATCAAGGATTAACAGATCACATAATGCGTAGTGCCTCAAATAACTCTAAAATTTTTGCAAACAATAAAGTGGGAAATATTTTTATATTACCTTCAACATACATTAGTAGTACTAGGTATAAGCAGAAACACTATCACGATGCAATGGCAATGATGCGAAAGCTTAGACTACCAGATTTTTTTATCACTGTAACATGTTACCCTAAATAAAAATGAATAAAGCAAATTTAAAACAACTTTCTTAAAGGTACTACTCCAAATAATAAACTAAATATAACTGTTGGATCATTTCGTATAAAATTGAAATTTATTTTGGACAATATAACTAAACCCAAAATTTTTGAAAAAGTTATTGCTTACGTTTATACCATTAAATTTTGAGAAAGAGAATTATCTCATTCTCATATTATTGTAACGTTGCATCTAAATAATAAATTTTTTACTACTACAGACAGAGATAAATATGTATTCCATTGGTAATTTTACTTAATTCACAAGTACAAGAATTAGTTATCAAACACATGCTTCATGGACCTCATGGGAAAGATAGTCTATGTCTTACCAGACATTAAAAAATTTGTACAAAAAAGTTTCCGAAAAAGTTAACTAGTCATACAGTTTTAAAAAAAAAGATACCCAAATTACAGAAGAAGTGATGATGGAAAAAATTTCAGTTGATAATTGCATGGTAGTATGTACAATTTATTTTTACTAACGAAATATAATTGCCACATAATTGTTGAGTAACGTGCATCTATTGAAAGTATAAGATATATTTTTTATTATGTTTATAAAGAAGGAGATAGTGCATAACGTAAGATCACAAAAACAGATACGAGTGATAAAAAAAAAGATCTAGAAATTCTTGATAAAATATCAGAGTATGTAGGTGGCCACTATTTCAGCCCCATACAAGCAGCAGGGCGATTGCAAGAGTTCTGTCTATATGGACACAGTCATTATGTTTTTAATTTATCAGTACATGTTGAAAATGTACAAAAAAAAGTTTTTTAAGAAAATAATTTGTTCAAAGCAATAAAAAAACTCTACAACAGCACTAACGGCACGGCTTGAGTTTAATAAAATAGATAGTTCCGCAAAAAGTTTGGATACGTGAATATTCCAGAATCCTACTGTTTTAATTTAACAGTAAACACTTGAGTAAAAAAAAAGAGTTAAGGATTCTGAGCGTTTTTTAAAATTCATTTTAAATCAGATAAGTGAAGCTAAGTCTTGTAAAAGTTCGAAATAGTTAATAATATACATTACAGTAAGTTCAGATATACTGCTACTACTTAAGGTTAAGTTAAACATGACTCTTAAATATATAAAATTTTCAAAGAAGCTTGTAACACTATGCTGCCATATTAACTGAGAAAACTTTTTGCATGTTTTTAATATCTAAAGACGTTTGTGGTTAGACTATCATATGGGAATCACTCCAAAAATTTTTTGTTGAAGATTTAAAAGACGATAAACAAAATAATGATTTATAACATTTAAAAAAAATTCTCAAATTTAACGTAAATTCACGTAAAGATTATGGGTCACCAGAATCGAATAAAACAGTAAAATCTATAAAATATTAAGGACAATGAAACTGTAATTAATTTAGAAACAAATATTAATAATTTATTTGCTAAACTAAACAGTGATCAAAAAATAATTTTAAACAGAAATATTACCAGTAACACGAGTTTATATTGTATTGATGGTCAAGGAGGTACTAAAAAAACATTTTTTTACAAAACGTTAATTTTTTTTGTTTGGACAGGCATTGCTTTAATTTTAGGACCTAAAGAAATGACAGGTCATAGAACATTTTGATTATCATTAGATGGAAACAAAATTGCAAATTCTTTCTTCAAATACAAAGCTGATGAAAAAAAATTTTGAGAAGTAAATGTAATTATTTGGGACGAAGCCTTAAAGATCCTTTAGAAGCTTTGGAAATGGTAGATAAGACTGAGAAGGATTTATGTGAAAATAATATTCCATTTAGTGAAAAATTATTTATTCTAGGAGGTGATTTTAGACAAACTGACAAAGCATAAGTGTCAAAGTTCTATAATGAGTAAAACTATAACGTATTTGTTTATATGAAAACACTGTAAAATTATAAAATAAAGTAACATGCGGTGTACAGATTAAAAATTTTCATTACTGTTAATGGACACTGGAAGTAAAACAATAACGTCTTTCAAAATTTCACAGGGATGGAGAGCTGATAATGTTTTTAAAAAAATTTATAGTGATGGTATAAGTAGCTGCCGATACAAAGTAATTTTAACAACTCATAACAAACTTTTGTACATTTCAAAGAACAAAATTTTAAGTTTTATTAAAGGAAAAGAACATAATTGTTACAGTATAGATTATGGTAAATATTAAGGTAGTGATCGCACTAATGAAAACACAAACACAAGTTATTCTATATAAACTCTAAATAAAATACATAAAATATTACAGCCACATGTTTTAAACAATGTATAAATCGTATTATATGTATGAATCAATAAATTACTTGCACATTGATTGTCTACTTCTAATAACACCAATTTAAAAATTTGTGATTAACACACTATTTCGTTTTATTCAAAATTTATTGTAAAATTCCCAGAAGGATTAATTTCAAAATTTGTAAACTTACTGTCATACTTGAACTTATATTTGGCGTTCTTATATTGCTGATGCAAGCTTTCATCATCTGTGACCCAAAAAACTGAATCACACTTGTCAGAAAAATAAGATTGGTACGGTTATGCTGCTATTTCCTAATACATAAAATCATAGTATGTAACATCATCGTGCAAGCCTACTGTTTTGTTATCAACGCAATCTGCAAGAACATCACTCATTGGTTGCCCTAATTCAACCAAAGGCCTCTTTTACACGCTCTGACGCTGTAAAAACTTACCATAATGAGGAAAAATTGGCTTTTTTTACGTCTGTCACCTGTTGTCTAAAATTTTAGTTTACTTTTGACTCTCGTGACTCTCAAGTATCTCATACATGTAAGGCATAACGTGTTGGCTGAGGCAACTCAGATACAGTTCGAAAGTATCAACAATATCAGACGACGCTATGATGTTCAACGAAAGAGGTCCACCGAAAGTGGTTCCGGCACACAGTGTGCAAAAACGGGTTTTTTCGTTCCAAAATCGTAGAACTCGCGAACGAAAATAGATAGATTGGTAATTTTTTTTGGATGTTGTAGTTCACTAAATGCAGAATACAGAAAAATTATAGGGGAGTATACCGTACATTGTTCTCACCTCAAAAAAAGTCTGATTCTTGGTTATTTTCCAGAAAAATCAAGAAACAGGCTCAAAAAAAAAGTAACAACTGAAAAACATGTATAAGTAAATACATTGATGCCAGGAGCGGCGTTGGCTCAGTGGTAAGCGTGCTTGCTACTGATACAACGCTGTTCTAGGGGTCGTGGGTTCGATTCCCGGTGAGTGCAGATTTTTTCAAAAACTGTTTTCACCGGAAAAAGTTCCTATGTAACCATGGCTGTTTCGGGGCGGGTATTTCCGTGGAATTTCCCTTCAGAGTAATTCCAGGGTTTTTTCCGTGCTCCACAGGTCTTCGGGCCTGGGTGAATGCGAAACAGTGTTAGGGCCTAATAGGTAGGGATTAGCCGGCCCGATGCCAGGCAGGGATCGCCGGCCTTACCGGCGAGGAGTGGCCCCTGAAACATGGGGCTTCTCCGGGGATGCTAATTAGCCTGGATCCGATGCTTCGGACCCAGGCTACACAGTGGCGAGTTGACCCGATGCACTTCCCCCCGGTGCAGAGAGTGTCAGCTTAACTGACAAGGTGTGTTACACCGGAGATACTTCCACTGTGCCCATGGTATGATTTGTACGGTATAAATTAAAAAGAGAGGATTTAATGGGTGTGGCAATACACCCCCACACATAGGTGGTGAGTGGGTGGCCCCGGCGACTGGGCCAATAGGCTGTCGCGGTAACCCGATAGAAAAAAAAAAAAAAAAAAAAAAAAAAAAAAAAAAAAATACATTGATGCTATTATACCCGAATATCAATTTTATACTGATTTTATTTCTTATACTGACTCAACATAACCTCAATACACGCATGAGATGAAAATATGCTACTTTGTTTAAAAAATCATTGTAAATCGTCCTAAAAAAATAATCAAATAAATTATTTTTCCAGATACATACATAAATCCCAGAACAAACCACTGTAGAATCGGAATTTATATTATTTTCCTGTTTTATAACCTCAAAAATTATTAAAAAACAGGTTTTTGAGTATCTAATTATCCAGCGTTTTTATTATATACACATTTCATCATCACTCTCATCACACTCGTTCAATGATCCTAATTCATCGACGTCACTTTCACTATTGTTGTAGATATAATTCTCTTCTTTGCTGCATAAATAGGTATTGTTTAACACAAATTTTTTTACAGTAAGGCAATATTTTTAAATATAGAAGAAAATTTCCTTTTTTTCCTAACGTAAGTTTTAATAATTTTGGAGGTTATAAAACAGGAAAATAATATAAATTTTGACTCTATAATGGTTTGTTCTGAGATTTATGTTTGTATCTGGAAAAATAATTGATATGTTAATTTTTTTGGGACGATTTACAATAATTTTTTAAACAAAGTAGCATATTTTCATTTCATGCGTGTTGCAACATTGAGGTTATGTTGAGTCATTATAAGAAATAAATTCAGTATAAAATTAATATTTGGGTATAACAGCATCAATGTATTTACTTTTGCATGTTTTTCAGTTGTTACTTTTTTTTTTGAGCCTGTTTCTTGATTTTTCTGGAAAATAACCAAGAATCGGACTTTTTTTATAAGGTTAGAACAATGTATGTCATACTCCCCTATAATTTTCCTATATTCTACATTAAGTGAACTACAACATCCGAAAAGAATTATCAATTTATCTATTTCCGTTCGCGAGTTCTACGATTTTGGAACGAAAAAACCCGTTTTTGCCCACTGTGTGGCGAGAGCAGAGAAGGCAGAAACCACAACCCCTTATAGTCCACGAACTCATTCGTGTAGTATAAGTCATCACTGGGAATTACTGCATAAACCATTAGGGAATTCCGAAGCAGCAGTAACTACAGTCAGTGATAGATGTTAGTTTTTCATCAGTAATATAATTAATATCAAAATCTGTGAAGTGATCTAAATAGACTGTATCTAAGAAGATATCTGTTTTAAATTGTTTTAATAAATGAATTAATAATTAAACATTAATCAAATCATCCATATTATTTCAACAATTATTTTTACTTGAGTAAAAAAAACAAATAAAGCTCACGAGCGGAATCCTAAGAGATCTACGCATAACATTAAAATAAACCAGTTCAGACCATACTTCAAACAAATCCGGTCATAAAAAATTGGCATCCCTTGTGTGTACTTCAAATCTTTGTTAAAAAAAAAAGAAAAACAATTACTATTATTAATTAAAGAAGTAAATAAAAACAGAAGTCTTAATTTACCAGCCAAAACAAGAGACGCTATTGAATTGTTATGTTAATAGCTATGTTAATAGCTATACATTATTAGTTCTTATAAAAAACTTTTCTAAAATTTCGTCAATTTTCGAATGATATTACATCTCAAATGTAATTAAAAATAAATTGAAACAAAAATGTTTTCCAAGAGCAACGTTTGTTTTATTGTCTTCCTTTTTTTGATTATTTAGTTTGATTATTGATAATGTAATATAGTGGAATCTTATTAACTAATGTTTCAACTAATTCGTCTATCTTATTTAAATTTAATGAAGTAGCAAGTATTGTTTTTGAGTTTAATACTGCTTAGTCAATATCTTTTATTTTTTAATTTTTCTTTGTTGATTTTCATTGTGAACTGCTAAATGTATTACAGAATGACTCCTGCCCGTAAGTGGAAACTCTTACATTTGCCAAATCGTTTTCTTTGTACTTTACTGCGGTCTTTATGTATATAATTATAAATATTTTTTACGTTGTTAATTGAAGCACAGTATTTAGCTTTCATAATAAATTAAAATTTTTTTAACAAATGTCTGTTATGTGGAAATTATTTACTAAAATTTTCATATAGTAA
This sequence comes from Copidosoma floridanum, assembly GCF_036245765.1. Lineage (NCBI taxonomy): Eukaryota > Metazoa > Arthropoda > Insecta > Hymenoptera > Encyrtidae > Copidosoma > Copidosoma floridanum. The sequence continues at coordinate 980,962 of NW_028321895.1, forward strand.
CTTTTTATTCTGTAGAAATTTTAATCTAACCTACTATTTTGTCTTTTATTATGTATATAACTGTAAACTGCAAATTAATTATCATTATGAAAAAGATTAGGTAAGCTTTTTTTGTAAACGTCTCAATTTTTTTCAAACAAGGAATTTTTTCAGTGTGAGGACCATGTAGCATATATTTAGTCACAAGTTTTTTAAAAATTTCATCGTGCATTAGTATTGTGGTGAAAATGTATTGATCTACATTTTTAGGAGTATCCAATCTGTTGTTTAGATGAAACTTTACTCCAATATGAGTATGTGGCAAACCTTTTTTTTAAATGCTATTGTATTTTAAAAAAAATTACATGCAATAGTGTTACATAAAATTTTTGTTTTTTCTTGTCACTTAAAATCAATTGTAACTTTAAATAAAATAATCTCTTAGTGATATTTAAGACGTCGTTTAGGGTCGCATCTTTCAGTAAATTTTGTAGAACAAGCTTTATTTCTTTGCATTTTGGGTTACAAGTGCAAATCTGGTTTGCCATATTTTCCTCTTATTGCCATTGCCTCTTGATAATGTTGATGCATTTTAGGCCACCCTGTCTATGATTTTGGGGACTAATTTCTGATACAGAATACAAAAATGTGTAAAACATAAGAAATTTTTCGCAACACAGTCATCTGCTGCTGGCGTTTAATCATGTTTGCTGCCCCCCCCCCTTATAGAGTTGTTGTTAATTATAAAGTTGAGTTACTACTATCTACCGTTAAATAGTCTTTATCTGTTCAATTAAGTTTCCTCTAGTATTATTATTATGGGCTACCCTTGGCTGCGTGTAAATAGGATATTTGTTCTTGCAGTTGGGCCTTGAGCTCTTTAAGGTTAAGTTGACTGTTGTTGCTGCTGTTGTTGAGTTGAGTGTCATGTCAAGTTGTGGAAAGTGGGTCCAGGGCTTCGCTGCTGGTACCCTAAATGTGATGTGTCATTCCTGTAATGACTTGTTCCATGCTACCTTTGAGCATGCGGGAGTATCAGCTTCTGAAATAAGAGTGTTGGAGCTGAAGAAAAAGAAGTAAAAGTGCCTGGTTTCTCTTGTATTATTGGAGGAAACAATGTGTGCCACATATGACCATTGGCTAGCTACCAGCACTGTATAAATACTGTTAAGACTCTATTAGATAAACACAAAATCTTAAATATTGTCCTACTTGGAGATTTTAACTTACCGCGTGCAACTTGAGATAAGTTCACTGACCCCTTGCCAATCTGCTCGGATGGCGATGCTCTCATTCGGGAGTGTGCTCAAGAAATCGGTCATCAGGTACCATTGCTGAGTCTTTGTTAATTATTTCTGGTCCATCCACTTAATCTTCTGCTCACGGATTTACCCGGTGCCGGTATTAGATGTTTGCCAGTACTGGATGAGCTGGTTTTGATAGATAGGCATCATGTTCCAGCGTATTTCGAGGTATCTGGTTTGAGCCGCTCGTCTGGTGTTGCTGACAGTATGTACTTTGACTTTAGTGTGGCAGATATTTAGAGTAGCACTGAGTACATGCAGGGTGTAAATTGGCCTTTGCAATGGAATAGAGTTGATGTCCAATCAAATATTGATAAGTTTAATGACGTACTACAGAAAGTCATCAACCTATTTGTTTCTAAAAAGCGGTACAAGCCAAACACATACCCTGCATGGTACTCTTCAGCCTTAATTAATCTTATAATTGAGGAAAAGAAAATGTATAGAACTTGGCTGCAGTCCAGTTATTGGATGACTTTATTGAGTTTAAGCGTTTGAGGGCTATGTGTGCTGGGACATTAAAATGCTGTAAACAGTATATATATAAGTTCAAAATGAGATGTATAAAAATATTTAAAAATTTTAGAAATATGTTAATGAGATGCGCTTTGTTCAGGACGTGCTTACTACAATCATCTAAGGAGGGCATACTACCTTGCTTGCCGTTGACAGGGCTGATTTGTTGTTTGATTATTTTGGTCCTGTTTATAGTAATGAACTTTATTGCATTGACGCCTCTGATCTTGAGGCCGATGCGGTGCCAGGGCAGCATAACTCTCTATCGTTCTCCCTGGGAGATACTAAGGAGGCAGTGATCGGTATAAGAACTCATACTAATTGAGGCTCAAAGTTATGTCCTGTGTTCTTTATGAACTCTTACAATTCTGTTTTCTGAACCTCTTATGATTTTCTCTAACCAATCCTTGACAACTGGTTGCATGCCGCAGTGTTGGAAATTGTCTCAGATCATTCTGGTATTTAAAAAAGAGTGAAAAAGCCTTAGTTGATAATTATAAGCTTATCCTAATTCTTGGCACTGTGGCTAAATTGTTTGACTTGCTTGTTTTTCTAAGAGTTAGTGATATGTTAAGTCATATGTTGGTTGAGGAGCAGCATGGATTCAAGCATGGGCATACTACTGTTGCTAATCTGCTGATGTACTGCGACAATATTAGAGAGACTTTGGATATGAAAGCCCAGGTTGATTCAATTTATATTGATTATAAAAAGGTGCCCAATTCTATTAACCATAAGATATTCGTCTAAAAATTACGTAGAGTTGGTCTTGGGGGATCCCTGCTCAAGTGGTTTACCTCATACTTTACTTAGCGTAAGCAGGTTGTTGTTTTGGATTTCTTATTTCTGTTAATGATACTAAGGATGTTATCTATGGATCTCAAATTCTTTAGTTTGCTGATGACATTAAATTGTATTAATGATTATATAAAGATTCAGATTGTCGGATATTGCAGCATGATATTAATGCGAGTGTTAACTGGAGCGAGGCTAACGGTCTTGGAGCCAATGTAAAGAAATGTGGTGTAATCTCGTTTGCTAGGTCTAGGGAGGTTGTACTTTAATTATGCTCTGGGTCCCTTGTTACTGAAAAGACTTACTAAAATTAATTATTTCGGTGTCCTCTTTAAACGCTCTTTTACTTTTGACAAACAAATTAGCTCTGTCTTGTCGGTGGCATACAAGGCCTTGGGATTTTTTTATGAGAAGCTGCAGGGATTATTCATGTAGGCACACTGGTTTTTTTTATATAAAACCCTTATATTGCCTCACCTATTGTGTTGCTCTCGGATCTGGAGAATATATTTACAGCAAGCGATGTATGAGATTAAAAAAAAACAATATACAATTTTGAGATTTGTGTCGTTCAGAAGTGGATTTTCCATGTGATTGACTAGCCTATTGGATGTTTGTCAGCTTCATGTCTGTGTAACAACTGTTGTTGTATGTTTAAATTACTTACAGGAAATGTTAATTGTGAGTCAAATTTACTCAAAGAGCTCTTGCTCCTCGATTTTTCAAACAAACAAATAAATAAATAAAACTCAATGTACTAAAAAAAACAACTGACCTTCATTGGGTCCATTGAAAATAAAGGCCTAAGTTTGCAAAATATTGGTTTTTTTGTCTAAAAAGATACAAAAGCTTTATATTGAAATACAATTTGTACGAAAATTTTACAAATATCAATTACGGATTAATCTCGACAAAATGGACCTTAAAGTATTAATAAATAAATTTCATTAAGAAAAAAAAACAGTTCGAAATTGTGTTTTTTAGAGTGCTTAAATTTCTATGAAAGGTTTTTAATTGAAATTTAGTGAAAGTTTAGCTTTTGGCTTATAATCGACATTTATAAGAATTTCAAAAATATTAAAAAGTTTTTGAAAACATAGATTTTTTTTTTTTTTGACGTTTCTTTAAAACCTACATGGCTCTTACACTTTTTGCTCTTTGTAAGAGTTTCAGAGCTAACAATTTTTTTTAAATACTGTTGTGACATATGTGAGTATTGCGCGTTTTTTAAATTGACTGGTAATATGCGACAAATTGGTCCAAAAATCGGATTTTTTTTGGCAACCAAGACCATCGTTTTTTTGCTAAAATAAATTTTTTCTAGTAGTCTTTGCTTGTTGTTGATAACTGAAATTTTTTAACAAATTCACAAAAAAATTTTTCTAATATCTTCTGGATCCTAAATAACTTTTTTTTTCAAATTCATGAGAACGTATTATACGTCTAACAGCATTGAAGTTGAGACATTTTTTCAATTATTACTTGTACTTATGATAAAAAAAAATGTAACGACTTTATACTACATTATTAATATTTTTAAAATTGTCTACAAATTATGCTCAAGGCTGAGGCGCCCAAACGTTTGGACTTAGTATGTAGTGGGGGAGAGACATTTCGCAGTCTTTATCAACTCCACCTTATGCTGCGCCGTTTGTCTGCTTATTTCGCATCGGTATTTGATGGTGTGTATATGGACTGTAATCCATATATCATATACTATTAGTAATGTGTATGAGTGTTGTATTTAAAGAAATGAGATAAAAGTACGGTATACGAGCTTATTTTTTATAGATGTATTTTTTTTTTTTGCCAAAATACTTATCGTCTTTCATGCATCTGGCCATTACCTTTATGCCAAATTTAGTCACCTTTATTAACAGGATGCTATGAGACTAAGAAAAAATAAGTTAATAGGGAATAAATAAAATTTATTGAAAAACGTTGTTTTGCTGTTCAATGTAATGACAAATTTTTGTCTGGCATTTGGATGGATTTAACTATCGAACGAATTCTGATGCGATCTATATCTACCAACTTTACCCATGGCAGCAGCTCTGCCAACACCGTTTTGTCGAGGTGAATACTGTCTGGTATTGCTTTATTTTAAGTATGTACTGCTATCGAGGACCTCTGCAATGTTATGTTAGTCACTTCTAAGCAGCATAAACAAAGCAGCAATGCTATAATCGATTGAGATTTGGATGATCTATGAGAACTAGAGATCTTTTTCGTAACTTACGATCAGTTTCGCAGTACAACTTCCATTTTATTACTTTACTAAAGAATAATTGGTAATAATTCAGTTAAATGTTATAATGCCATAATAATTGGAACAAAACTGCTGGACCACTTCATCAGCAAAAACACTTGCTTTATTGAAAGTCGTAAAAAAAATCAAGTACAAATGCTTTGATCTGTTGACTTATCCATTGAGATGTATGATATAGAAGTATACCTAAATTCTATTGTTATTTTTCGAAGAATATCCCCAAAGATCAAATTACAAGATGGCATACAAACGTCCTTAAAACGCAAACTTGCTTCCGTTTCTTTATCTCTCTTTCATGAATCTATAATGAGAAAAACTAAAAAATCCGTTTGTAATTATGATGTTGTCAGTAAAGCTTATTTGTCAATAATTTTTGAAAATAGCGACGACCGTTGTGATAAAAAAGAGGAAAAATTATGCATAAATTAAAGAAGAATTAAATAATACTTGTTCAAAGCTATATAAGATAGTGGATACGGGGACAATATTGTCAAATGTAGTTCTTATTTTTATACATTGAATATTGTTAACTTAGTATTTACCAGTGCCATTTATAGTATATACATGAATTTCATAGATTTCTAGTTAATAATTCCTCAAAGTTTTAATAAATACATCTTGTTTTGGTTTCAAAACCACATATTTCCCGACTGATATTGCATTATTTGTAATCGATCAAGGCTTACATTTTACATTAAAGTACGAACATTAACTTAAAAAAAAAAATCATGCACATTATTTATTTGATAACAATATAACTATAAAAAGTGAAAATATTAAGCTTAACTATGCCCGACCCTGACCACTGCACGACGTGTAATATGTCCTTACAAATTTGAACCAAAAAAAAAATGATCTTGGCTCCAGAAGATCATTCATAAAATTTTGTTCTTATATTTGTTAAAAAAATGAACTAACGAATAATGTTGACGATAGTAAACAGTTTTTTTAACGAAAAAAAGGATAGTTTCCATCATCAAAAAAAAAACGCTAGTTTTGGGACCGATTTTTCGCTATTACCGGTCATTTCAAAAGAGCCTAATTCATTTATTACAGCAACGTTCAAAGAAAATTCTTTAGGAAAAGCAAAGGGTATATTAGCTATTCATGTTTCAAAAAGTGTGTTTTTGCAATAATTTTTTAATATTTTAATAATATTTGATGACGTTTTTTGATGCCAAAAGCTGTACTTTTACTAAATTGATTTAAGAAATGAAAATTTTTCTCAGAGATAGGGGGGGGGGGGGAATGCAGATGTGGCACCCTAACTTTAGTTGCAGATTGCATTAAGAGACTGTAAATATGCAACTATTAAAAAATAGAAATCAATAGAAACAACTGTTTAAAATTAGTAGATGAAAAAAAAAATTTTTTTTTTATTTGTTATTTACGGCAAAAAATTTCTTAAAATAAGTTTAAAAACTGCTCCACTTACCCCATTGGAGGGCACGAGGTGGCATAGGGTAGGGCAGGCGTAGCACGGTGGATATGAAGTGCTAAGTGTATAGTTTAGTTGTAAGTTTCATGATAAAACTAACGTTATTTTTGGTAAAATAGAATAATTGAAAATTTTGTGATTCCGCAACTCCACATTTTTCTGTTAGTGGACAATTACACAGAATGAAGTTCACATACTTTCTTTTAATTTTTACGAATAAACAAATAGAATGACGTCATGTATTTAATATATGTATATTAAATGCTACTAAATGATTATAAAAATAAGATATATATTAAACACTTTAATGGTGTGAAAAATGCATACATTTATGTATATATATCTTTCTATATTATATAGTTATCGCGGTGAGGCATTCCACACAACTCCTCACAGCCCCCCCACAGCCACCCACTCATCCCCCGTCACCCTCCCCACCGCTCCCCCACAAAATAAGGTAAAAACCTCTTATTTTTTCCCTTATTTTGAAATATCGCAGTTGTTTCCGAAACTCCCCACAGCCTCCCCAACCCATTTTTTCGTGACCCCCCACCGCCCCCCCCCCACCGTCTGCTACACTTCTGTTGAAGACCGTGGATCGCAACGTATTGATCGTATTTATTAAACCTTAATGTGTATACAGACGTGTACGTGTCGTATATGGATTAGTCTATTATTATTCATCTGCTTCAATGTTAAATTTCTTTAAGACAAAACTGTCTTATCGCCACGATTTATCTCATCATCAAGATAAATTTAAGGGTCATTGCGCAAGGCATCATTATTATTATATATAAAATTACGAAGTTAACTGTTATATTATATAGTTAACTGTGTGGGGCATTTAAAGCAATTTCACCATATAAAACCATTTAAATTGGGAGTTTTAAGATTATTTAGTCATTCATGTTTTACTCAGAGTCTTTTAAAAGAAATGTAATTTAATATATCATAAAAATAACATGTCATATATATTTTTGTACCGTAAAAATGTTTATTTGTGAAGAATGTTAACTTATAAGATCATGTTTTGTTTCTTACAATATATTTTTTTTTCATCTATTTTTCCACACCACCCAGAAGGTAAAAAGATGGACTTTATACATACGAATAATTCACAACCATTTCATTCATAAAACTTAATACGACCAAAAATCAATTTATATCAATTGTAATTCCATTTATTTCATCGAAGTTTTTTAGTATGCCAATGACGATAGCATATACCTGCATAGTAACACAGCAATGCAGAGCCGTTATACGTACCGTTCGTCAGAACGGTTGTAAGATGAAAAAAAAATTTCTTTATTTTCATTTTGTTTTTACCAAGATAATTAGCTTTAGCCATCCTTAGCCACTTTCCGCTATTCCTAAGCTCCACGATATGATTTATTTGTAAAAGGAAGGTATTTAACCGATTTAAAAGTTAGGGGGGTTGGTGCGCGGAGCGCGCAGGATGGCGTCAGCCTCACTAGTATATATATATATATATATATATATATAAGTATGGACATATGTATGTATATATGTATATCTATTATAAAACTATCATGTACTAACCTATTATAATTTTCATAGACACACTTGATACAATTAACCAAGTGTAATCAACTACGTAAATCACTAAACATTGCAAATTGGCACTCAAAGCATCTTGTATTGTTTACATATGGATGGGGTTAGGCATAAAATCACCAGACGATCTACTGCACTGAGTTACGAGCTTTCTAGCTGTTCACCGTGCTATGCCTGCCCTACCCAAGGTGCCACGCCTGCCCCATTCTAATACAATTTTTTATTGTTTATTACGGTACTTATATAATTTTTAGAATGAAAAAAATAGTTAGACAAGAAAGTTAAGGACCTGAGCTATCAAACTGACCTATTTTTGTTTACAAAATACAACATTTTTGACCTGTTTCAAGCTATTGAAAAATGAAGGAAACCTTTTTTCAGTACACTACATTTAAAAATTATAAAATAAATAGAAAACGTTATTTTATGACATTAAAAGCTCTAAGGATAATAGTCAGAGCCTTTTTTATTTAATTTCTAAGAAAATCTTATTTTTAAAATGCATGAATATTAATATTATTAAGGTGCCACGCTTTGCAGCCTAGCTTAACGTGCCCTCCCCTCCCCTACAAGCATTTCAAAACAACGTGATTTTTAACGCGTTAATATTTTGTAGTTGAACTTAGGTACATCGATCAGTCATAAATACTTTTAAAATTTTCGTAGAAAACTTTTTTTACTACAAAGTTTTCCTTATTAAAAAAAAGAAAAAACACGATATTCTGCCCACTTAGGCTTTCGTTTTCTATGCACCCACATGTTGTTAGTTGTTTTACTTTTAGTGCATTGAATTCTATGACAAATTTCCGATTTTCACGTATTTTTGAATACTCAATCTCGCAAAGTGAGAATCTACGTCTGGCTCAAAGTAGACAGACCGGCCTGTATATTGAAGATTGCCTAAATAAGTTGCTGGCAAAATGAAAAGGCTTCTGATTATTCGTTTACCTTCAAAATTTTTTGAAATATTTAATGCATTGTTATGAACATGATCTTACATTCCTATTTGTAATTATTTTTGATTATTTCATAAACAATTTAAGCGACTTTTTTCTATGATTACGTTTATGCGTAGAAAAAGTTAAGTTTATATTACCACGAATAATAAAGGAGTAAAATATTGTTTAATCTCTAATTTGAACAAACAATATTGTGTAATAGTTAATTTCTTACCGTTGGTGTCATTAGACTTTTTTTATACCTAAACTTCAGCCTTAATTTCCTCATGGAGATAATACCGGGAATATTATAGAATCAACAAGTTACTATTATTTGTTCAGAAACATGTGTGATAAATAAGGTAGAGAAAAGGTGGGAGAGGGAAGGGAAGAAGATGGAAGGGGTGGTGTAAGGTTGGAAAGGTTGGGATAACGTGAGGAATGGTGAGACAGGGTACGAAACTGTATAACAGTCAGATTGGGCTCAAATGAAAAGAAAAAGTCGTAGGAAAGAAAGAGGGGAAGGGTGAAGCAGCGTGAGAAAGTGTGGGGCAGGGTGTAAAGCTAATCTTATAGCATTTTGGAGTTTTTATTTTTGCTCCTAGATTAGCTCTTAATTGATCGTAAGCTTACTAAATACACTATATATATTTGTAACAAGAAATTGTCTTATTTCTTTTAAGACTAAATAAGCATATCTATCAATAACCAATATTAGTCAATAAGAAGAAATTCACGAACTAGAGCTATATTTTAAAGTTGGTAATTTCAGAAAATATCGAAATCGTTTTAAATTTCTTAAGAAATTTAGCTTCCCAAGAAATAAAATTAAGTTAAGAACACCACTGTCTATAAGAGTAAAATTAGTTGCAATATAGTGGCTTGATACGTAGCATTCTGATAACTTAGCTGGCAAAGCAACTACCCTATGCACAAGACATTCTGTATTTAAAAATCATTGGAAAAGTTTTTTTTTATTACGTTGATGTGGTACTGTATAAATTATAGTTTTCTATACTTTTACATCAGACAGTCCTTTCTGGTCAATTAACCAGTGTGTCGTAGTTGAGTTCCTAAGAAAATTAGATATTTTCTTAAAAAAATCACTGTTCATCATTACTAGCAACAAGCTTGTATTACTAATTTAAATTCTATACATATATACATATTATATATATATATATATATATATATATATATATATATATATATATATTCATTGTTTCTATCTAATAGAAAAACTTGGCTGTCCATTCAATGATTCTTATAATTTATAACAAGATTGTGTTACTGTTATGCACTCTTTAAAATGTGGCTCACGAAAAAAATAATTTTTTCTGGGTTATCGATAATATAATGATATTCTCACTTTTTTTTAATCGCAAAACGCAAATTCATAGCCGAGATCACTCCTACACGTCAGGTTTTTTCTGACCCCAAGAAATACCTCAAAATCGACCAAAACCATCGAATTTCTTACAAGGGCATTGAAAGACATCTAAAAATCTAGTGTACATATCAGTAAACCGAAAACTTTTATGTTAGAAACAGTATACCCCAAAGAAACTTCGAGACAGTCTCTTATTTCGGACCCTTGATCTTTGAATAATCTGAGAATCAAATTGCTTTCACTTTTAACTACTATCAGTGTTTTTCCGTTTCAATTTTTAACAGTAGTAAGCCATCTTATGTGCATTCCATCTACTCTGACAAAGTTTTTTTGTTCCGTTTATATCATGATTCTGCGTTCTTCTTGTTTTTTACTGTTATCACCAAGATTTTACAAAAAGTTACCAACAAGATTTGAATTGAGAACATGTACAAGGGGCTTTCAGGAAGTCAGGTGACATTATGTTTTTCTCATTCACAAAATATTTCTTTATTTATTAATTATCATTTTGTACTTTTTAAAGTCATCCCCCTTTGAATATAATTAACTTGTGCTAGCGCTTCTCCGAGTCCTCGAAGCACTACTGATAATTTTTTTGTGTCACAGCTATGAGTTTTTTCCGCAATGCAGTTTGTAACTTCGTAATCAAAAATGGATGTCGTTTAATAAGTCTGTCTAATTTTAGAAAATAAAAAAAATCACATGGTACCATATTTAGCGATATTGAGGGTAGGGTATCATTATATTATTTCTTGACAAACATTCACAAACAAACGTCGATGTCTGAGCAAGTAGTTCAACCCTTTCTATACGAAATTCTTCAATACACGCCTTATGCCCAAAACATCCATTAAAATTTTTTGGTATGAACCGAAGAGATGATGATGATTCAGCAATTGCAAACATTTTTTTCTTCACTTCTTTTATGTTTTCATTGGTTGCTTATATGCTGGGTTGTTCAGGGCGGGGTGTATCACTGACATTTCTTTCCCCTTCTTGTAACTGCTTCTACCACCTGCAAATATTCTTCTTACTTAGATTAAACTGACCGCTTACCACTGTCAACATTTCAAGAATTTTAGAATATTTGACTCCTCTTCTAACACAAAATTTTATACACGCCATTTGCACCATTTTTTCTACAGAAGAATATCGCTCAGCACACTAAACTTTTCTAAAGCTAAAGTCTTATACTTTCTATAAATAAATAATAAATGCTATATTCTCAAAACTTTACATATATATGATCTCGATGAGGATACAAATACAAAAAAACAAGAAATTATAAGTTCAAATATACGTTGTCTACAAAATTTGAAACTATTTTTCGAACACCGCTCGTCACTTGTAACTTGTGAAGCAGTGCACTTTCTCATAGTTTTGGAACACATCAACTCTATATATCATCTTTTGTTTTTACTTTTATGATTGGCCGAAAAGATTTCAAATACATTTTTAAGGATTAGCTATATAGATAGTTCTTTCTTAGACATAGTGGCAACGGACAATTTGATTTTTAACAATTAAAAAATTTTAGAGCTACCAAAAATATGCTGTTTAAGTTTTGCACTAGGTCAAGCTGAATATTATTTAACGGAATAGGCTAAATATAATTTTTCTTGATCTAAAGATTTTACAAATTTTTTTAGTAAACCAAATTTCATATGCATAAGGAAGAGGCAAATCTGTAACTGATTAACCCATGGTTTGTTTTAGATATATAAGATACTTTTACATTTAATTGGCATTGTTACTCAAGCTTTGCAATTCCTTTTCATATAAAAACTACTGTGATCTTAATTGTTATTCATTGACATGGAACATACAAACTTTGTAAAGCCAGATTTATCATTCAAAATAAATGTGAGAATCTCAAAATCAACACTAACCTGACAATTACTTTCTGTGTCTTCATTTTTATCTACAGCGATTTTCAAATGCTTAATTTTTTTTTTTTTCGCACTACCAAATGAACCATGAGTATCAGAGTATACTCATTTTTAATATGTTACAACACCACTTTAAGGCTTCGTTTGTTAAAATCTATGAGTAGATTTCGCCTTATATTCGAATAAAGTTTCCTTAGAAATGCTTACCTTCATTACAATCCATTTTTTATTACGATAGCATAATATATTTGCTTATTTTAGCCTTGAAGCTAGCAACTTAGCTTCATGTTTCGGCAGTCCAATCTTTTAGACTGAATTATTGGGGCCATCTTGATTGAACGGTCGTACCTGAGAATTATTTTTGTCAGTACATACTCTGGTTAATGTCTGTAATTACTACTTTAGTTCTTTTTTTTAATGATCTTCTTGCCCAGTTACCCACATTAATTAACTTTCATATTAATCGAATTGAGTGTTATTTAACGTATCTTTCTTATATTAAATGAGTTAACATCTACAGTAATCGTCATACTCTTGAGCTTCTATCACACTGCAGGATATAGACACTTGACATTGCTCTTATTGCTTACACACTAGCCTAACATTTTTTGGATCCACAAAAAATAGTTTATAGTAACCACTTATTGTCCTCTTGATTCATACTACAACTAAATCATCGTTGATACATTGTTTGCAAATTCACGAAAAACATCTTCAAAGAATTTTTAACTTTATATTTTTCACAAATATAACAGTGGGCATTAACGTTTCTGAATAATATAGTGTGTTTGAGTTTATGTTATTTATTAAATAATTTTATTGATTGAAGCGTGTTTTTTATGGATAGAAAAAATTTTTAACGTTTAGGAAATGAGTGGGCAATGAATTCGTGTCTAATTATAAAAAAGAAATGAGGATACTTTTATGCTGTTATAAGTGCAAAAACTGTTTTTTCATGGCCTGCGTTCAACTATTAATCTTTGAAAAATGTTACTTTCTATGATTAACAGATTCCATTATATTTTTATCTTTAATTATATTATATCGGTATTGTTATTTTAGAGCCACTATTCAACGGTACTGAAAAACGATCTTGTAGTAAATATGTTTGGAAACATAATTGTTTAAACATAAGCATAAACTTTACCCAAATTATATTTACGTTTTTTGCTACCCTTAAAAACTGAGATTCCAATATGAACTTAAGAATTTTTTAATTAATTTTATCATTCAAGCTGATAGCAAAAAATTATATACCTCACATTTATACATCTCTTACTATTCAATGTTATCTTAGAAGATATCATGTTATCTATGTCCTTCAGTGAGTGTAGATGTCGGAGAAAGAAAGTGATTTTTTGCCAGTGTTTAACGTCCCCAGAAGATAAAAATATGATAAATCACATTTAAAATTAAGAAGAATCGATATGGTCTAATTCTTGCCGAAAAATATTTCGTCACATTATATTGCACGTAAAATTTTAATATCTCATAGAATTAAAAAGATCTTATCGTTAATTGAGTCAATGAAACGAAGTTTTGCACCTTATGAATATCTTTACAAGCTCTTCATCAGCTATATGACTTTGACTGCAGCAATGAGTTGTGCTTGTTTGAACTCGCTTTATTGAACCAATGTACAACTTGAAGCTCGCTTTTATTGAACTTATTGTAGCAGTTTAATTACAAAAGACTATATATATATATTAAGATAGAAACAGATGCATGACTAGACGTAATGGCTTGTATGGGTTAGGACCGAAGTGTTGCTGCAGACTGCTGCTGTCGGACTGCCACCAAGCTCTGGTTCATGAATTAGCCAAGACTCTCTCAGCTCGACACAGGCCCGTGGAGAGCGAGAAAAGGTAGGTAACCTGAAGTGCTTACCGGTGGACGGTCACGAGGTGATGACCAAACAGTGCTTCTGAGTTTTTAGTCCAAGTAATAAGCTTATTTTTTAAGATAATTTTAGAATTATTTTTTGTCAAACTGAATATTATCAGAACCTTATGATAAGCGAACAGCTGCAAAACATATGATATGAAATAATTTTAAAATTCGTTAGCTTAGGTCTGCAGAAAAAGATCTACATACATTTTTTCATAAATACTGTTTTATGTAAATACTATTTTAGATACCTTAGACATACCCATTTTGACACTAATATATAAAACAAAGTCCTTAAAACCGTGGAACTCGCTAACCACGAACACTATTCTACTGATTTTGCTGGAATTTTGTACACTGATTCTAGACACGTCCTAGATAGTTTACGTATATTTTGAGTAGAAAAAATTGCAGATCATCCCAGCTATCTATGACACTCTCCTTCAACGAACAAGCGACCTACATTGAATTCTACTCTGAACTGCCAAGATTACCGAGTACTGCAAGAAACTAGGCGTTCTGATCGCTGACATCTATGGCGTTATATCCGGAGACGTCCAGCCAGAGCACTATGTGCTCTAACACTTTTAAGGTTTTGTGACTATTTTTTAAACTAATCTGGTGATACCATATCACATTTCAAGACAACAGCAGGCCAGAAAAAATAACCCTGAGGAGTTTGGACAGCCAGCCAGGTTGTTTAGGATCAAAGTATGTTAGATTGTGTGATGAAGCCAAATACAGGAGCTTAATAAAATTAAGACTGTTTTGTGAAAGTAAATAATATATAATGTTTCTTGAAAAAGTGGAAACTCAGGTATATCACCGTTACGCAGCATATTTGTGTTGAGCACAATAATTATAGAAACAATTGAATTTATTTTACACAATGTTAGTTGACTCTTGTTACAAGTCTCCTTATTTGCATTGAGTAAATGCAAAGTACATAATGTGTACATATTCCACAGGTGCCTTTTACAGTAGTACGTGCTGTTTGCAATATCGAACAGAGTGTACTGAGAAAGAGTGCATGCACTTCGAACAGACTGTATACTATGAGCAAACTATATTTTTGACTGGGAAATCCAGACATTGTCAAAAAAAATTTCTTTGCGTAGATCTCGAGCCCAACAAAAAACGCAACCACATGAGAACAAAAAAATGGCAGCAATAGGCCCCAAAAATGGTAAAAATAGCCAAAACAGGCTTTCCACTTCTAAAAAAATGTCTTTTCTCAATAAGATGTTAATCTGACACTCGTTCAATTTTTGTACCCGTCACTTTTTTTGTACGTATCCTAAAAATGTTTCAAAAATAGTTTTTTTTTCACAAAGTACGAGTGGCAGCGCTGGCTTAAGCACACTGCCAATTTAGATAACGCCCTCTTTCTTACGGTGCCGTCAACGCGTTTACGAGCGAGTTGCTTCATACTGACAGAGTCAGAAAAATTATCGATATTTTCTAATCTGAGCATCGTAAATTGACAATTATTTTGTATGAAGTAAATCATGATAATATGGAGATGGCACGTATCAAGAACGTTCTACTCACAAATATAGATGCCGCAAATATAGTATTACATTAATGGGACTCTGTAGCTTATCGCTTAAAATATTCATAGTTTTATAAGTATTAACGTAAATATTGTAAGAGCACCACGTTGTACCAAATGTAGAGAAAACCATTAGAAAGAATTTAAAAGTTATTTTTAGTAATTATTAACAAAGTGTTCAATTTTTATAATGGCTACAAATCGTTCTAATATTTTATTTGTTATCATTGTCATCTTCTGGTATGTCATGGATGATGTTGGTTTCCAAAGTCATCTTAAAACAAAAAGAAGAACAAAGCTACGTAAATAATAATAGCGAATAATACTATATTTCCGGTATCTATATTTATGAGTAGAATGTTCTTGATACATGTATTCTCCATATTATCGCGAGCTATCCCATACAAAAAAAATTGTGAATTAACGATATTCAGATAAAAAGACATCGATAATTTTGCCAACTGCGTCAGTTTGAAGCAACTCGCTTGAAAACACGTTGACGGCACCGCAAGAAGGAGGGCGTTTACTAAATTAGCGGTGCATCTAAGCCAGCACCGCCACTTGTACATTGCGAAAAAAATACTAACTTTCGATACTTTTTTAGGATGCGTACAAAAAAGTTGGAAATACGAAAATTAAACTAGAGTAAGATTAACATCTTATTAAGAAAAGACATTCTGGAAAATGGCTCTATCTGGTCTAACAACTTTTTTGGTTTCCTCACACAGTTTGACGTACTTTGATCTTAAACAAACTGGCTGGCTGCCCAAACTTCTCAGGGTTATTGGTTATTTTCCTTGGCTTGCTTGAAAAACAAAATGAATTCGGCATTTTTTGATAATTTAACAGAAGTACAGTACGGCTACTGATTAAGATCTTTGAGACTCATTTTGTTTGTTTATAAGTTTTGCATTTTTTTCATGCAGAACGTTTTTTTTATCCAAACAACAGCTTTTCTAAGAGAAGTGAAAAGTCTATTTTGGACATTTTTACCTTTTTTTTGGATCTATTGCTGACATTTCTTTCAGTTTTTATGTGGTTACGTTTATTGTTGGGCACAAGATCCATAAAACAAAATTTTTTTTGGCCTAGTCTGGATTTTCGTCAAATAGTGGTAGTTTTCATCAAGGAGTACTAGAGAAAAGCAGACTCAACTTTGTATACTAAAAGTGAATACAGAGCCTCTAGCGCTTACTAAGCAAGTTGTTTCAGAGCCTTTAGTGCTCACTAAGCAAGTGGTTTCAGAGCCTCTAGCACTTACTAAGCAAACTAAACTGTAAAACACAAACAGTCAGTAAATATGGCATGCAATCCCGAAAAGTCAAATTCAACCCATGCTTAGCTGATGAACATATGGCACTCATAACTGTATATCTGTTATGTCCAGCGTAGCCGTGAGGACTACGCTTTTGCTTTATGATCTAAAGACCGCAAGATCAAATCCTCCCAAAGGTTTTCTTCTCCTTCTTTATTTACAGTATGAATACTCATTACAGCTTATAAAAATAACCGTAACAAAAGAAAACATACCTAATTCGTTTGAAGTTTTGTTTATTTCACATTTATTGTTAGATATTGTAGTAATCTGATGAAGTTTAAAAAAAAATATATATAAATACATAATTATATAAAATTATGTATAACGTTTTATCTTGTGTCTGCGCATGTTTAATAACAAAAATCTATCGAATATCATCCATACTAGTAACTTTTTCTGTACCTAAGTATCCATAAGGTTTGATTTAAACGAAATATATTTTAAAGTTTGTATTTTTTGGCAATGCACCAGTAAAAAAATAAGTGACGATTCAATCAAGTCAGTACCAGTACGAGCAAAGTGTTTTTTTGTTTTCAGCAATCTACCTATATAGGACATGAATGTCAGAATGTCACCGCAACTCTTTTAGTGTACAGGCAAGAGCGATTCGTAGGTTATTAGTGTAATGAGTGAGTCTCTTAAACAACAAAATGTCAAGTTTTGCACTAGGGTGTACTACGAAAAGACAAAAAAACAGCAAAACGATGAGCAGGAAATAAGTGTATCTCAAGGTACTAACGTAATAATACATATTCGTGATGCAATTTCATTACTTTTTAATTAATTTCATATGATTCCATATTATATAATGAAACTCTTAGTTCCTGATAAAAAGCCGTTTAGGTAAATTATTAACGAAAAAGGACTTAGCTTGTAAATCACACTTTTAGAAGGGTCATCTACCAAATGATTTACCTCATAAAATGCCTGATGGCTCTGACTGCGTTATTCTTAAATAAAAACTGCAGTTGATGAAAGGGCTCGTACCATCTGTATTTCCTCAATGTGATCCATCCATCAAAAAATCGAATTAGGAAAAAAAAATCTACAACGAAAATTACGAGATTTCTCAGCAAGATACTCAAACGCGTAAGTTTATATTTTTAATAACTCATTACATATTGAGAGTCCTAAAACTTCATAAAAAATACTGCATTTTTTATGTATCAGTATAATTGTTTTTGATCGAACTTTATTTTCAATAATGATAATAGTCATTACTACAGGTAAATGTGTTTTGTTAAGATACTTTATAGAAATACCATGTCTTGATATTTGTAGGCGTAAATAAGTGTTTGTTGCATATTTTCTCAGTTTCAATTTTTTAAAATAAAATTATGATGATTCTTTTGAACAACAACAATTAATTTTGCTTAACTATGACGTATTGTCGGCTTTTTGCACAATGTACAGCATGATACCAAAAAATGTACCTTTCTACTTATACACCAAGAGGTGCCTTTTTTTCAATATTTTGTAAAATTATAAGACATAATTATTACTCATAATGTGTTACACTTGGCATAAGAGAAATATCACCCATGTTCAAGAGAAAATTACTTGAACATTTTTATCCACTTGAGTTTGAGAGACCAAAGTTTTTCGCATTAGCGAATATTAAATCAAAAAAATTCAGACAGTATGTTCCATAAAAGCATACTATTGCCTACTTCACTAAAAGGTCTCCAGATTGCATTGAACCCAAGATATAGTGATTTTAATTATTGAGTTATTTTAGGAAAATTAATAATAAGTCTCAATATGCATATTGTGAATGAATATATAAACCTATAATAATGTTTGCAGCAATGACGTTTCACTATGTGCTCGTGATTCTTCAAATGCAGATGTTTTGAATACTAGTCCGTTCACGATATGCACAGTAGATATTGTTAAAAAACAGTCACTTAATTATATTTGTGATTATTTGTTACCAAAAATCCGAATGCCATTTTCTTACCACAAAACTAGATACCACAAGTAATACTTACTAGCGTCAAGTGTATTATGTGGTCTTCTTAGAGAGAAAACTATACAGAAATTTTAAAAAGACTAGTTCTTTTCTCAGATGCGACGATTAAGATAAATTATCTTCAAACTATCTTTAATAGAAAAATGAAAATGCACGTCTATTCGATTTTTTTTGCAATTTTTATTTTGCATATAAATTGTATAAAATGTCTTTAATAATTTGGTTGTTATTTTTTTTCAAACATACACACACACACACACACACACACATGTATATGTACTAGAGACTCTTGTACATCTTGAAAAAATTTGCGATGACAAAAACTTGTAATTGTTGATAAAAGCATTGTTCTATCTAGCAGTGTCAGTTTCACCTTGCCATCAAATAGATAAAATTAATAAGTGAAGTATATTATGTATAGTTAATATTCATTATTGATACATCAAGTTTTTGTTCAGCTGTAAAAATGCTTTCTTCAAAGTGAAAGTCATTGATTGCATTTTTTGTACTAGTATTATTATTTTTCCTCATAAGTACCTCAGCTAAAAGTACGACTTTATTCCCTGTTTTTAGGCAGCAAAGTGTCACAATTCTTGCAGGTAAAGTTCACTAGGACATTGTGTTGCACTTTTCTCCCTCAAATCCGGAAAAAATTTTGTATTTTTGCCTAAAGAACAAAAAAAGTCGTATACGGGCCTAGAAAATAAAGTATAGCATCTTCTCCCGAGTGTTTGACACCCTTGGCTTGCGAGAGTGAATGCCGTGCTTTGCTTTCTTAGTGCGTAACATACTATTTTTAATTACTTTTATTATCTAGGGTACTTGATTGCTCTAGCTATATCATAATAAAATATTCGCAATCTATTCGTGGCCCAAAAATTTTTACATGTGAGTAATGAGTTCGAGAAAAGCTAAAGAGATAACCCACAAAAAAAAAAAAAAAATCAAAGGAGTGGAATCATGGAATAAGATTACAACTTTTGAATAAAGCAAGAAGATAAAATTGACTACAAAATAAGGTCAGTAACTACAAAATAAATTAAAGGTTACATCAGAAAAATTTGCAGTAGAATTTATTTATATATGTGTGTGTATATATATATATATGTATATACATATATAAATAATATTATATATATATATATTATATATATATATAAACGTATGTAACGTAATAGCATCAACACATAAATATAACAAATACAAATACATAAACGAACAATACGATAACAAATACATAAACATAATAACATAAATACATGCGTCGATTAAGAGTGTCATTAGTTAGAAAGAAAGTGTATAATAATTGTAGTGTTTGTTACTACAAGGAATACGCTGTTTACGACTGTAAATATTCCAGCTGAAAATCCTAAAATGGAAAATGAAAATGGTTCAAACTAAATTTGCGAAGTGTGATGCCAATATGTCTAATCAAGCTTATAAAAAATCACCAGAGAGCTAAAGAGCTACACTAACAGCATGTTTCGATTCATCGAAAATTTCTAATGAAAGAGATACGTCATACACCAACGAGTAGTTCTATGAAAGCATTCTTTTTTAAATAAAGAGCAGGAAAACGTACGAATAAATGACAATATTCTTAAACTTTTAAGACGGAAAACCCTCAAAATGGACCAAGCTGACGTGCATGGTAAGTACGAAATGGTAGTTTTCCTACGAGTTTGAAAAGTCTCTGTTTGCGAACCGAGAGGTTTGCGGCCCGAGCCGAAGGCGAGGGACGTAACGAGGTTCGTAAAGAAGACTTTTTGAACGAGTTCTGGAAAACTGCTTTTTCGCCCGAGGAAGTACCAGCCTCCCAAAACCACCCGAGGACGGAAATGGTACATTACGTCACTAGGGCACAAAGTACAAACATGAGCGCCCAAAGGGTGCGCTTCTTGTAGGTTGGTGCCTGAGTCGCGTATAATGTTTTTCTTCCCGAGGGCGCAAAGTGCAATTTTGCGCCCGTGGGCACACCTTGAGCCCAGTAAATCACTTTGGGCCCTAGGGCAGAAAAGTACTTTGGGCCTCGAGGGCGCGTAAGTATATGCTCTTAGTTAATGTGATAAAGTTATCAAAAGTGTTGGTATTCAATCAAAAAAAACTCTGGAGGTTAAGTAATTTACAAACCTCGATAAGTACATACCAAAACACCCACAAGGAGATAAAGGTGATCATGCTCTAGTCATTATGTTTCAACCTTGTAAAGGCAAGTTGGTTAAACCCTCAGATGTTTTTTGAGTAAGGGAAACGAAAGTAGAACAGTATTGCATTAAATATTGGTCAAGGCTATAACCTTAAATGAACGAGTAAGCTTAAGAGTAGATGCGATTTCAAGCTCTGGAGCATCATGGATTAGATGTATGTGGGATATTTTCGGCGTCACAGAAGTATGAGTGTTCAGAATTTTTGTGATGTAGAAAAAAGATTGCGGTGTTCTCCAGATTTCTCACATTTAATAAGGTGCTTAAGAATATTTTTTTCGAAACACAATAAATATAATTGGATTTAGGTATGTGACTTATGCTTAATACAAAAAAAAACAAAGAAATGAAATAAAGGAAATACATAAGAATGAAAATAAATAGAAAAATAAAAAAAATAAAATAAAGGAAGAACAAAAGAACAAAAAAAAAAAAGTAATAAAATTAAATATAAAAAAAAGGAAATTAAATGAAATAAAATTAAACAAGAAATGAAAACGAAAAATTAAATAAATGAATAAAATATAAAGGGAAATATAAAAAAAAAATAGTTCAGTACTCACGATGGTTGAACTTCGTGAGTACTGTATTTATGCACGACGTTCTCACGAAGTTCAGCCATCGTGAGTACTGAACTATTTTTTTTAATTTTTTTTTTATTCGTTTTTCAAGTTTTTGTTTAGTTAACTACGTGAAAGCAGTACTAACGTTTATAGAGCTTCATTCTTCCTACGGGTCTGGCAACCCCCTTGTTACCTAAGAAATTGTGTTTTTATACTCATGTCATGTTTAAAGAACGTCGTTCTTACCGTGGGTCCCATGACTAATTTATCCCCCCTGGTTTGTTATTTTAATTCCCTTTATATTTTGTTCATTTGTTTAATTTTTTGTTTTCATTTCTTGCTTAATTTTATGTCATTTAATTTCTTAATATTTTCATTTATTTTTTTTTCATATTCAATTTCGTTGCTTTTTTTTTATTCTTTTGTATTTCCTTTATTTCATTTTTTTTTTTTTTCTATTTATTTTCATTTTTTTGTATCACCATTATTTCTTTTTTTTTTTAGATGTATTATTTAGAAAACAAATACATAATTTATCATGAATTGAATGTATTATCAGTGAATGCACATAAAAATGGAATTATTATAGTTACGAACCACACGATAAGTACAAGAAACCGAGTTTCTATAGTCGGCAGCGCTAGTAGCAGAGTGGGTAAGGTACTGGACTCATATGCAGGAGGTCGAGGGTTCAAATCTTTGAAGTTAAATAATAGTTTTTCTGCGAGTTTGAAAAGTCTTTGTTTGCGAACCGAGAGGTTTGCGGCCCGAGCCAAAGGCGAGGTCCGTAAAAAGGTTCGTAAAGGAGACTTTTCAAACGAGTATCAGAAAACTGCTTTTTTGCCCGAGGAAGTACCAGCCTACCAAAACCACCTGAGGGTGGAAAAGTTAGTTTTTTTTTTTTTTTTATTTTTTTTTTAATTGTTGAAGAAAAAAATTTCTAAGTCAAAGAGAAACTATTGTGAGAAAATAAAATTAAAATTTGTTCAAAAACTAATTGCTTGGGAGCGTGAGAGGGAATGGTGGGCAAAGGTGTGCAGAAGAGTTACACGGCACGGTTGGCAGATATACATATATAGTGGGGGGAGGAGAAGTGTGTAGAGAACAGTAGGTGAGGGGGGGCGGGGTAAGGGGGGAAACTTGAGAGGAAGAGACTTTGGGTAAGCCACTTCCGTTTCAAAAAATCTGTCGGTTTTTAAATCCCAGCCCCCCGAGTCCGCGACATAAAGAACTTCGTTCTAAAAAGTATTCAAAAAATAAAGAAATAAATTTTGTTTAAGTTCACTAAGGGTTCATAATTAACATCTAAAAAATGTTTTATATAAAAAAAAAATACAATCAAAATTATTTCAAGTGCATTCTCACGCATAATAACTGATAATCCAGTCACTAGCATTAGAGCAGAAATGCAATTACGTTTAAGAGAAAAATTAACTCAAACTCGAGTCTCTCATAGATCGATAGAAATTTTCTTCTTATTGAGATTTGCATGTGAGAAATTGAAGACGTCAATGGCTTGTCATTGAAGCTGGTTGCTGGGCAGCCCCACTGCTGCCGTATTTACGTAAAGGTTGAGGATTAGAAAGGTCGAAAACTTGCTTACGAACGATAACAAGATTTTATTCTTAATTAAAGCAAGTTATAGGGTGCCTCGCAAGACACAACGTCTAGTAGCGTTGGTAGACGATAAGGAACTGGTCAGCTGTGCGAGCTGACATAAGTGCAGTGAAATGGTCATGAAGAGGGAGTGAGAGAGAAGACGTAGTAAAGGAGAGAGAAATCCCCACACACTCCCTCCTAGAGAACGCAAAATCTGTTGAACAATAATTTCGAGGCGTTTTGATATAATTGTCACGCTGAAGAGTTATAGATAGACGCTCGCA
The DNA here is from genome assembly GCF_036245765.1 of Copidosoma floridanum. Taxonomy (NCBI): domain Eukaryota; kingdom Metazoa; phylum Arthropoda; class Insecta; order Hymenoptera; family Encyrtidae; genus Copidosoma; species Copidosoma floridanum. Next base: position 1,004,434 of record NW_028321895.1, read on the forward strand.
CGCCGATTATTGCAAATATATTAGTATTAAATGGTTGTTAAACGCAGCTTAATAGTTACTGAATACAAAAATTTATTAAAACTTACAAAGGAAGACATAAACATATCGTCAAAGAATATAAAAATGTTGAGTCTTGTTACACAATTGCCTTTGGCTGCAAGATTTGTTTATTATATAAACTTAGGATAACACTGGTATTTCAAGAGTAATATGTTGGCTTAGCTATCAAAACTTAATCTCAATTATATAAAAGATACCATATAGTTTTACAATTAGAAAAAAAAAAGGTACTTGGCTACAGTTTACAAAACTAGTTACACAAATATTACAATAGTAGTTTTCTAATTAACTAGACTAAGACTAGTAAGGCTGATTGAACATACTAATAAGTAAGCCTGGCCAGGAGGAAAAGTAAACAATAAAGAAAAATGTGAGTAAAAATCATTTAGAAGTAATTAGAGAAGTTTGGAAATGAACTCTGTTTTTATTTTGGTACGTTTTTGAATTGGTTGGTGGCTCTGGAAGCTGGGCGACGAGAGAGGAGTAGTCCAGGATTGAAGTACTAAGGTCTTCCGGAACAAAGTGAGCTGGCTTGAGTTGCTCAGTGGAAACTACTTTAGGAGTACCATAGACGTCGATTTTGTAGTCAAGATCTGAAATTCGTTCAATGACTTTAAATGGGTCATTGTAAGATTTTTCCAGAGTTTTAGCTACTGGAGAGCGCCAAAAAACGTGAAAACATGAGCGGAGATCCTTGAAGAAAAACAGCTGGAGCTTATGACGATGTTCCACAGGAATCAATATAGCGATCAGGGTTGATACCATGGAAAGAGAGAAAATATTAACTGTGTGTTTCGTCCCGGGAGCACGCCAGGATTCATCAGTAAGGCTGATGGCGTACTCCCTGTCTAAGATACCTCTATCGGTGGGGATACCCTAGCTTATCTTAAACGCCCTCATTTAGTAACCAACATGAGATCTTGACACTTGCGAGAAGGTTAACTTGAATGGTTAGACGTCTAGCGGATGGTTGGGGAAAAACGGAGAGCAGAAGTGTACATGTGTGTATAGGTCCCTACAGGCAACATAGTGCTAACGCCATCTGCTGGTGAACTAGGAAGTAGAAAGAGAAGGTTAAAATATTAATGGCAAATTTTAACTCAGACAACTTGTGGCAGGTTATATGACTAGCATAGAAGAGGCGTTCTCCTTCAATGAAGTTTTTACTAGCTGGTGTGCAGCTTCCAAAATTTCATATTGCTTCCATTCGCAAATACATTTTTTGACACTAAAAAGCACAGTTCAGGATACTTACATGCCCTGCATGCACTACAGTTAAGAAAAAATATCAGAATTAGCGATCAACTTATCGTAAGGAATAATGGAAAGGTATTAGTAATATTACAGTGAAATGTATTAATACTATTTGGCTTTGGTACAAAAAAAATTGTTTTGTGTTTCTCTCGCTACTTCTTAGTTCACTAGCAAATGGTGTTAGCGCTTTGTTGCCAATCTCAGTTCAAGTTATTTTTTTTTTTTTTTTAACACGAGCTAATTTTTACTTAGACCAAGTGACCTATTGCCACTTATTTAAAAGAAATTGAAAGAGCAAATTTTGTAGTATCATCGTTACTCAACAGTATTTTTATTTATTTTATACCAACTAATTCTAATTTTTTAAACATTTCAAATTACATCTTACTAAGCTTGTTGATTGTTAAAATGTTACTCTTTGAATGGGCATCAATAGTTCAAAACAATCGCATCAGAAATGTAGCTATTCGCTACGCGCACAATTTCGAAGCAGCGCCACCGAGAAAAAAATGAGAACTATTGGTCTGGCACAGCAGAAGGCAATATTCGCGATATGTGCTTAATACCTATAGGAACACAGCACCTTGATAGATACACGAAAGGCTCTGTGTTTATTATATCACGAATTAATACAATGTCTCAAAAGGTACAATCGTACGTGAATAACTAAAGACAAAATTTGTACTACAAGCACTATAAGCGCTTGAGTATTACTTCAACACAAGTCCGTGTACTGTGTGATACGTGATACGTTTTATTAGTTTGCAATGTAGTCAACACAGACCTCCTCTGACCAATCAGAGAGCTCCATTAGCCCTATACTTACGTGTTCACACAGTATGTACACACGTTCATACGATATGCTTAGAGGATCAGGCCCCAGCTAAAAACTCTAAGAAATACACAGTATACGATGTATTTCATTGCGTTTTTAAAATGAACATGCATGAGTAAAATATGTACATGATACTCATAATTTTATTAAAAATTTTACCCTTCGAATGGTTGTCGATGTATAAACACATAACTTTCTAATTATGGCAATGCTTAGCAGTCTGCTAGCAGAAGACAAACATATCGTTTAGTTTCACATATAAGCACAGGTATTGCTGCGATCGCTTTTTCAGCTTGTGCACGTAGCGAATGGCATTCTAGGTATATGAGAATTCTGCACTACCGTATTAGCGAACTTTTGCAAATAAATAAGAAAATATTAAATACAATAAATAAAACTTCACTGCTTCGAGAATTTTAACGTATGCATAAGCCTTTTTGTTAATTTTTTTTATGTTGCTGATAGTTTGAGCCTTTTTAAAACGGAACATCACGATTTGAGTAATTGCAACGGCATAATTAAATTATGTCAGCGAATAAAGTCATTACTACTACCATGAGTAGTCAAACATCAACTACAAATGTAAGACAAGAAAATGAAATATGGAAGGTATAGAAGCCTTTATATTCCAGATTTATATAGCTACTGTGATAAACTAATAAAATTCTTAAATCTTTCATATACATACAGAGCATTAAAAGTTTTTGAGTTACTTAAGATTCTGGGGACAAAAAGCCGTAAAAAAAACATTTTGCATGTACAACGAAATCCGCCTGTTATGGCTTGAAAATATCATGAACAGCTGTATTGAAATTATCATCCTACCTTATTAATCAATGTAAAATGAAACATACATTAAGTGGTCCATTTAACCTAGATGCTTTAGAGGTGTGTATGTACGTTAATTTTAATAATCCTAAGAAAGAACTAGTCCTTTTATTACATCGTTATTCCTTGTAAACGTAAGTACTAATATAGTTATTCAAAAATCAAAGTTTTTAATTTGTTATAAAATCTTTGACTATTAAGCATTGGTGATCAACATTTTTTACGCTCCTGTGCCAAGAAATAGTTTACTCCTAAGCGTAAAGTATGAGAATGAAAAAATAACGAATAAGAAATAACATCTGAAAATAATAATTATAAATGTCCTGATTTTAGACAAGTTATTAAATATTATATGCAGTAATATTTTTTATTATTAATTATTATTTATTGTTTTCTCTATAAAATTCATTGTAGACGCGTAGAAAAAGAAGTAGGAAACATTTTAGTTGTTAGTTATCAGTATCTTATACGTCATTTTTCAAACTGATCAAAAAATAATACAAAAAAATAATGGTTCATAGCAAATTCTTTTTCTACTATATTTTTTATCAGATAAATAATCATATTTACGGGCACCTAATTTATCAATCGATCTTATAAATAAAAAAAATATAATAGTTATTCGTTTAAAAAATTTTAGGTAATAACTTATGGTAGAAAACGTACATAAGTAATCTTATTATTTGTCTTAGATCTGGACTTTAGAAACTATTTTTTTTTCCTATTTACATTTTTTGTTTCATTGACCGACATAATACTCCTCAAAATCTTGTTTGTAGAGAAAGTTTTTAATACAGCACTTATTCTTAAATAATACTATTATTAAGGATTATTTCCTACGCTCAACTTCGGACTATGTACTGGCTTACTTTGCTGGCTTCTTAGTACGAAAATTCTCTTATTTTGTTGTTATTTACGATAAAAAAATTAAATTTCTGTGTCCAGACTGTTTGAATTCTCTTGTATTGAATTCTAGTGACAAAACGACAGATTTATCAATTGATAGAGCTAAAATCGAAAGGTTACCTCTTGAGGCCATCGATAAAATTGTTTCATATAATTTTAAGTTTGGAAAAAGCTGTTGTTGTGACAGTTAATAACAGCGAAATACATTTGGAAAAAATTTTTGATCTTACGGCGGCTATTAATGAAATAAGTTCTATTCCGTTTGTTGGTTGTGAAAAACATCAACGTAGTTAATAAGAACGATAACATTGATAAAGAACGAACACAAGGAAAAAAAAGCTGTATAAACTATCTTACGCGCCAGACAATAATTGTGACTTTTTTCTAACTGAAAAAGAATGGAAATATTAAAACAATGAAAAGAAAAAGATGGGTGCAGACGAATACCTGAACTAAAAATAGAAGCAAAATAAATACTAAGAAACGAAAACCAAACAATCAAATAAAAAGAATAACTCACTGAGTCTAGTCTAGAATTACAAATATTCAAAATAAATTTGTTAAAATGTACGAAAATAATAGTTTGATACAAATGAATGCTTAGTTTTCCAAATATCCGTTTTATAACTTTCTGAATCTATTCAAATATATATTTTTATGGTATATACATAAACCTTAACATCATGTAAAATAAAAAACAAAAAACCTTTAAAACAATTTGACCTTGCGGTCTTTGGATCATAAAGCAAAAGCGTAATCCTCACGGCTACACTGGGTATAACAGACTTATAATTATAAGTGACGTATGTTCATCAGCTAAGCTTGGGTTGTGTGACTTTTAGTAAGTACACACCATCTTTACTGACCATTCGTATTTTACAGTCTGGTTTGCTTAGTAAGCGCTAGAGACTCTGATGCTCATTAATGGCAAGCTATTCCAACAATCAAAACTGGGAAATTTTTGTCTGAACAGTAGTAACTGTATTGGAGTGCTATCGAGTTGAGTCTCCTTCTCTCTAGTATTTCTTGGTTTTTATGTAGCTTTCTCACACTAGCAGTGATCTTCGAGGGAGTGCTAAGATAGAGAATATTTAAAAATGTAATTGAACCGTGTTCAATTGTAGACATGTAACTATAACTACAATTAACCTACTAGTTACATGTAGTTAAAAAACCATCAATATTAATGATGGCACGGTTGTATGGTTATTGTTTTTAATTATGTAAGCGTGGCATCTAGTTTTGGTAATTTCGGTTGCTGTGCAGTCTGTACAGCTATGTATACACATGCGTTACTCGCATAGAGGTATAAGAATAGAGCACGAAAGCGGTATGTCAGCCTATAAGTGGCAGCGAGATCAGCGTAGAAAGAGATAGCTGCACATAAGAGGAATCGTGTCCTTGTCTAGCCAAGCGCTGTGATTGGTCGACTCCCTCTCCAGCTCTCCCGACCACGCAAGGTAGAGCAGACGGTCAGAGAGAGATAGAACTTCCCTGATGCAGTCTTCTTTCTTTTAGCTGATCACGCGCAAATTGCCCACTTGCGTGCTCTATTCTTATACCTCTATGGTTACTCGTCTATATATACTCAAATCATGCGTGCAGTGTTTATGTACACGAGGGTTGACACTAATTTTTCTATTTTATCGGGCTGGGTGAGAATCAATTCTAAGTACCCAATAATGAAAACGGAATCAGTAAATTTTACCATCCCAACTCTTTATCACATGTTGCAAAGCCCCCGAACTTTTTTATGGGATTTACTTCTAAAAAGTCATTAAAATTGTTTATCGTATGAAAAACTATAAAAATGATCGAATCTAATAAGTAAAAGTATGTATTCCCATGTAACTTTTCCTCCTGAATCTGATGGAGTTAAGAGTTTTGGTTTATTTTTTATGCGTAAAGCGTTATGGCATGTAGTTGCGATAAACGCCAAAATAATCTGAAATTAGACCAAACGAAGGCAAAAGAATCCTTAATTGCGATGGACCAGACTTTAAGAAGTAGCTTAAGTGCCATTTTTTATAATTAAAGTTAAAAACCTACCACTCAACGTCCAGTTTTAGTGTGGAAGTGTTTTCAAGCAAGAATTACCTTTGCTTTAGTAACAATAAATTTTTAAATAAAAATTATATTTTGAGGATTGTATAAGAACTTACTCGTATTTAATCTTACAATTTTTTTATTGTACTGGCTTTTTTCTTTATACTTTAGAGTAAGGTAAATATTAGGAGTTTTTGAAGTAATGTGAAATAATTATTATGATGATTGATTTTATTAAATGATTATATTTTATTTTACCATAAAAAATAGTTTCTTTAATGGAATGTTCCATTGTCTGAGAAAAAGAGTTTTATATACATTTTATATACTTATTATAAAAGCTTTACAAGAGCTTAGAAACACGCTGTAATAACCCTTAATTACTAGTATTACATACTGTCGTTGCTGCTCAGCTTTCGTCAATATTGCATTAATTTGACTTCTCTTTCTGCAACATCATTAATAACTTTTAGATTTTAAATAATTTTTAAGCCTTTACTGTAACTTTTACCTTTACTTGATTTTGACAGATCTTCTAGTAAAAAAACGGAATTCATGTCAAACCATTTGAACAAGTGTAATAAATCTTTACATAAAAAGTCACAAATTAATTATTTGACCATGTTATCCACATTTTTCTTAGTTGCGAGAATGCGTTTGTCATGTAGAAATTTACTTTGGTCTGACTTTATAGCGTCAATAACTTTTCGATTCTTTTCGATTGAAATACTCTTGTTGAAAAATGACAGAGCAGCTGACTCTGCTGTTATGCACTACAGATGCCGAATAAATTTTTTTACATTGTAAGTAGGTATATTTTCATCAATAGATTAATGAATACATTAGTTTTTCAAAAAATTTAAATCTTGACAAGGAGCTTCAGCTACAAGTGGCGCTTCAAACTAAACTTGAACGTAAACTTTTATGACAAGTATGCAACTATCTCTATATTTTATGTATGAATCTTTTTAACTTTCCAAAACATTTTTTCAGTATTTAAAAATTTTTAAGCAATAAATAGCTTTCACCATCTACCAAGCATGATCTACTGTGCCAGGTGGATTAAAATTATAATTTTTGGAGGATTCCCTGACAATAAAAACAACCACAAGCTGTAAGAAAAGTTGATAGTTGTTTCAAGATTGTTTTGTTTTTAATAACGTTATACAAAAACTTAAAATTTTTTATTTCACATCCTATACAAATTTATCTACAAAATAATCAGTAATTCCTGTATCAATACTCTTTTTTACTTGCACTATTCCAAAACATTTCAAATTTTTAAAAATTTTGAGTATCAGATCCTGAAGTCTTATCAAATTTTTCTTTGAAAGCCCATCTCAAGATGAGCTCATAAATATTGTGCCTGCAGGGGTGGCTTAAGACATTCTGGTACCCTGGGCAACTGACTAGTTTGGCGCCCTACATAGCCCTACAAATTTTGAAGATAGTTAGTACTTCATAAGAAAATTATTTAGTAATATTGTCTAATTTTTTGTCAAACATCTTCACCGTCCGTGACGGTCACAAACGAATTTTTTAATCTGACCACGCTGATAAAAGTGGTGTTAGAGAAGGATAATAACTGTACTAAGATTTTTTATATTTTTCGGAAAAGCTAAGACATACTTACTTTACGACGCCAATGGTTACGTTTAAAATATTTTTTATTATATTTAAAGTCATTATTTTTGTGTAGCAGCTGTACAAAAATAATTACACGGTATAATAAAAATTACTATGTCTAACGTAGTATAAGTTGGGATAGTACAATTTTTGCTATGCAATATTGTCAATTTTATTTTAATCATTTTAAAATTTCTCACATTTAAAAGTAGAATTTGCTCTGTAACGTAGTAAAATTTCTCATTCCACTGCATTGCCATTCAGTATAGTAAAAATGACTTTGATCGAAAGTAAGTTTGTACTATATCTATAGGTATGTACGCCTATTGATTTTCAAATTTAAGGTTACATTAATGTAATCATGACAAGAAACAAATTTTTTAATTTATAATGGTTAAAAATGGATACCTGCAGACAATTAATTTGAAATCGACTGATTATTTCTTGTTAACAGTGTTGTCTATAGAAAATCTACATAAAACCAAGGTTTAATTTCCAGACACTGCAGATCTCTTTTAAATAAGATATTCTTAAAACACTTTAGTAGGTATCTGTATTCTAAAAGGAAAAGAATATCTATGTACAAAAAAACTATTAATCTTAATGTTCTGTTAGTTACACATATATATTTCGTGTACAACATATATGTGTGTGTATATATTTCGTATTTTACTTTAATTTAAAAATTATTTTTGCACAAAGTAAGAATTACTATGTCAAATAACAATTTTAAATATAATCCGGTTTTACTGTGTAGCATGATTATTTTTATAATATGGTGAGTATGTCTCAGCTGTCCTATACAATATAGTTACTTGTATTATAGTAGTAGTTCTTTTTTTAATACAACTTTTCTCAGTGTGCAAATTGTAGAATACAATAAAATTTGTAGGTTGGGTTATCAGCACATTACAGTGACTTTAGATGTAGAATAGTATATTTCTCACTTAGGGCAGAAAGTAGCTCTTGCGCATTGCAAAGAGTACAATTGTTGTATGTTTCCCAAGGTGAGAGCGACATTTTTTGTATCGAGGGTGGAAAGTGCAACTTTGCGCCCATGGGCACACTTGCCTCCCGCCAATTACCCTAGGGCGGGAGCAAACTTTCAGTCCAGCAGGGCCAGAATGTTTCTTCCTGCCCGTAGGCGAAAAGTAACTAGTAGGCGGAAAGTAGGCCCTAGGGTGCAAAGCACTTTGCGTGAGAGACGAAAATATACGTTTGAAAATTATTTTTTGTTCACAATTTTACATCAGTAGTACGATCATGCTTATGCCCGTCGTTATCATTTTGTCAAACTGTTTTCATGTAGAAATACGCTTCATGAATGCAAAATACGTGATACAACTAGGTGACGAAAGGTTTCAAACAAACACTACATATTGATATGACGTATTTTTGATACGCTCTCAAATACGTAACGAAACTACGTACACATTTTCAATTGGGTATGTACTTTATCAAAAAACAACAAGACTAAGTTATGAAGATTTCATACTTTCCTAATCTTTTATTTCAAAGTAAAAAACTACCGTAGTATGCGGAAAGTCCAACCTACAAAATTTTAAAATAATTTTATCGTATTTTACGACAAAAACGTTAACGAAAACATGTTTTTTCTTTTATTTGACCCGCATAATTTTCTCCCTAAAATTCACAAAGTTGCGGTTGAAGTGAAAAATTTAATATTTGTGACCGTGGCTAACGGTGACGATGTTACTCAAAAATCTGAAAGTATAACATTATAGCGTTTTCATCGAGTGCTACTAATCCCCGAAATTTAAAGGAAAAATTTTTTCTGTTTTAGTTCACGTGAAATGTCCCACGCACAGATTTGTTTAAAAGTGGGTCTGGGTGCGTATATGTGTGTATGTTGTTACGTAGAAATAAAGTATTCCAAATAGTAGTAATCTAATTAAATAATTTTGTAAAAAAAACTTTGTCTTAATTGACTGTTGCGCAACACATTTTTATTGGGAAAGACATTGATAGACGAATTGAGTTATACCGTGCGACACTTCAGTAGAATATTAATAATATTTATTTGATAATCGTTTATTATTGATATTATTGATATTGATACTCAAGTATTACTGATTCCAAGGAAAATATGGTTAACTAAATTTAAGAATGTAAATGGTGAATTAGTTCATTATGATAGTTTAAGTTTTATACTCACATTTTTTTATTTTTAACTAGAAAAAATGGTTTTAACAATACTACAGTGTTTTTAGTTGTCGTTTACTTGGCACACCTGCAAGAGCCCAGTTCGCCCCACCCTTAAGCTGCCCCTGGGTGCCTGCTTACAAATAAAGGAGTTCTCTATCCATAAGATGCTTTAATAAAATAAAAGCACCATTATGTCGACTAGTATTGGTGGAGGTAGAGTCACAGCAAAAAGCTTGAATGTTGTTTTACAGGGACTAGTCGATAAAAGTTTCAAAAACAGCTTAAACTTGATCCCTTCCCAAACTTGACTCAATTATAGGTACTTCTACAAGCTGCTCTTCATTATAATTAGTTAAGATAATGACTAATCTATCCATGATCTCTGTACAAGTAAGACTTTAGAGTAACTTATCATCCTACTGCATAATATTTGCTGTGTTTAAGAAAAGTTGTGGAACGTTTTTTCTATTACCTTGTATAGATTTTTGCCATATTTTTGTCAAACTTTATGGATTGATGTCACATTAAAACTTATATTTCAAGTGTAAATTTTCAGAGCTTCTGCAGTAGCCATTAAAAAATGCATTGTTTCTCGTTTACTTACATTTATCTAATACAGTTGTAAGCTTCTCGGTGATAACTAACTCTGTACCTTTTGTTTTTCTAGAAGTGTGCATCGAGATGGCTGAGACTCTGACTCTGATCCTAACCAATCATCAAGCTCCTATAAAAAGAAAGAAAAATAATTTTTATGATTTTAAGCTTTTGGAATGTATATAAGTAATATGATCGTCAAAATATTTTAAGATAAACAAGTCAAAACAATTATTAAGATCATAGACTGCAATTAACTAGAAGATATATTAACCTGTTGTAGCTAAAACATTTTCTTCTTTTGATGTTTGTGAAATTTCACGATGTACATATTAAACATCAGTTACAGAATCTTCCTTTCCTAAACTTAAAAAATCATGGTCAATTTCCATCAGTAATGTCATTAGGACTTCATGGTCACTTTCCATAGATAAACTCGAGCGTGCTTTATTCATAACATCTATTGGTAATCCTAAAAATGATGATTTTTAACAATTTTGATGTATTAACAATTTTTTCATCATAGTAGCAATGACAACTTTTCTTTCTTTGAGTATAACCCCGGTTAATTGGTGGTGGTAACAATCGGCTAAGAAGATTATCTGTACCGAGGAAACTCTAAGATTAGGAACCAACACACAAACAATGATTGTGTTTATATATCGGAGGGCGGGTTCATTGCCCTGTGTAAAAGAGCGAAATTGCTCAGATTGCCGATTATGTAAAATATTTAAAATAATTAATATCAAGTTTCAAAGTTCATCTGTTGAATAATCAATTAATTCCTGCACAATATACAGCAATTATTACTTTATCGAATTCTCATTGTTCCTTGAATATTCCCTTAAGTTAATCAATTTAATGTTTTTTTTAACTTATTTAATATCTCTCTAAATCTAATATCTTTTTTTATTTATTCCTGCCCTTTTTTGGGTACAAACAATATTTTCAGTTAATATTAACAATTTTATAAATATCTTAACAGCTATTATTCTAGTTTTTATCTTAAACTATAAAAAAGGAACTCGCAATCATATATGGAGGGGAAGGCTTGCTTAAATAAGTACAATCAATTTATTTTTAATTATCTTATATTTATTTAATCATATGATTCTAAGAAAATTGTATCTTCAATTTCTACATGTATTGATTATATTTGAGTAATCGTAATTATTTACGTCAATAATGAAAAAAGGAAATACATAATATACTCGATAATTTAGAATTTACTTAAAATTCATCCGCCTTTGTTTAATAGAAAATTTCACATAAATGACAATTTGAATTTTTCCTCCTCAATACCTCCGCTTAGACACGTTGGGTTAGACTAGCACGAATTTTTAGTACAACAGCGGAAGGTTAATGTTAGGTAACTACCTATCCTACCAAGTCACGTAGGGTTAGGTCGTTCTGAGGGCCCGTGGGTGTCTTGAGCACTGCTCAAGTCGTCAACCCAGGAACTTCACTTAAGAACGTGGTCACTAACCCTTGTGCCTTGACTACTTGGGGATGCGTCGTCTCCACGCTTAAAACGGTCGAGCACCGAAAGTCCAAGTAGGAACCGGTTAGTGGAAGTGTTACCTGTAGGTGTTATACAAACTCACTTTTAAGCTCTCGGCCTTCGTACTTGGTCTCTTTCTCTCTCCTTGTGCTCGTCGCGGTAATGTACCGGTGCACGGGAAAATTCCAGGTCTGGGTGAGCAGCGGATTTTCCGCTTCCCAAGACTCGCTGGAGAAGGACTGCCTTTACACTGCGCGCTGGTGCCTTCTATGCTAATGTTGTTTCCTTTTGAGTAGCAGGTTTTTCCTTCTTTGGATGAACGCGCTCTAGCGTTTTTTTAACGTACTAGACGCACATTCCCCACGCACGGCGTTCAAATTTGAATTTTCGTGTTTCAAATAGAAATGAAATATATGTATATAAAAAAAAATGTGTACTCTTGAATTTTCTATTTTAAGGATAAATATAATGTATAGAAGAATCTAAATATAAACGTAAGGCGTATACTATAAATAGAAGTGCCCCCTTACATAATCATACCAAGAATTTATGAAAAAAAATTAAATTCAACGATTCTCTTCTGCCATAAGTCAAGTTTGATCATAAAAACTAAATTTAAAATTTAATCCATATTTTATGATTAAAATTTCCAATCAGAAAACACTATTTCAAATACATCCAAATAATTTCGGACTGTTTAAATTACAGATTAGTAAACATGAATTTAAATATTTCATTTTATGTTGAAAAAAAGTCGAAGGCAATTCTGGTCATGTCGTAAAAAATCTAAGTATGTAGAAAATATCAAGAATACTTTACATTTCTTGAAACATTCCATACACGTTTCAGAGTAAATCACTATAGGTTTACATTGATAAATGACAAAGGAATACTCTCAAAAAAATGGAGCAAATAATGTTAAACAAGATACTTATAAAACATATTGTATTATAGTATTACAAAAATGAGCTCATCGAAGACTTAAATAGTCATGTTCAGGATGTTGAAATCTCTGGTTGCATCGAAACTAAAAGAGAAAGTTAAAAAGTTTATTTCACACAACCAAAATATGGATGTAAATCAATCCTCCGTTTTCTAATCATTATGCAAGCTGAGATCTGGAATGTTTACAAAAATCACTGAATAGGACTTAGATAAGATTATTTTCATCCTGTAAGATCTCTTTTGAGAGTAGTATAGTGGATTGACATCCTTTGCTGAATTTTTTTCAGGATTATTTCTTAATTACTTCTAAATATGAATCCAGAATTTTTGACCCTAAAAAAATAATTTCATGTTATTAGCAAAGCAATTTTATCTCTTACAATTTTTTCGTTTAAAGTTATTTAACTCTACAAAAAGCTTATAAATTACCTTTGACTTTCATTAAAGAGTAAAACAGTTATTTATCTGTTTTGGATGATTATTGATGAAATATTAATGTTTTTAATTAAATGTGAATCAAGTTGTATAAAAAGTAAGAATTACAACAAATAGTTAATTTTCAAGTAAAATATTAAGTCAAATTTTTCACTATTGAAAGACAATAGTAAATCTTTACTTTTTATTCATCAAAGATTTTTCGCACAGTTTTGAAAACATGAATAGAAGTTATGTCAATTGTACGTTGAAATTTAAGACATAATTTAAAGTTTACCTATTTGTTGTGATAAAAACTGTTTTTTAGATTCATCTATCATAACTGTAAGAGTATTTGATCTGGCAACGACGAACAATGTGTTCAAGTTCTCGTTGTATTCTTCTTCTTTCTTTTTTTGCGCATCAGACTTATGGAAGTACTCTTTTGGATATTCCGCCATTTCTTATCTTCAGTTTAGTCTTAGCAACACATTTTTAAGTTTCTTGAATTAGAGTACAAGCCCGTTTCCAAAAAATTATACATTCTTCGATAGCTAATTGTGCGCTTTCATGTACATTATTTTTTAGTCTTTGAAAATTGACAGCATATAACGCAAAATGATCATAACTATGATGGAGAAGTATTTACGGACTTCAACTGGACGTCAAATTGTAGGTTTTCAACTCTTCCATCGAATAATTATACTTGAGCTACTTCTTAGAGCCTGGTCCACGACCATTAAGGATTCTTTCCCTCTTGGTCTGTACTTTTTTGGATTACTTTGGTGTTTATAACAATTATTTACCCTAATTCTTTGCGCATTAAAAATAGACCAAAATTCCTGACTTCATCAAATTGAGAAGGAAAAAATACATGAATATTCATACTTTTAGTCATTACATTTAATCATTTTCATAGTTTTTCTGTATGACAAACGATTTTTAAGATTTTTAACAAGTAAGTCCCATAAGAAACTTTGAGGACTTTGCGGCATAAGATAAAGAGTTTGAATGGTAAAATTCACTGATTCTGCATCCGTTATTATAAATACTTGGAAGTGACTTTCACCCAGTCCAAAGGAAAAAAAAAGTTTTAATTAGCATCGACCCTAATGTACACCCGTAATACGTACATGAAATAAGTACATATCCTGGTATAACGTAAATGTGAGAAATCGAATGATCAGTGAATTGTCAGCGAATAATAAGCGAGTAAGCAATGTTAATAGAATGCATCCATACTCGTAGTTTCATATAATTCTACCTTAAGAAGCGAGTGAGGAAAAAAGTATTTGTGACATAGATGTAGACTACGTTTCAGTAGTCATTCAAAAATCTTAAATAAGTAATTCATATACCTAAGTTATTAATGTTGATTAATAACTTACCTTATTAAAAAAAAAAAAAAAATGATCACAGTCAGAATCCCACAAATTTCATTTTATTTAGATATCTCTCTAAGCTTGGAATTTTCCTACCATTTGATTTGGATAAAAATGACAGCACCTGTTCCTGTCACTCCCTGGAGGATCACTAACCTACAGCAGCGCTTGCGAGCAGCAACTATAATGTTGACACACGTACATAAAGCAAACGCGTTTATATTGTCCATACACATTCCTGCATACAAACGTTTACGGCATCTAAAACATATGTCGAAATTAGACATACTAATTCATAAAATAAGTAGTATAGACTGAAGTTATACATTGCCCTTGATTTCGCATGTTAGCATAAGCAAATAGGCATCAAGATTTTGTAAATAAAGTAGATTTAAAAAATATTCTTAAACATAAATTAGTCGTTATTATTATGTTGGAAATAAAATAACGCTGTTTAAACAAAATATTAATAAAATTAGTTTACAAATCTTATTTAAAATAGCAGATGTAGTACCAGTATACAAGGAAAGTGATAAGCATGTACCTACAAATTATAGGCCAATATCCCTAATTTCTAATTTTGCTAAAATTTTTGAGATGTTGATTTATAACAGACTATCTAATTTATTAAATTCTAATAAAATAATATCGAAAAATCAACAAGGATTTCAGAAAAACAGAGAATGTAAAGATGCACTAGCAAAGATAAATGACTACGTAAATGCAAAACTTGACGCATCGCAGCCTGATTTATTGATGTTTGTAAGGCTTTCGATTGTGTGGACCATGGGTTATTACTCAACAAACTAGAGAACTGTGGAATCAAAGGAATTGCACTTAGGTTATTTAGTAACTATCTTAAAAATAGGAAAATGCGGACTATGGTAAACGATACCACAAGTGAATTCAAGATAGTAAACATAAAAGTTCTACAAGATACAATACTTGGGCTGCTTCTTTTACTTATCTACGTGAACTCCCTACTTTCGCAAGTAGAGGGTATCTCATCCTATGCAGATGACACAATGGTTTGTTATAGTTCTAACTCATGGTCAAAACTTAAAGATATTCTAACAAGTAAACTACATACAATATTAAACTGGTTCTATCGACATAAATTAGCAACTAATATTCAAAAAGCAGTATTTATGATATTTGGTAAATATGAAGATTCTCATCCCAGCGATTTCTCAATTACTGTTAATAATACTGATATTTGTAGAGCTGAAACAAAATACGTAGGTTTGATCTTGGATTGTAAATTTCGATAGGAGGATCATGTAACCAACATTATAAAAAAGACCAAATATCTGCTGTTTGTGTTTTACAGATTAAAATTTGCACTCAATACAAGTAAACTACTGTCAGTTTATTATGCGCTATTCCATAGTATAGCTTCATACGAAATATTGGCGTGGGGTTCAGCTTACCGCAATGTACTGAGTATACTGGCTAATTTTCCAATGCGTATATTAAAAGTTATTTTCAAGGATAATTTTATGAACATAAATATTAAATTCAGGCCTCTCACAATTCAATAAGCTTACAGATATGAATGTTTGCTTTATGAATAGAACAATTTAAGAAGACAATTCCTAGATAATAATACCGCAACCAGAAATAAGAGCATTCCGATAATTCTGAGTAGGCTGAATAGTGGCAAGTGCAGATATAAATACACGGCCATTTTTGTTCACAATAGACTGCCTGAAAAGCTTAAGGAACTAAATAATGTAAAAGAGAAAAAAGACAGATCTCTGTTAAAAAACTGGATTATTTTTAAAGATCCCAATTAATAGTTAGTGCATAAATCTACAGCATGCATTGTTAATCTCTTCTTTTTTTTACTATCACGATAGTTAGTACTATTATATTTACTTTTATTATTACGTTTTACTTTTTTTTTAATTTTTTTTTTTTGCGATTGAACCTAAGTGCGATTGAAACTAAGTCCTTGTATACCTTACTTCTGTCTGATCTGGCTCGAAGCACTTTGTTTAAGATCAAATGGAGTTAGACTGTATGAAGAAACCAGATACAGGAGATTGATGAAATAAAGATTGTTTATTTCAAAAGAAATGAATCTATAACATTTACTGAAAAAAAGCAAGCTAAGGAATATCACTCTTACACGGTACTCTAAAAGTAAAAACAAGTAACTAAATTTATGAGGGCACTTAGTATATCATCGGAAGTTTCTACCTCACCGATAACGTTAATTTTATTCATTTTTCCTAATAACTAGTTTTATTCTTATTTTAGTAAAAACAGTGAGAAGACATACAAATTTTGTGCTTCAAGAGATAAATCAAGCCTTAACTTATTTAAATTAGTTGCACATAAATGGAGAAAAGTTGCATTCCGTGATTTTGTTGGCATGTACTCTAAGTAACAACCACGAGATACAACTTTTCTCTCCCGAGTCACATTTATAAAAAATACATTTAAGCTTCATTGATTATTCAAAGTACCAGCTTTGTGCGTTAATTCATTATTTTACGTGAAAATATCTGTAGGATAAATGAATAATGAAAACTTATTGAAATGGAGTCACCAGTAAAGCAGAAACTCCGTATAATACACTCAATTTTTTTCAAACTGATTGGAAACACTAAAGCTCATTTCTATAGTCCTGAGATGCAAGTTTTCTTTGATAGTTTGCAGATAATGGCAATAAGTTTGGGCTTGATTTATCCCTAAAAGCATTAGCTTTGTTTATGTTTTCATTGTTTTCCATTGAAAGAAGCATAAATTAGTGATTTATAAAAATTAATCAAAGCATGGTAGTCATTAACGTCAAAACTCCCTATGATGTACTTAATATCCTTAATTCTCACTAGTTACGAATCTCTTTCTTGTTTGCACTTAGTTAATACAAAGTATGGAATGCGTGAATACTTCACAGGTGCTTTTTACAGTAGTACGTGCTGGTTACAAGACCAAACGGAGTGAACTGAGTAAAAGAGCGCCCACCTTAAGCAGTCGGCAACTTAGCAGCACATGAAAGCAGCAGCTGTAATGAGCATGTAGGGGAGAGCGAGGTATGCGCCACCCTAATTTTTTCTTATACTGATGCATATTGCCAACAAAATCCATTTTGAATCGGTTATTTAATGCTTTTATTTAATTCCTCTCCAATAGTTGTAAGAGAGAAAAGTGATTTTTTTACAGTAGACTGATTTAATTTTCAATAGGTATTTGATTAAGTTTTTTGAAAATTTCAGTCCCTGATTTAACACTGAAATATTTAGGTAACACAAATTAAAGTTAGCATATTCGAAAATTTGAATTTTCAACTATAGCCAGATACTTTTTTTTTTAGACCTAAAATTAAAAAAAATTAAAAATAATATAAATTATTAAAAACAAAGTCTCGATTGAGGCACAGTCCGTCTCCCATGGTGGGGCACAAGCTGGCCTGAGCTGGATGTGTGGCAACAGTTGCGCAGACGTTTTAACTGAAAAAGTTTCATCTGCTGCTTGGTTGTCGTTTAACCTCAGTTTTTTTAATTATCTGACAGCTCTTACAAAAAGTGTTCATAAAATGGTTAGGCATTGCAAAAAGAGTTAAAAAAGTGTGTTTGGACAAATGAAAAAATGATACTAGCCTTGGAAAAAGTACAAGATGGAAAATCAATTCAAAATACTGCATTAGAGTTCGGTATTCCCAGAACGACACTTTAGAATAGAGTAGCAGCATCATACAATAGTACTTGAAAGGGACAGACAAGTCATGTATGAATATATTTATAATTAATTATAATAAAAGTAATGTAAATTTAAAAAAAGTAAGGCAACAAATATTTGTTAAAAAAAAAAATTATTTTTTTAATGCACATAAAAAATAATAGTGATCATTTTTAAGAAAATATTGTTTTAAAAATAGTCATACGTTAATAAAATCGTTACTAAAGTGTTTTTAATAAATATAGAATATGAAATTTATGAAAATTTTTTGACATTAAAAGACATTACGTATTAATATTTCTTCAATTGTCTAAATAATAAAAACGAAAAATGTGATTCAAAATAAAAATTTGAAAAGATAAATTCTATACTGTGTATTCTTTCTCTTATTCCATATTTTTAACTTTATTTCATTTTTTAAAATATGTTTCAATAAAGATACAAATTAATTTCTAATTCACATAAATAGAAGATGCATATTGAAATCATTTTACAGGTAATCCTCAGGCCGAACGTGCCCCACCCCATGACGGACCATACCTCTCTATGACCGCCCCTGCCCTGTTCTCAAACGGTTTCTATTTTTATTAATGACATGCCCATTTAATTATAATATAATTATGGAGGGCTTAAATTATATTTTTCAGGTATTTTTCTTTATTATTGAATATTTTTTAACATTAAATTTAAAAAAATTTCAGTACAATGATTTAATTAGCTTAGGGAGCCGGTAGTGCCCCGCTCTCCCCTACACATAGATAAGTAAAACGAACTCGTACGTTAGTCAATGGCATCGTTTATACACATTTCTTTACACATACATACATACATACATACACAGCATTAGAAATGCGTGTCAATGTTATACAATATTTGTTATGGAAACTGTGTAGTTTTTTATTAATCAATTTTTTTTATTATGCACGGTTTCTTATACAAATATTTTTCAAGATATTTTTCTCATATCCATTTTGCTACTAATTTATTATTATGTTCTAAGTTTCATATAGGATTTACGAGCAGAACGGTCATGAAACTGCAATTTTCCAAACAAGTTAATACTATAAATTCATTACTAAAAATTATAATCTACCTACAAATATCTATCAACAATCAAAGAGCTAAGAATTCTATGAATAATGTTCTGGCTATTTTTATAATAGTTCGTTAAACAGATTTTCTTAAACATTGTATGAAACACTTTAAAAAAATATTGTCTATATTGCTTGATACCTAAACTGTTAAGATTTTCATAAATTTTAGGCAACAATGCAATTGATCATATTTTTAAGAAATATTGAATTAACTTTTTGATCGATCATATCAGCAAGTGCAATAATGATGTAATAAGAGCATATACATAAACTACATTAATTATCAAAAATCTAATGATTTGTATACAATCCTACTCAAAATTAGTATTGTACATTATTATCTGTTGTATAAAAGTATTTTTTTTTTTTTTAGGTACAAAAGCAGATACTGGTTTCGATTTAAACGATATTTCAGAATACTCAGCCTACTGGGAACAAACTCGAACTTTGTACGCACCATTCGAATGTACAACCACTATGAAGTCTGGAAATGCAGACGTATATTTAAATGAAATACCTGGGGGTCAGTATACGAATCTTCAATTTCAAGCTTACTCTCTTGGACTTGGAGAATTTTTTGAAGATGTTAAAAAGGCTTATAGAGAAGCAAACCTTTTATTGGGTGATATTATTAAAGTTACACCTAGCTCTAAGGTTGTTGGTGACCTAGCGCAATTCATGGTTCAAAATAAATTAAAGTCAAAAGACATAATTGACAAAGCTGAGGAACTTTCGTTCCCGAGATCGGTAGTTGAATTTTTCCAAGGTGCCATTGGAGAACCTTATCAAGGATTTCCTGAACCTTTAAGGTAATTTTTACTTTTCTTATTTTAAAAATTTTTTGAACTTTTCTTAACTTTGAATTTTTTCTTAGTAAAATTGAGAAAAATAAATGTTCTTATACATTTGCACAAAAATTTTTATTAGAGTTCTTTATCATCATACCTTTGGGTATGACCTTTACAATTCTATTCACAAGTAAAATAGCCTAAATATAAATATTCTAACCATTTTTATGTATAATACCAATTGGCTCATTGATATTTTTGTTTTCCTTGTTAAATTTTAAAGAGTAAGCTCATTTGCTACGTTTAAGTACCGTCGTTTTTTTTTTTTTTTTTTTAACTTTAACAACTAACAAGAATTGTGAAAAGTCTTCCCTAATGGCAGCAGGATCCTGATGAAAAGAAATTCAAATTTATGTATAAGTTTCAGAGTTATTCAACACTTGCATTATATTTGCCAAATGATTTCCTACTTTTAAGGACTTTGAAGAATTTGGTTTACATAAACATGTTTTTGATATTACGAAGATTTCCAAAATGTACTGAAGTTACGCGTGTATTAATTTTTAATAAGTGCATTTAACAATCTTGCTTTTGTTATTCACTTTAGATTTGCATACTTGATTTTTCAATGATTATAAAGAACATAGAATAAATAGAAGGTCATTTAAAGATGTTTTCTAGATTTACAACATCATTATTTAAATCTTCTCACTAGTTTATTCAATTAACTTAGTAACTATTTTAGTAAAAAAAAAATTATTGTTGCTTACTTTTATTATTTAAAATATATATTTAAGCTAACATTTAACAAAATCATTTGAGGCTCAAGAAAAGACAAGTAAGAAATGAGATGACAGACAATTTAAACGTAGCCTTATTTTTTTTTTTTTTTTTAGTAAAAAGTATTTTACTAATTAATTAGTTATAAAATTTCCGTATGCGTACCTACTAACTACTACAAGCATTTGTGTAAAACTAACTATTAAAATATATAGCTTACTACTAAACATTAGATTATTATTACTGAAATCTTATACTGCTTTTTTTCACAATTTATTTCCAGAACTTTGTAAGGGATAGTCATCATCTTTATCATCTTTATTCTCAATAATTATACCTCCTTTAAGTCATTTAAAGAAAAGTTGTATATTAAAAGTAATTTCCTCTACATTTTTCTCAACTTTGCACTAAAAAATAAGTTTTTTAGCTTTAGAAAGCATATAATCCGTGTAAGAAATCTGTTAGTTGAAACACATACATGGTGAGGTTCAGGTAAAATAGAACTCTAACCTTTAAGAGCGTAGATACTTTTTTATGAAAAACAAGATTTTTTAGTGAGCATAAGAGTTAAAGATTTTAAAGCATCAAAACATTTTAATTCTTGCAAATTTGGGAAAAAAGGGTCCAATCAAATTTGTATAGTCTCTGGACAATTTGAATCCGAAACGTCCATTTAGGTCCACTGTGCATTTTACCATTCTTCCACACTTCTCAATGATCTTAACATTTTTTTTTGGCCCTCCATATCTTCTCTTTAACACTTTTTTATAAAATAAAACGTTTTTGTTTCTCAAAAAAAAACAAGAACATTTGTCATTTAGCTTTACCCAGAATGTTCCTCGTCAAAATAGATTGACTTTGTATTATATGTATTAATGTTGACATTCATTTCGTGCTTACATGACCAATTTTTTTACCTGTAATGTAAAACTGACATTTTTAGCTATTATTGACTCGTACACAACGACAAAATTTCTTATTTTATATCATAAAAAACCTTAGACCAAACTAAATTTTCTGTTCCCTTAAATGTCCTGTCTCATTTTTAATAAAAATAAGTAACTGTTTCTTAGTTTGAGATGAAATTTAACATGAGAAAATAATAGCTTTTTAACAGAACCCCAATTTCTTAACATATTAAACTAATAATTTATTTATTGTCATAGAAAATGCTAACTATACAGGAAATAATTATTGTATAAAATGCAAAGTAGAGAAGATAATGTATAAGTATTCAAAATTATTTTAAGGATAAATACTATATTTCTAATTTTCTCACTAATTACAATTTTAGGTTTAATATCGTAAACAATTTAATTATTTTAAGTCTTTTACCGTTACAAAATTCTTTTGAAATATTTGTGGGTAATTTTACGTTAATGCGAACGCGCGAAAAAGAAGTCTCACTTTTTTTTAGCGCAATCGACAGCACTCATTAAAAAATAATTCCCTTATTTTTTTCTGATTTTTTAACACATCCTATGACCTTCAGCAACGGTCATGAAATTTAAATTTTTTGCCCCACTTGAAAAATCATTTTTTTTATGCTGAAAAAAAAATGTACAGTAAAAAAGTGGTTTTCGGTTGATTTTTGTACGTTAATTTATATAAAAATATTTAAAATTTTTTGGGAACAGTTTTCATTCTTACTATTAAATTTTAAATTTCAAAATGGATAATTCTAAAGGCATGCCATAATTTTTTTCTGTTTTATTCAATTTTGAGAAAATTTTTTTAAACTTTTTTAATTCGTCAAAGTCCCATAATGTGTGCTAGATGGTAGCCAAAATAAAGGTTAAAGGCAAAAATCTATCAAATGATTATTATACTATTGTGCATAAAATAAAAAAGATCAAGTTCATTACCTATCCTAACGATATTGAGCTTACTTATTTCAAATCAAAAGTTAAATTTTACAAAAATGAATTAGTGGATTAAATATAGTGTCCATTTTTTTGTTGAAAAAGTTTTGCGGGTGATGCACGTTCCGTGACTTCAACCTATTGGAAGAGGACAAAAACTGTTAAGAAAATTTATATATATAAAAATTATCATGACGTTCTTCTAAACGTTTCTAGTTTGATCTTTCAAATTGCAATTTAACAGTGAAAATCATTAGCAAAAATTCATTAAATATGTTTATTATTATCTACACACAAGAATCCAGAAAAACTTTTCTGATAATGCACATTCAAAAAAAAATTTTCAGAGACTAAAAGAATAAATTTTGGTTTGGATACCAAAACACTAATTTTATGACCGTCACTAAAGGTCATAAGGCAGGTCAAAAAGTCTGAAAAAAAAAAATTATTTTAGAAAAGAGTTCCATCGATTTAAGTAGTTAAAAAAAAATTATGTTTTGAGAGTTTGCATGGACGTGGAATGTCCCATAGAATTATTAGTAAGACGATGATAGACTTTTTTCAAACTTTACTAATAAGGTGGTATATTATACTTTTTAAGTATCAAGTACTGCAGAAGTGCCATAAAGTAAGTTTAAAAAAGCAGACGAAGACTCGGTAACAGCAATACTATTTACTTTAGATTTGGATACTCGAATTGGCAAATACCGAAAAATAAGTATTTCTGCCAATGTGCCTGATGTATTTTGATTAAATTCAGTCTCTTTATTCTTATATTTGACAGCTTTACTGACTAATATAGGCCGAAAGTTTGTTAAAACAATGATAACGGGATCTGTGAATCTCAAAATGCACAAGTTTATTTTCTACATTTCTCCTGGCTCAGCCTTTACGAAATGTCGTCTTATTGTTAAATTAGCTGTAAGCCAAGCTTTGCCTATGTATAATTGGGATAGGCGTGTACTTAAAATTTAGTAGAGCTACAACATCAGTGTGACATCGGCTACAGATATTTTCTAATTTCACAGTAGATAGCACGCAGCATTGAGAGTTCTTAGTGTCTAAGATGACAGAGTACTTGCTTCTCACTGATAGGCTCAGGTTCAAGACTCCACACTGTCACTTCTTCCCAGGTAACTCTGATGTTTTTTTTTTAATATAATCTAATCACTAGGATATCATATAAGTAGACAGCCAGTATAGTGCCTTTTATCGTGGCATTCAGATTTGCAGATCATAGTAAATAACAACAATGCGTCAGAAAAAGGGAGAAGGTGCACAACTTTTTCATAGTAAAATCACCACATAAATAATTTATCATACAAAGGATGACAAATATGGGAAAAATCAAAGTCATGTATATATATATATGTGTGTACCCGTAGCCATTAAACAAAGCTAGACAAGACGTGGCATTGTTAAGGTAAAATACTTACTTGGTGGCTAATTTTAAATGATGCATGAAAATTTTGATACCTCGAATACATCAATGTTCTATTGTCTAAACCCTCAACTTAGTGTAACATAAACGTAAACATTTTAATTTCAGTATCTGAAGTAAAATTTGTAATAAATAAATTATAGATACAAAACGTCCAATGACAGTTCGTAAATTAATAAAAATAATTCCAATGGTGGTACTGCCATATTTTAAAATTTGTTGAAAAACAAAAACAACGTTTCGGCCGTTAGGACAACGTCCTGGCCCTCATCAGACACAAAAAACTCTGTCTCTTACGTTGCCAAAACATTGTATTTGTTTATTGATAAATACAAAAAAAGACAGTATCATTTTTCATTGAAAAAGCCCTAACTAAATAATTGATTTATACATATGCATCGAGCGCGCGGTGGCTCAGTCGGCTAGGTTGTGGATTGACACGTGGGAGACCGTGATTCGATTCCCGGCCAGTGCGACTTTCGGGCAAGTATCTCTGTGAGTCTCACATGTGCTTTTTCACCACGCAATGCTCCTCGAGGAGGGTTTTAGGCGACCTCCTCGCAGCAAAATTGCCTAATTTCCCCCTACCCCCCTCCCAGTACTGGGTGGCCTCCCATCCCTCTTCCCTTCCTTCTCCCAAGTGCTAAGTACCCATAGTAGTGCCCTTATTAAAGGAGCCGGACGTAGAGCACTATAATATAAACAAATATATATATATATACATGCATCAATTAATTATATATTAAAAAGCAAACTAATTAACAAACTTTGAATCAATAACGAGTAATCAGTTTTAAATCAGAAGTTGGTAGGTGATTGGTTATCCAAGTATAATGTTATACTTTCATTGTAGTCAATATATGAGTGCATATGAACCTGCTATAAAGAGATATTTTAATAGCCTAAACTTCCTGCAATATATCATCGAATAAGGTGTTGTTATCTTTGGAATCAGAATATTCAGTAATTAGGTGTGTTGATGAGTACTTTAATTTTAAATAAACAATTAGATAACTACATTATGCAGGTAAGAAAGGAACATAGTATAGCCATGGCATAACATATGCTGTCTAGTTTGCAAGTACGAGATAGCCTACTTCCATCGAATCTTCCGTTTATTTCAGAACACTATCTTACGCTGATAAAATCTTTAACGTTGAGATCGCGCATACTCATCCTGAGTCATGTATATAACAACTATTGTATATGTATATATATATATATTTAAGAAATATTAGAGAAAACTTCCTGTTACACCTCTTTAACTCAAATATGATCGTATTAGGTCCCAGTGAATGTAGCTTAGTTTAAAATATCACTTTATACACAAGTGAAACAGTTGGTGACTGCACTCATAACATCTTGTTGCATTCGTGGTTGTAGTGTAGGTGGTTGTATAAACAAGTTATTGGGGTATAACGACTATAAAAGGATTGCCCTTTCAAGCTACTTAATAGTGATTGTAGAATAAAAGTTATAGGTTGGTAAAGGAATAAAATCACTGAACACCATGGATTATTTTAAGGTGGTGATTGAGCCGGAAACTACTTTACGTTTCAAAAGCGTTATGTACTTTTTTTTAGCAACAAATTTTTAATTAACCATATTAACTAAAACAAGTAATAGTTGTAAACGAATAATAATTTACCTAAAGGTGTAGCTTCTAAATTAATTACTTTTACGTAAAAAACTTTCTTCTTAACGGTGTTTTAAGTGCTGAAAACATATTTGTATTAAGTAACAATTATATTATACATAGCGTTTTCTGTATGATCATTTGTTTGTAATGATGTTAGAAAGTTATACGTAAAATTATAGTCCGTTATGCAACATTATTTCTCAGATATTCAATCTTACAAGGACTTTAATTTAATTCCTAACGTTAAGAAGGAGTCACATAAAATTAAATTCATTCGAAAGTCATCCATTCAATTTATCCAATTTTGTATGGCATGAAACATACGATATTAAATTTTTAGACAAATCAAAAAAGTATTTTTATAATAAAGAAATTAGAGGAGGTGCATGTATATGTATACTCATCCATGCAAAACAGTTTCTGATGCTGCCACATATTAGCTCACCTCACACTGCTATCTAGTTTTACTCCTCTTACTGTAATGAAAGTCCTTAAAAGACGTCCATAGGGATCTTAAGCAGTAGCCAAAGCCTTTGTTTAGAGATGCCAGTTGATAGTATTTAAGGCTCTACTTTTATAGCATGATTTATAAAGGACAAATTGCCGACTGATCCTTGATATAGTTAGTAGATTTTATCATGTGCTTCGCTTAACCAACCACGTCGTAGCCGGTCATCCATGTAAGCTGTTGTTTTTGTCGTTTAAGGTGGTTCTTTCATGAAATAATTATGAACAGAATGGCATAAAATATTGAGGAATCATTTATTGAGTTACAGGACACTACCCCTTTAGATTTTGGAGTAGGCTGAGAAATGTAAACGTAAGAAAATGATAAATGAAAATTACATTCTCAGTGTGTGCTCTTATGGCAACCAAGCATTTTTTTACTTAAAGTTGTAGCCTAGTTATTTATTTACTGAACGTAATTAAGTAAAAAACTGACCCAATAAAGCTTGTGTAATTCCAAACATACTGCTATCTTGAAATATATGTGTTCACGGACTTAATCAAAAGATATTAAAAGAAACGCAGGCATACATTTTTATTTCCTTTGTTGAAAGCATAGGTAAGCATTTACTGCTGGTATTTTGAGGTTAAGCGCGAATTTTAGATAATCATTCCTACGAACTTTTATATCGTTTATTATGATCTAAAATTTTGAATCGGTACTTAATTTGCCGTAATAAACAAGATTAACAAATAATCGTACAAAATTTAAGCAGCAATAATAAATATCAACTTGACAGTCACACCTTTGACTCGGGAGTCATGAAAGAACCCTCTTAAGGCGTTCATATGCTGCATCATATGAATTGCTGTCTTGTTTAGATGACTTGATTGATATGCTAGTCAGAAACCATTGTTTTGATAAACACTCTTTATGTAGCGCACAGAATAGTTTTTATTATTTTTTTTTTATAATGGTTATGCCCGTGTGTAAAGGCATACTGGAGAAGAGACTTTGTCTTCGAAGTTTTTGAAAGAACGATGCATTTGAGACAAATCGTGAACTCCGCACGCCAGGATTGAACTTTTGAACTTAGCTTCCGTAAGTATAAATTCTTTCAAGGTTCTTAGCAACAGTCATAAGATGATGCGGTAAGTTATTAAAATTGCAAGGTGGCTTGATTATCCAATGGCCAACAACGTTTCCTTGCAAGGAAACCACTGAAAATTCTTTTGGTATGAAGCATCTATCAGCATTCTTAAAGCCATGGATACTAATGATGAAATCCATAATGTGTTCGATGAGTATTTTGAAATTATGAATATTAAAGTTAAAACTTATTTTCCCTAATGTATTCTTTATTTCAAAAGGCTCTCTTCTTCACCGTTGCTGTTACTACTTGTATTACATTAGTAAAACTAAGTATATAATAAGATACAACCTGTATTTATAACTTCTCTTTATCAGAGCTAGTGACATCTGCCCATCCACAGCGCTGCGTACGATTGCGCAATCTCTCTCTCCATGAGCGAGTATGAGATGCAGCTTTCTTTCTCTCCAAATGCCCAAGCTGCTTTTGTGACTATAATCAGTCAGTTGGATAGCTTAGGAGCACAACTTTACTATTAAAATTCATTTTTACATCTTATGTTTTAATTATCATTTACATATTCTAACGGTTCTTTATTACTATTGTCAAAAAATTTTGTAGTTAGGAAAAACTACTTTACACATCGATCTAAGAACATTTTTTTCATTTAATTTAATTATATTGAATCGCTTATTGCAGAAACATTTCTGATATCACATTAAGAGTTAATTTTAAAGGCGTAGTATTTGCATGGCGAATAGTCTTTGTTGAGATTTGCAAGAGCTGGGCATCCATACTCCTAAATTTTCACAACTCTAAGAGTGTAGAAAACATGAATGACTTGCACCTCTATTATATTTCATCGTATGTGTGGATATATACATACTTGCATGGTAGTATTTCTTCTAGGTGCTTTTTTTCAAGACCCTTGACAATACCATTTCCTCTTCAACCAGTTTATTTTTTAATATATTAAGTGCTCTTTTATAGGAAATATTTCTGACATTCTAGCTTATACCATAGAAATTAGTTATTAACCAACGATTTTGCTTTTTGTCCTCATGTAATAAGCTTTCTTACTCGAAAGATGGCTTCAACACTATTACAACTGCCATAGAATTTCTTCTTTTTCTGAATTCAACATATGAAATTTCTTAAAAAATGAATTTGTTATTTGCAGTCTTAAGATCTTAGATACCTACAATGTACTCCATCACTAAAAAAAGAAATATACCTTCCTCGGTCGAGGGTATACAAACAAATGAAAACCACGGCAAAGCACATTATATTAAATACCAAGGAACATAAATCTTTATACTATATTAAATAGAAAGTAAAAAATCATGTTAAAAAGAAAAAAAAAATAAGAAGAAATGTTTAAAAAAGACTAGAGAAAATAATGAAAGTAATTAAAATGACCGTCAAATAGAAAACTTTCCAAACTGCTCATGTTAGTTGTGGCTTCTGCTGGCAGTGATTCAACTGATAGATCAAGAGGAGCTATTTTCCACGCAACGTGTTCTGCTCGAAGAGCGTCAAAATTCTCCGTGTATAGATGATTCTCGAACTTCAATGAATGTTAATAGTATGAATTTCAATAATAATCAAAATAAATGAATGAAAATGAAAAACATTTAAAGGTGAAAAAAAATGAGTCGTGGGACCCACGATAGAAGTGAAACTTCAAGTATCAAATATTAAACTCATTTTATACAGAAAATTATATGAGAAGCAATCATATGTGTTATTGTTACGAGTTAAGATAGACCTACAATTTCATAAAGATAGACCGCAAATACGAATTTCAGGTTATGTAATCATAACAAATGACACCTCAATTTGTGCGTCTCAATATTTCATTTCCCCGTTAGGATACCCATAAGAAATCGGTATTTTTGGCCTATTTTGCTTCTCCGTCGAGATACGACGATTTTTCTTATTTTATGAGGTTATGTTGTCATAAAAACACTTAAAATTTCTTTGCGCACATCTGTATTATTAATGTTTAAAGTATACTGTAATTTCTTCGCAATGTATAACTGCAATTTTATAAAGATAGAGCGAAAATACGAATTTGAGGTTATGTAATCACAACAAATGACACCTCTATTAGTGCGTCTCAATATTTTATTTCTCCTCTAGGACACCCGTGAAAAATCGGTATTTTTAGCCTTTTTTGCTTCTCCGTCGAGATATGACGATTTTTCTTATTTTGTGAGATAATATTGTTATAAAAACACTTTAAATCAATTTGTGGACATCTCTATTAATTTTCAAGGTATACTATAATTTTTTCGCAATTTATAACTCATACGTCAGAAAAGTACGACTAAAATACGAATTTGAGGTAACTTAATAACAAATAATACCTCATTACACACACACACACACACACACACACACACACACCGCGGCTGGAGTTGAAGTAGTAGGGATACCTGTTAGTATATAGCATGTAGTGGCTAGGTGGACGCGGAGAGAGAGAGAGATAGCGGATGGAGTGGTGGGGTGCTCAGAAATTTCGTGTCGCTCGAAAAAATTCACAACGTGCCATAAGAAGTTTCACTTCAAAAAAAAACTTACCGATAACTGCCAAGTTTTCATCATAAGCTGATAAAAGTATCGATTCATCCTAAAAATCGTTGTCCATCAATTACCCTGGAAAGATTTCATATAAATATTAACAACATTACGTGGCACGTCGTTTGAAAAATCTTGGAACTCTAAATCTTCTTCAAGTTCAATCTTGTTGGCTTTATAAACTAGTTGCATTCTTACAATTACAATATTAACATATAAATAAATGGTTCAGAGTACTGTTTCTTAATAATAAACATGAAAGAGCTACTTAGCTTTTCTTAACTTTATAGCAACTACTCTAATTCAATAAGAAAACAGCTGCGTTAGAAAAGGATACAACTGCAATACGAAAATGGCAGAGTTAGAAAAAGACACAAGTGAAATACCCGCCCCCACAGTCTCCTCCCTTCAAATATGTGCAAAGCACATAAAACTATGCTTTGGCCCTATGGTGTGTGCTTAACCCCTCTCCCTCGGTCACATGCATACAGATAATTTTTCTTATGTATGAATTTTTCCTTCTACTATAGATTTTTCAAATTTTCAAATAGCCAATCAAAAATAACATACGCCCTCCCCACCATTCTAAGGATCTGAGAGCTGCTCTTGACCTTAATTTGAAATCATAACTAGTGATTCACACAAGGAGCCAATGACTTGGAGCAGTATTTACATGACCAGAAATCATCCTTGAACAAAATGAGGTACTTTTATTACATAATTTATTTAGCTTTGCACTTTATCACTCTGATTATTTTTTTGTTTTTTATATCTTATCCATCACTTCAGCCGCAGAAATAATGGCAAAATCTTTAATTTAACTCTCTTCACAACAAAGATGTTAAAGTTTTTTAAATTTGTTTTCTCTTGATTAAAATTTCAAAAAATCTAAATACTTTTGGTTTTTATGCACGTAATATTTTTTTACAGCAAAAAAAATGGTTAAAAAAACAGCAACTGGTGACATTCGCAGGTAATTACAAACGGCTTTTTCGTCGTGCGTTAAACACTTTTGAAAGTTAATATGAAGCAGAGTTGGCGGTTATAGACCCTATGAGTCATAAGTTGCACGTGAAAAATCCCTTAGGAGATGCTGTGGGAGCCGCCTCAATGGAAGCTGTGGATCCTGATCAAGATACTGCTATGGATCCTCTTGTAGATGTTACTCAAGATGCAATACCCACAGCAGATTTTTTGGAAGAAATAAAAAGTAAAAAAAAAAATAATAGTATTTTATACTGAATTTTAATATTTCTTACTATCTTCTTAATAAATATTTTGTTTCTTTTTTATTAGAAAAAAACACTCTTACAGCATCTAAAGATGCATGAATAGATAAAATATTAAGTGTTAAATCGCCATTGATACCTTTATCATCATCAGTTTCGTGGTGGATGGAGCAAAACTAGAGTTTCGAAACACCCCCAGAACCAATAAAAGAAAAAAAAAAAAAAAAAAGAAGAAGCAGAAAATGGCCCACCTACGCCTAATGAAATAGTACTGACAGCAACAGCAGTAGCAGCCGATTAGGAAAACATTCTAACACTGACACCAAGTCAATAAATATGGTACAAGAAGAAAAAAAAGATAAACCATGGTACGTTGAAATATTGAATACTATAACTATGAAAAAGAAGTTAAGACATTAATTTTATTTTTCATAAAAAGAATTCATTCTATTTTTCAGTGAACAACTACAGCTTACACCACAGCATAAAGCTCCTTTCCTGGTTTCAGCATTGGTAACAAGCTTCTAACAAATAAGAAAAACGTTTTCATAGGTAACTTGTTATAAAAGGAAGATGCTCAATAAAAAAATCAAGCCTTGCCCAACATTTTTCAAAAATATAAGTAGTTACAGCCGTACAGTTTCAAGTTTGAAGAGTGCAAGAGGAGGTGCGCGGTAAAGGAGGCCCAGTTGCGCGGGCAGGAGGGACTCCCTGTTCCTCGCCTCTCTGAATAATACTCCCAAACCTCCTTGAAGATGCGGCTCACCGTCTATGGCAAACATAAGAGTAAATTACTAATAAATATCATGTTCATAATCAAATTTAATTAGATTCCAGTCTTACGGTTCTTAAGGATAGTGATTTTTTTTAATAAAAATTCCCTTTCAATTCTCTCTTTAAGCCAGGCTTCCTGTTTTAAAATTTTCTCACGTCCTTTTATTTGTTCATTTATCATTTTTTTTTATTTCTCGTTCGATCACTGCCGTAAAAAAAAAAGAAGATTCAACAACATCTGAAATGCAGAGATTTCAATCAGCTGTAGCTTCACCAAAAACTCTTATACAGCTACTTTACGATTGCTTAGAAATAGTGGAAGTGGCAAAAATACTTACTAATGAGTCTGAAGTTTTTGTACCTGATAGTGACCGTAAAGGTGAAGCAGCAGTTACAGCATTCCAAAATAAACCCGAAGTGTTTGTACCGAAAAATAATATAGAAATCAAGTCAACTAGCAAATTTTAAAATAACTTCGCAACATACGTTAAAGGTGAAGGTTTAGTCCCTCCGACTTTCAGTGATGGACTCCAATAAATCTTATGCATCACTATGCCACCCAAAGCATTCGGTAAAGCTGTCAAGACGGTAGGAAAAGCAGTAAAGGACATCACCAAAAGTAACAAGCAGAAGAAACATAAGAATAGGAAGGAAAGCTACGCTATCTTCATCTGCAAGGTGTTAAAGTAAGTCCATCCCGACACTGGTGTCCCTTTCAAGGCGATGAGCTTCATGAACAGCTTTATCAACGAAATCTTTGAGGGTATCGTCTCCGTATAGCTTCCTGTCTAGCCCACTACAACAACAGATCCACTATCACCTCCTGGGAACTTCAGACGGCAGTCAGGCTTTTACTTCCTGGTAAATTGGCTAAGCACACACCGTTTCTGAGAGAACCAAGGTGGTTTTCAAGTACAGGAGCTCCACGTAAATTGAAAATTCACGAAAATAACTGCAGGGGCACCCACAGAAGCAGCAATACCGTAAACAACACTTCCAGTTGCTGAGAACAATAAAACACTAAGTTTCAAAGATGTTAATAGTGCTTTCAAAAGACAAATCAGAACAGCATTGATTGTTAACTTAAGACATTTGATTTGAGAAATTTTTTTAAACGTACAAAGAAGCAATTTTTTAATCGAATATAACAATCATTTAGCGAACATGAAGCACTAAAAGTTAACTAAGTGTTGTCGTCTAAATATGTTACAGTCAAAGATAACATTGGAAATACAGATATAAAACTCTTTAACACAAAGTCCCAATCCATTTATCAAACAACTAATTTAGACGATTGATTTGATAAAAATGTGTAACAACCAATTGGGCAAAGTATGGATGACTTTAAAAATGCTGGATGTTGCTGGTTTTTACATTCATTATTTAATTTACTTATCAACATCAATAAATCTAATCCTATGCAAAATAGCTCATTTATAAACTTACTAGACTTCATTAAAATCTCCATCTTGTCTTAAAATATCCGTAGCTTTAATATTTTTAAATTAAAATAACCATAGATTAAAAAGTATGCTACAGTAAGATAAATAAAAGGTATCGGAATTAAAAAAAGATAAATAATGTAGTTTTACATACATTCAAACATATATTTATTTTCATAAATATTTTAAACGTGACTGATAAATATTAAAACATCAATTCTTAAAAATCTAGTAACATCTTATGTTTATAATATCTTATATCTTAAACATCATTGCTTTATATTAAATGCTTAGATGACTTAATTAATTGTGAAATTAAATGAAACATTATTACACCTAATAAGTTATTGGAATTTTTAAAGTAATGGCAAAATATTTTATAGACATTCTATAAGATAGAACTCTTTCATGTCCAACATCCAAACAGTAACGACTGATACTTGTTCTGAGTTGATTTACTTCATATGTAAAAATAAAAAAAAATATTTGAAAACTTATTAACTCTTCTACAATCATCATTTTATTTGAATCACATACAACTAAAAGAATATGACGAGAAGTTGTAAATCAAATTTTTTTTATGTCTCAAATTGAGTGTTTTTTTTTTTTCTTTACATTGTTAAATTATTAAAGAAATTATCACCTACACAAGAAATAATTATTAAGAGAGTTGCAAGATATAAACAAAAAAGTCAGTTAAAACATGCTGTATTAAACTAAACGAAAAATACTAAATAGTATCCAATAAACATTAAATAAGATAATGAGAAATTATCCTTTTAGTAATAAAAATAATTTACTTCTTAAAGTATCATTCGAAACATAAAATAATTCAAAATAATATAATTAATTTAGATTTTTATAACATTACAATGCGATGTGAAAAAAATGAGAGGTTATAACAAAAATTTAGGTAATTAAACTGAATTTTTGATGCAAATGTAATCAGGAGTTATAAAAAGAGCCCAGAAAATGGGAACTTGTTGTAATAAAAGTAAATAACAAGCATAGCAGTTGATAAAATTTGTCGATAACATGAGTAAATGATGTCATTTACACGAACAAAAAGTGATTTAAAATAATTTTGATTGGGATATAAAGTACTTATGTTTAACCGATTTTGGAAACACTACCTGTAAAGTATAAAAGTAAAAAAACGAACAAACTTGAACAAAAACAAAGATCAATATTACTTCAATATTCAACAATGAATAAAGACTTCCAATGATAAAATGAGAATGCTTTTATATTGTTACGCCAGCGCAATGTATTATTTAAGTCTAAGCTTGCGCTAATTAACTCTTGATATACACAGCAAACGAAGGTAAAACACAGGGGAAAAAAATCATCACAAGTGCATCGCAAGGTACCTGAACTAAAAGTCATAATTTCTTTTGCCAAATAGAGCAAATGGGGCACGAATACTTTCGAGCGGAGGATAATGCGCTGAATCACGATGCACTTACTCGTGACCCACCTATCATGGAAAGACCAAGTTCTTTAAAAATCCCTTACTACACTTAGTTATTAGTTTTTCATAGCTTGGTACGGTTTTTTCCCGTACAGCGTCTGTTTAAAACCTACACTCAAATATGTACCTCATGTAAAATCTCCTTCGTCTGTTAGGTAAGTTTACATGAACACTAGGTACGGTATTATCTAATGTAAATGAATAAGTAATTAAATAATTTTACTCACATAAAAAATGTTAGTGAGATGTTGCAATTTCCGACTAACTAAAATTTTTTTAACAAAGTTATCCATGATCTACTTAGAGGTTATTTTTAACATTCATAGTAACAGCATTAACAATTTATCACTGCACCAGTATCCTCATTAACTGTAACTTATTTTTTTAACGCTGGTTCATACATTTATTATGATAAAAGTAATATTACAATGAATATAGATAATTTTTAATATACCTGCAGATGTATTAAAAATGCATATCGCAAGAAAAAATTTACTGCTCTGCGCGCTAAAGCACGTCGTAAATACCTACTGAATACATCTATTTTTCATAGCTACTGTTGGTAAGGGAAAAACCCCTACCACCGTCACTAAATAACTAAATACTTGTACTGATATCTTAAGACCTATATACTCATTATAAAATTCAAGCACTTAAAGTGACACTGAAAATTCTTGTGTTAGTAAGCAGTAAATAGAACGTTGATTTAGTATTTCTTACGATCAAATATTATTGTAGAGAATTTTCAATGAACTCGGTCTTTCCGTGTGGAGCTTCCACATGGTGCAAGTTATGTTTTTAGCTCACAACTGATCAAAAAGCTACAGATAGTGTCACAAGGAAAGGTTATTGCTCTAGATCTTACGAATAAGACAGACTTATTATTTGTTACTGTTGTCTAGAGGCTACCAATACCGTAATGAATAAAGAAGTAAACTCTAAGAGTTATGTCTATGTTGAAAAAACAAAAAGTTATTTTAAGTTTACATCCACGATCAAACATTACTTGGTTTTCTTCAGCAACATTTTTTTATTTATGTAGTAGTCAATATTTCGTCTCATCATAGAGACCTAATAAAGTGTTTAATTGTGGAGTTTTATTGTGAATGCAAATACTAAAGAATATTTAAGTCATCACCAACCGAGCAAGTGGAAGTTCTGAAAGTGTCACACTTCCTAAAGAAGAAAAGAGTTGAAAACCTCATCATTTCTGAACAATTTTACTTTTTTTTGGATATCAAAAGTCATACATGCGGTAAACTGGCATGAGATCTCCAGAACCTAAATTGAACCGAACTCGTATAGGACCGCTTGGTAGCAAAGGTGGACTCTAACTATTCAGTCGACTGTCAAAGGGTAAAAACAAAACAAAACGGTATCAACCAGCGTGGGACAGTAAGCATATCTGGGGGATGCTTTCACCGCCACGCGATGGAGATAGGCATCGAAGAGACCATGCCCAGAGAGAAAATAAGTGAGGTAATAATTCACATATCCATGCCCTCTCTTCACCCATGGTCGCAGGTTCGGGATCAGCCGGTGCGTCCGTCTACCCACACTAGCCTGGTCATACTCCTGTTGCCACGTCATCAACGTTTCCACCCGCCTGACACCATCACTTTTATCGCCAGAGCCCAGAAATTTCCTTCGCCACTCCAGCGCAAGCAACACGACGGAAATCGTTCGTGCTATCACCATAACATCAGCGAAGAATACCGTGCGGTAGGCAAAAGCGATCCTTAGAGATCCGATGCGCTGAACCGAAATGAGACGATCTTGGACGTCCCGTCTCGCAACAGCATCCGCCCACACCTCTGCTTCGTACAGTATCAAGTTGAAGACCGATGCCAGAAGCCGTCTTTTGGCCTCTCGCGGGCCTCCAACGTTTAGCATTAACCGTGTTAGCGTTCCCACGACCTTGGCGGCTTTGTCGGTTGCTCTCTTGATGTGGTCCTAGAAGGTGAGCCGTGAGTCGACCAACACCCCCAGGTAGTGCACAACCAGGCTTGCGCAGATCGCCTCACCCGTGACGTTCAGCTGATAGTCCCCTCCAAGCCACTGTTGCCTGGTAAAAACGACACATCTCCGTCTTTTAGATCGTAAGCTCAAAACCGTGACCCCAAAGCCTCTCTAACACCTGACACTATCGCGATCACCCAAAAAATCTTGCACTCGGCCTTCTCTCAGGATCTTGCCATTACGTGCAGCGCTATGTCATCAGCAAGACCCGCCAGCTTGACCCCTGGAGGCATTTTAAGGCGCAAAAGTTCATCGTAAACCAGGTTCCGTAAGTCAGGGCCAAGGGCAGAGCCCTGTGCAACTCCTGACGTCAGGCGCCTCTCTCTTGGTCCATTCTTCGTGTCGTACTGAAGTACACGATCCTGAAGATAGCTATCCAGTATCTTTTAAAGGTATTCTGGCAAAGTTTGTAGTGTCTCTAACGTCAAGAGTCTCCAGCACACAGGCGCTTCTCATCTTATGTGAGGGTTTCCATGCATCCCTAACCGACTCAAGGTCCTCAGCCACAGGCATGACCGTAGATTATCCCTCTCAAAACCCGTACTAATTATCATAGAGACTGACTTCCCCTCTTAGACGGGTTCGTATCAGCCTCTCGAGTATTTAATCGGCATTATCCAGCAGCACAAAGGTCGGAGCGACGACGGGACCAAGGGTGGTTGTTTACCCGTGTCCAGAAGGACAAGCCTTTGTATCTTCGATCACTTGCTGAAAAGTCCGTTGCGCAGAGATACATTAAACATGTCCAGAAACACAAGTAATTTTTCCACAGCTATGACCTTGAGGAATGCGAATGACACCTCGTCCTGACCCAGGACCTTGCGGCCCGGCATAGTAGTAGCAGTAGTAGTAGTAGTAGTAGCAGCAGTTGTAGTAGTAAAAGTAGTAGTAGCAGTAGTAGAAGTAGTTGTAGTAGTAAAAGTAGAACAAGTAGTAGTAGTAGTTTTTTTTTTTTTTTTTTTTGTGGAGTGAGGGAAAATGCATTAAGTCACACCGCAGGAACAGCGGTAGTGTGGGACTTGGTGATTTTTTTATAAGACCACCCATACCCATTAAACCCCCCCTCCCATGCCGCGTAGCTTTTGATCCACCCTAAAACCACGTTAGCATTACTTCAAGGTGGAGCCACTAGGGAGATCATCGCGTCCCACAGCATTAACGAGCTAATTCGCCACTATTTGCTAGAGGTGCTGATGCTCTCGAGTACTCAAAAGGACTCAGGGTCTCTGAGGACCAGCACCTTGTCTAGCACTTTACAGTAGGCCACCTACTTAGCCAGCAACACTATGAGCTAAATGCTTTGCCTTGCTGATAGGTAAAAAGTACCAAGTGCAGCGTGGGTCCACATAAGCTTATCTTTCAACTCAAGGCCTTTTTGCCTTATTTTAATCCTGCTAAGGCCTTATTCCAAGCCTTTTTTAGGGATCTTCTAAATAGAGAGCAGCTTCCGCTGCCTGCTTTGTGCTTGTTGTCCGTTGATGGGCAAAGGAAGCACCGTGCTGGGCCTGGACATTTTTTTTCCCAGTGAATTGAACTTTCACACTAGAAGCAAAGCTTTAATCTGTTTTCTTCTCTACAGTTGCCTGAGACGTGTCCATATCCCAGGCATTTCTAACATCTTGTTACTTCAATTCTTCTTCGTATTCGGCAGCGTACGAAGCCAACTCGTAACCTGCCTTTCTCTTCTTCTTAACTGGCAGTTGTTTCGTCCACCTTGATAAAAGCCAGCCTCTGTCCTATGGCATTTGGCTTTAAAAGAGTTACTTTTGGCTCCTGGCTCTTAAGTCTAAAAGTCCTGTTAAAAGACCTTTTTGACCTCATCTTCCTCTACAATGGCATCCAGGTCTCAGACCTCTAAAGTCACTCTTTTGCTGCTTATTTTGACAAGACCTTGTCCAGCTACCGACTTTTCAATTTGCTGTGAGAATGCAGTAGCATTCTCTACACCTTTGGCCTTAATAAGTATGTCTTCATTTTTTGTAGTAACAACACTTTGGATTGACACGTCAGTCTTAAAGGGGTCAAAATCCACCTTCATCGTCTTCAGCACCGTTAAAAAGGTCTGTTCTCCAACCATCTTCACCACTACTGTTGTTGTGGCGTCTACTTTTTTCTTCTGGCTTGTTTTTTCGTTCAGAAAAATTTCTTCTTGTTTGCCAATGCGTGTTTTTCTCTTCTTGGGAGGCATAATTTGCTGGCGTTCCTCAGGGCTGTACAATAGGCTCCTGTTCCTTCTACTACAATGTATTTGTTTGAGGGCAGTGTTCAGGGTCTTCTTCTGAACATGCCGTCGAAAATTATCTCGCCTTTGTTCCCTCCACTGCAGGAATTTAAATGACAACTTCCAAGCGTTAACGTACCTTTTTTCTTTGTAGAGAAAGCCTTTTCTTAGCACCTCCGTCTCTTGAAGGTGTTCTAGCGCGGCTTTTAGCCCATTCTTAACAGCGTTCGCTGTAATGCCGTACTTATCGTTAATTAATTGTAGCGTCTCTGTTACATCTTTCGTTGCTGATTGCACTTTATCAGCCAATTGCTGTCGCTTAACTCTAAGCTTAGCACCATCTTCTTCAGAAGAGGCAAGCTCCTCCCTTGTCTGGTTGCTGAATACTGACACGTTACTGTCCTCGGTGTCGTTAGTGCCTATACTCGACAGGCTTCCTCTTCGTCCTTTGTCCGTTAGAAAAGGCCATGGAACATTTAGCAGTCCCTGTTGGCCATGAGACAAGTCTTTGTGCCCCCCCCCCAGGATCCGTGAGGCCTGCGTCAGTCACCCGGGCTTTCACGGGATCGGAACTGACGGCGGATTCCCTCAGAGAGGTTACCGCCTGGGGTACTTGT
Source organism: Copidosoma floridanum (assembly GCF_036245765.1). NCBI lineage: Eukaryota > Metazoa > Arthropoda > Insecta > Hymenoptera > Encyrtidae > Copidosoma > Copidosoma floridanum. The sequence continues at coordinate 1,044,173 of NW_028321895.1, forward strand.
TTTACATCGACGTTTTTCATTTCAGCATCTTTTTAGTGTCGTACTGACCCGCTAAGGCCAGCACTACCCTTTTTTTTAGAAATAAGTATTTGGAAAGAGTTAAAACCAGGGCAGCAGCCCTCTCTGTCACCAGAGAAGACCGCTACTTGCTCGGGCGGGCCGGGAGTCGCCACTCTCCCTCAGTCCCACCCACGGAGACTGCCCTGGCGTTGAGTAACAAGTGTGAGAAGAGTGTTCGTGTGTTATGTATGTATTTGTTGGTACACAACGGTCATCCCAGCGAGACGAGCAACAGGTGTACAGTCCCGAGACCGCGCAGACAACCCAACAAAACGGGCTTGCGTAAGGCACTAAGGTGCCACCATATAGCCTTCTTAGTGGTAGTAAGCCTAGATTAGTCGGCCCACCACGTCTTTTTTGTTCATAAGGCGTACAGCCATATCAGATGGTTACTTAGACTTACCCAGGCCTCATCATCCGGCTTCACCCGTCGCCGGGCCCCCAACGCAAGCCCGGAAAAGGACCCGCCACACGCAACCCAGAACAATCCGTAAGTGTCCCTGTGTTTGTTTAGTAAGAGTGAGTGATGCATATATCTGAGAAGAATGTTTTAACCGACGCTTACTTCTATACACGACAGGTGCTAGTTTTTGTTGGCCCGCATCAAGCAATGAAGTGCCAACCATGAAAGCAGCAAAAAGCTAAGAACAAGGAGCACAAGCAGAGCCAGCCCATGCATCCATACCGATGGAGGCATGGGGCACTAGTCCCCCGTCCACATCGCCGCAGATATACGCACCAACGCCACACACGCCCCCCGATCCACGCCCCCGAATACCACCACCGAGAGCCACCCTAGCTGCCCATCGTCTTCTCTTATTTTAAGAGGATGCCCCTATCCGCCACCCAGGGAAGCGCCCGGTATGGAGAAACTAGCGAAAACCCCACCCAGGAGTAGTATTAGTAGTAGTAGTTAAAGTAGGAGTAGTAGAAGTAGAAGTAGTAGTAGTAGAAGTTGCAGTAGTAGAAGAAGTAGTAGTAAGAGTAGTAGTAGCAGTAGTAGTAGTAGTGTTTTTTTTTTCATGAGAGAGGGGAAATTCATTGAGGCACACTGCAGGGACAGTAGTAGTAAGGGACTTAATAAATTTTTTCAATTTTTCTCATAAGACCATTCATACCAACTAAACCCCCTCCTTCCATGCCGCGTGTTTTTTGATCCACCCTGGAACCGCGTTAGCATTACTTCAGGGTGGAGCCACCATGGAGACCATCACGTCCCACAGCAATAACGATCTAACTTGCCACCATTCACTAAAGGTGCTGATGCTCTCGGGTCCTGAAAAGGATTCGAGGTTTCTGAGGACCAGCACCCATTCTAGCGCTTTATAGTAGACCGCTAACTCAGCAAGCACCACTGTAAGCTTGATGCTTTCCCTTGCTGATAAGTAAAAAGTACCTAGCGCAGCGTAGGTCCTTATTAGCCTGCCTTTTAACTCACTGGCTTTTTGCTTTATTTTTGTCCTGCTTAGGCCTTATTCCTGGCCTCTTTTAGGGCTCTGCTGAATGAAGGGCAGCTCCCGCTGCCTGCTTCGTGCTTGTTGTCCGTTTTCGGGCAAAGAAAGCATCGTGCTGGGCCTGGACACTCTTTCTTCTGGTGGTTTGAGCTTCCACACCGGAAGCACAGCTTGGATCTGTTTTCGTTTTTACAGTTGCCTGAGACGTTAACATTTCCCAGGCATTTCTAACATCTCGTTACTTCGATTCTTCTCCGAGTTCGGCAGCTAACAGATCCAACTCGTAACCTGCCTTCCTTTTCTACTTGTCCGGCAGATGCTTTGTCACTTTCATGAAAGCCAGCCTCTGTCCTTTAGCATTTGGCTTTAAGAGAGCAACTTCTGGCTTCTGGCTTTGATGTCCAGAAGTCCAAGCAAAAGCCTCTTTAACTTCATTTTCCTCTACAATGGCATCCAGGTCTTGGACCTCTAATGTCACTTTTCTGTCGCTTATTTTCACGGTACCCTGTCCGGTTATCGACTTTCCAATTTGCTGTGAGAATGCAGTAGCATTCTCTACGCCTTTGGCTTTAATAAGTATGTCTCCTTTTTCTGTAGTGACAACGTTTTGGACTGCCACTTTAGCCTCATCGGGGTCAGAGTTTGCCTTCATAGTCTTTAGCACCGTCGCGAAGGTCTGTCCTTTAGCCATATCCACTTCTACTGTTGTTGTGGCGTCCACTCTTTTCTTCCGGCTTGTTTTGTCATTCAGTGGAATTTCTTCTTGTTTGCTACTGCCTGTTTTTTTTTTTTTTTAAAGACATAGCCTGCTGGCGTTTTTCAGGGTTGTCTAATGGGCTCATGTTTCTCTTACTTCGTTCTATTTCCTTTAAGGCAGTGTTCAGGGTTCGGTTCTGTACATGCCGTCGGAAATTGTCTTGCCTTTTTTCCCTCCACTGCAGGGATTCAAATGATGACTTTTAAGCGTTGGTATACAAATCTTCTTAAGTAAGACAGCCTTTTCTTAGCACCTCTGCCTCTTGAAGATGCTTAAGCACCGCTTTGAGCCCATTTTTAACAGCGTTCGCTGTGTTGCCGTACTTATCATTAATCAGTTGTAGCGTCTCTGTAATGTCTTTCGTTGCTGATTGGACTTTATCAGCAACTTGCTGTCACTTGACTTCGAGCCTAGTGACACTTTCTTCTAAAGAGGAAAGCTCTTCCTAGGTCTGGTGTCTAAATACCGACACGTTGCTAACCTCGGTGTCGTTAGTGCCTATACTTAACAGGCTTCCTCTTCATCCTTTGTCTGTAAGAAAAGGCCATGGAACATTAGGCAGTCCCTGTTGGCCATGAGACACGTTTTTGTGCCCCCCCCCCCCAAGAACCCGTAAGGCCTGCATCAGTCACATGGACTTTCACCGGATCGGAACTGCCGGTGGATTTTCTCAGAGAGGTTACCGCCTGGGGTACTTGTTTTGCATCGACGTTTTTTATTTTGGCATCTTTTTAGTGTCGTACTGACCCACGAAGGCCAGCACAACCCTTTTTTCTAGAACTTAGTATTTGGAAACGGTTGAGACCAGGGCAGCACTCCTTTTTGTCACCAGAGAAGACCGCTACTTGCTCGGGCCGGCCGGGAGTCGCCACTCTCCCTCAGTCCCACCAACGGAGACTGCCCTGGCGTTGAGTAACAAGTGTAAGAATGGTGTTCGTGTGTAATGTATGTATTTGTTGGTACACAACGGTCATCCCAGCGAGACGAGCCGCAGGTGTACATTCCCAAGACCGCGCAGACATCCCAACAAAACGGGCTGGCGTAAGGCACTAAGGTGCCGCCATATAGCCTCCTCAGTGGTAGTAAGCCTAGATTAGTCGGCCCACCACATCTTTTTTGTTCATGAGGTTTACAGCCATATCAGATGTGGTTACCCAGACTTACCCGGGCCCCATCATCCGGCTTCACCCGTCGCCGGGCCCCTAACGCAAGCCCGGAAAAGGACCCGCCACACGAAACCCCGAACAATCCGTAAGTGTCCCTGTGTTTGTTTAGTAAGAGTGTGTGATGCATGTATCTGAGAAGAATGTTTTAACCACCGCTTACTTCTATATACGACGGGTGCTAGTTTTTGTTGGCCCGCATCAAGCAATGGACTGCCATCCACGGATGCAGCAAAAAGTTAAGAACAAGGAGCACAAGCATAGCCGGCCCATGCATCCACACCGATGGAGGTATGGGGCACTAGTCCCCCATCCACATGGCTGCAGATACACACGCCAACGCCACACACGCCCCCCAATCTACGCCCCCGACCACCACTACAGAGAGCCACCCCAGCTGTCCATCGTCACCTCTTCTTTTAAGAGGATGCCCCTATTTGCCACCCGGGGAAGCGCCCGGTATGGAGAAACTAGCGAAAACTTCACCCAGGATGGTAATAGTAGTAGTAGGAGTTGTAGTAGTAGTAGTAGTAGTAGGAGTAGTGGTAGTGTACATGATAATTATTAAAATAATTATGTAAAATCTCATGGCAATAAAAGTAGTTATGATGATCACTGCAATAATACTAATTATAATACGCAATGATGCTGATGATAATAATAATAATTATAATAATAAAACACGGAAATAATACTAGTAACTCTAATCAAGATTGTTATTATGAAAATAGTTACGACAATTAGAAGACTAATCGTTAATAATTAGATAAAAATGATGATAATGACTGTATTAAGAATAATAAAAGTTTTGAAATCCGTGCATAACAAATAATTTTTTTCGGTTTGCAAATATAGTATTTTTGATCCCTACCAGGTATCACATATTGATTTTAATATGTTTAAATTATAAGTAATTGTTGACAAATAATATACTCTTCGAGATAAATATTATTTGTTTCTTTTCTTGCTTGGTTGTATCATCCTTGGACATTGATTGCATGAAAAATACTAATGACATTGTTATTTTCTGTTAATTAGAAAAAAAAAAGTTTTATTTCTGCATGAAACATAAAGCAGCTTAACATTAGGAAGTTCTGTAAGAAAATTATGTTAAATTACTGACGCTTTTTTTTAATAAACAATGTGCTAAAATAAATAAATTGTAAGTAACTGTATATTTTTTGTGCATTATAAAGATAGTTTCATAATTCAATACTGATAAATTTGTTTATATGGTTAATGTATTTCACCCGTAAAGTTCTACTACCCTTGATTTTTTAGTTGATTATAAAGTAAGATAGTTATAAACGTAGTACGAAAAATTTCCTTTCAAAAAATTGTGTTTGAAATGATCTTCTTAGTTTGCTACGGATGATAAATAAATGTATTTGTATATATTCATTTTTTGTTTTCAAAACTTGATTATTTTAGTCAATTTAAGAGATTGATTTTGAAACTCTTTTTGAGTTTTTAGTGAATTAAAAATTATATCTTTGGAGATGGTATAGATGAACTAGGAAAAAATTACTTGAATGGCAGAGGTGCAGGAGAAGGTAAAGGGGGAGCTATGGAAGAGCGAGCAGGAGTTAATGATAAGCGAGAAAAGTAATGGGAAGTTGGGGAAGCTTGTTTAAATATTTTTTGGTCAAAAATATGTTAAAATAAGCCAATAACTATGTAATTCAAGAGAAAGCTGACTGGAAGCTAAAAAAAGAGGGAAGAAAAAATAAGCTGAGAGATACTTTCGTCTATACAACTGTATATAACAGAGTGCAAGAGGAGTATCCACATTTTTTTATATTATAGTGCACTACGTCCTTTTCTGGGTACTCAACATATATATGTAGATATCTTCCTATATTATAAAGTTAACTAAGTAAAGTGTTTCACATAACCCCCAACAGCCTCCCACATGTTTCCCACGGACTTCCATCTCCAAGACCATCCAAAATAAGGTAAAATTCCGTCATTATTTTCCTTGTTTTTAAATATCATAATTCATGTCAAAGCCCCCCTCCCCCCACGGACCACCACGCATTCTTTCTAGACCCTCTACTGTCCTTGACTGTTCCTTTACCACCTCCACCACTTTTGGCAAATCTAACGCAAACTCCACCGATTTTCACCAGCTATAATATGTATTTACGACAAACACACAATGAAATTATCCAGTAGGCCAAAATTGTATACTTGTATATGTATGTATACATGTATGAGTATACATTTTATTCACGTACTTATACATTATTTTTACGTTAAATCTAAAGATATATGTAGGGCATTTGTAGTGGACGTGGGACTCACAACTCGCTAAAATTGGTGAGCTGTCTCAATACGTGTGACAGGCTAGTATTCAGCTTGAAATCTCTGATTAAAATGCAGTGTGACTCTCTTAAACAGTCCAAGATGGTGTACTATATGGCAACCTGAAGCAGGTGAAAGCACCTAAAAATAAATATATTTGAATTATTTATCTCCAGAAAGTTATTAAAGACAGGGTAAAAATGTTGAACACGTAGAGTCATCATGAGTTAACATAACCATAGCCGAAAACGTGGTTATAAGCTTATTAAATCGTTCTTTATCTAAAATATAGATTATGTATTGCAAAGTACGTATGATGAGAAATAAGAACCACTTCAGAGTAATGATAACACATTAACTTTTTGCAAATTTCATATATTATTTTCATAACTATTTTATCTACAACTATAAATGCAGTAACGCAACTCTAAACTTAAATAGGTGTCGACACGAAAGACATAATAAATTAAAAGGATAAAGTTATAACGAAAAACAAACAAATATTATAAACATTTTTATCTTTAAGAACATTACATTTGATATGTTTTCTTCATCAGAGAGTACAAATCTTAGAATTATAACAATATTTATTTTATATCATATTCAAGTGTTGTTGCCCTTTATTCCCAAGGAAATCGTTTGATTTGCAGACATTTAGCATTTTGGATAATAAAACAGTTATTTATCAGCATGTTGGGGACGCTACGTGCTTTGTCAAACGTTTCTTATAATTTTTTTACAGCTTTTTCGTGTGCAACCTTGCTGTCAAAAAATGTCTCGATTATTGTGAAATGATTCTTACCATAATTGAAAAGTCTTCCTTGTGTAAGAATATTATCAGTGGAATAGCATGATAAACTGGTACTAACGGCTTCACTCTTAAACACGGTATTGATGCCATCAAATGCTCCTTTACTATGGGTTGTACCATTTAATGTACCATAGAAATGCCATAATAATTAACATTTTTTACGTAAACATTTCTTTTATTGTGTGGAATGAGTTATAATAAGACTGTATAATCAGCCAATGTGTCATACTGTCTGATAAAAAAATTAAGCTTTTGACTTATAATTCTGAACTTTTTTTTTAATAACATATAGGAAACACAGTACGTTGAGAATTACTTGAATGAAATGCAAAAAAAGCATCCTGAACAAAGTATTTTTAGTTCTCAGGAAAATCTAAAACAAGTACCTTATCTTAAGTAAGATTTTTTTTTTCTTTCAAAAAATTCTGATTATTCTTTGGCTACACAACTGTGTGGCTTCAAAATTAATAGCTTATCTCCTAATTCTTCGACATAATCTTGCACACTAATGATTTAAGTAAGCAATGTACATCTGTCTGTCCCTGTGATGTATTTGACATCTGTGATATGGTTGTCCTCTAAAAAGTTAAATAATAATGGCATTAATATATCGATGGGGGGACACTTTTCATACGCATTAAATCTGCAACCGTCAGTAGGATGCTTGCAAGTTATTATTTGTGAACAATCCTTATAATTAGTAATCATTGTTTCAGAATAACATTTTAATTCTTTTAATGTCCATACTATCGAACAACAGCTTATAATTTTAATGTATTATGCATACACACATGAAATGCGTAGCACTGGAGCCTGCCAGAACGTATTGTCTTAGACGCAATAAAGCAAAAGTACTGAAACCAATTGAAAAATATGGACAAACTTCTCTATAGATTAAACGCAGTCTTCTCAAATTTATTAAGAGTAGTTTCTTTTGAAGATTAGAACGAGTTTCAGATATGCGAATGAATATGATATTTTTTTCCAGGTATATTCCTGTTATTTGCATCACTGGTATAAAATTTTTTTACATATCAAATAGTTTCATGAGACAACTATTTACCTGACGAAATTGCTGTTACACCTTATATACTCTCCGAGTTTTTAAGGTCCTTAACGTTTTGTTCAAGAGTCCAGCTAACTAAATTCGCTAGGAATTTTTGTTTCATACCAATACTTGAGAGTTACAGTTAAAATGCTCAGTGATTGTAGATCTTTCAATGAAAGGCGTTTACATTTTTCTTTCAAGCTATCTGTCATTTCTTCCAAATCAATTTCTTGCTGAGACCGTGAGTTTACTACCCTTGATTAAAACTCAGTACTATTCTTATGAATAAGCTCAGTATTATTATGATAAATTTCTAATGTATGCAGTACTTAGTTTCATGTTGCTCATTACCTACAAGGCTGTTGTAGATTTGAGATCTATCAATATTGTTATCTTCTTTTGTATCTATACATGTTCTGCATACTTTTGCCTTGTAAGGCAGAAAAGAAAATTTTTATTTTAAACTGTTTAAGATATTCTTTAAATCTCTTCCCACGTGGCCATTATTATCGTAGGGGTTGCAATATCTATCTATACGGATGTATATTTCAGTAAACGTATTGAAAATTTATGCCACGAGTTGCAATATTTATAGAAGTGAAATCAGAATGTACATCAAACATAAGCCATTGACATAAGATAACTAAAAAAAACTCGACCTACCTTGGATAAAATAATTTTCTCTTGCCATGTTACTATACTGTAACTAGGAAAAAACGGTGTTTACGTATTTGGTAAATATTAAGAATACAACGAATGTAATGCAGCAGCGTTTTTAATAATGTACTAGAAAACAATCATGATCTGATAATACTACATAATAATTACGACCACTGCATTTCATTACATATTCTAATCACTTTTCACAAAATTGTACGATATGACAGAAAAAAAAAAAAAAATGTTGTTTAGAATTATAAAACACTGTGAAACGCAGTACAACATCTTTTAAATCAAAAAAATTCATTTATGTTTGTTTGCTGAATCACATTGATTATGTGCGTATGTGCCAGGGCTCAGACAAGGGCTGATCAACTACGAGGAGTGGGATCCGCATCACTAAAAAAATGTAGGAAGTGAGGCTTGCCTAACAGAGTAAGCTCCTTGACAAAGCACGCTGTCAGCTTCGTACTATCCATTCGGGAGTGCTGCACGCTTCTTTGAGAACGCTACCTTCTCATTCAGGGCAGGCAGCCAGCCCTAAATGTTAAGCAGTTTACCCGCTGAGTAGATAAGGCAGTGGACCTTCTGTGGGAGCCGTGCGGTAGCCGATGAGTGATGCGTTCTCAAAAAAACGTATCTTGTATAAACAAATTTGTATGGTAGGAGTTAACTTCTCTATTTTTGTATGCCGTATTTCATTTAATGTAAAAGATGGATTCTTTTCTAGACGCGCATAATTTTGTTCATTTACGTGATCTGTTTGTAGGTAAGTGTTTTGCGAAAAAATTTTCATAAGACTAAACTAAAAATCTGTCAATGCATGACACAGATTATTTTCTCTTTTATGCACATAAGGAATGAAACAAAATGTATTCAACTGAAAAAAATTTGAAAGTGCACACAAGCATCCAGCTGTAAGCTGTTCACTGTATACGAGATGCTTTATTAGAGGTTACTTCTCACCAGTAAAAAGAAACCAGGGGGGATAAATGGGTCATGGGACCCACGGTAAGAACGAAGTTCTTTAAACATGAGATGAGTATAGACACAATTTCTCAGGTAACAAGGGGGTCGCCAGACCCACAGGAAGAACGAAGCTCTGTAAACGTTAGTACTGCATTCATGTTGTTTACTAAAACAAACACTTGAAAAACGAATAAAAAAAAAAAAAAAAAAAAAATAGTTTACTACTCAAGATGGTTGAACTTCTTGAGAACGTCGTGCATAAATACAGTACTCACGATGTTCAACCATCGTGAGTAGTAAGCTACTTTTTTTTTTTTTTTTTATTTGTTTTTCAAGTGTTTGTTTTAGTAAACAACATAAATGCAGTACTAACGTTTACAGAGCTTCGTTCTTCCTGTGGGTCTGGCGACCCCCTTGTTACCTGAGAAATTGTGTCCATACTCATTTCATGTTTAAAGAACTTCGTTCTTACCGTGGGTCCCATGACCCATTTATCCCCCCTGGTTTGTTGTTTTTTTTTTATTTTATTTTGTTTTTTTTTTTTTTATTTCTTGATTTATTTTTTGTTTTTTTTTCATATTTTATTTTATTACATTTTTTTGCATTTTTTTCTATATTTCTTGTTTTATTATTTTTTTTTTTTTCATTTCTTGTTTTATTTTTTTCATATTTTATTTTATTACATTTTTTTTCATTTTTTTGTATTTTCATTATTTAATTTCTTTCTTATTTTCATATTTAATCTTTTTTTTTCATTCCCTTTTTTTTTTTTTTTTTTTTTCAATTTATATAATTATGTGACATTGTAACACAATTAGTTAGTCGAATTCAAAATCTTAAAAACCATTGATACGTTGTGCAACTCTATCGTATATGTTTATTTTAACAATTTATTTAAAAAATAATTAATTTATAACAGTAATTATTAGTATTACTGTAATGCCAAAAAAAACCTCAGGTTTAATAAAAATCGGTCGGTATTTTATGCATCAAATGCATTTTTTTTTTTTGAACACAAATACACAATTTATCATGAATTAAATGTAGTATTAGTGAATGCATATAAAAATGGAATATTATAGTTACGAACCGCACGATAAGTACAAGAAACCGATCTTCTATAGTCGGCAGCGCTTGTAGCAAAGTGGGAAAGGTACTGGATTCACGTGCAGGAGGTCGATGGTTCAAATCTCTTTATTGGAAAAGGTTTTTTTTTTTTTTTTTTTTTTTAGAATTGTAAAAGAAAAAAATTCAAAGTGAAATAAAAGTTATTGTGGGAAAATAAAATTGTAATTGGTTTGAAAATTAATTGCTTGGGAGTGTGAGGGGGAATGATGGGTAAAGGTGTGCAGAAGAGTAACACGGCACGGTTGACAGATATACATATATAGCGGGGAGAGGGGAAGTGTGTAGAGAATAGTAGGTGAGGGGAATGGGGTAAGGGGGGAAACTTGAAAGGCAGAGACTTTGGGTAAAACTACTTACGTTTCCAAAAAAAAAAAATCTGTCGGTTTTTAAATTCCAGCCCCCCGAGTAACGCGACATAAAGAACTTCGTTCTAAAAACAAGTTTACTTGTTAGTAAGTTTAACGTACGCACGATTACTTTTTTCAAGCTCAAAGGCTACAGCATTTCACAAAGGACCTATAGGTGGACCTATAGACTATATATAAGAATAACGCGAGCTCGTTATTCTCATATATAACTATGAGCAGACTTCTCTTACACGGTAAGACAGCTTTCCTACGACATATGTAGCGACTCCCACACTATTCACAGGGTGCGCAGCGCGCCCAAGCCGAGGCAGAGGTCGAACAAAGATAGAGGGGGTGCTGCGCTACTAATGATGGTTGAGCTGCTTACCAAAAATTTTTTCAGAGTAAGCATCGATGCTTACTCTGACAGATCTGTCTGATGAGCTGATCGGCCTTCGTTTAAGTCTTGGCATATGCACACATAGTTGTTTAATCAAAAATAATTTTTTTTTATTTAGTAGTGTGATGTCAGTTCCGGTATATAGTTGGTTCATCAAGAACATTTTTTTCATTATTTAGAATGTATAAAAAAAATTAAATAAGTAGTATTTCATACAAAAAAATTTCTCAATTACGTCCAACTATTTTTTAATAAAAGATAAAGTAATACTCACCAATTTCTCGTATTGCGTAAATACTTTATAATCTAAAGAACAAAAAGTAGTTCTTCTCATCAAATACATAAAAAATACTTCGATGTTCAATTCAGTAAAATTTAATTTTAAATTGTATTTCATCGTATTTTAAGCATTATTTACTCTAAGTTAAAATAAACAATGTCCAAACTTATGACTTATCAAAACTCTACTCAAGTACCTCTACTATAAAATGGTGGGTAGTAACGTGCAGGACATTTTAAGTACAAGTGTATGATATTTGATAGGTATCACATGATTAATTATATCGTCAAAATTCTAAGCAAAAGTATAAATTTCCAAGAAATTATAATCTATTAGTGTCCTTATAATTAATTTATTAGTTTATTTTTAAATTTAACACATTGCGTATTCATATTTCATCAGAAATTGACTAAAAAATCTCATCAAGTATATTAACCGGGGGCTCTAGATGTATCTATGATATATTCAATTGTTTAGAATGGACTAATCTGAAGATATCTTAGTTTGCCCCCTTGACAGTCAAGATTTTAAAGATGTTTTGTTTTGAAAGTATTAGACATGAAAAAGTTATTTGTCTTCAATGTTTGTCGTTGAAAATAGATGGTTTTTTAAAGTGTCATCTCAAAACCTTTGAATAAACTTCAAGAATTTTATCACATCATATTTGTAAAGAGAAGCTCTAAAAACTATAGAAAGTTTGTGACGCTTATTGAAAAAAAAATTTTTTTTTGATGTTTAACTAACAATTTCTTAAAACAATTTGTTTTTGCAAATTTACTGTAAGACTAGTCTTCAGCGAAGAAAAAAATCATCAATATCACTGTTTTTTAATTTTTCATAATTTTAATATTTCTAAAAACTGCCTCTTAACAACTAGGATTCGGTACAGTGATGATTTTAGTGCCACCTACTCGATGAACCTTAAATTGTAAACATACTTGGAAAACAAATTCTTAGATAACAGGACAAGATAAGTTAAACCATACCAAAAAATAATTTTTTGGAGCAAAATTGAGCCCAAATTTCGACCCTTTTTTAACGTTTTATCCCATTGTGCCATGATCAGCTCTAGCCCATGTCTCTTACTATCTTAACAAGGTTCCTACAATACGAGACACCATACGTAAATTTTTGGACACTTACTACAGAGTAACGTGTAACTCGCTAGTACCACAAGGACACTCAGTGAATCAGGCCTAAAAAATTAAAATATATTTGTTAGACAGTCAAGTTTTCCACTAAATTTAAAAAGTTTATAAATTAGATGGCCTTCCTGGAAAAAATAGGTTTACTTTTTCATGTTTTATTGCTTTTAACACGAACGAAAAGATGCTAAACAGCAGAAAACAACTTTGCTGGTCATCTTTCTGAGGTGAAGGACGATACTTCAAGTTTTCAACCTAATTTGCAGTCTTCGTAGTACTCAAAAATAATAATCGCACAAGGACTACTTTTTCTCCCATCTCCCAAACGTGCTAGAAACAATTTCACGATGTAGAGCAGCTTTGTTCGTTACTTATTGAAGATAAGGGTTGCGTTATTGCATTTTTAGTTATAGATAAGGTAGTTACAAAAGTAACATATACATGAAGCAAAGGCGCTCCACCAAGAAAGAATAAGACTGTTACACGTACAACAAGACCTAGTTAAGTTGTATAGTGTTTGAAAAAATTATCGTGTTATCATAACTCTCCAGTAACTCCAATCGCCCAAAATGTTTATTTTTTAATCAATAATATATTTTCATAGGTTAAGTATAGTTAAATGTATTTATACCCTCTGTACAGGCCATGGTTATGTAAAATTATGATAACTCTACGTATATAACCTTCTTATCCACCCTTTAATGGTCTCAAAGACTAAATAATTTGAATAACTTGATTCTTTTGGTGTTCTATACACAAACTCTACATATATTTTCCAAGACCCAACATAGCCCCCCCATACATCCCTTGAAACCTCACTTTCCACTGACTTCCATTGGCCTTTAACGTCACCCCTTCATGAAAAGTAAAATTTTGTCATTTTTTTCCTTATTTTTACTTAGCATAGTTTTTATTTGGACTCTTTGCTACTCCCACAACTCCTACAGTCCCTTAGTGCCTCTACATACCTCCATTGCCCCATGCCAAATTTCCCTTAACCCCTTCGCCCATCCCCACATCCTTCCACACTATTTTTTTTGGATCTTACTCATACCCTACTAAATTTTGTAGATCCTAACAGGCTTGTTCTCCTGGACAAGGGCAAACCACCTCCCCTGGTTTCGTCGTCATTCCAACCCTTAGGTATGTTGTACAATTGCGGAAAAATGCTCGAGAGGCTGAAACGAACCCGTTTAAGAGGGGAAGTCAGTCTCTCAGATAATCAGTACGGGTTTCGAGGGGGACAATCTACGGTCATGGCTGTAGCCGAGATTTTTTAATTCAGTTAAGGACGCATGAAAACCGTCTCATAAGACGAGAAGCGTCTGTAACCTGGCAGCTCTCGACGTCAGGAATGCCTGTGACTTGGCAAAATGGTCCGACATAATAACGTCCTTAAGGCACCAGAATGTACCAGACTACCTTATGGATAGCTATCTTCAGGATCATGTACTCCGGTACGACACGAAGAATGGACCAAGAGAGAGGTGCCTGGCGTCGGGAGTCGCACAGAGCTCTGCCCTCGGCCCTACCTTAAAGAACTTGGTCTACGATGGATTTCTGTGCCTTGAAATGCCTCCGGGGTTTAAGTTGACGAGTTTTGATGATGACATAGCACTGCACGTCACAGCGAGATCCGGAGAGGAGGCAAAGCGTAAATTCAGTGGTCGGTCGCGATAGTGTTGGAGTGCCTGCGGGATCATGGTTTCAAGCTTGTGATTAAAAAGACAGAGATGGTCGTTCTCACAAGGCAGAGATGGTTCGAGGGGAAACTTCCGCCTGAACGTTGCGGGTAAGGTTGTCTGCGCGAGTCCGGTGGCACACTACTTAGGAGTGCGGATCGATTCACGGCTCACCTTCTGGGAGCACATTAGGAGAGCAGCCAACAAAGCCGCTAGGGTTTCCGGGGCGCTTTCACGGTTAATGCCAAACGTTAGGGGTCCACGAAAAGTAAAAAGACGGCTTCTTGCATCGATCTCTAACTCAATCCTGCTGTACGGCGGAGAAGTATGAGTAGACGAGCTTGCGAGAAGGGATATCTGGGAGCGCCTCAACTCGGTGCAGTCCATCGGATCGCTGAAGATTGAGTGCGCCTACCGCATAGTATCCCCCGCTGCCACTATGGTGATAGCACTAACAATTTCCGTTGTATTGCTTGCGCTAGAGTGGCAAAGGAAGTTCCTGGGCTTCAGCGACAAAAGCGATAGCAACATGCGACAAAAAACGTTGACGACGTGGCAACAAGTGTGAAGTCGGTCTGGTGTGACTAGGTGGACTCACGGGTTGATACCACATCTCGAGCCATGAATGGAGAGAGGTTGTAGAGAGATAGTTTACTATCTAACCCAGTTCCTCTCCAGGTATGGTAAGTTTAATGTCTATCTCCATTGCATAATGGTAATAGCATCACTCAGATGCAGTCACTGCCATACGTTAGATAATACCGTCGAACACACGTTTTTCATTTGTGAGAGATTATACCGTGAGTGCTAGCAGCTCAAAGACAGGCTTGGTGGGGCACCCACCCCCGAAACCATTATCTCTGAGATGCTACGCACCGAAAAGGGATGGAGGCTAGTGGATAGCTTCGTCGGCACTGTCATTCGGCAATAGAAAAAAGAGGAAAAAAAAGCCACGCAAGGGGGAGGTGGCCCTAAGTAGGCAGCCAGAGGTAATCTAGGCACAAAGGTAAGAAAGCAGCCTACAAAAAAGTGCTATACAAAGGCGCCAGTCCTAAAGGACCTCGAGTACTTTTTAGGACTCAAGAGGACTGTAACCTTTAGCACATAGTCGTGAGTTAGCTCGTTTATGCTGTGAGACGCGATAGTCCCCTTGGCAGCTCCACCATAAAGTTATGTTAACGCGCTTCCAGGGTATATTAAAAGCCACGCGGCATGAGAAGGCGTTAAGTGAGTATGGGTGGTCTCATAAAAAAAATCCACCAAGTCGCAGACTATAACTATTTTTGCAGTGTGCCTCAACGCATTTCCCCTCCCTCCAAAAAAAAAAAAAAAAAAAAAAAACTATGACTATTACTACTATTTCTACTACTACTCCTATTGCTACTACTACAACTACTACTTCTACTCTCGAGTGAGATTTTCACTAGTTTCTCCAAACCGGGCGCTTCCCCACGTGGCGGATAGGGGCATCCACTTAAAATAAGAGATGACGATGGGCAGCTGGAGGGTGGTCGGGGTAATGAATCGAGGGGCGTGTGTGGCGTTGGCGTGTGTATCTGCGGCGTTGAGGACGGGAGACTAGTGCCCCCTGCCTCCATCGGTGTGAATGCATGGGCCGGCTCTGCTTGTGCTCCTTGTTCTTCGCTTTTTGCTGCTTCCGTGGGTGGCACTCCATTGCTTGATGCGGGCCAACAAAAACAAGCACCCATCGTGTATAGAAGTAAGCGGCGGTTAAAACATTTTTCTCAGATACATGCATCACACAGTCTTACTAAACAAACACAGGGACACTTACGGATTGTTCTGGGTTGCGTGTATCAAGTCCTTTTCCGGGCTTGCGTTGGTAGCCTGACGGCGGGTGAAGCCAGATGATGAGGCCGAGGTAAGTCTGGGTAACCACATCTGATATGGCTGTGATATGGCTAACAAAATAGACGTGGTGAACCAACTAAACTACGCTTACTACCACTGAGGAGGCTATATGGTGGCACCTTTGTGCCTTACGCCAGCCCGTTTTGTTGGGTTGTCTGCGCGGTCATGGGACTGTACACCTGCC
Source organism: Copidosoma floridanum (assembly GCF_036245765.1). Classification (NCBI taxonomy): domain Eukaryota; kingdom Metazoa; phylum Arthropoda; class Insecta; order Hymenoptera; family Encyrtidae; genus Copidosoma; species Copidosoma floridanum. Next base: position 1,060,437 of record NW_028321895.1, read on the forward strand.
ACTCGTCTCGCTAGGATGACCGTTGTGTACCAACAAATACATACATTACACACCAAAACCATTCTCACACTTGTTACTCAACGCCAGGGCAGTCTCCATGGGTGGAACTAAGGGAGAGTGGTGACGCTCGGCCGGCCCGAGCAAGTAGTGGTTTTCTCAGGTAACAGAGAGGGCTGCTGCCCTGGTTTCAACCCTTTCCAAATACTTATTTCTAGAAAAAAAGGGTAGTGCTGGCCTTCGCGGGTCAGTACAACACTAAAAAGATGCCAAAATAAAAAACGTCGATGTAAAACTAGTAGCCCAGGCGGTAACGTCTCTGAGAGAATCTGCCGGCAGTTCCGATATGGTAAAAGCCCAGGTGATTGACGCAGGCCCCACAGATTCTGGGAGGGGGTAGGTTACAAAGACGTGTCTCAAGGCCAACAGAAACTGCTAAATGTTCCATAGCCTTTTCTTACAGACAAAGGACGAAAGGAAGCCTGTCAAGTATAGGCACTAACGACACCGAGGACAGCAACGTGTCAGTATTTAGCAACCAGACAAGGGATGAGCTTGCCTCTTTATAAGAATGTGTCACTAGGCTCAGAGTAAGGCGACAGCAAGTTGCTGATAAAGTCCAATCAGCAATGACGGACATAACAGAGACGCTTCAAATAATTAACTATAAGTACGGCAACACAGAAGACTCTGTTAAAAATGGGCTCAAAGCTGTGCTTAAGCATCTTCAAAAGGCAAAGGTGCTAAGAAAAGACTGTCTTACTAAAGAAAATGTGTATACCAATGCTTAAGAGTCGTCATTCCAATCCCTGCAGTGGAGAAAACAAAGGCGGGATAATTTTCAACGGTATATACAGAAAAAAAAACCCTAAATACTGCCCTGAAAAAAATAGAACGAAAAAAAAGAAACAGATAACCATCGGACAGCCCTCAAAAACGCCAGCAGACTATGTCTTCAAAGAAAAATAAAAAAGGTACTTGCAAACCAGAAGAAATTCTGCTAAATAACAAAACAAGCAAGAAGAATAAAGTGGACGCCACAATAACAGTAGTCGTAAAGATGGCTAAAAGGACAGACCTTCGCAACGATGCTGAAGACCATAAAGGCGAACTTTAACCCCGATAAGGCTAACGTGGCAGTCCAAAGTGTTGTCACAAAAAAAAAGAGACATACTTATTAAGGCCAAAGGTGTAGAGAATGCTACTGCATTCTCACAGCAAATCGAAAAGTTGGTAGCCGGACAGGGTACTGTCAAAATGAGCAACAGCAAAATGACATTAGAGGTCCAAGACCTGGATGCCATTGTAGAGAAAGATAAGGTCAAAAAGGCTTTTGTTAGGACTTTTGAACTTCAGAGCAAGGAGCCAGAAGTAGCCCTCTTAAAGCCAAATGCCAGAGGACAGAGGCTGGCGTTCATAAAGGTTGACGAAGCAACTGCCAAATAAGTAGAAAAGAAAGGTAGGTCACGTAGGCTTGCTGTAGGCTTGTTGTAGGTTACGTAGGCGAGTTAGCTTCGTAAGCTGCCAAATACGAAGAAGGATTAAAGTAACAAGATGTTACAAACGCCTGGGATATGGACACGTCTCAAGCAACTGTAAGAATGGTAACAGATCCAAGCTTTGCTTCCGGGGTGGAAGCTCAAACCACCGGAAGAAAGAGTTTCCAGGCCCAGCACGGTGCTTCCTTTGTTCAACAACGGACAACAAGCACGAAGCAGGCAGCGGGAGCTACCCCTTATTTAGAAGAGCCCTTGAAGAGGATAAGGCCCAAGCAGGATTAAAATGAGACAAAAAAGCCTTAAGTTTAAAGACAGGCTTATGTGAACCTACGCTGTGCTGGGTACTTTTTACCTATCAGCAAGGGAAAGTAAGAAACTTATAGTGGTGCTGGCTAAGTAGGCGGCTTACTATTAAGCGCTAAAAAGGGAGCTAGTCCTCAAGGACCCCAAGTCCTTTTCAGGACTCGAGAGCATTAGCACCTCTAGCAAATGGTAGCGAGTTAACTCGTTACTGCTATAAGACGCGATGGTCTCCCTGGTGGCTTCACCCTAAAGTAATGCTAACGCGGTTCCGGGGTGGATCAAAAACCACGCAGCATGGGGGGGGGGGTTTAGTGAGTATTGGTAGACTAATAAATTAAATTCACTGAGTCCCACACTACCACTGTCCCTGTCATGTGCCTTAATGCATTTTCCCTCCCTCCACAAAAAAAAAAAAAAACTTCTACTTATACTACTACTACTACTACTACTACTATTACTACTACTTCTACTATAACTACTACTCCTACTACTACCGGGTGGGGTTTTTGTTAGTTTCTTCATACCGGGCGCTTCCCCGGGTGGCGGATGGGGGCATCCTCTTAAAATAAGCAGTGACGATGGGCAGCTGGGGCGGCTCTCTGTTGTAGTGGTTGGGGACGTGGATCTCGGGGCATGAGTGGCGTTGGCGTGTGTATCTGTGGCGATGTGGACGGGGGAAAAGTGCCCTTTGCCTTCATCGGTGTAGATGCATGGGCCGGCTCTGCTTGTGCTCCTTGTTCTTTGCTTTTTGCAGCTTTCGTGGGTGGCACTCCATTGCTTGGTGCGGGCCAACAAAAACTAGCACCCGTCGTGTATAGAAGTAAGTGGCGGTTAAAACATTCTTTTCAGATACATGCATCACACACTCTTACTAAACAAACACAGGGACACTTACGGATTGTTCTGGGTTGCGTGTGGTGGGTCCTTTTTCGGGCTTCCGTTGAAGGCCTGGCAGGGGGTAAAGCTAGATGATGAGGCCCAAGTAAGTCTGGGTAACCACATCTGATATGGCTGTCCGCCTCTTTAACAAAAAAGACGTGGTGGGCTGACTTATCTAGGCTTACTATCACTGAGAAGGCTATATGGTGGCACCTTAGTGCCTTCCAACAGCCCGTTTTGTTGAGTTGTCTGCGCAGTCTTAGGACTGTACGCCTGCCGCTCGTCTCGCTGGGATGACCGTTGTGTACCAACAAATACATACATTACACACGAAAACCATTCTTACACTTGTTACTCAACGCCAGAGCAGTCTCCGTGGGTAGAACTGAGGGAGATTGGCGACTCCCAGCCGGCCCGAGCAAGTAGCGGTCTTTTTTGGTGACAGAGAGGGCTGCTGCCCTGGTTTTAACCCTTTCCAAATACTTATTTCTAGAAAAAAGGGTAGTGCTGGCCCTCGCGAGTCAGTACGACACTAAAAAGATGCCACAATGAAAAACGTCAATGCAAAACAAGTACCCCAGGTGGCAACTTCTCTCAGGGAATCCGCCGTCAGTTGCGATCCGGTAAAAGCCCAGGTGACTGACGCAGGCCCCACGAATTCTGGGGGGGGGGGGGCACAAAGACGTGTCTCATGGCCAACAGGGACTGCTTAATGTTTTATGGCCTTTTTTAACGGACAAAAGTCGAAGAGAAAGCCTGTCGAGTATAGGCACTAACAACATTGAGGACAGCAACGTGACAGTATTTAGCAACCAGACAAGAAAGGAGCTTGCCTCTTTTGAAGAAGATGCTGCAAAGCTGAGAGTTAAGTGACAGCAATTGGCTGATAAAGTCCAATCAGCAACAAAAGATATAACAGAGACACTACAATTAATTAACGATAAGTACGGCAACACAGCGAACGCTGTTAAGAATGGGCTAAAATCCGTGCTGGAACACCTTCAAGAGACAGAGGTGCTAAGAAAAGGCTTTCTTTATTAAAAAGAAAGGTCCGTTAATGCTTTGAAGTTTTCATTTGAATCCCTGCAGTGGAGGGAACAAAGGCGAGATAATTTTTGACGGCATGTTCAGGAGAAGACCCTGAACACTGCCCTAAAACAAATAGAACGAAGTAAAAGAAACAGGAGCCCATCGGACAGCCCTGAGAAACGCCAGCATACTATGTCATCAAAGAAAAAGAGAACAGTTTGAAGCAAACAAGAAGAAATCCCCCTGAATTACAAAACAAGCCAGAAGAAAAAAGTAGACGCCACAACAACAGTAGTGGTAAAGATAGCTGGAGAACAGACCTTTTCAATGGTGCTGAAGACGATGAAGGTGAATTTTGACCCCTATAAGACTGACGTGTCAATCCAAAGTGTTGTCACTACAAAAAATGGAGACATACTTATTAAGGCCAAAGGTGTAGAGAATGCTACTGCATTCTCACAGCAAATTGAAAAGTCGGTAGCCGGACAAGGTACTGTCAAAATAAGCAGCAGAAAAGTGACTTTAGAGGTCCGAGACCTGGATGCTATTGTAGAGGAAGATGAGGTCAAAAAGGTCTTTCAATAGGACTTTTGGACTTAAGAGCTAGGAGCCAAAAGTAACTTTCTTAAAGCCTAATGCCAGAGGACAGAGGCTGGCTTCTATCAAGGTGGACGAAACAACTGCCAGACAAGTAGAAGAGGAAGGCAGGTTACAAGTTGGCTTTGTAAGCTGCCGAATTCAAAGGAGAATGGTAGTAGAAAGATGTGGGATATTGACACGTCTCGGGCAACTTTAAGGAAGAAAACAGATTCAAGCTTTGCTTCCGGTGTGGAAGCTTAAACCACTGGAAGAAAAAGTGTTTAGGTCTAGCACGGTGCTTCCTTTGCCCAACAACAGACAACAAGCATGAAGCAGGCAGCAGAAGCTGCCTTTTATTTAGAAGAGCCCTAAATGAGACCAGGGATAAGGCCTAAGCAGGATCAAAATAAGGCAGAAAGGCCATAAGTTGAAAGACAGGCTTATGTGGACCCACGCTGCACTGGGTACTTCTTACCTATGAGCAAGGGAAAGCATTAAGCTTATAGTGGTGCTGGCTTAGTAGGCAGCCTACTATGAAGCGCTAGACAAGGTGCTGGTACTCAGGGACCCCGAGTCCTTTTCAGGACTCGAGAGCATCAGCACTTATAGCAAATGGTGGCGAGCTAGCTCGTTAATGCTGTGAGATTCGATGGTCTTCCTGGTGGCTCCACCCTGAAGTAATGCTAACGCGGTTCCGGGATGGATTTAAATCCACGTGGCAAGTGGGGGGTTTTAGTGGTTATGGGTGGTCTAATAAAAAAAATCCATTGAGTTTAACACTACCGCTGTCCCTGTGGTGTGCCTTAATGCATTCTCCCTCCCTCCACAAAAAAAAAAAAAAAAAAAAAAACTACTCCTACTACTACTTCTACTACTACTACTACTACTACTACTTCTACTACTACTAACACTACTACTACTTCTACTGCTACTACTACTTCTTCTACTACTACTACTACTACGCTGGGCCTTAAGGCCCTGGGTTCGGACGGGTTGCCATTCTAAGCCCTCAAGGTCATAGTCACGGAAAAATCACAAGTGTTGCTGGACATCTTTAATGCGTCTTTGCGCAACAGACTTTTTAGAGAGGAATGGAAGAGCCAAAGTCTTGTCCTTCTGGACAAGGGTAAACTTCACCCCTTGGTCCTGTCGTCGCTTCGACCTTTGTGTATGCTGGATAATGCTGGTAAAATGCTCAAGAGGCTAATACGAACCCTAACCATCTAAGAGGGTAAGTCAGTCTTTCAGATAATTTGTATGGGTTTTGAGGGAGACGATTGACGGTAATGGCTGTGGCCGAGGTCCTTGTGTCGGTTAGGGAGGCATGGAAACCCTCTTATAAGACGAGAAGTGCCTGTGTCCTGAAGACTCTCGACGTTAGAAATGCTTTTAACTCGGCCAAATGGTCCGACATCCTGAGGGCTTTAAGACGCCAGAATGTACTGGAATACCTTAAAAAGATACTGGATAGCTATCTTCAGGATCGTGTACTCTGCTACGACACGAAGGATAGACCAAGAGAGAGGCGCCTGACGTCAGTAGTAGCACAGGGCTCTGCCCTTGGCCCTGACTCATGGAACCTGGTCTACAATGAACTCTTGCGCCTGGAAATGCCTCTGGGGGTCAAGCTGACAGGTTTTGCTGATGACATAGCACTGCACGTCACAGCAAGATCCCAAGAGGAGATCGAGCGTAAACTTTAGTGGGCGATCGCGATAGTGTCAGAGTAGCTGCAGGATCACGGTTTTGAACTTGCGATTCAAAAAAAGGAGATGGTCGTTCTGACTAGGCAACGGTGGTTTAGGGGGGACTATCACCTGAACGTCACGAGCGAGGCAATCTGTGCAAGCCTGGTTGTGTGCTACCTGGGGGTCTGGGTCGACCCACGGCTCACCTTCTGGGAGCATATCAAGATATCAAGAGAGCAGCCGACAAAGCTACCAAGGTCGCGAGAGCGCTAACAAGGTTAATGCCGAACGTTGGAGGCCTTTAAAAGGCCAAAAGACGGCTTCTGGCGTTGGCCTCCAACTCAATACTGTTGTACGGCGCGGAGGTGTCGCTGGATGCGGTTGCGAGACGAGACGTCCGAGAGCGCCTTATTTCAGTGCAGTGCATCGGATCTCTAAGAATTGCTTCCACCTACCGCTCGGAATTCTCTGCTGCTTTCATCGTAATAGCACGAACGATTCCCGTCGTGTTACCTGCGCTGGAGCGGTGAAGAAAATTTATGGGCTCCGGCAACGAAAGTGATGGTGACAGGTGGGTGGAAACGTTGACGACGTGACAACAGGAATAGAACCAGGCTAGTGTGGGTAGATGGACACACCAGCTGATCCCGAATCTACGACCATGGGTGAAGAGAGGGCACGAAGATGTGGATTATTACCTCATTCAGTTTCTCTCTGGGCATGGTCAGTTCGATGCCTATCTCTATCGCGTGGCGGTGAAAGCATCCCCCAGATGTGCTTACTGTCCCACGGTGGTTGATACCGCCGAAGGCACGTTTTTCGTGTGCGAGAGATGGCACCATGAGCGCCGGCAACTAATGGACAAGCTTGGTGTGACATCCAATCCCGAAAACATCATCTGTGAGATGCTTGGCACCGAAGAGAGATAGAGGGCAGTGGACAGTTACGTCGGGTTAGTAGTCCATCGCAAGAAGGAAGAGAAGAAAGCCGCCGCGCCGGAATCCGAAGCTGCTCTTTAGGTGAAAACATAGGAAAGCAACAAATGCTGTAGCGCTTAAAAACAGGTGCAAATCCTCCGGGACTCTAAGTCCTGTTCAGGAATTGAGAGGACTGGCACCTCTAGCGAATGGTCGTGAATAAGCTCGTTTATACTATGAGACGCGATGGTCTCCTTGGCAGCTCCACCCTAAAGTAATGCTAACGCGGTTCCAGGGTGGATTAAAAGCCACACGGCATAAGGGGGGGGGACTTAGTAGGTATGAGTGGTCTAATAAAAAAAATCCACCGAGTTCCACACTACCGCTGTCTCTGTGGTGTGCCTCAATGCATTTTTTCTCCCTCCACAAAAAAAAAAAAACCACTACTACTACTACTACTACTACTACTACTAGTACCACTACTGCTACCAAATCCGACAAAGAATCGAAAAAACAAGATGTTACCAATGCCAGGGATATGGACATGTCTCAGGCAACTGTAAACAAGATAGTAGATCCAAGCTTTGCTTCCAGTGTAGAAGCTGTAACCACCGCAAGAAAGAGTGTTAAGTTCCAGCGCAGTGTTTTCTTCGGCCAACGATGGACAATAAGCACGAAGCCGGCAGCGGTAGCTGCCTGTAGTTTAGAAAAGCACAAGAAGAGGCAAAAAAAAAGGCTTAAACAGAACACAAATAATGCGGGAGGGCTTTGAGTTGAAAGGTGGGCGTATGTGGACTTATGCTGCCTTCAGTACTTGTACCTATCAGCAAGGGAAAGCATAAAGCTCGTAGTGGTGCTTGCTAAGTTAGCTGCCTCATATAGGGCGCTCTACAGGGTTCTGGTCCTCAGTGACTTCTAATCCTAAAAAAGTCTCGAGAGGACTGGCACCTTTAGCAAATGACAGCAAGCTTTCTCGTTAATGCTGTTAGACGCGATGGTCTTTCCGCTGGCTTCATCTTGAAGTAATGCTAAAGTGGTTTAGGGGTTGAACTAAAGCCACGCAGCAAGAAGGGGGGGGTTTAGTAGGTATTGTCGGTCTAATAAAAGAAATTCACCGAGTCTCACACTACCGCTGTCTTCGCGGTGTGCCTCAATGCATTCTTCCTCCCTCCACAAAAAAAAAAAAAGAAAAAACTACTACCACCACTACTAATATGATTATTTTAAGTATGGCTGCAATGGCTGCTGTTATAACACCCTTATTTTAAATGCCAAATGATATACCGAAACCCATCAGCCATTTATTTCGACAAGCATTTTATCAAAATGTTTTACTTCTTTTTTGCAAAAAGTTCGATTGTATAAAAAAATGTGTCTAGAAATAGTAAATAACAGTAATATTTTATCTTCGTGTTAATACTAAGTCACAAAGAAAAATTTGTAAGAAAATCATGATTGACTAAATTACCTAACCTTCTCTTGACGCATGTAGGAGAGCAAGCTGGATCTGGAAAGTATTTATATCTGAGTGGCTCATTTAAAGCAGCTGAAGTCACTAAGATTTTTGGCTATTGTCTTATCTCAAGATTTTTTCCCGGCAAGCTTTCGTGCGTAATTTTTGAGCCAATGCGTGACTGAGATCTGCTATCTCTTATAAAATAACCCAGAGGCCCCAATAAAGGATAGTTAATAGTCACCCCTCAACAGTGTTAGCTATTAGAGTGTGCCTCCGCTATTTCACAGTCTTTCACAAGGCAAGTTAAAAGTTTTGTTTTTACCTTTGTACAGTCAACTAAATAGTTAGAGTCCGACTCTGCTACCAAGCGATTCTATACGAGTTCGGTTCAATTTCGGTTTCGGAGATCTCACGCTAGTTCACCACATGTATGACTTTGATATCCAAAAAAAGTAAGTTTGTTTAGAAATGATGAGGTTTTCAATTTTTTTCTTCTTTAGAAAGTGTGACTCCTTGAGAACTTCCACTTGCTCTATTGATGATAACTTTAATATTATTTAGTATTTGCATTCACAATAAAATACCACTATTGACCACTTTTTGAGGTCTCTATGACAAGACAAAATATTGACTACTACATAAATAAACAAATTTTGCTCAAGAAAAGCAAGTGGTGTTTGATTGTGGATGTAAACTTTAAATAAGTTTTTTTTTTCTTTTTAACATAGACATAACTACTAGAGTTTACTTCTTCATTCGTTACGGTATTGGTAGCCTCTAGACCACAATAAAAAATAATTAGTCTGTCTCATTCGTAAATTCTAGAGCAATAACCTTTCTTTGTGACACAATTGGTAGTTTTTTGATTAGTTGTGAGCTAAAAACATTACTTGCACCCTGTGCAAGCTCTACACGGAAAGACCGAATTCATTGAAAATTCGTCCCGAGTATATAGGTTTTAAGATATCAGTACAAGTATTAAGTGACGGTGGTACGGTTTTTTCCCTTACCAACAGTAGCTATGAAAAATAAATGTATTCAGTAGGTGTTTACGACGTACTTTACCGCACAGGGCAGTAAATTTTTTCTTGCGATATGCATTTTTAATCTACCAGCAGGTATATTAAAAATTGTCTATATTCATTGTAATATTACTTTTATTATAATAAATGTATGTACCAGCGTTAAAAAAATAAATTACAGATAATGAGGATACTAGTGCAGTGATAAATTGTTAATGCTGTTACTATGAACATTAAAAGTAACCTCTAAGTGAATCATAGATGACTTTGTTATAAATATTTTATTACGTCGGAAATTACAACATCTCACTAATGTTTTTTCATGTGAGTAAAATTAGTCAATTACTTATTTATTTACATGAGATAATACCGTACCAAGTGTTTATGAAAACTTACCTTAAAGACGAAGGAGATTTTACATGGCTTACATATTTGAGTGTAGGTTCTAAACAGACGCCGTACAGAAAAAAAACCGTACCAAGCAATGGAAAACTATCAACTAAGTGTAGTAGGAGATTTTTAATGAACTTCTCAGACGGCATCCACAAATCATAAAGAATTCTTTATGAATTTACCAAGGAACTTGTTTTTGTATTCGCAAAGTGTTCCTAAAGTGTTCTTAGAGTATTCCTATAATATTCAACTTATGTCCCCTCTTTTGAATTCTTCACAAGTTTGCCAAGAGTTCTTTTTTAGTAAATCTTGAACCATAAAGAGTTCTTAAAGAATTGATTTTGATCCTACGGTACTTAAAAATAAAACTAGAATGAAAAATTATTTCGTTAACAAGTCAGTTTTCTTCTGTACACACTTACGCACTCCATTTTTGGATATACATTAATATCCAAAAAAAAGTCTGCAGACAAGTGGAATCGAACCCAGGTAGCTAGAGCCCACGTGTGACACAAACACGCTTCACCACTCGGCTATCGAGAATTCGGAAATTCCATAACATTAAACGCCTACATTAACTATTTACAAAAACTATAATTCTTTGTAATTTTAACTATCTCTCATGATTAAAAATTGTGTAAAAAGTCTATCTGCTCTTCTCGCTTATGGACAACGCTATCTCATAACTTTTTATTACTCGTGCTTTTATCTCTACATATTATAGCAACGTCGTACGATCTGGATTATGTATTATTGTAAGTACATGATCTTATAATGCAAATTATAAAATAAAGGCTTCGGACGTGTAATACAAATTATTTTTAACACAAATAAATACCAAATTGAGATTGCAAAATGAATCGTATAATCATATCGAGCTTCCATATTAAGGACAAGCTTCGGAGTTTCACCATAAACATGATTAACTTTTGACCTTAAGACTCCTAGCGCTTTCGTAGCACAGGTGGCTCGCACGCGTGTCCATCGTTTCATTTTTGCATTCTCAGGTTCGAATCTCAGTATGGAAGATGGCTTTTTTTTTGTTTCAGTGGTCTTACTGGTTATTCTGTATTTTTAACTCGACAAACTCTTTTGTTATTAATACTTATGCAGACATTTAAATTTAAATAAAATATGAAATACCTTAAATATTTCTATTTTCATTGTCCAATAAGCTCTACATTGTATTTTTGTATCTTATACATATTTTTTCATTTAACTTTTATTCGATTCATACAAATAAGTTTTTTGCTATTTCGAGAAAAAAATTATAAATAGGATGTCGTATGAAAATTTTTCTTAAAACTTAATAATAATTCTTTAGATTTATTTTTCATTTCAGCGATAGCTTATTTCATGTCGTTTTAGTTATCAAAAAGTAAAGCAGTGTTAAAAAACAATCAAAAATTCATGCACAAACGAAAAAAGTCTTAAAATGATATTAAATTTAAGTTTAATTTATTTTCGGTAGAAACAGGCGAAAATCAATTAAGTAGTGCACCAAAATAAACTTTTACTACCTTATTAAATATTTAATTTTTTCTTACGTGTCTACCTAATTAATAGTAATAGAAGACTTCAAGTAAGAAAAGTTAATAAATAATTAATAAGGCCTTCAAAGTGATTAAAAAAAAAATCAGATCACATGGACGAAGAATCGAGTCCAAGAATGCAAAAACGAAACGACGAACTTGCACGCGAGCCATTTGCGTTAAGGGAAAGCTGTGTAAGCTACAGTCAAAAGTCACTTACATTTATAACAAAGCTCCAAAGCTTGTCCTAAACATCGCTGGGGCTTGCTGGAATTATCATATTTATTTTGCAATCTCAACTTGGTATGTGTTCGTTCTGATAATAATTTCGATTACACGTGCAAAAACTTTAAATAATAATTTTTATCGTCACAAGAAAACTCTGTGAACTTACATCACCGTAACTGCAACCTTTCTTCAGTACACACTTTAAATTCTTTTCCACCCTAACAAGAATTAAATAAAATTATAAGAAATTACGTACTTCACGATCACAGATGAGTAGAAAGATTTGTTAATTTTACTTATCATAAGCTGTAGGCCAAGCTCTGGAGGTTGTCGATGAACATATGTGACTTCTAAACTATCATGACATATTGTCTTGATAGCTCAGACGGTTAAGGCTTATACCTATGGGGAGATTATTTTGCAATGCTGGGCTGGATCCTCATTGTCACCATCATTTTATTTTATTATTATTTTTTTTTTAATATGATGTATTATTCTGTTTTAATTTCTTAATATAACTTTTATTTAAATTTATGTACGTTGTCAACTCTTTGTGTCGAATACATCAAAATAAATAATTTTTTAATGCTGCGTTACGTGAGATTGAGAATCTGGTAAGGAGGTGCGTCACAAAAAAAACTTAACTCGTTGGTCAATTATTTATTAGCTTCTTGAAGGCAAAGGCATGTGTGTGTCTCGCGCGATGTTTCCTACTGATTGCCCGGCCTCAATATTAGATTATAGATTTATTTCAATAGAATCAGAAAATAAATTACTCATAAGAAATATGTTAGGGAAAAAAATTATTTATTAACACTAAATTTATAACTAAAGAGATTCAAGAAAACATTTTGATAATTTTTTAAAAATAAAAACCGTCTTTTTTGTTGCCCATTTCTCAAGATATAAGCTAAACATTTAGATACCTCGTGGTTTTAAGGTTTCCTTACGACTATGTTTTATGCATAAATATGATAAAAACTTTTTTCCAAGTTTGAGACCGCACAAAACTTATCTTTTAACAAAAATTAAAGATTAGGCAAGTTTGACATGCATAAACTTATTACGTGCACAATAATTTTTAGTAAGTTGTAAATAATATCTAATTTGTTATTACAACATAGTTACAGAAAAAGAGTAACTAATGTTTTTTGCGGTAATTACGTGTTTTCTTTACGTTGTCTTACAAAAAAAGGTATTACTGTACTTATGTAATTGTTTATATTATAATATAAACCACATATCATCACTCTCTTTTTATAAGTTACACATGCTCTGAGGGTAGTAATTATAAAACATGACTGGGAAGTGTATGCGAATCAAAAAGTGTTGTTTTGAGACTGAAAATTAAAAAATATGTATATACCAATATAACTATGTTTATTTAACATAGAATTTAATATTAAACTCCACAAATATGTTAAAAAGAATGTATTTAAATTAAAGTAGCCACGAGTAACACTAGTCTTCAAGAGCGAAAAAAAATTTTTTATTTGTGACTCAGTTTTAGAGGTTGTGCCACATTATAAGATATGATCAGCATTAACAAATTCTCACCCTTAATCAATGACGTTTTTTATTACTCACACACTTTAATAAATATGTCAAAGAAACTCAATACGGTTTCTTCCTTTTTGTTTTCAATAAGTGCTTCAAGCTTTTAAGTAAAAAGTACGAATTTAAACATAAGCCTTTGACCCATGTTAGTTACGTTTATTACCCAACAAGTGGTGCTACTTGTGGTTTGTCATCTCAAATGATAATTGCACATACGCATACACACGTAAGAATTGTTTTTCCACTCTATCTATGTATCTTCCCGTGGTTAATTTTTCGTTTTTTCGGGTATGACCACAAATTTGTCGTGGAATGTATGTAATATCTTTCAGGAGTATAGAACGTTGTAAATTTTTAACCTCAATCTAAATATAGGAACAATGATTAAATAATTGTTGGAAAAATCTTATAAAAATCAAACATTTGACTTTTGCAGCAACTGATGCCCAGGAGTCTAATAAATAACTATATTATCTTATAAATATTTAAATGCTGTTAATATGCAAAAAAATTTATTGAATAATAAAATGTTTATGCTGTCGTTTAGGACGTAATTAAATCTAAAGAATTTTTAATAGAAGTTAGTTGTTCTGACGACTTCTTTTGCTTTCCAGGCCTGTTACCATTCGCTATTCAACAACCCTCACTTTACTCGGGTCGTATATGTTAGTGGATGATACAGGCCCTTCACTTCTACCCTAAACATAACTTTCCACCATTCTGATCACTGAAGCTAATTGTTATGTGATGGCTAATGAAGCACAAATTGTCGGCCGAAGTAGTGAGAAAAGTAATATACATCACATGGGACGTCACTCGATGGCAACTTCACTGCCACGAGTGGATCATTGAGTTTCGTCCCTTGTCTTATAATGTGCTATTTAACCAAAATTCAAGATTTTTAAGATGAATACTAAAGTTATAATACGCATGGAAAATTTTGTAATGTAAGTATTTCTATTTTTTTTCAATCTAGGAACTTAAAAATTCAGTGTCTTAATATATACGTAAGTTTTGTTTGTTTTCTCTTGCTAAAAGTCAAATTTTTCAGATGCATTTTTGATATATTTGAAAACTACATTTTTTAGAGAAAAAATAAAAATTATACGGAATAATCTATAACAAAAAAGTAACAAAATTGTTCAAAAGTTTCTTGCCATACTATGTTATCAATGATTGCTTGGTTCTCCGAATCATTTTGTATAAATATATTCTCAGCATTCTCACATCTTGATACGAATACGTATAGATGACCATGAGAAAACAAAGGTCTTTTGTAGTACAATGCTAATTTATCAAAACTTTGACCTTGGAATTTATTGATTGTCATAGAAAAAGCTAAAACCAAGGGAAACTGGTTTTTGCATATAATAAACTGTAAAAATGAATTATTATCGGTATTTAATGTGATTTTCGAAATAAAAACTTTATTACTAGATTTTTTTACAGTTATTATTTCTGCTTCTAAATTATATTTCAACAATTTTCCCATACGTAGTCTAATGACATTCAAAATGCTATTGAATATACTCAAGTTTTCTATCAACATAGCAATAGTATCTACATCTAAAACATGTGGTGGTAATCCTTTACGTATATTATTCGGAGTTTTTATAGGAAAATTCATGTTTATATTCTCATCAGTGCGATCACAACCTTCATATTTTGCATAGTATATGCAGCAATAAATGTGCTCTTTTCTTTTAATAAAATTCGAAATTTTATTGCTTAAAATGTACAAAAGTTTGTCATGAGTTGTTAGAATTACTTTGTTTAGGCAGCTATTTAAACCATTTCTATAAACTTATTTTCAAACGTCATCAGTTTTCCATCCCTGTGGAATTTCAAGAGACTTTATGGTTCCATTTCCAATGTCCATTAATAATAATGAAAATCGTAAGCCTGTACACCACATATCATTTTTTAATTTCATAATCCTGAAGTGCTTCCGTCGAAATGAATAATTCACTAATTATACAACTTTTACACCCATACTTTATCACTGCAAGTATTTGTCTAAAACAGCCTCCTAAAATAAATAACTTTTCACTGAATGGAATATTATTGTCACATCTTTTAAAGTTTAATTCACTATTTCCAAGGCTTTTTTAGAAATTTTTAGTGCTTCGTCCCAAATAATAACAGTTTCTTCTCGTAATTTTTATTTATCAGTCTCCTATTCTAAAAAAGATTATTAAATGATATTTAAATCTTATGGTTCTCGAAATATTCTAAGACTTGTCATTTCTATAGGTGATAAAATTAAAGCAATTCATGTCTAAGCCTTAGAAATAACCTTTTCCTTTTTTAACAGAAAATAAAAATTTAATGTTTTGGTTAAAAATGTCTTCCAGAACCTTCTTGACCATCAATAAAATATAATTTTGTATCACTTGTAACGTTGGTAGACGAAAATTACTAATAATTTGTTTTCCCCACTCATTTCCCTTTTTCTGATTTAGAGATGTCGAGAGAGAGTCTGTACTCCTGCCTCTAATAGGGGTAACGGAGCTTCCGATTCCCCAGGGTACCACGAGTCGACTTCTTCTCTAACGACTAGCAGCAAAAAGCTTATTGACTAAGATTCTACCAAATCCTGTATTATTTTTGCAACATTAAAAACAATCAAAACTGTCTGTAAATCAAATTATATTAACTCGCAACAGGCAAAATACTATTACTTTCATCATTATCCTTACTACTACAATTACTATTATTATTACTTTTATTGCTATTATTATTAGTGTTATTATTATTGTTATTATTATTATTGATTATTATTTTTATTATTATTATTATCATAACTACTACCCCTTATACTGTAATTATAAGTTATTATGGCGACAGCAACCGTTACTGCTGTTTAAGAATTAGAGTTAGTTGATATTTCGTAACACACCGATAGTTTATTCATCTGAGCATTCATTGAATTGTTAAGTTATTTTTACCGCTCTTTTTGCAACAAGATCAAGGTCCGCTACTCCTTATAAAAAAGGCCTGGGGGCCCTGACAAAATCAATTAATTTTTGTTTTCACTCTCGAACGGTCGATTAAATAGCTAGAGTCCGCCTCCGTTATCACTTAGTCTTCCACGAACGCGGTATATTTTAATTAGGATGTCACCTGCCTCAACTCAGACTAGTCCGCCATATTTTGGTTCTGAATAAAAGTAAATGTTTAAGGTTCATCCAATTTTTAAATTTCTTTTTCCCCTTTTTTTTTCTCTTTTTCAGCGTGGGCATGAAATCAATCGTGGACACCGTTACGCGCTGCAGTAGTGGTACCTGTGAAATACCGAGAAATAACTTAACAAACGCGGACATCATTACTCGTTACAGTAGTAGTACCTGTGGAATACCGGATATTAAGTAACCCGTTGAATTGTGTGTAAAAACTAGAACGAATACCATTACTCGTGACAGTATTGGTAGATTCTAGTCGGGTCACGAGTTAAAATACCATCGGCTCTCACTACGTAACCCCTAGAAACGATACCTTTACTTCTAACGGTACTGATAGTTGAATCGACAAACCTTAGGTGCTTGGCGAGTAAGTGCATCGGAAAACTGCACAGCAGTCGCTTCGAGTCGTGGTAAAACAGTCGTAGCCCCTCTGCAAATACTGCATTGCTTAATTGAACTATCCTTTATCCCTATGTCCCACCTACGCGAATAAAATTTTAGTCACTCTCTAGGGGCTGCAAGACCTTGTCATTGGTGAAGATGCCTCGCTTGTGATGGGGTAGGCTCTAAAAAAATAGGTGATCAGTCGTCTCAATGTGTGAGGGACTGGGTTTCCTCGAAAACAAAGAAATAACAGAAAAGGGGGAACTTTAAAAAACGAATGAGAGTATGAGTGGTGTATGCATCTAGGTACTAGAGCTCAAAGGAAGCTGTCTGGATCCCAGAAGAAAAACCAGCCAACTTGAAGGTCTGGCAGAGGCCGACCCCCCGTCTAAGCCACTAAGAATTAGCCTGCTGTCTTGGTATGGTGGTAACCTTGACAGATCTTAACCACTCTCCACCCCGTCGTGTATAGAAGTAAGCGGTAGTTATAACATTCTTCTCAGATACAAGCATCACACTCATACTGAATAAACACAGATATACTTAATAGTCGTTTTGGCTTACATGCGGTGGGGTCGTTGCCTGGATGGCGTTGGGGGCCTGGCAGCGGGTGAGGCAGAAGGATGAAGCCCAGGTAAGTCTGGGTAATATGGCTGCACGCCTCATGAACAAAAAAAAAGTGGTGAGCTGACTAATCTAGGCTTACTACCACTGAGGCGGCAACATGGCAGCACTTTGAGTGCCTCTATACGCCAGCTCGTTTTGGCGGGTTGTCTGCGCCGGTCGTAGGATTGTATGCCTGGCGCATGTTTCGCTGTGTCGACTGTGATGTACCAACATATACATACACTACACACATATACCACCTCCACACTCTCTCTACACAACGCCAGGGCGGTATCCGCTGGTGGAACTGAGGGAGAATGGAAACTCCCAGTCGGTCTCAGCAAGTAGCGCCTATCTCCGGCAATGGAATGAGCTGCTGCGCTGGTTTTCATCCTTTTCAGACACTTATTTTTGGAAAAAAGGGGAGTGTTGGCTCTTATCGGTCAACACGATTTGAAGAAAAACTAAAAATGATGAACGTCAATGTGAAACTAGTACCCGAAGCGGTAACCTCTTTGAGGGAATCCACCGGCAGTTGCGATCTGGTGAAAGCCCGGGTGACTGCCGCTGGCCCCACGGATTCTGAGGAGGGCCACACAGACGCGTCTCATAGCCAACCAGGACTGTTAAACGTTCTATGGCCTGTTCTTACAGATAGAGAACGAAATGGAAGCCCTTCCATCATAGGCAGTAACTTTAGCGAGGGTAGTAACGTGACTGTCTTTAGCAACCAGACGCAAAGTGAGCTCAAATTTATAGAAACAGAGGATGCTGAGCTAAAAGCGAAGAAAATGTAAGAAATTGAGCAAATTAAATCTGCAACAAGAGAGATTTAAGAGGCGCTTAAGGCAATTAATGAAAATTTTTGAAACACAGCAAACGCCGTTGAAAACGGTCTAAAAGCTGCGCTTAAATACTTGTTAGCAACTAAAGTGACTAGAAGCGTCCTTTTAAAGGAAGAAAATGTAAAGAAAAGTTGGAAAGAGTATTTCAAATCAACAGAGAACATAGAAGAGATAATTTCCGACGGCATGTTCAGAAAAGAATCCAGAACACTGCCCTTAAGAAAGTAGAACGAGTTAAAAGAAACAGGAGTTCATCAGACAGTCCTGAAAAACGCCAACAAGCCATGTCTTTAAAAAAAAAAAAAAAAAAAAAAACAGGCAAAGGCCAACAAGAAAAGGTTCTCCTGAACGATAAAAAAACACCAAAAGAAGAGAGTAGACTCAACGACAACAGTACTGATCAAGATTTCTGAAGGGCAGATCTTTGCTAATGTGCTAAAGACAATGAAGGCAAATTTTGACCCTGGCAAGGCCAATGCCGCAGTTAAAAGTATTGTTACCACAAGGAAAGGACACATACTAATAAAAGCCAAAGGTGTAGAGGATACCATTGCATTCTCACAACGAATTGAAAAGTCGGTAGCTGGACAGGGAACTGTCAAAATAAGCACAAAAAAGTGATACTAGAGGTCTAAGACCTGGAAGCTATTGTTGAGGAAGACGAGATTAAAGAGGTTTTTGTCAAGACTTTTGGACTAGATAGCCAGGAGCCTTGAATAGCTCTCTTCAAACCAAACATTAGAGGACAGAGGCTGATGTTAATAACGGTAGACAAAGTAACTGCTAGACAAGAAGAGAATAAAGACAGGCTAAGAGTTCGCTTCGTAAGCTGCCAAATCCGACGAAAAATCAAAGTAACAAGATGTTATTAATGCCTGGGATATGGATATGTCTCCCGCAACTATAAAGAAGAAAGAAGGTCCAAGCTTTGCTTCTGGTGTGGAAGCTGCAACCACCGCAAGAAAGAGTGTTAAGTTCCAGCGCAGTGTTTTCTTCGGCCAACGATGGACAATAAGCACGAAGCCGGCAGCGGTAGCTGCCTGTAGTTTAGAAAAGCACAAGAAGAAGCCAAAAAAAAGGCTTAAACAGAACACAAATAATGCGGGAGGGCTTTGAGTTGAAAGGTGGGCGTATGTGGACTTATGCTGCCTTCAGTACTTGTACCTATCAGCAAGGGAAAGCATAAAGCTCGTAGTGGTGCTTGCTAAGTTAGCTGCCTCATATAGGGCGCTCTACAGGGTTCTGGTCCTCAGTGACTTCTAATCCTAAAAAAGTCTCGAGAGGACTGGCACCTTTAGCAAATGACAGCAAGCTTTCTCGTTAATGCTGTTAGACGCGATGGTCTTTCCGCTGGCTTCATCTTGAAGTAATGCTAAAGTGGTTTAGGGGTTGAACTAAAGCCACGCGGCAAGAAGGGGGGGGGGGTTTAGTAGGTATTGTCGGTCTAATAAAAGAAATTCACCGAGTCTCACACTACCGCTGTCTTCGCGGTGTGCCTCAATGCATTCTTCCTCCCTCCACAAAAAAAAAAAAGAAAAAACTACTACTACCACTACTAATATAATTATTTTAAGTATGGCTGCAATGGCTGCTGTTATAACACCCTTATTTTAAATGCCAAATGATATACCGAAACCCATCAGCCATTTATTTTGACAAGCATTTTATCAAAATGTTTTACTTCTTTTTTGCAAAAAGTTTGATTGTATAAAAAAATGTGTCTAGAAATAGTAAATAACAGTAATATTTTATCTTCGTGTTAATACTAAGTCACGAGAGTTTTTAGCACCAGCACAGTGTTTTCTCTGTCCAATATGGACAACAATCATGAAGCCGCAGTGGGAGCTGCCCACTGTTTAAAAAAGCGCTAGAAGAGGCCAGAAAAAAGGCTTAAGCAGAAAGGCCTCGATTAGAAAGGTGGGCTAATGTGAACCCCCCTTATGGAAAATATCTGCATATCTTTATGTATAAGTTTATACATATCTTTATGCATATCTTTATGCATATCTTTATGCATATCTTTATGCATATGCTTATGTATGAATTTCGCCCCTGATTCTGCATAAATGTATGCATAAATGTATGCATAAATGTATGCATAAATTTGTAAGTACACTTCACCCTTATTTCTTGACATATTCACACACAAATGTGTAAACAAAATATTAAGTTAGCATTAAGCTTATTTCTAAAGAAAGCTTAAATAATAAATTGGAATTTTCCAAGAAAAAATATATGAAGTCTATCGCGTAAAATTTTAAAAACTGGTGGACACATATTTTTTTTACAAACAGAAAATTTGATCAAACTAAAGCCCATCTAAGTTCAGAAGGGACGTGTACGACGTTAAGATAAATGTTCATTAACGAGCAGAAAACCAATCTTAATGTTACGCACTCTCCTCCATCTTTATTTTTACCTACAGTACCATCACCGAATATTTAGTGTTGTTCGTCTAAAAATTGAATAATGGGTCATATTTTTTTTGTAATTTGCCTAATGGATACTATAATACAGAATTTCATGCTTACAAAATCCTAAATGCCTTGTGTAATCCACTATGCTGAAGACTTGTTTACCTATACATTATATAATTATATTTTGTCATAATATAAAATAATAAAAACAAATTATGTTTACAATTTAGGAAACTTTTTATCGGTAATATTATTTTAGAAAACACTTATTATTTATTATGTTCAATATCTTAATATACAATGTTACTTCAAACTAATGATTACACATTCCTTATGCAGACAATTTTTTCTCGTCGTTTAAGAATTCTCTTCTAGCCTTAGCACATTTTGATCTTATTACACTAGACAGTAACTTTTAATTTTCTGCGTGTCTTTTAAATTTCTTTCCATTTAAAACGTAATCTTAAATATTAATAGTAATTCAATGTAAAACCTTAATAAACCTGTAATACACAAATGCAAATTATTGCTTACCTTTTATAGCAAGAATCTTCCCTCGATTGAGGGGAGGCTTAATCGTAAGATCCTTATTTGCATCCACGCCCACTTGCACAACAATTGGCCATTTCATTAAATAAAAATAGACTGTCCATAAGATCACCGACAAGGTCGGTTATACTACCGGTTCTACAGTTTCTCAGGTGCTCTATCGTAATAACGAATTTCTCTGGAGGTACATCACAGTGTGATGATTTTTTTGAATCTGGCATCAAAGACACATTCTAGGGAAGATTGATATCATGACGTTTATTATTATTATGATCATGATTATTGTCTCTAATTTACCTACGTTATATTCTATCAAAGCAAAGATTATCATATTGTTATTACCTTATTACTGTTTTTATAACTACTATTAGTACTTGATGGGTGAATATAATTTTGCTCAATATTTTTAGTAAGTCCGTCATCAATTAATTCCTCGTAATCCTAAAAAATTTTGTTAATATAATACTGTGGATATCTTTTCTTTAATCTTTTAAGAATATAATAATTTGTGTTCTTGTGTAATTTAGGTATTGACTTTCCAAGTATTACATCAACTCTCCCTTACATGGATCCTGTACATTCCTATCCACCAGAGTACATGCATGCTCGTTTACTGGGTGTTGGAAAACTTTTTTCCACGGAATGGTTTGACTCAAAGAATAGTTGTAAAACATGGTATATGGGTAACAAAATTAAAGAGTTCCACAATCGACTTCTTAGTATAAAACCTCCATGTGAAATAACTAGAGTTCCAAAAGAAATCGATGACAAATTAAAAGCGAATGAATGGAAGAACCTAATTCTGTATTATAGTTTACCTTGTTTAAACGGTTTAATGCCGAGTAAATACTAGAAACATTGGTTCCTTTTTGTATTCAGTATAAGTACATTGAGTAAGACCAAAATTACTAATGATGAAATTGATAAATGTCACAAAGCACTCACAAAATTTGTCAAAAATACTCAAAAGTTGTACGGCAAGACCTTTATGAAATATAACGTTCACGTATTACTGCATATTCGTATGTTTGTGAAAAATTATGGTGCACTTTGGGCTTAGTCAGTTTTCATAATGGAAAATTATAATGGCGTGATAAAAAAATTGTTCCATGGTACGCAATATGTTCAACAGCAAATTTGTAAATTATATTTTAGGTTAAGATTTATGAAAAATAATTCACATATTTTCAATCATCCAGATTGTAGTGACAATATTAAAGATGTCTTTATAAAAATAAAGAACCAATGTAGAGTAAAACATTGTATAGAGTATGGTGCGCTATTACGAGTTTTTGAGAGATCTGTTCGTAAAACTATTTCTACTATTGAAAAAATTGAAGTACAAAATGTGTTAGGAGAAGTAGTCGATAATGACGCTCTGTTTTTTGCTGGTTTTATTTATAATAATATCCTGTTTCACTCGAGCAATTACACAAGATTGTCTAAAAGAAACAATAGTATTTGTCAATCAGACATTGGACTGCTAAGAATTTATGGACTTGTAAAAGTTAGGTGTAGGGGAACGTGGGGCGGAGGTGGGCATATCCGATAAAATGGGCATGCAAATATTTAAAAATAAAAACATATTTTTAGCTGAATCCTCTGTAATATACATATACAACATCAATAGTTTCTCTATCCAAACAAATTTACCGGACTAAAAGCTTTTTTTTTTACTACGAGCTGATTCAACTCTTAGTCGAAGATAACCTACAAAAAAAAAGTTTTTAATCACTTGGCAAATTTATTATATATGACCTACATAATTATCCATGATATTATTCGAAAGCTTAGATCTTTAACTTTGACAGGCTATTTTTTTAATTTTTTTTTTACTTGTAATAAAAGAGTTATTAATAAATAAAAAATATGTGTTGCGAGGGTGGGAATGGGCACCAAGGTGGGGCGCAAATGGGCCTGAGCAAGAAAGCAGTTCCGCATCGAGCGTCTACTATTTGTAGGTATAGGTATACCAGTTGTATGTGGTTAGCTGTCAGCTGTCATACTTTATTATGTCATACTTTATAGGTTAGGCTATTTATTTTTATTTTTGTTGATTTTTTATGTAGTTTTTCAAATAGTTTATAAAAGTATCGAAGCCAAAAGTAATATCGAAAATGAAGGTGACGAAGCCTATAAAAATTAATAAAAAAAAGTTAAAATTACAATCCAACCAAGTCGATATACCTACAACACATGATACGATTAAAACGACAATTGATAGTGTACTTAACTCAAATATTTGCATCGAGGAAGATTGCATCTCGATTAAAAATATACCAATTATTTTTCAAAACGATATCTAATTCTTTATTTTAATTATTTTTCAAAATATATTACTTTTGAGTGTTGTATTAGCATGAATCAATCCAAAGAAATGCGATAATATTGTGATTAAAATGTGATTTAAAATTACAAGAGATTAATACTTAAAAATTATGTATATTATATTATTTGTTACAATATTTTTAATACGAATACTGTAAGTACTGCAAAATAAACTTAGATTTAAGATCAGTTTCAAAACCTACACACTTTTATACTGGGTGCATTATTTATCCGTGCCCATCCGCGCCCCACCCCCTGCTCACCCGTACCCTATGGTGAGGCACGAGTGAGCAGTTTTGGATGTTCTCGTTCTTCAGCATAAAAAAAATATATATTTATAGATTAAAGTTTAGCAAAGTATGGCACGGTAAAGTTAAGGTTCTTACCATGTCAATAATGCTTGGACAATAATAAAATACTCAAAATTGTTGTCACAGTGAAATAATGAAAAAAAGGTGCCCACCTCCGCACCACGTTTCCCTACTAGTACTGGAGAGCATGAGTATGTTATCTTAGGAAATAAGTTTGTAGTACAAGATGAAACATTGTGCACTAGTGGTGGTTTCGATTCCAAATCATTTTCTTGTATAGCAAAAGAAAGCAGTATAGTAGTTTGCTGTAGACTCAAATCAATTGAAAAAAAATGTATTGCTATACCGTACTTTGAAAAAATTTGTATTCTTCTATTAGTTAATACGCAGGAAACTGATTAAGAGTATAAGTAGAAAAAGTCATTTAATATTGTAAATAAAAAAAAAAATTTTAATTTTAACTAACGGGATTGAGAATTAGAATTTTCAAACAGAAATATACCTTACCGATAATATATAGTTTCTGAGTAATACAGATATAATTGTAATAAATATCGCTAAACGCAAATAGTGAGTGAATAACATAATGAGTCAGGTGGCATAATTGATATGTATATTTGAAGCTATACTTAGTGTTTTAATATCTAAGTTTAAACACATGCGTATGAATAAATACACACATTGTTAATTTACAGAAGCGTTTGTAAAATTTATTTTACTGTTGTAATGCCTCATAAACATTTGTACCTAATGTACCTAAAAACTTACAACTACTTGTATATAAAAATATTTTTTCGAAAAATTTGATATGCTTTGAATATTACAGAATCATTGATATACATGTTATATAATTCATAGGAAGTGTATGGAGACAAAAGCGATTTAAGTCTATTATTGCAGCTTAAATTGATGAACTGTGGAGGAAGATTTTGTATTTTCATTTTTGTGTACGGATTTTTGTAGAGACTTATGTGTATATAAAAAAATTTTATTATATTAATTATACGTTTATTCAAAAATCATTATAATATTGCGTTCGATAGTGTTAATACTTCGGAAATCTCAATATTACATATAATTTTCAAACGTTTTATCGTATTTTAACAAAACTTTCAGCTTCCAAGATTTAGTTAAATAGTTATAACTACAATACTACGTATTTTATTGTTTTATATTTTATTTTGGTTAACGTTCAGGATTTCTGAGTAGGTAAGTAAAGATATATTTTTTAAAAATTATATAATCCTATGTTTCATAAACCTAAGTATTAGTGATTGTATGAAACAAAAGATAAGAAAAAAAGAGTATGCAATAAAAACTATTGAGTGAGATTTGCCAAAGCATATTGCATAAGTCGTGCAACATATCACGCATTTTTGATACGGTTGTATTTGCTAAAAAATTATGAAAAATGAACTGACAGACTGAATAGATGAATTTTTAAAAAGTGCTAATTGAATATGCTACATCTGAGAGTACGTTTATTGTAAACAGTATAACATTTAAACCTTATACTAGATCACGCATACCAATGTTCAGTAGATTTTTGTTGCAAATTGTGAAGGAAGAGACAGAGCTACCTGAAATACGTTAGAGTAACAGAATAAGACATTCCGTGAAGCTAATTAGAGTTCCACTTCTAACAGTTACATCTCTTGAGCTCTTTTCAACGGCAACTATCTTTTTTAAAGATTAAGGTGGCTCCAGCGCCTAGTGCCGTATCAAAATGGGGAGACTAAAAATTAATCATTATTTTCTTTAAAATATGGTATAAAATTATCGTAGAGACTGTTGTAAGCCATATTCTACATTTGATCTGTTACTTTAGTGAGTAAATATAAAAAAACAAAAAAGTTTTATGGTGCCCTAATTGAAGAACTGTTACGGTACGCTCCTAAGTTGAAGAGTAGTTATACCTATATATATGTACTCTGCAGAATGCAGACAGCTGAGAGCTGACTTGCACTCGCAACTGTATACTTAGTCTCCGATTATTTAAAGATTTTGTTCGATAACAAGACACTTTTCTCATGTCATCGAAAACTGCGTAATAATAAATACAAGATAGTGTGTTTTTTACACCTTACGGGTTATTTACATAAGTGCAGCAGTAGGTTGTATATCGCGTAAGCTTGCATTTCCTATCCAACCCGTCTTAAAACTACAATTTTGTAAGCATGATTTCTTACAATTTTCATCGTCAACCTTAATTTTTTTTTATACGAATGAAAAGATGGAAATTCAAAGAATATAATTCAATTTTATTAACCTCGGTTGGGTTATTTATAATTTTAACATTGAGGCCACTGGAGCCACCTTAAATATTGTCCATTTCTTGTCTGGTAAGTAAGTATATAAGTGCGTGGTATAGTAGTATAAGGAATAAGATAGAATTTATTTAAAATTTTTCATCAAAAACTGTCGCAATTCATTCAGCAATTTATGAATACATACAGCATGATATGTAACGGTGGCATTTCCCGAGAACCGCGTGTAGAGCGATTTTTTCTGACGCGAACCCCGTTGGAATTAATTTTTTAGGGCAAATAGCTTTTAAATGGAAGCCGATTGAAAATACGCTTCAAACTACCCTTAAATGGGGTTGGAAAGCTATAGCGCGCCCGCATAAACTCGCGACGTTGCCACATTGTTATTGGAGCTTAGTCGGTAAGCAGTGAGAACTATATCCATGTGCGCACGCAAGAGCGTCAGCTACTGCTGGTAACTTGAAGGTTGAATGTAAAAATTTTTACCTTAAGGTAAATATTGTCTGCTCCTTATGTTGTCAGTTGTTTATCCATCACGCGCTTACTGTCTTTCTCACTCTCATGTTAGACAAAAACATCTTTAAATTTTTATACTTAAGTAATGTTACCTCGAATAAAAGTAAAATACCATATCAGTAGGGATTTGTCCACTCTACACGATAGTGTTTTTGCAAAAATAGTCGAGCTCTTTGTCAAAAATATTGTTGTTAGGTATGTCTTGCTTACGTTCCCGGGTATGTCGTCTGTACACGATTGAGAACGAGTCCATTCATAAATTGCAATAATCAAGTACCCGGGAAGTACCCGGCAAGTGCCCGGAAAGTACCCACCAAGTACCCGAGAAAGTGCCCGGGAAGTACCCGCCAAGTGCCCGCCAAGTACCTGGGAAGTGCCCGAGAAAGTGCCCGCCAAGTCCCCGCCAAGTGCCCGGGAAGTACCCGCCAAGTGCCCCGGAAGTCCCCACCTAGTACAATACAGTCGGGTACTTCCCGGGTACTTGGCGGGCACTTCCTCGGGTACTTCCCGGGCACTTCCTCGGGTACTTCCCGTGCTCTTCCCGGGCACTTGGCGGGTACTTCCTCGGGTACTTCCCGGGCACTTGGCGGGTACTTCCTCGGGTACTTCCCGGGTACTTGGCGGGTACTTCCCGGGCACTTGGTGGGTACTTCCCGGGCACTTCCTCGGGTACTTCCCGGGTACTTCCCGGGCACTTGGCGGGTACTTTCCGGACACTTCCCGGGTACTTCCCGGGCACTTGGCGGGTACTTAACGGGCACTTCCCGGGTACTTGGCGGGTACTTCCTGAGCACTTCCCGGGCACTTCCTCGGGTACTTCCCGGGTACTTCACGGGCACTTGGCGGGTACTTTCCGGGCACTTGGCGGGGACTTGGCGGGCACTTTCTCGGGCACTTCCCAGGTACTTGGCGGGCACTTGGCGGGTACTTCCCGGGCACTTTCTCGGGTACTTGGTGGGCACTTCCCGGGCACTTCCTTGGGTACTTCCTGGGTACTTCACGGGCACTTGGCGGGTACTTTCCGGGCACTTGGCGGGGACTTGGCGGGCACTTTCTCGGGCACTTCCTAGGTACTTGGCGGGCACTTGGCGGTTACTTTCCGGGCACTTTCTCGGGTACTTGGTGGGTACTTTCCGGGCACTTGCCGGGTACTTCCCGGGTACTTGATTATTGCAATTTATGAATGGACTTGTTCTAAATCGTGTACAGACGACATACCCGGGAACGTAAGCAAGACATACCTAACAACAATATTTTTGACAAAGAGCTCGACTATTTTTGCAAAAACACTATCGTGTAGAGTGGACAAATCCCTACTGATATGGTATTTTACTTTCATTCGAGGTAACATTACTTAAGTATAAAAATTTAAAGATGCTTTTGTCCAACATGAGAGTGAGAAAGACAGTAAGCGCGTGATGGATAAACAACTGACAACATAAGGAGCAGACAATATTTACCTTAAGGTAAAAATTTTTACATTCAACCTTCAAGTTACCAGCAGTAGCTGACGCTCTTGCGTGCGCACATGGATATAGTTCTCACTGCTTACCGACTAAGCTCCAATAACAATGTGGCAACGTCGCGAGTTTATGCGGGCGCGCTATAGCTTTCCAACCCCATTTTAGGATAGTTTGGAGCGTATTTTCAATCGGCTTCCATTTAAAAGCTATTTGCCCTAAAAAATTAATTCCAACGGGGTTCGCGTCAGAAAAAATCGCTCTACACGCGGTTCTCGGGAAATGCCACCGTTACATATCATGCTGTATATGCATACATTTATACAGAAACAGGGGCAAAATTCATGCATAAGCATATGCATAAAGATATGCATAAAGATATGCATAAAGATATGCATAAAGATATGTATAAACTTATGCATAAAGATATGCAGATATTTTCCATAAGGGCCCACGCTGCTCTAAGTACTTGTACTTGTCAGCAAGGGCAAGCATCAAGCTTATCATGGTGCTTGCAAAATTAGTAGCCTACTATGGAGCACTAGATCGGGTGCTGGTCCTCAGGGACCCCGAGTCCTTTTTAGAACTCGAGAGGACTGGCACCTCTTGCAAATGGTAGCAAGCTTGCTCGTTAATGCTGTGAGACGCGATGGTCTCCCTGATGGCCCCATCCTGAAGTAATGCTAAC
This sequence comes from Copidosoma floridanum, assembly GCF_036245765.1. NCBI lineage: Eukaryota > Metazoa > Arthropoda > Insecta > Hymenoptera > Encyrtidae > Copidosoma > Copidosoma floridanum. The sequence goes on from NW_028321895.1 coordinate 1,089,069, forward strand.
GCGGTTCCAGGGTGGAACTAAAGCTACATGGCAACGGAGGGGGGGTGTGGTAGGTATGGATGGTCTTATAAAAAAAATCTACCAAGCTCACACTACCACAATCCCTATGGTGTGCCTCAGTGCATTTCCCCTCCCTCCACAAAAAAAAAAACCTACGTGCCCAGCGTGTGTTCTGAGTTATTCAGTGAAAGCTTCAGCTTTAATTAATCGTGACGTCAACGTTACACACTATTAATAATTTTATTACAAATTTTTTTGTAATTACTATTTAGTTTAACGAATAAATCCTTAAAACTTGTTTCTAAATTTATTTAGTTTGTGAGTATATTTTTAAACTAAATAAATGTTAGATAAAACTTATTGATTTAAGTATTTGGAACCTTGATACGGATGTTCACAAGATCTTAAAAAAATTTTGATTACAATGTAACCTCTTAAAATTAGAAAAACAGTTGTATCTCGAAAGAGAAGCTAGATAGGCAAAAAAAAAACCCTACGTATAAAAATTAATTATTGAAGTGCAAAAGTATATGTCACAGAAATTTATACACAAAATTGTAAAAGTCCTAAAAATAAGAAAAGTCGTATTTCAAAGGCAAAGCTATATTTCACACACCCTACTAATAAAATGTTTTATTTTCTATTTTATATCATGTGTTGTAAGAATAATTATTGCGTGACCTAAACCTATGTTCTTATTAATTTTGAGATTGGTAGGAACTAGTAAAGCATGGGTCAAATTCAATATTCAACTGCTTAAATACGTAATAACACTTCTTTCAGCTAAATATACATGTTTCAAATGTTTTATTCTGCAGAAAACAGAAATGTTTTAGTTTTTTTTATACTCTGCTTGTAATGCACATCATACCAATAATATTGTTCTGGACAGAACAGAAACAAAAACGTGTTTTCTATGTATGTGAAGGCCTACAATGAACTGAACGTCAAAATAATCCATCGGTAAAAATATACAGAAATAATTTAATAATGCAGAAGTGCTACCTAGTTTGTTTGTTTTTTAGCTAGGTCTTTTTTTTAGCATAAAAATAACAATCCATAACAATATTCATAGAGACTCTTGCTAAACATAGTCTTAATAAGTGAATCAATAATTTCTTATAATAGTTATACAATATCATTTTTGTTTTAAGTAAAAACTTATTTTATAAATAAAATATAATTAATTCCATAACTTTTGTAACAATAATATGAAGTATTGATACTCCAAGGGCAAGGATTAGCTTACCATCCTTCTTAATAAGTTGAGTCACAACCATTATAAAAACTCAAGACTACTGTTTTTTTATTTTAACACGGTTGTACTTATTACAGTTGAAGGCAGCTTTACCTTCTGCATGCTTTGCATGTTGACCCCCTGACTTTTTATCAATAATTTTTCTTTCTTTATTTTCAGTTATCATGCTCTAATGAATTACGTAATTAGTTACATTGAATCTTACAAAAAATAGAAAGACTTCTGTAATATGACAAAATCTTTTGGTTGAAAATATCAATACTTTCACTACTTTTGTTAATTTAAAAATGTTATTAAATAATTTAACGTAAGATTTTTTTTTCGTTGTGCTTATTGCATTGCTTGTATTATAAATTTTATAAGATGAAGCTTAATATTTCAGATATCAGACTTTGTCTTTAAAAAATTTTCATGAAAATATTGTACAGTACAAAAAAATTTTTTTTTGTTTTATAGCATTTTAGAGGTGGGACACATGCTGTCAGAGATAGACTCCGTGCATACCCGTATAGAAAACCATGTCAAAACAAAGTCCATATTTACTCAAAAAGAGTGGCCAAACGAATACGTACGAGTTAAAAAGAGGGGTCATATTGCATAGTAAAAGAAATTCAACAAAGTGAAATTCACAGCTTTGACCCTTTAGCCGATCTATTTAATTGAAAAACAGCTAAAATCGGTAGTACCCGTGAAATTGAAGTGATTCTAAACAATGCCGTAGTTTTTGTAAAGTTTGACTTTTTTAATGAGCCAGAGAAACTTATTATTACAAAGCGGAATAAAAATGTGAATAATATTTGCTTGCATAAATTCGAACAAGTCTACCAAAAAGAATCCCTTTGGAAGAAAGAAGCTTGTTGATTTAAATAAAATGCTCGTAAAGGGTCTTATTCCGTTAGAAAGTTTAAAAGGTTACCAAGAAGCCATAAAACTATAAATTTTAAAAATGTGCAAAAAGTTTTTCTTTCTACTTAATAACTATATACTGACACTGCTTGTTTTTGTGTACAACGAATAATAATAGATATTTTTCATACTGTATTGCAAATATATTAATTATTTAATCAATGAGGATTAATTATGTTTAAAAAATTGCTTTTCAATATTTACATGGTTAGAAAGTAAATAAGTACTTTTACCAAAATCTTTATGAAGTAAAATCTTATTATAAGACTATTGCGAGACAAATAAGTTTAAAATAAAATTTCTTAATTCTTTTTATTTTTAAAAAACTCCTGCCTTTTATCTTTTAGATCAGTAAACATTTGCAGGCTCTGTAATTATAAATAATAACAATTCAATAGGTCCAATAGGTATACAAGCGAACGTCGATACACTTTAATCATTGTATCAATAGGCGCATATGTATAGATGGCGGTACTTTTCATACAAGCACTCTCTATTACCATCCATACATGCCCTTTCTCAATATAATAATTTTTTTTTCAAGAAATTTTCCTTTGGAGAAATAATTAAGAACGAGAAAAAATCCTCCCCGGGTGCGGATCGAACACACAACCTCCTGTTTACTAGACAGTTGCTCCACCACTTGAGCTACCGAGGAGCCGTGCATTCACTCGCACCGTGAGTTTAGATAAGTTCTCGTTCTCAATTCTTAAGCTGTCTTTTACCTAAGCTCAATATTTTAGGCATGTGACTCTAATGCTTGTTGGTAAATTAGAATTCAATACGTCCAATAGGTATACAAGTGAATGTCGATACACTTTAATCTTTGTATCAATATGCGCATATGTATGGCAGCAGATGGCTGTTCTCTTCATACAAGCACTCTCTATTACCATCTATACATGCCCTTTCTCAAAATATAAGATATAGAAAATAATTAATTATACAAATCCACATAATTTCTTTTTCAAAAAATTTTCCTTTAAGAAATAATTATGAACGAGAAAAAATCCTCTTTATTAACTTTAATAAAAAATTATACTGTGAACTTTTTTCTTGACAATATCCTAATTAAATTATTAACATTATTGTATTTGAATTGTTATATAGAATTAATAAACGGCAGAGTTAGTATTACAAGCGTTACTTTTACTTGTATACTTAAACATTATTTTATATAGCATGGATCATTTTCACAAGATTGCTTCTAAGATTTTTTATACTGAATATAAAATCTAAAAATTTGTATACATTTTCTCGATACGTTAAAGAGTATTTCTGTATAAAAAAGATTACGATTTACTAAGTTGTCAACATGATTTTAATGAAAGTAATCACTTTGCGATTATAAAGTTTCTAAGTATACCTTAAAGTCCTAAATATGTAACGTTTTCTGTATGAAACTAGATTATTTGCGGGTGGGTTTGTGCGATATTCACTTCGAGACGAGACGAAACGGTCTCGATAAAAAAATACCGAGACCGAGACTAAACGTGACGAGATCTGACAAAGTGCACAGGCAACCTATTTTTTAGTTAAAACAACTAGTTTGTCAAAAAACTGTTTTACGCAGCAACTGAAAAATGTACCACCTCACATTTTAACCTTAAATTACTCGCAGTAATACTTTTCCATTGATAAAATAAATTAGTTTCTAATATTTTTATACACCACATAATTTATCTAGGTATACTTTAAACTTAACGTATTCTGTATGAAAATAAATTATCTGTGGGGTATGCGTTTAATGGGTTGATTCGTAGATTTCCCGTTGAATAACTGCAAGTTCAATATTTTACCCTTTTAATATAATATTTATATTGAAGGCAAAGAGTTTTCTCAATATAAATATGCTTTTCTTCCTCGAAGCGCAGTAGGACGTGTTATTTTTTGTTTAACTAGATGAGATGTAATGCTTTTCGGTTGGCTGCAAGATACCGTGATGGTTTTCGTTGGATAACAGTTAGTAGTGATATTTTTTGTTCAACTCTACGAGCTGTGATATACTTCGTAAGACTGATAGTTTTCGTTAGACTGTATTAACTCACGATATTTTTTGTTAGACTTTAGGTGTGATTCTCTTCGTCGGAGTGTAGTGAACCGTGATTGTTTTGTACATCTATTAGTTAAATAAATATTCATTTACTTCATTGCCTGACGCTGTAAGCTGACTCAAAATATTAAGCGCGACAAGGGCAATAGTTCGACGATTAACATTTTTTTATGTGGGGTCGTCGGGAGAGGGCAATATGGGTCAGTAGAGGATTGTACGAGGCCACTGTGGATTAATAGGGGGCTGTGAGGGTTTGTGCTAATTTTCCAACACAAACAACTAAAAACATAGTTGATGTAAAATAAATCTTTGTATAAATCTTCTTACATTATATAGTCACTAATGTAAAGCAGGTCAAAATTACCTTCCTACAATCTCCAACACTTTCTCATAGCTCCCAAACAATACAGGCTGTTTACATAATTCTGTCTTTGTCACAAAGTGAGGTGAAATTCTTGTCTTTTTTACATCATTTTGACAAAGCTTAAAGAAATCCAATCACATCAATGAGACCAGTACGCCATTTATAGCCTCTCTACACATTCTTCTAGCTTTCACAGCCGTGTGGCAATCCCTACATACTCACCATATTTTACCGATCACTTTAAGAAAAAATTAAAGCAATAATTTATTTTTCATAGTAAAATATTTAATATAAAGGCTTTCACTATAAGACCTACATCACAATAAAAATACAAACCTCCCCTGTACCCAAGTTCTTAGGAAAATAAAAATAATTTACATTTACCCCAATGCATTATAGCCATTTTCTAAAAAAAAATTTTTTAATAAGTTCTTGGATGCTTATGTAGTAAGAGCAACGATAATAAAAATAAAATGAAAAAATAACATTAGCAACATCCTTACGACACTATCCCATTACTTAATTCGTTTAAAAAATAGTTTACAAAGTAATACTATGATTATGAACTCAATAGATAATATGTGTTTTCCATACATTTACTGAGAAATCATTTAAAATTAAAGCTTTATTGTAAATAAATAACTGAATGCACATTATCTCTCCTGAAAGCTAATGATTAAACTTTAATTTATAAACAAAAAATTTTTGTATACGTTTACTAGTGAAATTTTCTAATTAATACATCGTGTTATGCATTATATTAAGAAAAAAAGTATTAATTTATGTAATACTTTATATAATAATAATAGCTCATTATCTTTGAATTTCTTCATTCCAAAACATAAAGTTTTAGTCAAATACTTGAAATAATTTAGCTATAGAAAGCGTATCCTAAAAAATTGTATCTCCTACTATTCTTTTTATTTCCTAATTATTTTTACAGGCTATGTGTATAAAAATGCTATTTTTATTTTTATATCTTAAAAAAGCTACGTATAACATGACAAAACTACGAATTCTTAAAGTATAAGCTCACAGCGTCGAAATTTTAACCTTAAAATTTATTTGTAATCATAGCTAATGACAAAATTACAGGAAAATTGCTTCAATAATTAGAAGGTAAGGAATACATTTTTTTAGGGGTTCATTTAATATTTGGTATGAATACTTAACATCCAATGTTTCTCCAGGTATAAACTTACTCTTAATATTTAACTTTAATAATCTTGCGATGTTCAATTTTGTGATAACTCATGTGCCATCTCTAACCTTAAATCTCTCTTTGACAGAACTATATCTTGAAATCTCAAACTTAATTCATGACAAGGTAAAACTTCACAAACATAATTTAATCCATCTATTAGGAAAAAAAGTTTTACATTGTGACGTGACAAATCGAAAGTTTACACGAGCACGTCACAGAACCCTTGACACTGGCGATAAATGGCAAGAGTCTCGTAGCTATCTCTCTCTCTCCTGCATGTGGCTTGCTGTAGTATGCGGAATCCCTGTGTAAAGCCGAGAGGCCACAGCGTTAGAAGTAGCTGTGGCACTCGTCCTGACTTTCCTTCCGTACGTCCTACCGGTATTCGGGAGGTGTGTGTGCGTATGTGTGATGTTGAGTCAGTGCATCTGGAAACGGCAGCTATCAGTATCGGTGTCCTGGGATCAATCCTAGTATTAGTGACCACTGTGTAGGACGACGTTGGTTGATAGTGTGTGGTGAGCCGCATATCATACGGTACGCCTGCGCGGCGGGACAAGAGAGAGTCTTAAGCTCGTTGCGAGGTTAACACCGGAGCAGCGCGGCGAGGTCCCAGCAGACTCTCGCCTACCGAGTTACTGCTACATAGTAAAGCCGAGACCTAGTGCCACACACACACACGAGTCAGCCCTCACACGGTCACTCAGGTTCCCCAGTGCCCTTGATGCTGGAACATTGCCGGAGGTATCAAGAAGCGTTCCACCGGAGCCATATGCTGGTGTGTGAAATATGTATTGTTGGTGCTAGGTGTAACAGTGCGTGAAAGTGATCGTTTCAGCTACCTTACCTTGTTAATTGTAGAGTCAGCCCAAGTCCCCTATCACGAACGTAGATACTGATAAAACGCCTAAGTTCAGTATCAACAAAGTATATACAGTATAGCAAGCCACAACGTTGGGCTGTCGCCTTTGTGGCGTGGAATGTCGAAGTTGCAATCAAAGTTGCTGTTATTGATATAGATATATAAACTTTTATAATTCATAAAAAGTCCCATGTTTCGATTCGTTTCGTGTAGCGCTGAGTGCAGCTGCAGCAGGATAGTGCCTCAGAGTGTGTAGCATTACGAAATACTTCCTGATGCATAAACAAGGACTATTCACACCTGTAAGCTATATAATACTATCTGTTGCTGCATTCAGCGCTGTACCTTACATATAATAACCTGATTCCTCCTCTTAATGATGTAGAACTATGTTGATTTTTATCTTATTTTTAGTGAAATAACTTTATGAGCCGTAGGTCTCAGCTTCCCTTACACTTTTTAAGAAGCCCACATCAGTCCCTCACAGTTTCTAAGGACATTGTCTGAGCAACGCTCCAATATTTGTTCTAGCCTTCCTCAGACATTTTTCACCACTTCCTTACTAATCATTTTATCTATATGATTCTTTAACACATTTTAACATTATGCTTAAGGTAGTGCTGGTTTCTTTTATCTTTAATTCTCAAAAAGCTTATTAATTGCTTCATTTTGTATTAACTTGACAATTTTTTTTAATTTTAAATTAAGCCTATGCAGAGATAAGCTTCCACAGACATTTTTTTGAAATTAAATTGGAAACATACATAAATATCACTATAAGACTTACCAACACTATATGTAAATATATATCAACGCTCTGGACGAAGACTATGCTCAGATTGCGTCTGAACAAAAACTGCCCTTCCAATGTCCCGGGCAAATATTACACCCTTTTTTCCAGTTCAGACGAAAATTATGCCCTTTTTTGGTCCCGGACGAAAACTATGCCCTGTTTTTCGAGTCCGGGAGAAGACTATACCCTTTTCTCGCGTCCAGACGAAGACTATGCCCTTTTTTCTAATCCAGACGAAAAGTATGTAATTTTTTTCGAGTCTGGGCTGAAACTATACCCGTGTCTAGACAAAAACTAAGTTAAAAAACATTCAAGTATTATTTACTGACCCCTTTTGCGTTGTACTTTCCTCAAAATAAAATAACCCCTCCAGATTTGCTGATTTATGCTTTTGGTGGATAACAGCCACTAGTACGCTGGAAGAAGCTCACAAAAACGAAGCTTCTGAAAACGATTCAACATTTAATATTAAGGTTTCGCGATACTTATATCCAAGTACCCACGCACACCTTTAAAAAAAATACGATACGTATTCATGATTATTAGCAGGTCAAACGGCTTCAGTATTTGGAGTTTAAATAAGTGTTTGAAAAAAAAGAGAATGAGCTTTTTTAAAAGATTTCGTAAAGTAAATATTATAAGAACTGTAGGCAACACTGACTATACAAATGTATTTGGCTATATATCTAATAACGAACACAAGTGTAGGGTGAGCTTAAATAAATTTCACTTCATCCGGGCTTCAGAGAAGGTCAACATCTTAGTCAAGACTCGGAGTAATAATCTTCTCCTGAACTAGAAAAAATGGTATAGTTTTCGTCTGGACTACACAAAATAGTATATTTTTTATTTGGACGCAATAATGCGTGCTGTGCGCACCAAATCCCACAAGACATTGATATATTTTGGAAATTACATAATATTAGTTAATTTCAGTGAATACAGCTATTGGAAGAACAAACATTGTTTTTCTAAAAAATGATAAACGTTTCTGTTTCGAATTAATGTTAAATAAAGTAAAAGGTGTAACAACATAAGAAGATTGAAAAATAAATGATTGAATCATTTATAAAACATTTAAAGATGCTGCTGTTGCAATGGAATTGATGAAATATGACACCCAAATTGACGATGTATTCAAAGAATCTACTACCATTATATTGCTTAATCAATTGAGATAATTTTGCGCATCGTTTTTACTTTTAGAATTTATTTTTGGTGATAATATTTGGAATAAGAAAAAACCAATTTTACGGAAGATTTCCTTATTTATCAAAAACATTTTGCTCCTTTGCACACAACTCAAATTCTTGCAATAAAAGACAATTTTTGTAAATTGCTTAATTTACCAACACCTGAAAATATTATTGGTGAGGATTGAGAGGAAATTACTTTTTATAAGAAAAATGTTTAAACCACTCAAGAAACTATTCTTCAAAAGATAAAGTTTCAAATAAGATGAAAGGTGTAATAAAGATATATTACAGTATAAATGAGGCAAAATTTAAGGAGTTAATCTATCTGACGATAATTTCAATATCAATTTTCCAATGAAAACACTAAATAATATTAGTGAAGATCTACCACCTTATGAACTTGCAAAGTTCTTACACCAAAAATCCATTAAAATACTAGTAATGAGTTTGTTTGATTTTTAATTGATACTTATCTCCCTTTTTACTGCTCCACTTTTAAATGTCTTTCTCGCTTACTTATCAGTATGGCGTCTGTAAACAGAGTAAAACAGAAAATGAACATGTCATAAATCTTAAGTCTCTTGTGCTTCTCTTTTACCAACTCTTTCTCTTCGTTCATTCAAAAGCTTAACTCTTAACTTTATATGAAAAGGGGTTGGTAAAGGTTTAGTCATATCTGCAATTTTTCATTTGTTGAAACCTGAGTAATTATTACCTTATCTTGAGATACGCATCTTCATGTGAATCAGTCATAGGATATTTCTTACCAATTCTCTCCTTTTTATTCAGTCTTACTTTTATCTTTTTATCCTCGTGGTCTAAATATTTTACTCCTTTCAATCCTTTTTAATTCATACCTACCTTTGATAAGTGTACATTTTCCAGCAGCCTTATTATCACACCATAATTCAACTGGGTACATAGATTTGCCTAAAATAAGTCTCACAGGTTTGTCTATGGCTATCGTCTCTTTGCTATCTCCATCATAGAGAGAGACTCCACTTGAGAAGTTGATAGAAATGTTTCCCAAGAGTTTTATCACATAGCCAACTATAGAGAATGAATCCCTTATGTCTCTAAAGTTTGAATCTGTCCAGGCTTTGATCTCTCCTTCTTCAGCTGTATTTGTATGATCTAACTCTTTTCTTCCTCTTGAATAACAAAAGATTCTCTTTACTCCTTGTTAATCTTTTTCTATTGGTGTCTGCTGCGGTTTAGCCAGATAATTTACAGAATAGGCTGTATCTACTCTCGTAGGGCTTGAAAGGTACGTAAGACAACCTTTTGCTTCTCTGTAAGGTGTTGTTGTCACAACATCAAGTCTTAGCAACTCTTGTGTATTCTCTATTCCCTTGAGTATTTTTTTTTCTACTCATCTTGTAACTATAGGTGTCTTTTGTAAACTACACTTTTTTATGTTAAATCTTTCCAATATCTTCTGTATATACTCTTTCTGGTTGATAGTCATTTTTCTCTTGATTCGATCTCTTCTGATTTTCGTGGCTAGGAAATTTTCTAGTTTTCCAAGCTCCTTTATTTCAAAAGTATTTTTTAAGTAACTTATAACCTGATCCATTTTCTCTTTATTATTATCCGCAGTTATTAAATCATCTAGGTATGATAAAATAGATTAAATTTCGCCCTCTCTTTCCAGGTGAATTAGCTTGAACAGTTTGTATCATTTTTCAAGTCTAATTTTAAGATCTCTTCTTTTAATTTCTGATACCATCTCTTAGGACTAACTGGTAAGCCATACAATGCTTTCCGTAATTTCTATACATTTAACTCTCTATATTTATTATTATACTCGTAGCCTTCAAGTATCTACATACAGACATATATTATCAGTTCACCATTTAAAAAGGCTTTCTTTACGTCTGATTGTCTAGCTTAAAGATTCTTTTTATGTATGACAGATCGTTATAATCTGATCATTGTTAATCTCCATACTGTAGCATATATATATATATATATATATATATATATATATATATATATATATATATGTATGCATATACATCTCCGATCTCACATTCGTTAACATCTTGGTATTCTCTTATCACATGTCTAGCTTTGTAAGAAACTATTTATTCTTTCGGCATTTATTTTGGATAATTATCCATGTGGGATTCAGTATGTTAGTGTCATATGGTAAAACTTGGTAAAACTTTTTTCTTTTTTAAGGTGGCTCCAGTGGCCTCAATGTTAAAATTTTAAATAACCCAACTGAGGTTAAAAAAATTGAATTATATTCTTTGAATTCCCATCTTTCTATTTGTATAAAAAAAAATTAAGGTTGACGATGAAAATTGTAAGAAATCATGCTTACAAAATCGTAGTTTTAAGACGGGTTCGACAGGAAATGCAAGCTTACGCGATATACAACCTACTGCTGCAGTTATGTAAATAACCCGTAAGGTGTAAAAAACATACTATCTTGTATTTATTACTACGAAGTTTTCGATGACATGAGAAAAGTGTCTTGTTATCGAAAAAAATCTTTAAATAATCGGAGACTAAGTAAACAGTTACGAGTGCAAGTCAGCTCTCAGCTATCTGTATTCGGCAGAGTACATATATATAGGTATAACTACTCTTGAACTTAGGAGCGTACCGTAACAGTTCATCAATTAGGGCACCATAAAACTTTTTTGTTTTTTTATATTAACTCACTAAAGTAACAGATAAAATGTAGAATATGGCTTACAACAGTCTCTACGATAATTTTATACCATATTTTAAAGAAAACAATGATTAATTTTTAGTCTCCCCATTTTAATACGGCACTAGGCGCTGGAGCCACCTTAAGGACAGTTTCTCTTCTTCTATTGCTTTTTCACAAAGACTCTTGTTTTTGCTTAGAATAGCCTCTTTGTAACTACTAGGATCCTCTATCGCAGTATAAACAAAAATATCATTTGTTTTGGTTTTGTGTAGTCTCAAAGATGTTCGGATTCTTTTATTTTCAGATTTAATTTGGTTTTTCTCTACTATCAGTTGTCTCTATTAAGATCCAAGATCTTATGGTGCTTCTTTAACTTGAGTTTGAAGATTTCTAGTCTCCAAATTCTGATGGTATCAAAATGTTTAAAATTTGTACATGTACTCTTTCCAATTTTTTTAGAGCAATTCTGATTCATTCTGAGATTGTTTGATAAAATAAGACTCTGAAATAATCTCTGCATTGCATATATATGTAAAATACTCGTGTGGCTCTTTATTTTTATTCTTGACCGGGAAATTTATTCTCCAGTTCGGGTTATCGTAATGTCTCAATAAGTAAATCTCTTTCGTAACTTTATCAATAATTTCTGATATCTTGTTATCTAAGTACACACTTGAGCTTAAGTCTGCGAATTGTCTTGAGAAAATATAATTTTCAGATATGTTTTCAGTGGCCAATCCATTCGTTAATTATATTTTATTATTTTTACTTTTAAGATCAAGATCTCGTTTACCGTCTATCTCGATATCTACAAATTTATTTTTATTAGCACTTTTTATAAGGGCATTCGAGCATTTTGAAAATCACTTAAAGTTTAGCTCTTATTGACAATATACTTTTTTTCTCTTAAATCTGCCAAAAACGTTGTACTATTCTTCTTTTATAAGACTTGAGGAGTATTACTTGTTATTTGTGTCTTCTCTTTTTAAGCTGCCAGTGCTGCTTTTGCTGCTGCTAGTGCGACTTGCGATATGTTGTTGTTGTACCCTCCTGTTCCTTTTTTATTACCCTACCTCTAGTATAACTCTCTTTTCCCCTTAAGCCACCGTTTGATTTTCCTCTTTTACTATTGTTAAAATTACCTCTTCCTCTTTAGCTTCCCCTAGACATTCATCTACTGCCTCCTTTTATGATTATGAAAATTGTTGGATTCTTTTTTTTTCATACCTCAAACGCCTCAAAGCTTAATAAATGTGCTCTTGTTCATGAACTTCGTTGTATGCAAAGGACTTCCTTTTTACCTCTTGAATGTGGCATTCGTAGTTTCAATGAATAAACTCACCATACCAGTGGCATCGGTTGTTTGGGTTATTTGAAGTGTCTCCTGTTTGCCTGTGTGCTTGCTGCCAGGTGGTCATATAGGCTCTTTCCTCTTGACTCATTGCCTGATTTGCTTTCTTCTGTGCTTGGTTCAAGTAATAATGAGATGCTTAAATGAGATACTATAAATAGTGATCTCTGGAATTCCATTACTAAGTGCTTAAAGGAATGTATAATGTTCGTCCACGTTCATTAGATAAATTGCTTTACTATTACACTCGTTTTCTTTTATTATATTACTAAACATATGTGTAATTACAGCTACTCCCTTATTTTTTATTATCTGTAATTCGTAAAGCATTTTCCTGACTGACATGTAAGTCACGTCATTTTTAATCTTTATTGCTTTTTTTATTATTTTTCTAAAATTTCTTTTGGTTCTGGAATTTTTATTATTAGTTTGTGTTAAGTATCATGGTTAACAGTTATCTCCCTTACGATTATTTTCCTCTTACTATGTTCAAAAGTTTTTGTATTATAGAAGCAATTATTTCAGTTTTTCTTTAGAACCTAATTCCATTTTTAATTCATCATATCAAATATAAAAATCATAATTACAGTTTAAATAAGAATTTCTCTGAACATAACTAATCTTGTTCGTTTCAATTGAATTTTTCAAACCATTTAATATGTCGTTCAATTCGTTAGAAATTTTATAATTCAAAGGTAAATTATTAGAGGAGCTTATTACAGATAAATCAAAACCAGAAAGTCCCAAATCATCATTGGTGGCAATAGAGTAATGTAAAGGGTTTACCTAAATTTTAATAGCATTAAGCTTTCTTGTGCGGCTCTCTAGGGTGTACCTTAGAGTTTCGTTCTCTTGTTTGGCTATTGCTAGTAGCTCTTGGAAGTGGCTCTGTTCCTCTTCTCTTCTTCTTTTAGAACTTCTTTTAGCTAATTTATTTATCATTTTTTTGCGTCTTTTTTCAACTATTTGACTTTCTCCGATTTTCTCTTAGCCTCTCTTGACTCCTTGTCTTTTATTACTTTCTCAATGAAATTTCACCAGTCGTTTCTCTTCATCACTCTTTCTCTTGCTTGCTTTTTCAGTATCCCTTTGAGATTCTTATATTCCATAGTTGCTAAGGGATTGCCAATCATCGCTCTTTGTTTCAGTTAATGAAACATCTCTTTTTCTGAATCCATCAAAAAGTTGTCTATATTATAAACTTCTGATTTAAGCTCTTCTGGCATTTGGACTTGTTTAAGCATGATGTTTTGGCCTGTGGTATAATGAAACACGATTATTTATTTTATTATTTTAATATAAACAGTTATGACAAAATTATTCGTATTGGTCTAGTGGATATCCAATGTTTATTTTAAAATACACAATACCTTTTGCTTTAAGGCCTGTGTTTGTCTCTTGTCTTTTCTCTTGTTTATCTTTAGGCTGTGACTCTTTTGTTCCCATTTGTAAGAACAGAGAAAATTATATCTCTACGTTTATGAGGCAATTTCATCAAACTGTATTTAACATTTTTAAATTACACCGCAAATTCAAAATTAAAGCGTTAAAAATTTATTGTACTTTTCACACACACCAGTACATACAACACGCACACTCTCTCACGCTTTATTTCCAAGTACCATTAACGAGAAAACTTCCAGGGAGAGATGTACGTGCACGTGCCACACACATCAGATGCTTGCTCAAAAATATACTCAAAACCAAGAAGATGCTACACCTGTACCACAGATCTTACACCGACTCAATGTATTTTGGTTTTAGAGTAATTCTCTTAACTCCGTATTTTCTCTTTTTATACTATTAATTTAGCGATGAAAATAGCCTTTTTTTCTTCTCATTAGTGACGACTTTAAACATTTATCCAAAACACCGTACACAAAAAAAAATAAATTATGAATTGGTAATATAAATATAAGCATCAATGTCATCGAGAAAGCATACGTGTCATCCCAATAACAAAATACGGCTTTTCTCAGAAGACACCGTGCATCTCAACTGGCTTGCATCATCCAGCTGCAGTGCATATGTACATATATATATATATACAGTCATACACGACACTATAGGCAAGACCTGTACGTTGATCTCTTTTTCGTGTCTCGTGATTGCTCTGCTCTTATTCAAGTTCTTTCCCTTTTTCGCAGTGCACACAAAGCATCCTCCTCATAACTATGCACTGTACTTAGAGGATGCAACTCGTATGGGACATGAAGCAGTGGTTGACTTAGTGAATCAGCAGGAACAATACCAGATTATATCCACATTTTATTTTAATAATTAAACCTCGCATACACAAAAGTCTTTCTCTTTATTTTACTCGCATTTAGAGAAACTCTTCTTGCACAGTACAACATACACGCTATTCAACCAGAAGTTGTCCTCTCTGCGTCAGTCCACGCATCCGTTTAACTCTCTCTACGCTTGCGCTATCTGTACACCCAAAGTCTGATTTACAACAATACCTATTTTAATTTGAACTTGAGGTAAACAGCTCAAAAATTAAAAATGACAATTCATCTAAGCTTGGCACCTTGATAGCTTAAGTGGCAGAGCAACTGTCTAGAAAACAGCAGTATGTGTGCTCGATCCGCAACCGGGGAGGATATTTTCCTCATTCTTGCGTATTTCCTTATAAATTTTCTTGAAACGCAATATTGAAATATAGTTGTCTACTTCTTGGTTCTCAAATGATCGCTTATCAATTAAACTGGAGGACAGTTATAATTTAACTAATCCACTGCGTAGTTGATGTTTAAATCCGGATTTCGCAAGTAAGATTATCTATTTTTGAGTAGTTTATCTGAAACTAGTTTTAGTATCCTGATAATTCTAAATACAATTTTTTTTAAAGAAATTTGTATGAAAGAACAATAAATTACTTTAATAATGGAAAAAATAAGATTAGAAACTAAAGTAATTTTCTTTTGTTTTGACTAAAACTATTTTCGTTTATGTATAGATTAAATATTAGAAACTACAACTTTTAGAACTTTAATTTTTAAATCTTTTTGTATAATATACTTTTACGTCTAATTATGATCACATATTATCGTTAGACACCATTAATATTTCATTCTTTGTTACTCCTGCTTGCTTATGGATTTGGATAAATTCTTATTTTTGAGTATTGTTTTTAGACAAAGCAGAGTCATGCAATAAGTTATTTCTTATACATTACTTAAACTATAATATTATGAGCTTGAAGCTGTTTATATAACGTAAGTAAAGAAAAACACCAGTTGATCTAAATGGTATTTTAATAGCTTTAGCCAGTTCCTTTTTCTACTTTTATTATTTTAATATTAAGATTGTCAATCTTTACCTTTTATTGTAACTTTAAAATTAAATTTTTTATTCTAAATTAATGAAATATTCCTAATTTCATAATAAATCTTAGAGAAAAACAATTTAACAACTGTTTTGTAGTGCAAAAGTTTTTTTAAATTTATTCCTTCAGATCAAGAATCTTGAAAGATATGCCCCGAATCACTGGCCGACCAGGTGCCAGTCTACCACCACTAGATTTCGATGCTCTAAAGGCTCATTTACAAGAATTACATCCTCACATAACTGAAAAAGATGTCATCTCTGCAGCACTGTATCCAAAAGTTACAGAAGATTTTCTGAATTTTCGTGAGATTTTTGGACCAGTTGACAAGCTAGAGACAAGAATTTTTTTGACTGGACCTAAAGTTGGTGAAGAATTTGAAGTGGCCATCGCAAAAGGCAAGACTTTAGGTATAAAGACGTTAGCTATGGCTGAAGATCTTACTTTAAATGGAGAGCGAGAAGTTTTTTTTGAAATGAATGGACAGTTACGATCTGTTTTTATTAAAGACAAGGAAGCGGTAAAGGTAAGCTGTACTTTTAACAATATTTACGACAAAAAAAATTACTTAAGAATCTAACGAGTTAAAAGATAAGTTTCAACTTTAAGCGTCTGTTTTTCATTTTTAATCTACTATGACAAGCTGAAATCAGATATGACATATAATATGGTCCATCTCATCCAGTTTTTTTCTAACCTCAAAAATTCACATCTTTTTTCTATATAAAACATAGAAAAAGCGTATGAAGATTATTTTACATCCCTATATAGATGTAAAAACTTATGTATTGGCCACGTGCATGGCAGAACTGATGGTTTTCACATTTTTTCTACCAAATTATGTTACATTTTATGGAATAAAAAGCTTATGTGGTCATCACTACAAGATTTATTCCTTCCTCCATCGAGCTGCACTAGACAAGTATATTGTTCCTATCGTGCTTTACTAACTTTTACGTACTGAGAAACAGAGGGTTAAAGGGAGAAAGGGAAAGCGAGAGGAAAAGTAGTAGTTGGGATAAAGTAGAGGAAGAGAATTGATTTAAAGTCAAGAAAATTGAAATTAATTCCTACTTGGCTTACTACATGTTTTTTCTACGAGAAAGAAACATGCACTTTTTCATTTAAAAGCGAAACCAAAAACTGCTGAAGATGTCTAGATAAAAATCATAAGTGGACATATTGCTGAATCACTTCCAAGGTGTCTGTATTATCCAGTGGTAAGTACTTGTGTAGTTTTTCCTAATACAGGAAATTGAGAAAAAAATTTACTACTTTATATCCTTAAACTAACTTTACGAAGTCATATATCAGTACTAAACATCCTTTAAAAATAGCTTTGAACAACACTTGAATGTTAAGTAAGTTGGGTAAGTTGGGTTCATATTTTGTAAGGAATATCTGAAGCCTTCATACACTAGTAATGAATAGTGTTCTTTCTAATGAATCTGTACCCTGGAAAAGTTCTGAAATTCAAACATAGAAACAGTCAATTTTTTTTCTGTAACAGACATTTTGTAAGACAATTGTATTATAATACTGTTTAGTACTTGTACTTTAACAAAATCAAACTAAGTAATATTGACTTGTTTGAAAAAGAGTGTTATACAAAATGTATGTTGCACAAAAAAAAACTTGACTTAGTTTGATTTTGTTAAAGTACGAGTACTTAATAGATTTACAATAGAAGTGTTGTACAAAATGTTGTACAAATATCTAGAATACATATTAATATCGTATTTTTCTTACCCTGAATTTCGTGCACATTGACCGTTGATACCTTAATATCAGTATCTAAATTAATATTTGTAATGAATAAAATAATTACCAGCAGTAAATTGTATAATTTTTTTAGTACTTTACTCATGTACCACCGTACAATTAAGTACGATAAATCGTGTTACGCAGCTGTAATAGTATCAACATACTCTAATTAGTAAGATATAAAACTCTGCTTATTTCCCAGACGCCCCTTAATATCAAGCTGCAAACCTAAGCCTCATTCAACACTGCGATTTGGGTAATTAATGTATAATCATACAGTTATAATCAGTTTTAAAAGTAGTAGTGAAATAAGAAACTTTTGAATTGAAATTCACGTGGTCATCTCTGTAGTTATAATCCATGTCATAAAAAAATCTATGTTCTTCAAAGTATACTACAAACGAGAATATTAAATGTCCATTATGTCGTACATTATGTCTGACTAGAAGTTTATTTTTTTTATTCATGAACCTTCAAATGTATAAATTAAGCCAAGAATTTCTTACTGTGTAGTTGTAGTCATTTTAAGTAAGTTAATAATTTTTAATTTTGTAGTAAATATAAATTAAAAAATTTGAACCATTTTGATAAACATCATCCTGTTAGAATATAATAAAGTATTTGATTGGAGTTTATATTTTGCATAAAAGTTATACTGAGTTTCTAACTATTTTTAACATCTTTTATGAGTACATTTATTGGTTACTATTCAAATGGCATACAATAAACTTAAAATTAAAAATATTGAACACCTTTTTTTTGTTTAATCTGTAAAAACTTATAAAAAAATTTTTCCACGTCATGTTATATTTTAACTGATAGTGTATTTTTTTATTACATATACATACATATGTGCAACAAAAATAAGTCATCAAGAATATTAAAATTATCCATTTAATAAAAATTTACTCAATGTATATTACTCCTACTTTCGAGGAACAAGCATAAATTTGAGATGGCGTAACATTTTGACTTAATAATAATTTTTACAGGAAAAAATATTCTATACAATTTTTTGTTTATGATGGCAAACAAATTAAAGACTCATAATTTAGAGTTACAATCCTTTTTGATGTCTATTATTATAAATATTACAGTGTTAAGAAGCATAACACACATTAACTAAAAAGGCATGATAATTACTAATTTAGAATGGAATGCCATTTGCTTTTCATACAAAATTAATAGCACAAAAAAAAATAGTACTCGTCAAAAAAATAATCAAAAACCCGTTCATAAATGTTCTGTGAATATTAACTAGGAATCCATGAGCAGTATTGTAAAATTCTTACATTTACTTTGTCTTTAAGTAATGGTATATAGAGTAGACATATTTTAGCAATAATATTTTTCAAATCAAGTAATCGTATAGTAATATTGATTTTTTAGCCCTAAAAATTAATATAATCAAATGCAGCAAATAAAAGTTATTATCTAAAAAAAAATTTCATAAATAATCTGAAAAAATGGCCTTATGAATAAATTGATTAATTACATTTTATAATTTTAATTTCAAACTGATAAACACTACAACTATTGTTTTCTTCGATATTAAGAATACTTAAGTGCTTTTTTTATGAATAATAGTACAACTACACATAAAACTTGAGGTCCGTTTTCCTCTTATTTAAAAATAGCACCACAAGACAAACGATACTGATTTTAATGGTAAATTTTTTAGTTGTCGTCTAAAGTCTTAAAATAAATAAAAATGAGCTGCTTGTACAAGATTGTTGGTCTTAAAGTACATTTTGTACAAACAGTTACGTAATCAATATTGGATTTTACAATCCGACCATCAGTCTCAAATTCTCATTTATTATTATAAAAACATTTAGAAAAATCTTTCCTCTTAAGCAAAACATCTACTAGGGGTAAGTAAGGGTATTGTGGTTGTTGCTCGAGTTATTGCGGAACTTTCAAATAATGCATTTATTTCAATTGAACGGATGAGTTATGGTGAGCTCAGACTTGGGATCATTAAACTAAGTTATAGAGTATTTAACTAGTTGGCCGTCAGTTCCAAAATAGCGTTAAAAACTTTACATTTGCATAAAAAAGGATGGCATCTGCAATAACTCATGCACACATAACCTTTTTTACTATGATGGTATTATTGCGAATAACCAGTTAATTTATCACTAAAATTAACCACAATAATACGTATATAATAATACATACAGGCCAGAAATTATTTAAGCAATCGCAATCGAAGTTTCAAACTTCTTTTTAAATCAATATTCATGAGTTTATGGATTTATAAAAGTGAAATTCAGTAGTTTTTGAGTCTAATAATAATAATAAAAAAAAAAAATACAACGATTTGACGAACTAAATTTCTTAGATAAACGTTTAAAACTAACCACTTAAAAAAACTGCTGTAATACACTCTTTACTTGTTTATTAAAGGTGGTTCATTCATAAAATAATTAAGACCAGAATGGCATGAAATCTTGAGGAATCATTTATTAAGTAACAATACACTACCCCTAAAAATTTCAGACTAGGCTGACGAATATAAACGCACGAAAATGATAAATGAAAATTACATTCTAAACATGTGCTCTTATGTATGGCAAATAAGCATTTTTTAACTTAAAGTTTTAGCCTAGTTATTTATTTACTTAACGTAATTAGGTAAAAAACTGACCCAATAAAGCTTGTGCAATTCCAAACATACTGCTATCTTGAAATATATTTATTCATGGACTTAATCAAAAGATATTAAAAGAAACGCAGGCATACATTTTCGTTTCCTATGTTGAAAGCATAGGTAAGCATCTACTGCTGGTATTTTAAGATTAAGCACGAATTTTGGATAATCATTCCTACGAACTTTTATATCGTTTATTATGATCTAAAATTTAGAATCAGTACTTAATTTGCCTCAATAAACAAGATTAACAAACAATCGTTTAAAATTTAAGCAGTGTTAATAAATAACAACTTGACAGTCACACTTTTGACTTGGGAGTCATGAAAGAACCACCTTAATGAGACTCTTACTGTACAGCAATTCACTAGAAGCTATTTTTATTAACCTTTCTGTTATAATATTATTAAGAGGCGTTTGGTTACAACAAAGTTGTATCCACTAATAGCTTGTTAACCAATCACAAAATTCATCGATTAAACAAATATAAGGATAGTATTAGTAGAAACGACGTAAACATTAGAAGATTTCTCAAAATAACTACTATGTATAACAAATTATTTAGCAATGCGATTTTTTTAATCAAGTAATTGTATAGTCATATTAATTTTTGGGCCCTAAAAATTAATATAACCAAACGTAGCAAATGAAAATTATCATCGTGAAAAAAAAATCTCATAAATAATCTGACAAAACAGCGTTGTAGATAATTTAACTAATTTCATTTTAAAATTTCTATTGTCAACTGACGATTACTACAAATATTTTTTTCTTGTGTATTCAGACAAACACATTCTGAACAACTGACTTTTATTTCATGCCTACTGTTGTGAAATAACTCATGCACATACCTACGTAGGTGTAGCACGAGATCATAAATCATAAGAAAATGATAACTGTCTGTATTTAATGTATACCTTTTATATAACTTTGGATTAACAAACCACGTTTAAATAGTAAATACATAGTTTACATATCATTATACTTTTCGTAATGAAGTGACTGTTCACTCATATATTGGGTACTGTATACTCGTCACAGTGAAATTCAACATCAGTCAGATCTACTGATTCGAGGTTTTTTACGTACAGTAATGCATAAAAAATAAGATTACAAGTGGAAATATGATTCAAGCATTTTATTATAATAATCTAAGAGTGTACTACAAGCCCTACATATGATGATAGATGACATTTTTGCAATATTGAATCTATTTTTGGTATTTTTCTTTAAGCCAAACGTTTGAGTTGGAAGTAAGACCTTTTATTCTTATATAACATCAATTAATCATACTTTATACAGCTGACTCAAAATTAAGTACAACACGTAGGAACTCCTCCTACATTTGTGTATAAAAAACAAGATCACAAACAGAATCTATATCAATTCAAAACCTTATGTCAGCTGTTACAGTCTTTTTATATGACACAGTAGTTTATGTATGGAGATTTACACAACTTCTTGCTAACATAATGTTTTCATAAAGATGTTAACTATAAATTTTCATTCAATAATTTATGGGGGTATAAATGGATGTTCCTTGGTATACTAAATATAATGTACTCTCAACATCTGATACACGATGGTATCTACCGTTTTGAAGCTTTTTACACACTAATGTATAGAAAAACAAGGTCATAAGCTGTTATTTTCAAAAGAAGTGCTTAAATAGTATAGTAACAACAATAGTTATAAGCTAAAGTATAAGGGTTTTTTTTAATTTTATGCAGTGCATTACGATTGTTTAAAGTTATAAGATGTTTTTACTAACAAGCGCATACTTAAAAATGTGTTGAATTATAAGGATTGTTGCGATATAGTACAGTAAATACTATATTATAAATCTATAATATTGCCTTGGAACAAAAGTATTAGTCGATTTTTATGGGGGATGAATTATTTGTTTACTTGTTTCCACTGAACGATTTTGCGTCCAACGGCTCACTTCGCGCCCACGTGCTAGCAAGTACTTTTTGACGATCTGATAATGTCGTACTTATCACCTTAGGTATGTGGAAAACTGGATCTTTTATTAGTCGTTTCTTGGTGATAATAGTTTTTGAACGATTTGGATAATATATCCATTAATAATAGCATCTTACTAAAAATTTGTTCGAGTACTTAGACCATTACAACCATTTCATTTCTGCTTTACGTTGTATTAAGCAAATCGTTTTTTATGGAATTTAAATAAATTTTTACTAATCTAACGTTACAATTTTAGATATCCTTGAAACTTTTTACTTTTTATAGGAATTATTACTGCTGAAATATGATGGGCTGCACACATAGACAATTGGCTTACCAAAATAATTTTTTAATTTAATAATGTTTGCACGTTCACTACCACTAAATATTTGTTTGAAATGGATAATAAAATCAAGTCATGTTGCTTTTCATGTCCATAAAATTTTTAGAAACGATAATTTATTGCTTTGAGCACTTCATTTTATAAATAAATAATATAATTAGTGAAATTCGAAAGAATAAGATTTTAGAGTTTTTTTTCTTAACTGTATTTTTACTTAACTTACATTGTATTTTGTACCTTACTTACAAAAAAGTTTGGCAGGGCTTCTTCGATAATGTCAAAAAAAATTTTTATGCTATTTTTCATTTTAAGTTTTTATTAGTTCGTTTGTAAAAGAGCATGCACAACAGCCAATGATTCAAGGTTTTATTAGTGAATATTAAATACACGTATATGTACGTATTAACTGTCAAGCATACTTAATTGAATATTTACAAAACAAGTACTTGAAATGTATGATGGACAAAAGTATTTGAGGATTGTATTATTACGATTGTATATTAAATATTAGGCTTCTTTCATAATGTCAAGAAAAATGGCAAGGCCATTTCTTATCTTAGGTGCCTATTTATTAATACACAAGGAAGCACAACGGACAGAGGATGGCTGATTACTTCATTGATTGGTATTATGTACGTAAGTATAGAAATATTTACTGGCGTGCAGGCTTGATTGACATTTTATAAAAATGTAATTAAAAAGCTTAATGATCAAAAACATTTCACACGTTGTTTTGAGAGTGTCGAGGAGAATTTTTAAGGCATTTGGCATTTTACATGACTGTTGATGAGTTTTTAAGAAAGCACGCGTAGCAGACAATGACTGACTACTGCGTTAATTAATATAATGTACGTTTGTACGGAGATATTGATTGGCACGCACACTTGATTGAAACTTTAATAACAACATTAACAATGAATACTGGTCTGAATGGATCCTGGACGCTATTATAGAAACTTAAAAAACTAAGTCAAAAATTTTTTAATGCTAAAAATAACAGTATTTAATACTTTTTCGACCGTATAATGTTCAAGATCATATTTTCTTGAATTTCACGAACTATTAATTAACTATTTTTAGAGATTTGTTCATACAACATTTGCTACACAACATTGCTAGAGTTCTTAAACGACTGTTACTTATTCGAATTTATTATCTTATCTTTCATACATTACGTTACTTGGATTAAAACAATACTCTAGAGACAGTGCTAAATTTATACATTTATACTTTAAGGAGATTTATACGTTTTAATATATTCAAAAGTTGTTATCTGCAAACTAAATATTCTCAAAAATTTGCATAATAGCATATATACATGCCGTGCTCTGCGTAGTACAGTCAGTCCAAACAAGTACCACTGCTGAGCTGAACGCTTTAGTCAGTCAGTAAATGTACAAACCAATTGATTTTAAATAAATGTTGCTTTTTATTAGAACTTGTAAAAAACTCGCTCATCCTTTTTCCAGGATCTGCTTTTCACGTGGTCTGGGCTTAGCTCGCGACGGAAACAGCCCTTCCACGAACATTTTGGTAGTAGAGCATGGTTCCTTGGAACAAAAAAGTCAAAGCAGTTTTAGAATTGGAGGCGCGAGAATTCTTGTTTTGCCAGAGGCAGTGCTGTGCATGTGAGTGTCGATTAAGCTTAAGAGTCTTGAGTTAGTCAAGAGTTCTTGAGCTGTAAGTACAAGCAGTTGACCCACATCTAAGATTCTCCAAGGCGGCTGGGTTTGTCACAGAGCTTAGGCATGTCGCTAATGCTAGATCGATTGGGTATTCGCCAGCAAAAGTTGTTTGGTAAAGTTTTCGAGCATACGAGAATCTACTTAAGCTTGGAGAGAACAACATTACGCGACAAGCTATAGAAAATCGCCTCGACCAGTTACGCGCTAACTGAAATGAGTTTTTGCAGAATCACTTCTGAATTATGGCGCTGTGCATGGGAGATACAGCAGAGAATGATTACTTCAAGTCAGATTCCAATGGCCTTGCGAAAGAATGTTACTTGAAATCAGCTTCAGGTATGTCTATGGAGCTACAAAAGCTACCTGCAGAGCCAGTGCCACAACCTTCTCCAATGGCCTTCCCTGTAGTGCCGAGAAGTTTGCCTGCAGCACCGGTACCTACATTTTCGGGCAACTTCTGTTACTGGCTCTGATTTAAAGACTTGTTTTCAGCCTTTGTGTTACGCGAGTCTCGTATAAGCAATGATGAGAAGTTGCAACAGCTGAAAAACTCATGTACAAGGTGAGGCTGCCGAGATGTTGCGAACCGTGCAAGTGATAGATGTCAATTTTTAGGTCACATGAAGGATGCTTGAGGATCATTACACTAACACGAGACACTTGGTAGCAGAAACAACTCGTGATCTTCTCTCAGTGCTAGTTGTAACGTTGGAATCAGCAAATGAGCTTAAATCATTGCTCAGTGGCACTGTGAATGCCTTAGCCACGCTCAAGCAACTTAATCGACCCACAGATTGATGGGACGTCCTGGTGGTCGCTTTCACTGTGCAGAAGCTCAATGCTCGAGCCTTTAGAGAGTGGGAATCGTTGCTTAGTAACACCACTGAGCTACGGCTTATTTGCAACGCTTAAGCTCTTCCTTGAGCAACCTTCACGCATACTACTATCATGAAAAAATGCCGCTTATGCTAAGGCGAACACTTTATCTTGCGCAGCGTCGAATTAAAGGCTACAGGACCACAAGAACGTAAACAAATAGTGGAATAAAGGGGCCTTTACTACAATTGCCTCGGGGCGCACAAACTCGATAACTGCAAATCGCTGAAGAGATGCCAAACTTGCAACAAACATCATTCAATGCTACATGATAATCTTTCAACTGCAACACACCTTGCAACTTTAGCTTGGCCTGCAGCTCTCGCTAAAGGTAATCGTTTATTCTGTAACTGGAGTGCATCTTCAGGTAATACTACACTTTTACCTACTGCTCTGGTAAAAACATAAGGCCTTGATGGACGTACCTAGTACACTACACAGCTAGCTACTTGACCTCTGAGTTTACAATAACTACGCAACATCTCAACGCTACCTCTCGGCGAAGCTTTAGTGACGGTGATCTTGTTGTAGGCAGTCGCTTTTCCTCAATGTCATCATCGTTCTGTAGTGGGATGACAGATTGGTCAGGGTCCTGGCCCTGGCTGATGGAAGCGATGGCCTGGAGATTACAGCGGGCACGAGGTTGGAGATAGCTTGACAAGGGTTGTTCGTTGACTTTTCGTGTATTCTCTTTTTCTCTCACACCTCCTATTTCACCACGGTTTTACACGTGTATCACTTAGAAGCTCTGGTTTGCGCGAGTGCTACTCCAGAAGTAATGTGTCAGATCTATTATTTAGTGCAGCCTCATGCATCATCGCACTCTATGAATGTACAAATTTCCAAATTCCTCAACGTGTCCACCGACACATACACACACTCGAACGGTTAATACAGGCATATGCATACTCGGCGTTGGTACAAACAACACTCAGCATATCACAACAGGTGCGGCAATTACAATAGGATCACTATAATAATAATAACATAGGTTTTTTCATACATTGCCATTTTGCCATACACGTACACCCACTTCCGCATCTCTAAAGAGAGAGAAAAAGTTGAGAGTTTTCGAGAAGGTGTGTAGAGTGTTGAGAGAAGAGAGAGAAGTGTGCATGCGAGTCTAGCAGCTGCTGTGTTTTCCCAAGACGACGAGGTCTCCAGGTCAAGGACTACAGAAGCCGCTGAGACAAGAAGAAGAGGGTAAGAGAGAGAGAGAGAGAGAGAGAGAGAGAGAGAGAGAATTGAATTGAATTGAATTGAATTTTTATTTAAAGAGGCTAAGGACTCAGCGAGACATACTCGAGTTCCTGTATAGCCTAAGCAAAGTACAAAAGGTTACAATGTGATTGTTTACATAAGTAATATTTGGGGCTAAAGTGGTGCCCAAATTATAGTAGCGCATCATATAATGAGGAAAAAAAAATTTAAAAAAATAAATAAATAACAACAGTGACAATAATAACAATAATAAAATTAACAATTGTAATAATGTAACTAAGAAAAAGTACTGTATTAACCAATACTGGCGTTAACTAAGACTAAGTAACACAAGTGTTTGCTAGACCTTACTCAAATAATGATTATAAAGTGGTTCTTTGAAGCACGGCCAACAATATAATTTTCGCACATTTGCGGGACCATTATTCCAAACGCTCGCACTTCCTACAAAAAATGAGTTGCGCAAATAATCCAGTCTAGCACATGGAACAATTAGATCGACGTCTGTGGCGCGCTTAGTACCAGGCCTATCAAAAGATCTAAATTCGAATCGATTCGCAAGGTACTCGGGCTGACCAGTTTGCAAGATAGTTGCCAAAGAAGTAAGAGTCAGATACTCTAAGAGGATAAGGTAACACCGTAAGCCTCTTGTAGTCAGGGGTGATGTGGTCCCGCTTCCGAGTACCCGTCACAAATTGAACTGCGGCATTCATACTTCTACGGAGTTTCGTTTCTAGCTCATTTGACAAAGTGAAAAACAGACTCGAGCAATAATCGAAGTATGGAATGACCAAAAATTTGACCAGCATCAGCTTACAGTCGAAGGGCAAAGATGTACCACATTTACGGAAACGGTAAAGAGCAGCGTTACATTTATTAGATGTTATGCCACACTGCGCTCTGAAACTTAATGTGGAGTCAAGCGTAATACCTAAGATCTTTAATGTGTTGGAAACGTGGATCTGAGTGCCGCCAAGCAGTATGTTTGGTACAATCACGCGAGAAAGTTTATCAACAAAGTTGCGCGACCCAAGCCACATAGCACCAGTTTTTACTTTATTGACCAAAAGTCCATTTGATATTGCCCAAGATAAGACATTGTCCAGATCTTGATTGACACGCTGAACAATATCGGGTATGTTATCAAAGGCACCACTGATGTATGTACAGAAGTCATCTGCATATAAATGATGCGAACAATAACGTAGCACTGAACCAATATCGTTAATAAACAGCGAAAATAGTAAGAGTTTTTTGCACAACAAATCAATATTTACAACGTTGAATGCACGCGAAAAGTCAATAGCCACTAATAGTGTCACTTGTTTTCTATCAATAGCTACCCTGGCGTCATCGACTATCTTGACAACTGCCGACTGGGTGCTGTGGGATTTCCGGAAGCCGGATTGCAGTGGAGAGAGCAATTTTTACTGCGATAAATACTCGGATACTTGATTATGTACAAGCGTTTCAAGTATTTTTGAAGTCACGCTAACAATACTGATCGGTCTAAAGTCTTTGGCAACTTTGGGAGCCTTAATCTTGGGAAGCGGTCGCACTAGCACTTGTTTCCAAATGGATGGAAAGGTACTGGTATCAAGCGAAGCATTGAAGATGTTCATTAGGATTGGAATAATATATAAGAAGCAATCTTTTAGAAGCCGAAGTGGTATACCATCAGGCCCCACTGCGTTTGAGCGACCTTTTTTAATAGCAGCTTAAACATCAGCGGCTTCAACATGTTTAAAATAAAACTTATTATTATTGTTGTCCGTCTCGACTGCAGATACAGTGCTACACAAAGGTAGACTAACTGGATCACCAATGAACAACCGATTGAAGGTATCGAGATCAGCGGGCAAAGTAGCGGTACAATCAATTTTATTCGATAGGCCAGCATCGGTAACGCAGTTCCAAAAGTCGCGGGAAGATTTACATCTTAAGAATTAATCACGATGATGTGTTGCAATATCGTTACGTATAGCGAGTTTAGCACGGTTACGAAGCCTATTACGGATCTCCCGATCGCTATCCTTCCAAATCCGATTGTAGACACGGCACGCAATATTTTGCTCTCTCATTATCTTACGCAGATCGGGTGTAAGCCAGGGTGTTGGGCGGTTACCACAAGCAGTAAAAGTGCGCAGAGGTGCATGTGCATCATACAAACGAAGGAGGTTGCTTGTGTAGAGCGAAACCTTATCATTAAAGTCAGTTGAAAAGTAAGTGGACTGCCAGCCTGTGCTCATGAAATCCTGATGAAAATGTGCTAGGTCGAAGTTTTTGAAGGAACGCCATGTGATTACTTTGGGTGCTGTCGAGTCACGACCATACGTGAAGCAAGCCAATAATATGTCGTGACGAGAAATACTAGGCCAAAAATGCTGCGAATAAAAGGCTAGATGTGAGTCGTCTACAAGGCAAAAATAATCGATGGTGGAGAAAGGGTTTCCTTCGTGATGTGTCGCTTCAAAAGGCAGTCTCCTAAGGTTGCAAGTTTGCAGAGAATCGGCAAGTGTGTTACGCGACGAGAGATTAGAATACCAGTTAATGTTCAAGTCACCAAGAAGAAAAATATTGTCATATGCGCCATTACAATTAAGTACGTTGGCAGGCCAAGCAGGCGAGAACGCAACAATTTTAGATTTAATAGAATCGTGTATGTACATGGCAACACCTCCACCACCTCTATTAACGCAATCATTGCGCAGCAAAACATAGTGCGGAATATCGCACCACGTAGAATCATGATGGACTTTCAAGAATGACTCGCTAATCCCCATGATATGCACGCCGTACGATAAGACAAAATTCCGCACATCGACAAAATTACAATTAAGAGATTGCGCATTGCAGTGAGACACACAGAGATACTTTGACAAGTTATTGCTAGTCGCCATAGTTTATAAACAATATTGCGCGGTCAAGCTGTCTCCGCATAGACGGACACTTAGCCCTATCGTACGCGGAATGATTAACATTGTTTGTAATGTTCGACGAAGTACAATTTTTACAGCGCAAATTAGTTTTACTTTGACATAAGTTCGTCGCATGGGGGCCAGCACAAAAACCGCAACTCGATTCATTCTTACACTCATTTGCTATGTGACCGAACTTTAGTCATTTGAAACATTGCAGTATAGAGACGTGGTCACCTATACGGCATGATCTCCAATCAACATAAACACGAGCTTTAGCAAGTAGAGCCTTACGCTGGTCCGGGTTAACCTCCAAAACGCACGACCAAAACTTTTTATTATCACGCTGCGGATACATGTACACGACTTTAATCATATCGCAATCGCTTTTTGATGAGTTCTCTGGCAGATTTCGACTAATAATGCGTTCAACAATATCGTTAGCGTTAAGCTCGACTGGCACATCGTGTACAATGAGTCGCGGGTTTTTAGCAGCGTTTGTTTTAATTTCAAGCTCCGGACATGCCCCTGCAAGCTGAGCTTTAATTGCATCAACATTTAATGAATTACCTTCAAGAATTATTGAACTGCCGGCCGTGTATATAACTCTGCTAACACTAATTTTTAATTGCGACGGATTAATTGATTTTTTCACGGCCTCATAAGTAATTTTAGAAGTAAGAAAGTTCGCCTTGAAATCGTCACACGGGCCAATCGTAATTCGACTAGTATTTTTAATGCTAAGCGGCTTTACACGGCTAAGTACCACCTTACTACTACCAATACCTGGCTGACTGACAGGTAATCTGGAAGAACCAGCAACATTGGAATATGAGCGCGCAACGGCAGCAGCACCATTCAACAAAACCTTACTCGCTTTGTCACTTGTTTTTTCAATTTTCTCGCACGCAGTATTAAATGCATTTATACAGGAGCCGTGAACATGCTCAACTTCAAGTTCACACAAGTAAGCAGTGGCAATTTTTGTTAGAATAGTGGTAAAGCCATTAATCGCCTCGCACAGCAGTCCTTTTACGCTTTTTTCTTTTTCGTTTGCAAGCGTGGTAAGCATCGTATCGCGGTGACAATGTACCTCATCGAGCAGCTTCATTACTATACTGCGCGTAAGCAACAAGAAATCGCGCGCTTCATAAAAGTCATCGCCATTGCCCCCACTTTCATCGCCATGGCTTTTCAGTCGATCACTGTACACTACAAACACACTCTCACTTTGTTATTGTATAAAGATGATGCTCACAGCTGATGATCGAAGCACACGCCGTTCAATGCTGCATCTAAAATGCTGCGACTGCGCACTCGCATCGATGGAAATGGTGAACTTGGCGACGGTGATGATATACGAAAACCAAAAACTTTAATGAGACTCCTTGGCTCTAATTTTATGAGCCGTGCTGTTTAAGTGCTCATTTGTTTAAGCCAGCAGGAGTCTTGGCCTTCTAAAACTGTTAAAGCTTGAAAAAATCCAGTGTGAGTTACAAGAATGACAAAAACACTACGGAGCAGAAGTAACGTGCGTGCGTATACTTACCAGGCCACACGGAGAGAGAAAGAGAGAGAGAGAAGAGAAAGGGTAAAACCGTAAGACCAACTAGCTCGAGGACATCAGACGACATCACGCCAGGTTGGACTCGCGGACGTTTGACCAGGATGTGAGGCTAGAGAGAGAGAGTGTAGTGTAGACAGTGAGAGAGAGAGAGAGAGAGAAGTAGCGTTTGGGTTGACGAGATGAGGTGAATAAGAGACTGCGAGGTGCATCCTGAGAGTGCTGTCATTGTTCGCACGTTTTGTCGTGTGTAAGGATAGACAGCAGAGTTGAGAGAGAGAAAAAGAGAGAGAGAGAAGCATCGTTGAGCAGAGAAAGAGAGAGAGAGAGAGAGTATAGTAGTGTGTGAGATTGAGGACGAAGTGTGAGTGTGTGCGTATTAGCGTGTGTCTAGGACGAGCAGAAGCCCCTTCTGTTCCAGGACGAGCAGAACGTGGTGGATGTGCGCTCGCGGCTCGCGTGGTATGAGACGGAATCGCTGGAGTGCAATCCAAGGGACGAGGTGAAGCGTTGTTGGGTAATACATTGTGTACAGAGGTACTGTATATTAGTGTTAAGCGATTTGAATAAAGGAATAGTGAAAGGTATTTGTTTGTGTGTTAAATAATAGTTCTTCCCGTAGAACGGGAGAACTACCGCGCCGATTAAGCTTTTTCAGGAGCAGAAATCCAAGAGTTAAGAGGGACAAAAGTGATGTACGTGATCGTGATTTGGTAATGCTTCGTCAGCGCCTCGTCTTATTTTCAGGCAAAGAAACAGTGTTACAGAAGAAATATTTAAACTTTACATGAAATTACTTTTAATAATTCATATGCCATATACCTGTGCTTTAAGAGCTATGTTCCCTCTGTGTTGTACGTAATGGGTATTAAGAAAGGAATTCTCTTTGATTTGGTCTAGATGTTTCCGTGCCATCGATCTCATCCAATGGATGACCGTGTTGGTCCTGCAAAGCAAATACATCAATATTTCTTCTTTGCTGTTTTTGCCTTTCATGTACCTGACCTTTAAAGTTTCAATATTTTGCGCAGTTGAAGGCCTTTTTTGGTTGCTCATAGTAGCCACATAACGAGCATTTCTATAAAATGTTTGCAAGTTTTTTTTTTGGAGGAATCTGAACTTGCTGTTGTAAGATTGGTGGAATCACATGTACATTTCGACTGGTAATCACAGACAAGGTTTTCACTGGTAGTAGATATTACTAAATCATTTTGCAGCCTTGTTTCTTGGCGTATAATTACTGGAGAAGACCGAGAATACTGCTCTTGCAAACCAATCCTAATGTGATGATTCAATGTCTCGTCTCGAAATACCATAGCTTTATCTTCAACTATATTTTTAAAACTTGATTGCACTTTATCCCGTTCTCTCCCTGGAACGAGTCTATAAAGTTCCTCGTCTTCCTCACCTACATTCTCTACTATATTTTGCCTTTGTATTTCGGGCATGTTATTAACGAGTATGCCTTGATCCTTTCTAAGGGGAGAGCACTGTGATACTTCAAGTTCTTGTTGCTGCACCTGTTCTTGGTGTACTTTATAACGTTCTATTGGATTGGTTCCATCAAGTACATCAATAATTATGAATGACTTAAAATAGTATATAGTGCCGTATTTTGTTTGATAACTAATAACGCTAACTGATTGTTTATGTTCTAATAAAGAAGTGTCAACTGACAATTAACAATTTATTACGAAAATAACAATGTTATATTAAAATTGAGTGGCATTATCCATTTATTACTAATTTAACGCTGTATTAATCATCCGAAGTAATTTAAATAAATACATAAAACAATATGTATCTTAAACGTAATGAAATTTATCACATTGTATATTTTAACGTTAAATCATGATGTATAAATTTATGTCACGATAGTTATCTGCCAAATGAATTATTACCGTCATTATTATCTATTAAAATAAAAAGCGCTACTTTTCTATAAAATGTACAAATATTGTTCAATTCTGTGCCTCTTTTAGTGAAATTTTATTATGAGAACATGAGAACATATTGTAAATATTACGGAATAATTTTGTAATTAGAAACATTTTTTTAATTCATGATTGATAAATATTTATAGCTACCTTCTGAAGCATGTCTTTTTTACCTTTAACAAACAACAGCTTGTGTGTATCCTTCGAGAGTAAAGCTGTTTTAATCAAGATGCAAAATAATTCATTAGTGTCAAGAAATTGATAATCAAGAATTTGTACTTACTTCTCAAAATTTTTTTCTAGAGTATCCAACTCCTTATTATCATTCAACAGACTAGATGGCCCATCATGTTTGATAATACCACAGTTTAAGACTGTCTGGTATTTAGAACCCAAGTTTTCTGTAAGTTTTTCAAGCTTGACTGCAAAATAACTTTACGATTTAGATTTTACTTTCAACACTGAAATCACGTGAGTTAACTTATTTAATTATAAATATTATTGAAAACAATGTATATGTTTATAGGTTAAAGTATTTCTATACATTGATTTTCAATTAAAAATTACAAGTTTGTAGAAGATTTAATGATATTAATATAGTAATAATAACAATTACGAGTATAAAATAGTACATTTATTGGAAGTTCTTTAAATGTTTTCCATGGTGTAAGGCTGAAACTTGAAAATAAACATCGAATAAAATATAGATGTTAGGATTTGGAGAACAATTTCACCCACAATATCCTACGTTAGTTGGGTGTTATTTATATTGTAAATTTTAGCATATTTAACATAAAAGTAAATCTAACTTTCAGACATTAAGAAACTCTCAGTTACGTTTTTAAATTTAGAATCGAGGAAAAAATATCTTAAATAGTAGAAAGTTATAAGAAAAAAGTTAAGAATAATAACCAAGCAATACCAAAATGGCTTGCCGACATCCTAAGTATAATGGAGCCCATCTTTGCCAGTTTTCAATAAGGTTTGTTTCATTGACCACTCTTTAAGAAACTGAGATCAAATTGACAAGGGGAACCCACATATTCAAACAATATCTATGAAATCGGCTGAAATAAGGAGCGTTCGCAGAGCTCATTTTGGCCAGCAAAAGAATAAACCCCACTGGCGTGTGTTCTGGTGTAAGGTAGACAAGAGATTTAGCAAACTTCAACAGCTTGTTATGTTCTAGACCAACTTTTAATTTTCACCAGCCTAACAAATAATTGTCATTACTTTCAAAAGTATAGTTTCCTTTATATTGATATCAACGAAGTATTTATTTTTGTATCAAATGAAACATATATCGGGCAAAGTGAACATTAGGCAAACCTTGTCTTCAAGCTTTGATTACTGCTGCTTCATAACCTCTATTAAGTTATGTTATACATCCTGTCAGATAAGGTATTTACTCAATAATAACAAAGCGGTGTACATCTGCTTGGTCTCAAAAGTTGTTTAGCATATAATGCCTGGAAATCCCCATTGAAAAGTAATTTAAAAAAATAGAATTACAACACTATTGTAACGTCAGCGTAATACGTAAGGTTTTGAGCTAAGCTTTTGGTTATTGCTCAAAATTGCTGTTTACTAATGTCTCTGAGATGATAGCATTCGGATAAACAAGAGTAGGCCACGGCGCGAGGCAGTAGGGTACATGAGGGAGGTTTAACCTCACGTCTGCCACTCTCGAAAGACGGCGCAATGGTATACGTAAGCAAATTAACTCGTTTGCTCCTTTGCACTAAGACAAACAGCCCGAGTGATTCAGGAAGACTACTCGTGAAGATGGACAAGTAGATGGAAATTGAAAGGACTTCCTTGGTTTTAATTTTCACTTACTGTTTATTGATTACCCATTATTGATAGCAACCTGAATTGACTTGTAAATATAAATAAGGTGACGTATGAAAGCTCGAGGATGTTAACTAAGAGAATCAAATATAATATTGGAAGAGAGCCGCCAATTAAAAGCAGTAGTATATAAAACTTGACCAAAACGAGTCAAGCAAAGGACCTTGACTAAGAGAGAGTCGATGATAGTGAGATTGATTGATTGAGATTAAGACGAACTAGTGTAGGATACTCTGGACCTTACATACGGTTTTGTACAGGTCGATTCGGGGGCGCTGTTCTTACGTACACGTAGAATTAGGGTGTTGAAAAAAGGTCCCGAGTGTTGAGCTGGGAAAGCGATCATCAAATGGGAAAGCGTGTTTTCTAGGTCACGCCCTTGCAAAATTTGGGATTACTACTCAGGTTTGAGCAGGTAATAGTTTGCAAATTTAAGAAAATCCTCTTACCAGCGGTAAGCACAATTAATTTATAAGAAAAAAAGCAACGGTGATGATAATATCAGTAACGAAGATACTGATAATAACGGTAGTAATGGAAATCATAATAATAGTGGTAATAATAATAATAGTTGTAGTAGTAGTATTGTTAGTTACGATAGCAAAAGTAAAGAAAGTAAAAATAATTAGTATACAAGTAACAATAATGATAACAATAATTATATTACTAATAATAATAACAATAATCACAATAATATTAATAATGATAATAATGATAGTAATGATAATAATAGTAATAATTATAATAATAATAATAATGATAATACTAATAATGATCGTAATAATAATAGTAATAATAATAATAATAATATGTGACGTGACAAAATTTTCTTTACAATTTTGTTTGCCACGCCATAGTCGACGCCCCTGCTCTGACGCTAAATAATCATACTGATGTATATCCGTAACTTTTTCCGTGTGCTCTGTTGTAGCAAACATTCTGGAAGGAGAGGAAAAAACGATTCACGAAGTGCCAATGGGTCGAGGTAGTCTCAAAAGTGCGTATGGAGATTTTTTAAGTGCCATGGTAGTGACACGAATGAGAAAGATCGGTGGATGAAGTAGGGATAGGGTAAGTGGGTCAAAAGATAATTAGTTGACCTACCGAGTGACAAGTTGGGAACTGACGCGATCGATGAGAGGGCAGTGGGTGTGAGACCACTGAGCATGAAGTGTAGGAGAGAGAACGTGGAGAGAGAGAACAGAGAGTAAGAGAATATTAAGTGCAAAAGAGAGAGAGAGAGAGGATACCCAAGGCCTTTACTAATCAGGACGAGCAGCAGGCGAACGGACGAATGAGCCGCCCTTTCCCAAGACGCGTTTCCGAGGACAAGGGGCTCTAGGTGCTTGGACGAGAGGTGAGACGCTGGGCCTCGAGAGGGAGAGTGAGAGTTCAACTGTCAAGCGAGAACAGAGTATCGAAGTTAAACCAGAGTATCCAAGCCATTTTTCCTTCAGTTGCTTTCTTCTTCGCGTTTGCTACACGAGACGACTATCTTTCCCTTGTTTTTATGCATATGGAGATCGGGAAAAAGGACCAAGGCGCGTGGTGAAGAACATGACTGGAGTGTGTGAGAAAGATTGCGTCGGTACCCCAGGTACTGAGAGAGCAAGCGGGGAAGTAAGAGCAGGAAGGGCGAGGAAAATAAGACTAATACAAGTCTACCGCACTCTGAGCGTCAGTCACCCTGTCAACGAGACGTCCTCTTAGATGACCTTAGCCGAGCCCGAGAAGGAAGATTTACTGCGTAGCAGACGAGAGCGATCAAGAGGCTACAAAGCGTTGACTTACTAGACTACAACCCTTGACTTTCATGGCAGGCTTACTTGCCGGTGAGGGAAGCACGGCATACGCCAAGGTAAAGTGCATAGGCTAAGAGCAGACGCGGGGAAATCATCGGTTGTAACTATCGGCTCGAGAGTAGGAGCCAAGAAGTTGAAATAAAGAATAGTGCTCAAGTGCGCCCCGGTCGGGCCTCCACCGAGACATGAGGACTAGCGGATTGTGGAAACGCTTGAGGGAGGGACGGGGGCCGAGTAAAAGAGAGAGAAAGAAAAAATGGACACGTACGATTGTGAAAGTGAGGTGGAGAGGTACATAGCACTGGTGCATGCGTGAGACAGATCGAGGGCCAGCGTGGGACGTGTATTGAGAGAAGTGTTTACAACCTACTGGCCGTGACAGCGATCCATATCATGGTCCTAGAGGTTGAATCAAGTGAGTGTGGGTGTGATCGTGCAATTTAAGTCAGCAGCGTTTAACAGAGACCGAGTTAGGCGCCCCCCCCCCCCCGACCCAAGCTGAGGGAGGTGTTAATAAGCGAGTGAGTGTGAGTGTAGGTGTGTGTGTGCAAGTGCATATCGCAACTCTCTGAGCACACTACCTGTGTCGTGGTTGCGATCGAGAGACGGTGACGTTGTAATTGAGACACCTAGAGTTATGGTATTTACTTAAAATGAATATCTAAGTTGAAATGAAAACCATCCTATGTCACTTATTTAAACCAGACGCGAGCCTCCTTTTCATATAAATCCAGTGTGGGGCAAGCAGAGAGAGTGTGTCATCAAGCAGAGACGTACAAGAGAGAATTATCACCGTATTTCCTCTCTAACGGTAAATTGCCTTGGGAAAGTTAAAATACACTTTATAAATTACAATAATAATAATAATAATAATCATAATTATAATAATATTAATAATAATAATAAAAACAAAAATAGTAAAAACAATGATAATATTAATAATAATAGTAACAATGGTTGTCTCTCAGTTTAGGCAGTCAGCTTATGGGTCGCGTTTCTCTGGGTGGTGAATGAAGGTAATATTTTGCGAGTGTATGGTTCTGGGTCGCTACGGTAAAAAATCTAGGGTAGGTTCTCAAATAAAACCTACAATGGGTGACGCTAAAGAAAATTTAGAACCCCAGGTGGTAACCTTTCCGAAGAAATCTGCCACCAGTTCCAACCTGGTGAAAGCCCGGGTAACTGGTGTTAGTCTCACGGATTTTGGGGGAGACTACAAAGGCGTCCATAATAAAAGTGAAGAGACAACCTCCAATAAAAAACACTTACCGAAGGGCTTCACGTTTTTGCCCAGCCATAGATGAGACAGGCTGCTAAGTACTGTAAGCGGAGTGAGTAACGTCAGTGCTGCCAGAATTTTCAGCAACAACACCAAGAGGGATCCGGAATATACTAGAAACTTAAGATCAGAACTAATTATAAAGCAGACGAAGGAGGATCTCGTATTCACAGAATTTAAAATAATAATTAAAGATATGGTGAAAGCAATAACAATGACGTACACAAAAAAAGCAATGCCGGTAAAAAAAGGTATAAAAGTGGCATTGAACATACTGTATCAGTTTAAGAATAACCGTAAAGGAACAAGTAAGGAGACAAACTATCTTCCAGAACAAGCCAATGATAATCTAATGAGACAAATATACTGATCTAAAAAAAGAAAGAGAATCATACGCTCTGTTTAATCTTGATTCGTAAAAAACGTGCTGACAGGCAAGCGGAACAGGACTCCAGAATCTCCTAAAGAGACCCCTGATCCCCCTTCTAAAAAAAGTAAAAAGACCCAGCTAAATCAAAAGCTTACCTCCAAGATAAGAATCAATGGCAGTGAGAGCGTCAAACGAGATAATGCCAGAGGGAAGGAAAAGAAAATTCTCGTTAAGGTCGTGAAAGGGCAGAGATTTTCCGAGGTCCTAAACAAGATGAGGACTGATTTCAAGCTGGAAAAGGCCAAAATCACATTCAAAGGAGTCACTGCTACTAAAAAGGGAAACCTTCTTCTTAATGTTAAAGGAGTAAAGGGCAAAGACACTCTAGTCAGCAGTAAAGTTCTAGGATCCGTTAAAGCAGACGAGAAAAAGGTAACGCTCGAAATCCAGGATCTAGATCCGATTATCAAGAAGGCTGACGTCAAACTAGCATTGAGTAAAACCACACGTTGTTCACCACGGATGTCAATAGTGACACTGCGGGAGCAAATATTAGAGGGTAGACGGTAGCTTTGGTGGACACTGGAGAGATTGATGTTAGATCTATAGAAGAAAGAGCGCGCGGTGGCTCAGTCGGCTAGGTCGTGGATTGGCATGCGGGAGACCGTAGTTCGATTACCGGGCAGTGCGACTTTTTCGGGCAAGTACCTCTGTGATTTTTCACATGTGCTTTTTCACCACGCAATGCTCCTCCAGGAGGGTTTAGGCGACCTTCTCGCAGCAAAAATTGCCTAATTTTCCCCTATCCCCTCCCAGTAATGAAAGGCCTTCCATCCCTCTTCCCTTCCTTTTCCAAAGTGCTAAGTGCCCATAGTAGTGCCCTTATTAAAGGAGCCGGACGTAGAGCACTATAATATAGAAAAAAAAAAATCTATAGAAGAAAAAAAAAGGTTGTTAATAGGATTCACAAGCTGCCAAGTAAGGAGACGAGTTAAAGTCCTTGGATGATACCAGTGTCTGGAATATGGATTTACAGCCCGAAACTACAACAAGGAGAACCGGTCGAAGCTATGCTTTCGATGTGGCAGCTGCAAACACTGCAAGAAAGCTCGCAAGTAGGAGGCCCGATGTTTCACTTGTGGAACAGAAGGTTCCAAACACGGAGCAGATAGTGGTAGCTGCCCGGCATTCAGAAAGGAACTAGAAGAGGTTAAGAGTAAGGTGCCTACAAGGTGCAGATATGATTAAGAGGATAAAAGCTAGATGACCATTTAAGACCCAAAATGCAGTCACTTACCCTAGCCATCAGCAAAGGAAAACAACGGGAATGTATATTCCCGTAAAACAGCAGATGACAAGATGAAATAGAGAGAAGGCAACATTACGACAGTGACGACACCTCAATGGAAGGGCACTTCTATGGTCAACACTCTGTGATCCCATCTTGAAGTATTCATACGAAAGCAAATTTCAGGCTGAGTGTCCAAGGAGATAGGTCTTGCCAGCTTAGTGGGTATTCAGTTAATATCGTTAAGAAATTCGTAGCTAGAAATAAGCATTTCAAAGCTAGCTGTGAGTCCCGCACATAAACTGGCAGGATTGATGTATATCCAAGTAGCATTTGACATCTGTGACAGCGCTCTTGGGAGCTTCCTTGCTCTTACTGGGACTCCTTGCATTTGGAACCATTCTCCGTGTATTCTGTAGAGAGATGGAAATACAGCATCACATGTAATCTTAGTTCCATGCGCTTGTAAAATATAGGTTTTTAGTGTCAAAAACATAGTCGCTGAGTTGCTTATCAGTAATTCTGCGTAGAAGTTCTCCGTTCTGGCCAAGGCGACTTGGATTGGGATGCACTCGATGACCCTGACAGCTTCTTTCGTTACTATTGCCATAAATCCAGGCCCTTTAATGATATCTCAAGCGAAAATATCGGGGGATTTGTCAGCGATAGCTAGTACATTTTTTAGTATTAATCGTTCTTCTCTACATAACTGCATCATCATATCTGTATACAGTAGTTGTACTTGGTCACAAATATGTCTTTCGACATAGATGAATTTAAAGTTTACATAAGAAAAGAGACTCATATAATACGTTTTTTTGAGGGAGTTAATTACAGATGGTGGCCCTTTTTCTGTTTTATATAAGCAACTTAAGGTGTTTAGTTTTTATCATATTCTACCCGCAAATATTTAGCCTGATTTTTACGGCTAGAGCAAAGGTAACCTCGTTTGATAGAAAGAAGTAGACGGCTTGTTTTTCTCTGTTTTCTACATCATCCATTCTTTTGGTAATCCCTTCGAATAATATACTTTACTACTTAAAGTTATAAGTAGATTTAGGTGAGATTTGCTAGAATTTACTGCTTCTATCTTGATCTAGGCAGTGTTTAGCACTGAACGCGCATCTAGTTCCTGATGGTAGGATTATTACATTCCGGTTCAGATCCACACGGGCTTCGTATTTCCATATACCAAATTACATTTCACCGATAACCGTAACATTATACCATGAACCATAACGATCGGAATAAAAGGTTTCATCACAGTACGCGTCAGCAGTGGCCTATCCAGTGAAAGTAGCTGGTCTTCTTTCTGATGGGTTTTTTAGATATCAGTAAATTGAAGTTCACCACCTACGTAAATTCCCTTGTTCGTCATCAGTTTGCAGTCTTCCCAGCTGACCGTCTCTATGAAACTAGCTTCACCGTTTTTGACTACTGAGCTGTATGAAAATGTTTTGCAGTAGGTAATTGATCTTTTTATCTTTATCCTACACGCTTGTATTTGGGGAAGCAAGTATTTATTAACTTTTAAAGGTTGAATGTATCGTTTAGTTGCGTTAACTGTGCCAGCTGTGATGTCACATGGTTCTACTTTTTAAGTGTGTATAGTAGTGACAATGACCATTTTTTCTCCACAGTCATAACCTATGAATCCGTTGCTGGTACGGATCAAGGTGAATAGAGTGACAACATAAACTAAAATTTTCAGGTTTCTAAAATTATAATTAAGGCTAACTAATTTTTGCTCGATTCACCATCACTACTAGGGAGTTTTTTACTCTCAGTTCGTATACGGGATATTGTTAACCTATTCACATAAACAATTTCATGCTCCCTACCAATTTGAATTTTAACACTATGGTTATTTAATACTTCTAGCATCTTATGGAGTCCAGAGGAGTAGTCTCTAAACTTACTCTTTTCAAATCCTTTTAATGAATACACATAATCGTCCAT
Organism: Copidosoma floridanum; assembly: GCF_036245765.1. Taxonomy (NCBI): domain Eukaryota; kingdom Metazoa; phylum Arthropoda; class Insecta; order Hymenoptera; family Encyrtidae; genus Copidosoma; species Copidosoma floridanum. Next base: position 1,130,530 of record NW_028321895.1, read on the forward strand.
TCTAAAAAATTTATTATTTATTTTTAGGTCTTAAGATTCTTTAAATTTATTTTTAATAAGACAAGGTTCGCATATGCGAGTTTTCTAAAGGCCATAAGCTTACAAATTGAGTTAATAACGTTATCTTTATACGTTGGTAATATATTTCCTTCCTTCAAAGGCGTTGATAACAGTAGTCTTGCTGATCTTGTAAATATAACTTAGTACAGCATGTGTTTAGTACTTTCCTGATAGTATTGTAATTTAGAGTTGTTAATTTTACCTATTCGTTTCAGTCCTCTCTATTACTAGCGTATTGCTTTACATGTTTGCCTAATGCATGATGAGATCTTTCCAATAATCCGTTTAATTGGAAATGAAAGGCTGTTGTTTTACTTTCATAATCTTGGAACGTTTTTCAACTTCTTTTACTAATTTGTTTAAGAAATTTTTTTTTGAATAGTCAGTATCACTCTGAAAATACTAATAAAATACTTTATAAAAGCATCGAAGATCGTTGCAGATGTTGCGTCCTTTAGTGGTACCACCATGCAGAATTTTGACAGTTGGTCCTACATAGTAAAGATATATTCGTTACCATTCGTTGTCTTAGGTATGCGTCCAACGATATCTAACGCAGCCTTATTGAACACAATTTCAGAGATATCTGTTATTTTTGAGGGTTATTTAGTTTTTAACCTAACTCATTTCTTTAGTTGACATTCTAGTCACTGATCAATTCAACGCTGGATGTCATCCTTTAAACCTCCGCAGTAATACTCTTAGAAGATCCTGGCAAATATTTTTGAGATGCCTCTGTGATAGATAGGTGACTTGAGCATTTTGTAAAAGATCGTATCTTTATTTTTGCTTTCTACGAACTGCAAGATGTTTTTGCAAGTTATGACTTTTATGTCAATGCTGTTGAATGTATCTTTTATAATACTATTCACGGCAATCCAGTCGAAGTTACAAACATCTTCTGCCTGAGTTATGCTTAATGTAGTTGAGCTCTTTTTTATGAGAATTGATAATAAATCCTTAAATTAGCTCCTTAATCTATCGCTTATCAGAGATTAAGATACCACTTTACTGTCTGTGATGCATAAAGCAAATTCGTATGCTTTGTTTGTTAACTTTTTGATCTTTATCTTTCTCAATCCTAGTTCTTGCTATGCGGATACTTTATTAGCTTTAGTTAGCTTTCTTGCATCTTTGTCGCACAGTGTTCCTGTTGTGGATACGAAACACACTACGTTGTCTGACCTATGATCAAACAACTCGTTAGTTTCAATAATATTAAAGCCTACGTTAAAATCCTTTTCGTCGCTAGCATTTGTTGAATCTTCGTCCGATGAATTGGGCTCACTGGTATGTACTGAATCATCTCATGTCCTTCTAAGTTGCTTCATAGTTGTTTCTGGTGGTTGTTTTTTTGGAGAAAGGTTTTACGTCTGCCCTTCTTTTTCTTAACGTTTCCTTTTCTTCTTAGTCGGATGCATTAACGTCTTGTGCTGATGGGTGTGGCTGTAATAGGGTCCTGTTTTCGAGATCATCCCCGTTTTCTCTTTACATCCAGGCTCATTTTCTTTGTGGTGGTTGCACTGATTGAGATAAAATCGCAGGATTTTTAGGGTTCTTGTCTAAAGATGATGGTTTTTCGCTCTGCGTTTCGTTATTTGTGGGCGATATTGCCTTGATGCTTTTCCTTTGTTCTTGAATGTCCCTTTGGTGTCTCGTTCGCACGCTCACCTTTCTTATTGATATTGAGTTATGAGACAACGCAATGTGCTGGTGAAGTTAATGTGCCTGGCCTATGCACTATCTCATAATAGTATTCAGAGAGCTTAAATCTCAATTTCTGTACTATTGTATTAAGATCGGCAATTTGGAACCAAACCAAAGTTTGGTGGTCCATTACGATGGTAAATTTTCTGCGATTCACTCAGTGATGGAATGTTTGCACGGTATAAAGCACTACTAGTGCTTCCTTTTTGTACGTGTCAAAAAGTATGTATAATGTAACTCAGGGCCTCTTCGTACGGGAGATATATGCGATCGGGAGATTACAACCAGTTGTACCTTACTAAAAGATACGGCATATAGCATAACCGGAAGCATGCGTTGTTATAATAAATAGGTCGTTTGTTTTTGGAAATTGAAGTACGGGTGCAATGTATAGTGCCGTCTCCAGTTTCTAAAAAGCTTGAATTCCGCTTCCTTTCCAGTGAAAAGTTTCGTTATTCTGAAGAAGCTTACTTAGTGGCTTAGCTATTTTAGCAAAGTTAGAAACAAATCTCCTATAGTATCCTGCAAATCCAGGAAATTGTCTTACATTTTTTAGGTTTGTTGGTTCTTGCTATAGATTTACCGTTTTTTTTTTTTGTGTTTCCAGGCTTAGTCCTTTTTCTTTGATAATGTGTCCTTAATACGTAACTTCCATCTGCAGTCAGCTACATTTAGTTGGTTCTAACTTCCAATTAGCTGCCATAAGTCGATCCATTGATTAGTTCAATAATTTCTCGTGCTCTTTAAGGGTTTTTGCTTTTATAACAATGTCATCCATGTACACAAAGGCTTCTTTGCCTATTATTTTTTTAAGCGTTTTCGTCATGGCTGATTGATATTTTAGGACTACGTTTCTCAGTCCAAATGGCATCCTTATTAATTTATAATATCTGCTAAGCAGAGAAAAAGCTGTTTATATGCGCCCGCGCCGTCTGTGTGCTGATTTACAATCGATCACAGTGTAATACTTTGAATGTCCAACTTGGTCTAGTATGTCGGTTATGTTTAGAAGCGAAAAATTCAAAAGTATCCTCTTTTTTAAAGAAGTCTGAAATGAAGGACTACGCACCACTTAGGTTTTTAGTCGGGGCTTTTTTCGGAACATTCTGAAGAGCAGTATTGTAGCCAGATCGCAATTTTTTTATGTCTTCTTTCTCTAGTAAATCTTGTATTTGATATTTAACTTCAGTATTTAATGCATGAGGTAGTCAGTATTGTTACGTAGCTATGGAAATATCGTTGATAGTAGGTATACGGTGTGCCTACGTTCGTAGCAGTCAATTCGTCTCCTTCTATGTAGAAACAATCATGATTGCAATAGTTTGTTCACCTGATTCATTTGATCTACCTGTAAATTGGCTTGTATGTCCACTCTTGCCTCATACTTTACATTCGAATGTTGTCATAGTAACTATATTGTTCTTCAATACGTTTACTAGACTCGCAAATCTTACAGTAATACATAAGTAAAGCATTTTCTTTCGCTTTCTTGTTTCATTGTAGAGTTGGAGTTTCTTAGGGCTCTCTTTACTTCTATAAACTTTCCTACCTTACTTGCCCTCGCAACAATATTACTTATTCCTACGTTGTTTGCCAGAGTCAGTTTCATTTTAATTTTTCAACCTGCTTCTTATTAGTTTAATCAGATTAGGTTCATCGGCTTTATTGATCATTGCTTTTGCCTCATCGCAACCTGCTAGAAATTAGCTTAACTGTATGTTTTCTCCTTCAAATTCAGGTACGATTTTAAAGCATCTTTAAGAGTGACTATTTGGGCTGCCATGTTTGCTGCTACTGGGCTAATGGATCTAGATATGAGTGTTCCCCGCTGTATAAGTGTGTTCACTTCACCTTTTCCTCCTAAGTGTCAACTGTAGTACTGTTACCGCTAAATGTAGCGTCATTTCTTAAAGTAGAACTAGGTAAGTCAATTTCTCTGACAGTTATATAAAAATAGCTGTTGTCCTCGATGATATCCGAGTAAATGCCTGTATTTTTCAACACGTATCTCTGATTTGTAGCTAAATAATTAAATAGATCTGAGTTACTGCTTTGACATAAGTTTTAAGGTTGGCGTGCGTTAATCACATATTTGTCGATCTCACCTTGAAGTGTTCTACTCTGTAAAGGTTGTTGACGTGTAATGTGTTTGTTGTTTATTACATTGCATAGTTGCTCCATTTTCGTTAAGAATAGGAAGGGAAGTTTTTTCTACTTAAGAAAATGATATTCTTTTTTCAACTGGTTCGCTTGAAGGATATGGGTTAATCCGAGAACGCATTTGTGGAGCCATATTTTTTTTTTGGATGTAAATATTCTGTAACCTTCTTCTAGAAGCTTTTTTTTCTAATATGGTATTTTTGAAATCTAAGATAAGCTCGTAGATCTCTCAGAAATTTTGAAGGCTGTATTTCATATAAGGAGTTCTAGGGCACTTAAGGGTTTTTTTTCTTTTTTTTTTAAATTCTATAAGTTTCGTTCTCCTTGCCTTAAGTTATCTGCAAGTGCTCTTATCTCTCGATCAATGTCCTCGAAGTTAAGGGATTCTGGAAAGTGATCTTCTAGTGAAGGCCAGCTGACACGAGGGGTTACAGGTAGTGATGATGTGTTTGCTTGTTCCTTGATGCTTGTGTGTGATATATCAGTTATGGGTGTTGGGACGTGTTGCTCTGCAGGGGGAGCGATTATCGCTACGGCTGTATCTTTAAGGCATGGTGGCATATAATTTTGAAAGATCATTAGGGATATTTGTACAGGTACAGAGCTAATTATTAGCGTAGCGGTTTTCTTAGATCTTACAGAGCAGGTTGCTTCTGATTTTCCACCGTATTTAAGGATTGGGAGATCAAGTTCTATCAAATTTTATTCTAGTCTTGCCTCTTGTATTTGCTCCCACTATTATAGACATTTACTAAGATTCCATTATTCTCATTAAAAAGTTTCGTTAGCTCATGTTCAAATAGCTTTATTATATCCCTTTCCATTCGGGCGTTGGCAACCTATTGTCTTATTTCATCCATTTACTTAAAGGTGCGTCCCACTGTGATGAAAAAAATGACTTATGTAATTGGAAGACTATACAGCATAAGTAAAAAAAGGTTTTGTTTGGAGAGGAGAATGTAAGCGAGTTCTCATTAAAATATAATTAAGGGTAGCTCCTTTTCGGTCTTTTGTTTTTATTAGTGGCTCGTCGTCTATCCTAAGATGTGATTACGACTGTAGCACATTGCGTGAAATTCTCCGTATTGTTTGTATACTTTGGTTAGGTGTAAGTAGCTTTAAAAAGTTTTCACTTATTTCCCTCAGTTTTTTATTTCTTTAGTTTTTTATTTCTTTAGTAAGAGTTAGTTACTTGCATAAAGCGTTGCTAAAATTAACGTACAGTTATTCGATGATAGGTAGTTTGAATAAAGTTGTGATTTGTGTCCTCACTGTATAGGTCAACAATTTTGGTTAAGATAATTGTATGCAATGCTGCTCTATAACTCTTAAGGTTGACGATGACTACCTTTAAATCAGAAATTTTGTCTTTATTAAACTCTGACTGGGCTCTCACTTTCGTAAGCGCTCCATCGAGATGGTACATCTTGTTGGATTGGGAATTCAATTTTTTAACAAATTTTTCTCAAGTATCCATAGGATTTACTTCATTTCCCTTCTAAGAGCGTCAAGTTCCTTTGGATCATAGTCGTTTCTAAAGTTTCAGCTGATTGAACAAGATACTCAATTCTTCTAAGTTCTCTTGACTTACGTAGGTGGTTTTGACTACTTTGGGATGTTATTCATACGAAACTACTTGTAAGTTTTTGAGTTTCTCCCGCATGTCCTTTAATAAACCTTGCGCTCCTGGCTCTAGGTACAGAATTCCGTCTTCTAATGTACTTATTTATTTTTGGAAGTGATTGGTAGCAATAAAATGCCCAAGAATAGTTTGTAGGTATTTAATACGGTCCTATAAAATACAAAAATTTCTTTGATTTACGATTTTATGACTTTACTTTTTTTTAGCGCATTCAATGGCTATTTCAAATTCAATTAAATCTCCCTTGTCTAAATTTTGTCGACTGATAGAGAACATGTCGGCTGACGCATTTTAATGACCCATCTTCAAAAACTCGCTAATTCTTTCTAAATTTAGTCGTGCACCTGACAGGTTAATGAAGTGTACGCTTGCACCTATGGTGCTGTCGTCAATTTAATGATCCTACACAGCTACTCTAGTCAAAATGATTCCTTCAGAGCCTTCAAAATTTTTTTGTTACGTTGGCGTAATACGTAAAATTTTGAGCTAAGCTTTTGGTTATTGCTTGAGATTCCTTTTTACTAATGTCTCTCGTGTAGCGGTCAGATATACCCAAGTAGGCTGCGATGCAAAGCAGTAAGGTACGTGAGAGAGGTTTAACCCCACGCCACCCACTCTCGCAAAACGGGGCAATGGTACACGAGAGCAGATCAACTTGCTTGCTTCTTTACAAAATGACAAACGGAGTGATTCAGGAAGGCTACTTGTGAGAACGGGCATGTAGCAGGAAATTGAAAAGACTTTCTTGGTTTTAATTTTTACTTACTGTTTGTTAGTTACCAATTATTGATAGCAACCCGAATTGACTTGTTATTATAAATTGAGTAACATATGAACGCCAGAGGACGTCAACTAAGGTAATCAAGGATGATATTAGGAGAGAGCCACCAATTGAGAGCCACAGTATAGGAAACTTGACCAAAACGAGTCAAGCAAAGGACTTTGACTGAACGAGAGTTGAGGATGGTGTGCTTGATTGATTGATATCGAGACTGGCTACTGTGGAATGCTCGAAGCCTTATGTATGTTTTCACACAGGTCAATTCAAGGGCACCGTTTCGTTACGTACTCCCAGAGCTGTGGTATTGAGAAGCGATTTCGAGTGCTGACTCGAGAAAGCAATCTTTGAATATTTGAATAAAAGCATGTCGTGGTTGGCTGTGACAGTATTCCTCTTCATTTTTTGAAGGACTGCATTCTGTATGTCGTTCCAATTTTAATGAATATCTTCAAAAAGTCCTTTACATTAGGTTTTTTTCCGAGTACTTGGAAGAAATCACTGATTCCTCCGATTCCTAAAGTTAAAGTCCCAAAACTCACTAAAGATCTTTGGCCAATAAGTTTGCTAAGCACCGTGTCAAAAGTATTTTAAAGAATCAGTTTGTAAGCGATTTCGTTCCTATCTCTCCAACATATCCCAGATTGTGATCTCTTCATCAAACGAGCGCTCCGAACCGCTAGATAGACACTCAAGAGTGCCGCAGCATTTGTTCGCGTGCTAACCGTGCAGTGTCAAATGGTCTCCTGATAAATAGGCGACTGAGCTGCCCTGCCATTTGACTGTAGGCTTAAGTTGTTTAGATCCATGGTGCTGACATATTTTGACTATTGTTCTGGCTTATTCTTTTCCCTCACTGACAAGCTTAAAACAAAGCTCAGAAGAAGCATGAACGCTGCTATTTGTTTCGCGACTGGCACCACGACCATATTACTCCTGACTACGTGAAGCTTAATATGCTACCTGACATACTCATGATCAAGTATCTAACTCTTTTTTAAGCGAAGCTTTTTTTACGCCATTATGGGACCCGGAGTAAACGGAAAAAAATCGACAGTTTGACATGCGTCTTCCCCTCCACTCAATGGCCACAGCGGCAGAAGGTATAAATCTGTTGAGCTACTGCTGCTGCTGCTACTACTACTGTATTCAGAAACGGTCACACAAGCTCGAAAGCGGTCGAGTTTTGCCACCTCAAAGGCTTCTCTGATTGTTCGTTGACTTCGTATACAATGTCGTATAATATAATATATATTATATACCTATACATACATCCTAGCAAAAATAAAAGTTAGTTGCCGGGCTGCCTCTCAAGTTCGTGAGGCCCTACTTAGGCAGCCTTACTAAAAGCACATGTAGGGGCGTCAGGAAGCGTGTGTGAGGTATTCATTAGGCAGCAGTGTACATAACCTACCTGTATCTTACCTCACGAATTGTATATAAAATTATATCAGCTATAGTTGCAGTATGCGTTGTAGCGTAAATTTATATATAGGTACACAAGTTAAAAGTGTTTATATTTAGTCCTATTCAAATAATTGGTTAGTATTCCTATAAACATTATGTTTCTCAAAGTATCGGTTTTAAAATTGATTGTTATTGCTTCAAAAAATTGCAATGAAAACTATTTAAAAACCTTACTGAGATAATAAAATTTTTATTTGCAAAAGTTTGTACACTGTAATTCAGTTGTCTGCTATCAAGTCAAGTTCATCTGTCATTTAATAAAGTCAATATGTTTTTGTATAAAAAAAGTGACTTGCAGTGTGAGCAGTTCATTAATTTGTACTCATTACTTGATTATTACTTTGGAGTACCTTAAAGTTAACTCACATAAATCATACACACATATTGCTAATCTGTAATCAAAAGTGAGTGACATTTTTAAGGTTACATTTACATCTTCATTTATATAAAAATTGATTTACAAAGAAATCAAATATAATTAACTGATTAAACGAACTTACTTGTAAGTGAAGTTCTATCATAATTGTATGAAGCGCCTCTTCCTCATGATCAAATGTAGTCCCCCCTTACCCCTGCAGATGGAGCCACTTCTTTTAACGTTATAAATTTTAATGCGACAGCACACCCTACTATCCGGCTCCTGGTCCGTCGCTCTCTGTGGGCTGTTCATTTTTCAAAGCTGAGCCGTAACATATTTATTAAAGGGATTTTTGTGAGCTAGAGAGAAAATAAAGGACCACTCATTGGGTGGGAGTGATCATTTCGGAAGAGGCGCTTTATACAATTATGATAAAACTTCACTTACAAGTAAGTTCGTTTAATCAATTAATTGTATTGCGCGCCTCTTCCTCATAATCAAATGTAAATGTTCAACGCATGTTGCAGCGAATTATGGTACTGAGGTTTGCTGTCTGAAATTTTTATTAAAAGAAATTTTTTGTTTCAGTATAAGATTACAACATTATGAGTTTAAGATGGTTTTTGCAAATGTATCGTTGTTTGTTCAAAGTTTTAAGTTATAAACCTTTGCGAAAGTTTGAGAAGATTTTGTCCAGTCCACAGTTCTGCGCGAGGTATCGAGATCAACTCCTTTCCGTTTTACTGCTGACGTCGATGCGTGTCGCGTTGAGTGTGCCAAAAATTTTTTAGTATCGACACCGCTTAGTTCCAGGCTTTCTTTGACCCACCGACTTAAACTTTGGGCTGTGACGGCCTTAAAGGGTTTTTTGTATGATATAATTAACGATTGAGTTTCACCTCTTCGCTCTTTAGTCTTATTTGTGTAATAATTCAGCGTTGTTGCTACACATATCCTTTTGTTTTCATTGTAGTATAGTAAAGTTAGCTGCGGTTGCTTTCTGTTTGGTCCTGATGTTTTTATTGGGTCTGGAATTTTTATCTGAATACAATTTTTGTCTATCTTAATATTATCTAGTTTTATTAGAGAAAAGGTCTGCATTCTATGGCCTGTCATTAGGGCTATCAAGCAGATTAGTTTCAAGGAAAGGCTTTTAAGATTAAGGTCTTTGTTTTCCGCGAGCGAAGAAAAATAATCAAGTACTACTTTTGGGTCCCAAGTTTCATAATATTTGGGTTGAGGGGGTCTCAGTTTTGCGAGACCGCGAAAGGCTCTTTTTATTGTCTCGTCTTAACCTATTTGAGGTCCTACTAATAATGATATTGCTGATCGGTAGCAGTTTATTGTATTATATGCTGCTCCGGTCGTAAAAATTTTTGTTAAAAATTCCAGTACTTTTTTAATTGACGAATTGAAGGGATACATTTTTTGATCTTTGCAAAAAACCCACCATTTTTTGAAACAAGATTCATACTGTTTGTATGAGGACTCCGTTATGGAGTTTAAAATGATCGGAAGTGATGTTTCTGGAACTCCTTTCAGTCTCAATGCTCTGCTGACAAGGTCCCGGCCACCAGGGTAACTTTGTTCCAGAAGGGGTCTGCTTGGCTGGAAAAGATAAGATTATTTTGTGCTTTAATTTCTATCGCTTCAGATGTTAATAGGGAATTGAACAGAGGGAACCATGGCTGGGCTTGCCATTTAGGTACAACCACTTTTCCCGTTGCGCGATCATTTATTATTTTTTGTAAGGTTTTTAAAATTATAGAGCTTGGCGGAAAAGCGTAAAAGTGAAGATTTTCCCACTGAATGGTGAATGCATCAACCGCGACTGATTCTGGATCGGGTTGCCAGGAGACATTTGTGCAACACTTTGCGCTTACCCGGCTCGCGAACAAATCGATTTCAGGAGTTCCGAGTGTGTGGCAGATTTTTTTGAAAATTGTATCTTTCTATTCTATTTATGTGTTAGGCTCTTATCGACGGGATTCAATGTCTGCTTCCTTATTATTTTTAGATGCTATGTAGGAAGCGAAAACCCAGATATTTCTATTTTCGCACCATTGTCAAATTGATTTTGCAACCTTGTTGTAACTTGGTAATTGAATGCCGCCCATTCTGTTGATGTGTGAGATCGCGGTTGTATTATCTATCCGTAACAGGATTCGATAATCACGTAGTTTCTCTGCGAATATTTTTAGTCCGAAAAAGGCTGCTAGAAGTTCTAGATAATTGATGGAAAAAAGTTTTTCGGTATTTTTCCAATGTCCGTTAGCTTTTTCACCATTACAGAATATGCCCCAGCCTGTTAATGACGCGTCTGAATATATTTCTAGTTTATGTGTGTCTTTCCTAATTGGATTGTATGAATTGCTACTAACACTATTCCACCAATTGAGCTCGTCTACGATATCGTGAGTGATTTGCATGTATGCATTATAGTCATTATTGTTTGCTTCCAAAGCTAGAAATTTTTCTCTTTCGCATGATTTTGTGTATGCAAATCCGTAGTTTACAGCTGGGCAGCAAGCTATTAAGGTACCAAGTACTTTTGCAAAATTCCGTATTTTTATACTTTGATTCAGTTTAAGTCTTACTATTTTTTGTATTTGTTCTCTTTTCTGTTTTGTTAATTCTACGATCATATTTTCTGAGTTATAGATGAAGCCTAAATATGTACAGTTTCGACTGAGAGTTAATTGGCTTTTTTTGAAATTTATGATGAACCCCTGATTTTCCAAAAGAGAAATTACTAGTTCAGTGTTTTTTACGTATTCGATAAATGACTTTGATATAATCAATATGTCGTCTAGGTATATAACAAGGGTAAGCCCTAATTGCCGTAGGTATGCGGCTACCGGTTTTAAAATTTTAGTGAATAGCCAGGGTGCAATGTTAAGTCCAAACGGAAGACAGGTGAACTCGTACGTTGTTTTGTTTAAATTGAAGTCTTAGGTATTTTCTAGAGGATTCGTGGGTTGGTACTAGGTAATAGGCATCTTTAAGATCTATGGTTGACATTAAGCAGTTTTTAAACATGAGTTTTTTGACGACTCTACCGTCTTCTAATTTGAAGTGATTGGTTTGTATACATTTATTCAAGTTCTTTAAGTTAAGAATTAATCTGTTTTTCCCGTTTGGTTTACGCCTGAGAAAGATTTCCGATAAAAATTGGTTTTTTGAATTTTCGCATTGAATAATTGCCTCTTTTCCTAATAAGTTCTTAATCAGTTTGGATATTTCGTGTTTCTCTTTTTCGTTCTGATTTTTTTTTTTCCTTTTATACTGATAAGTTGGTCTAGATGCAAAGTTAATTTTGTATCATTTCAAGTAAGCCAAGATATAGCTGTCAGACGTGATTTTTTCCCAGTTTTTAAGAAAAAATTTTAACCTACCCGAAATAACACTTACGGGTATTTCTATCAGCGCTTGGAGTAATTCCTCTGGTAATTTTGGTCTTTTCTTTGTGGCTGACGGTTTCATGGTTGAGACCTGCTCTGAAACTTCCAAGGCTTCCGCCCGCTCGTCTTCTGGTCTCTCTCCTGGTGACGAGACGGGCCCCTCGAGTTTTTTTGAAGACTTGTTAGTTTGATTTTTCGGAGCCGAGCGCAGCTCCTTGGACGTGTTTTCTAGGGCTTTTGCGGATTTGATGACATTATCCAGGTTGTCTCCAAATAAAAGGGAGCGCCTTGTTATCTCGCTGAGAGCATCCTTTAGAGATGGGTTTATGTTTGCCAATATTAGACTCCAGCGTATTTTAGATTCATTTTTTTGAATGTCTGCGAGTAGTTTTATTGAGTCGGTCAGAGCTTTGATAACTGGCAGATCTATCAAGTCTCTGTCATCTTTTACCAGGATAGACAATGATTTTGCTGTAGCGGCTATGCCAGCCGCGATTTTTTCCTGCTTCATAATTTTGCGATTGTCCCTGTTAATTATCTACGCTTGTAATACCCCCTTTAGTTCCAGGTTTAGCTTTGGAGGATCACTAAAGGTGCAATTTTCCGGAATCGGGTATTTCTTGATTATATTCGTTTTATCTTCGTCGGGCAGCCCATGTTCAATAACTTCTTTGCAACGGTCTGCCAGCTCTGAGTGTATGGATGGGGCCCACACACGATTCTCACATAGCCTTTTTCCGAAAGCCGAGAGGATTTCCTCGCTCAAGGGAGTTTCCTCCTTGCTGTCTTTGGAATTTTTCGGCGGAGTATGATCGCGATCCTTGTCTTTTGGAGAAGAAGCTGCTATGGCTGCCTGTAAAGAAACAGGTCTATTAGACTTTGAGTTAGGCTCAAGTCGCCGATGCAATAGTTTTTGTCGTAGCTTGGATAGTATAGGTTAGGGCCTATACATGGTAGTTCGAGTTAGTGCTCGAAAAAGCGGTACGATGAGCAGTTGTTCTAATCGTGTTGCTAGTATAGATTAGGGTCTACACATTATTAGCGTGGAGGTTTTCTCTCATGCAGGTTAGGGCCTGTTCGACAAATTTTTTTTTTTTTTTTTTTTTGAGCGTTGGTTAGGGCCAACGCCAATTCGATAATCGTTTCTGATGCTCACTTGATCGGGAAGTCCTTGAGCTCGCTGATGAAGCTGTTGAGGTACTCCTCCTTCGTTGGCGGCGTCGCCGGTCTTTCCGACGTTTCTTTACATCTTTTTTCATTTTCTTATACCTCCTCTCCAGGCTTTCATCCAACGTATCATCGTATGAGCTGCTGTCGCAATGTCATTTCCCCATGGTTACCAATTTTCTACCGAATTGATGCAAAACCGAAGTGACTTCACCGGCACTAGGTGAAAGAATGAAAAGCCCACGGAGAGCGACGTTAAAAGAAGTGGCTCCATCTGCAGGGGTAAGGGGGGACTATATTTGATCATGAGGAAGAGGCGCGCAATACAATTTGTTCCAAATCAATCAAGACTATCGTTTAGTTATAAAACAGCGTGTATTCTTATAAGGACATATCTATATTTATAAATTAAATGGGGGTTAAGTTCTATCAATTGATGCAGCACACTTAGTGCCTAGCAAGCGCCCCCTGATACTGCCAACGTAGGACCTCAGTAGGCTAGAGACGCAGCCTAATTAGGCCCTACTGATCATCCACTTTCGATTTCTGCTGGGGCAGCTGCATGTAGTGTGTTTATGGTTTATACTATTTTTTTGAAATTTATTTTGTAAATTTCTTATTATAATATTCATCTTACGTTAAAACACAATTCTTCCTTATATGTTTGCCAATAAATTCTTAAATATTTGAAACATATATAAATGTGTATGTCCTTTGGCATGCATGTAAGTATGTCCGCTCACTTTACTGGAAGTATTAATGTCAGATAATGTTTCGTTACCACACATATAAAGCAGCTTTACTAGTGTCGGGGGTCCCGAGATCCCACAAGCGGTTTTTTTCTTGCGTCCGTTTTGAGATCTGAAGAACATAGGTATCTTAACGCTAGATTTTAATTTAGACCTTGCGATAAGCCTGGTACCAAGTGCACCTTAGATCTCGATCTTTTTTTACCAGCACAATAATATGATTATAATAATAGTAAGTTGCGAAGATGAGAGTAGTCATTGGTTCGACTACAAATGATTATGTTCTTAATCATTACAATTCTTTTTCTTATTTTTATTTCTTCATACGTTTTTCTATTTTATATATATATATATATATATATATATATATATATATATATATATATATATATATATATATATATATATATATATACATATATATATATCCACATGTATATATGTATATCAGATATTCCCCGTCAATCAGGCCACTTGAAAAACTAAATATTATCGAGACCTAGAAAACTATTTTGGGATTCAAATTGTAGGTCTACTGAAACGCTTTAAAAATTAACCTGGTGTTTTAAAAAATTCAAAACAATGGATTCAATATGGCCACCAACTTTTCCAAAATAAGCGAACTTCAAATAAAAAAAATTCTACGATATTATGCGTAAAATTATTAGTTAGAAATGTCTCTTACAAATTTTTCAATAAAATTTTCGTTTTTGAAAAAAAATTCAGAAATTTTAAAAAATTTTGTAGCTTAATGAAATTCTAGATTCCGGTCTAATATAAAAAAAAAATTCTTAATTAAAATTTTAGACAGACTTGTAAAATACTCTAGTAAAAGAAGATCGCTTATTATGAATCCAATATCGAATGTCAAGAAATTCAAAATGGTGGATCCAATTCTGGCGGCCTGTTTTTCAAAAATAAACGAAATTTGAATAAAAATGATACTATGATATTCTACGTACTCAGAAAATTTTAGAAAAGAAATGTCTCCTGACAATTTTTTGATAAAACTGACTGAATTACACAGTACCATAAAATGAACGAAAAATCAAAACACTCTTACCCTTAGTTTCTAGGTTGCTGAAAACGAACTTGAGCTCAGAAATTCTCCATCTGCTCGTATTTACTCCCTATTCTCAGATAATCGTCCATGTCTATAAGGAAAAAAACTTAAGTTGTTAAAAGTATAATGATTTCATTTGAATTTGTAATTAGTTACATGTGTCATGTCAGTTATTCTTAAGACTCTATTCTAAATGGTTGTTCAGTTGGACACCTAACATGACTTCAAAAATCCTCGCAACTTTATACTAAAATTTTTTACTAACAATAGCTTTTTGAATAAAAATCTTTAAACTTAATACTGCTTTATGCATAAGCTCTTAAAGTCTCTGGATTCTTAAACTAATCACATGACCTGTAGAACACCTAACATAACCCTATAAAATCGTTGTGACATTTGCTATGACAATAAATAAATCTTAAGGTCAAAGTTTCGATAGTGTAGATTTGTATTTTAAAAAAACCTTTACGTTCTCGTGGTCAATTATACGTGATTTTATTAAGATGCAAAAATAACAATAATTTATTTATTCAAGTAGAAAGAAAAAAAATACAATAATAAAAAATATTGTTTTGAAAGAAATTTTGAATAATTCATTAACTTTACTTGATGATTCTCATAGATAAAAAATAATTTTTAATGAATCGACAAAACTTGTGGCAATTAATGAAAAATTATTATATTTATAAATATTTTATCGTTTAACAATAATCATAACATAATATAAATTTTTTTAATGATAATACTTTTTTGTTAAAAAAATTTAATCTTTAATTTTTCAGAATAACGAATCTGTAATTTTTATAAAAAAACTTTTGTAATATAACAGGTTAGTATACATGCTATAAAAACATTATCATTTAGTACAGTTATTATAAATACAATAAATGTATGAATTCGAAGTATTTATAAATAGTGTCAGTTACTTTTCTAATTTTAATTTGGGTACTGAGAGTTCTGTCTCTTCGTAGCTATGATATCCCTGAATTTAATAGGTTATTTACTTAACCTCTTTAAATAAGGCAAAGCTCTTACAGTTGTTATTATGTAATAATTATGTAACATTTTGATTTGTATGTGTATTTGTATCATGTCATACATGTACATGTAAAAAATAATGAATGTTACATTGTTCTTAAATAATAGTAACACAAAAAAGTTAAGTGCGCCGAGAACTTTATACTTGTTAATAAATTCAAACAATTTTCTGATAATCACACTATAATATATTATTTATTAATATTTATACCTAATTAAATATGAGTTCTATACATCATCAATATGTATAAAGTCTATATATTTGCCTCTTTGACGATATAGTAAAATAGATGATAACTGTTTTTTTTTACCTTTGGCAAAAAAAATCATGTGGGGGGCTGTGAAAGGACAAGAAAAAGGGTGTATGTGGCTGTAAAAGGGCTGTGAGGGTATTTTAAGAATAAGGTAAAAATGTCAAATTAACGGTGAACGCGGTCGAATTTCATCTTATATGTGGAGGGGCTGTGGGAGAGCTCTTGTAGGGGGTTGTGGGGGAAGATATGTGGAATGCCCCACACAAATAACGATATAACATAGAAATATATATATATATATATATATATATATATATACATACATCTTCCTATATTAAATAGTTGTATGGTCTTGAGCGAGTACTAGCTCCTCCCCACTTCTTCCTACTCCACACGGCTCCTTCCCACTCCTTACTCACTCTTCCCTAGCTCCCCCCCAAATAACGTAGTTTTTCTTGCATTTTTATCGAGAAATTTGACTCTATTGGAATTTGTTTAACTCTCACCCCACTCCCCTCACTCCTCCTCGTTTCGCCTTGCTCCTTACCAGCTCCCCCCAACTCCTAATCAGACTACCCTCCTACCTTTTCCCAACTCTTTTGAGACTTCTATCAACTCTCTAAATCTTCTTATACCATAGGTTTTGCTCCTTTCACTTCACTCCACTTAGGATGAAAGGAGACTTTGAAGGTAATTATAGAGTGTAGTTCATTTTACAGCCACGTTTATTCCTATTACACACAAGCGAAGTTGCATCTTATATCATAGTCATCAATTCTTTTTATTTTCAATAATCATACTGTCACATAAATAAAATGGAATAAAAAATAAACGAACAATTGTTATGCTTAAAAAAAAAAATTTAATTTGCTATCGTTTTTTAATTTTTATTACATAACTTTAAGTGTTTCCTAAGATATTTGGCTCTAAAAAAACCATTATCACAATTTAAACAATTTTTTTTTTTTTAATTTTTTTATGACATTTCATATGTCGATGATTTGCTAGTATATATCGGTGCCCTCCGGTGAATTTGGAAATTCAAAGTGATCAGTGATCCGTTGGGGGCGAAATGTAAGAAAATAAATAAATACAAGTAAAGTGTATTTAAATTTTCTGCGTTAATTTATTGATGCGCAACGTTTCGCTGACAATATGCGTCAGCCTCATCAGGCTACAAAATTAAAATTAAAAACACACAATGAGTGATCTGGAAGGCTCAAACACAAAAATACAATAAATTTATTGTAAATTGTTACCGCAGATACGCGAGAATTCGTAAGTTTGGTTGACTTACTCGTCACCTGTCGTGCTGTCGACTGACAATCAATTACAACCACAAGCCAGCGCTTATATAGGCGGAGCCGCAAAGGTAGACGGTAAAGGGCGATGAACTCGATCGGGACATTTAAACTTTCGTAGTAAAGGAAGGTATGCTCTATTAAAGGAAAGCACATCCTCCTTTCTATTGATGTTGTGTTTATCGAGTTTTATATAAAGCATTTCGGAAATAATTCTTTTTTTATAATTGGATTCTTTGTCAAGGATTTTAAAGTTATCCCAATCGAATTCATGGTCAAAATTGATTTGGTGTGCACAAACAACGGAATCGGAGTTTTTACTATTTATATGTTCACTGATGCGGACCTCCGCCGCTCGCTTTGTTTCACTCACATATGACGCGGGACAATTTTTACAATAAAACTTATATACTACATTTGTCTGTTTATGTTTATTCGTTGTATCTTTTCCCAAGCGGACGATATGCTGCAGTTTATTGTTAATAAACTGCAGCATATCGTCCGCTTGGGAAAAGATACAACGAATAAACATAAACAGACAAATGTAGTATATAAGTTTTATTGTAAAAATTGTCCCGCGTCATATGTGGGTGAAACAAAGCGAGCGGCGGAGGTCCGCATCAGTGAACATATGAAAAGTAAAAACTCCGATTCCGTTGTTTGTGCACACCAAATCAATTTTGACCATGAATTCGATTGGGATAACTTTAAAATCCTTGACAAAGAATCCAATTATAAAAAAAGAATTATTTCCGAAATGCTTTATATAAAACTCGATAAAGACAACATCAATAGAAAGGAGGATGTGCTTTCCTTTAATAGAGCATACCTTCCTTTACTACGAAAGTTTAAATGTCCCGATCGAGTTCATCGCCCTTTACCGTCTACCTTTGCGGCTCCGCCTATATAAGCGCTGGCTTGTGGTTGTAATTGATTGTCAGTCGACAGCACGACAGGTGACGAGTAAGTCAACCAAACTTACGAATTCTCGCGTATCTGCGGTAACAATTTACAATAAATTTATTGTATTTTTGTGTTTGAGCCTTCCAGATCACTCATTGTGTGTTTTTAATTTTAATTTTGTAGCCTGATGAGGCTGACGCATATTGTCAGCGAAACGTTGCGCATCAATAAATCAACGCAGAAAATTTAAATACACTTTACTTGTATTTATTTATTTTCTTACATTTCGCCCCCAACGGATCACTGATCACTTTGAATTTCTACATTTCATATGTCTTTGTAAAAGATCATTTCTTTTAAAAGAACTATCACATTTTAAACATTATAATTTTTTCTCTGTATCATGACATTATTTTTCGGGGCGCAAATAATTTTATTTATCTTATATAATAATTTCACAAAAATCATATTAAAAAACTTTTTTTTTATTAGAGGTGTTATCGGAGGGGATGGCGTGCAAAGCGATCAGGGGAGCGAAGTCCCCTAGTATGTATATATATATATATATATATATGTGTGTGTGTATGTGTGTAAGTGTGTGTGGGTGTGTGTGTTTATAGAAGGTGACTTATGCAGACAATAATACAATTTTGTATACATGGGGATGTCTGCATAATTCCTCATTCTTCCGCACAATCCCCACCACCCACGCATATTATTGTTTAGTTAATCGAAATAAATTTGGGCTTCAAATAAAAGTGTAACCTTATAGTTTTATATGCTAATGGGCATTCTATCACAATTTACTTTTTTAATCTTAGATGGTGGCTTAAATTTAATGTGAACCTTGTTTCACTCAACTAATTACAGAAAAAGATTTATTTTAGTACTTTTTTCATGAGTAAATAGGTCTGCACTGTTTATTGATGTCAAATCTAATATTAGACTTCAATTTATATTTTAAATGTCAACGATAACCTTAAAATCACGTGAAGCCAACCTTTTCCGTATCACATAAACCCAATAGTTACTACTTGCCATTAACTGATGCTAATAAGGGTATTGAAAATAAGTAGCTCATTTCAATTTAAAAAAATAGTTTTTTGATTGCACTACTTTCTTGACATAATCTTAAAATTAAGTTATGTTTATTTTTGTGAGTATCAAGTATACGAAACAGTGAATGTTATAGACAGACTGTTACTGTATACCATCATTAATTTATCGACTTACTTCAACTAAAATTGACACGCTAGCTTACACCATCGTGTTCTTAACCTTTGAAAGTATGTATGGATTTTACTTTTATAAGAATATAAAACATATGAACGAAAGAATAGAAAAACTTCTTCAATTTTTGGTAACAGACAATTGTTTTATCACAATTGTTGCGCGGTTTTGAATAATTGCTGTCCTAACTTTCAAATCCAAGTACTGTTTACATTTTGTAGATCTGATGAATACTAAGAATAATTTGTTCTACTGTTAGAAGCAAAGCATTTTTAAGCTCTCAAAAAAAACTTATTTATATTTTTTGCATCATTCTAAGGATTTATTAAAAATTTAATCTTTATTGTCTCTATAAGAACTGTTCTTTAAGAACTATTTGAGATATTTTCGGAGAGTCACAGGGAGTGCTACATCAGGAAAAATAATTTTCATGTACTATAAGAAATTTTACAACTCTTTGTGGCATTAGAATATCTTTTGATTATTAAAAAAGTTTCATTTTTTACCGTTAAGCTTTGGCTAATTGATATCAATTGAACTGCAGTAGCTGTTGAAAGTCTTTTATCCAACGGTCTTCGATATTTTTTATGCTCCTATGACTGTAGAACATAGTTGTTATATGATCAATGTTACGTGTAGCCTAATCAAACATTTTTTTTGGTGATAAAAAGGCCTCTGTCGGTTTGGCCAGAAGACGACACCATCTAGATTTTCTCTTCAATACGGCTCCAATGCCATCTGAAGCTCCTGTTCTATGGGCAGTGGCATGTATATGCCATTCTGCTTGCACAAGAAAATTTTGATCATGGTGTACTTAGGTAATTATTTAAAATTTACTTTTGAAGTGTTATTTTGCCCCGTCACGAAAATAAATTATTTTTGTTGCACGTAACTCTTTGTTCACGTATGGTACTAATTTTGTTTGTGTTGTACTGACAGCTGTAGTATCATGCTGCAAACTATCGGATAAAAAGACGAAACTTTTGTGTTTCAAATCACCTTTAACTTTGTGATAGCATTCGACAGGGAAAATAGTACACTGGGTATTGTTGAAGTAAAACGCCTGCGATACATATTGAGCTATAAATTTATAATTTTCTAAGAAGTTCAGAGCGAGAAAAGTTTCTCCTAAGCGCATATTATTTTTGAAGTTATACTTCTATAGGCACGTTCTGCTCTACAGAGTGAATTAACTATTTCAGATTGATGAACATGAGAAAAAGTGTAACGAAAGTGGATTTTTCTTGATTCTTCCCCTTCACCCCGCCTCTTTTGACGTACTTCCGATCCCCCTACACCACCCAACATCCAACATCATCATCATCATCACACCATACTACTACAACATTATCACATCACACCATACCATACACTCTGAATTTTATAAGTTTCATTTCTTTTTCTTCTAACCAATTTCTAATAAAACAAGCTCTTTACCTACTATGCTATGAGCGAGCCCAACACAGATACACCGATTAGTTCATTTTGTCTGACAGTTCGTAACTTGTTTTTAGTATACATTATTTCCAATGCAAATTATTTTAAGTGTAATTTTTTATTTATTGTGTATTCATACACTTAGTTTCATTTCACATTAACTACATAAGTTATTTAATGGTAAATTTTTTTGGTACATGTTTTTTTTTTTTAATTTGAAACATTCATTTATTAATCATTCATTTAATACTTTTAGAATAAATAGATTATTTTTTTACAATTTTTTCACATTTTTGCAAGATTTCCACAAATAAAAAAAAATTTTTCCTTACTGTATATGGGGAGAATCACGTCAACTGTCCCAGCGCCACGGTGGACGGCCCGCGCGGTCGTCAAACACGACGTTTTCAACTCGTCGTTTCGGTGTCAAAACTTTGATAAAAAAATAATCTAAAAACATATTCTTACGTATTTTTTCCTCAGCTTTCCGGTGGTGGCATCAGTTTTTCGAAAATTTGCTCCCATAACCTCGAAAAATGCACTTGTTTGAAAAACACGTTTTATCTCCATGATCTTCAACTTTTGGAATTTTTTTGATAGTCTGGATCGAAAGACGAGACATTTTTACGTAGATATTGACAATAAAAAAAGAGGGGTTTTTCATTTTTATAACGTATTTAAACGACGAACGAGACGATGCGAGCCGCGGCGGCCGGGCCACGCGCGGCAGCAGCGCGTCCGCCGTGTGTCATCTGCTACGGTGAGTCTGTTTGGCTATGTAATATATAATGTAGTAGTGGCGATGTAAATAACAATTAGTTAACCGGGGCTTACAATGGATTAATAATAAATGTTTTGATAAAATTTATTCATAAATACAACAATTTTAAAATAAAGAAATAAATAATGATTAATATTGATTAAATATTAGATATTTACATAAATAAAGCAAAAAATAAAAACAAATTTGTTCTACTTCGTTCTTTTTTTCTTTTTAGGAATGGTAATCGAAGTGACACTTGTTTTACGTTCTTTCAGATTCGGAAAAATTTCATACTGGTTACTCAAAGAAGTTTTCTTCAACATTAATTTATTATCCTTAATGGGGATAAACGCATGATAATTCAGTGTCCCTGGAATCAGTTTCGTACTGGAAATTTCGTCTTTTAATCTCAAGGAAGTTTCTTCGTAGTCAGATTTGCTACAAAAAAAACCTTCGTTTCTTTGCAGTAAAACCTACGAAAACTTCGACTTACGATAGCACAACCTCAAGTCATAAAAATAATAAATACTAATATTTAACTAATCAATCGAAACTTGTTGCAAAGTGCAAACTGTCACGGTAGGGTGTATTTGTTTACATCCAGTCAGAGAGACGGTAGCAGACGGCGCGCTCCTGCCGCGCATGGCCCGGCCGCCGCGGCTCCCATCGTCTCGTTCGTCGTTTAAATACGTTATAAAAACGAAAAACCCCTCTTTTTTATTGTCGATATCTACGTAATAATGTCTCATTTTTCGATCTAGACTATCAAAAAGATTCTAAAAGTTGAAGATCATGGAGATAATACGTGTTTTTTAAACAAGTGCATTTTTCGAGGTTATAGGAGCAAATTTTCGAAAAACTGATGCCACCACCGGAAAGCTGAGGAAAAAATACGTAAGAATATGTTTTTCGATTATTTTTTTATCAAAGTTTTGACACCGAAACGACGAGTTAAAAACGTCGTGTTTGACGACTGCGCGGGCCGTCCACCGCGGCACTGGGACAGTTGACGTGATTCTCCCCATATATACAATAATTGATTTTTATTACGTTTTCTTCTTTCACAATTTTTCGGTTGTAATTGAGAACAAAATTCAGAGAGGTAGGGGGAGCGTAAATATATGCTGCAACAGTGGAAATTATTTTTCTCATAAGGATAAACTCACATACACGCTTTAACGCATAGTTGACTCCTTTCTTGTGGTATGAAAAAAAAAAAAAAAAAAAAAAAAGATATATTTAAAAACGAAATAGGTTTATTGGATAGTAATCTTTCATGCAAATAAAAATGGGAGCTTTGTATAGATCTTATAAATCGAGTTTAAAGTAATTTTTTATAATGTTAAATGTTATATTTCTAATTTTTTAAATTCAACTTGTAAAAAAGGGTACAGTTGAACGATCTGCTATATTATAAGGGTATTTTTTATTTTCTTAGGCAGTTGTTTCGAAACCATCGGAAGAATCGATAAAAGAGCACAGTCTTGTACTGGCAAGCCACCACATTGTTTATATTGTATTGTGCCATGGAATATTGGTTCTAATTGTTCTGTTATGAGATAAATAAATATTTATTGAAACCAGACTCAACTAACGTAGGGATACTTTGTTTGGGATTGAAAACCCAATGATTGTGGACTGTATGATTTGATTTACCGGTTGCAAGGGAAAAGAGTGGGAGCCTATTGCTTGGGTTTCTTGAAAGATTAACACTCACACTTTTTTATACATAACAAAATAATAAAGTATATTAACAGCAGAAATTACAACATTTGATGAGAAAAAATTGAAAAACTGTGGTAAATAACAAAGTTACGTTTTATGTGCGCTAGTTTAAGGATATTGAACGAAGTTGAAGAACAGTTATTTTACTAATATAATTAAACTAAAAATCATGTTGTTTGAGTCACGCGAGTAAATTACACAAGATTTTTTTCTATTTAAAATGATTTACTCGAGAAAATGTCTACTTGGTTGGTGTCCACAGTGACCACACTGTGGTTCACTGGACGAGCGATCGGTGCGAACTGACTAAATGCTCACAGGCGAGCAGTCGTGAGCAGCCAAAGTAACTTAAACGAGGAGCGCTATGATTGGTGGTCACGCAAAACCATCGTACGCATGCTATTGGTTACAAAATACTGAAGTTAATTGCTAGTGTGCGAATATATATATTCTATATAGTAAATGTTTTGTAATACTAATTTGATGTTGAACATACTACCCAGATTGATGGACAGCAGTCAGTACGAGTGTACATCAAAGAAAAAGAAAAATAAGGAAAATAAACAAAGTATAACGTATAAATCGAAATTTGAAAACATTAATATAAGCCGCTTGTCTACTTACAAGGATAATTATATAATAATAATATGAACAAAATTTTAATTTGAGGTTTATAATTAGGTATTACATTTAAAATTTAATTAGTTTAAACTATTATGCTCCCCTTTTTTTATATAATCAACAATTAATTCTTGTTCTAAGATCCTATTCTAAGTTATTGGCGTCAATTGAGAGCTAGTTTTCAGCAGAATTAATTTGTAAATGGGTCTAACTAAGACAGTACTGCTGGTCCTAACCCTTACAACTCTGACTAGAGAGTTCGGGTCTTTAAAAATCTCTATTATTCGACCTAAAGACCACTTGCCAGATGGAGTCAACTTATTTTTTATAAGGATCAAATCTCCTACTTTCATGGACCTTTGAGGCATGAGCCACTTGGATGGTGCCTGAAGGGTGCTGAGGTACTCCGAGGACCACCTTTTCCAAAAAACCTGAACAGACTGCGATATTAATTTCCATCTTTGTAATGGAGAAACCCTTCTAGCTAGAAGGTCGTGTTCTGGGATAAAATAAGAAGCTCTCAGGGTTAATAAATGTGCAGGAGTTAATGGATTCAAGTCATGTGGGTTGTCTGTCAAGAGGCAGAGTGGAGGAGAGTTAAGGCAAGCCTCAATGCGACAAAGAAAAGTTGAGAATTCAACGAAAGTCAAGATTTGGTCACCCACAACTCATTTTAGATGAAACTTAGTTGATTTCACGGCTGACTCCCAAATACTACAGAAGTGGAGAGCAGCCGGTGGATTAAAATGCCATTGTGTTCCTAATGACGACAAGTTATCAGCAAATTGATCTGACTGATGCCGACCCTTAAGCATTTTTCTGAGCTCGTGGTCAGCTCCAACAAAATTTGTACTCTGATCACTGTATAAGTCAGTACACTGACCTCTACGTGAGACGAAACGCTGGGAGGCCGCAATTAACGACTCTGTTAAATAATCTTCCACAATCTCTAAATGTATGGCTTTAGTTGCCATACACACGGAAACAACGATAAAGCCTCTGAGTGTGCCCTTTTCACGACATTTTGATAGTTGAACTAGAAAGGGTCCAGCATAATCAACTCCTGTCTTCTGAAATGGAGGACTAGGAGTGGCTCTGCAATCGGAAAGACCAACCATTAATTGAGTTTGAGTTATTGACTTGTACCGCTTACAAGTAAAACAATGACTGAGTTCTGCGCGCACTACTTCACGGCCTCGTAGCATCCAATATTTTCTCCTGAGAGAGGCTAAGACCATTTTGACCCCTCCATGTAACATGGATCGATGAAAGTAGTCAATCAGTAGTCGAATGATGTAGTCGTAACCATTAAGTATCAGTGGGTGTTTAGAGTCTGAATCCAATAGCGAGTTGCTAAGCCTACCACCTATTCGTAGAAGTTCATGAGTAAGCATTGGTGTAAGTTTAAGTGAGCGACTAAACGATGGAAGCTGTTTAAATTCATCAGGCTTGAGACTTTGGTTTCGTCGAAAAACAGCTAAATCGACAGAAAACCAACGTTGCTGATGTGTGTAGACTAACGAGAGTGCAGCATTTTTTAATTCCTCGATTGATAGGTTGAATAAAGCTAAATTAAAATAAGTATTTATAGAAATGAAAGGTAATTTAGGTTTAAAATTTTCAGTATGATTTTTTGACTTCCTTTGAATTATTTTGACAAGGAGTTGATAAACAAATCCAAGACAGTAGGCAGTTACTCGTAGTAGTCTTTCCAATTTGAAATAACGTCCATACAATCCATTGACAAAGGTATCTAGGCCTTTATCCTTAACTAATATATTTACATGCGAAGTATCTTCAAGGAGGTCCATTTTGAGCTTTGGGTATTTGGGTTGGAACTCGTGTAGTATATCTGGGCCAGAAAACCATAAACGCTGTTCACTCATTTGACTCAGATAAATTCCCCGCGAGGCGATATCAGCTGGGTTTTGCTTCGACCACATATAATGCCATTCAGCTTTAGGTACTAGCTCGTAAAAATTAGAGCATCTGTTGGCAATAAAGGTAGGCCTCTTAGAAAGCGGAGCATTTAGCCAATGCAAAAAATTTAAAGAGTCGGTCCATAGGTGGACAGGCGCTTCCTTGACAGGACAACAATCTGAAAAATGTCTAACTATTTTCGCAAGAAGCTGAGCAGCGCAAAATTCCAACCGTGGAATACTCAGTCTTAATTGGGCTTACTTTGGTTTTAGCTAATTGAAGAGTTAAATCAACCCCTTGATTTTTGACAATACGAACGTATACAGCTGCAGCATAAGCTGACTTAGATGCATCTGCAAAACCGTGAATTTCAAAGAAATCAAAATCAGGCGAAAATAAATTCTAGCGAGGTATTGTAATTTGGTTCAACTGGGGTAATTCGTCCAACCAACTAATCCATTTAGAGACTATTGGTGGTTGCAAGGGTTGATCTCATGATACTTTGAGCAGCCACAGAGACTTAAAGAGAATTTTGCCCAAAATGATAACAGGCGAAAACCATCCCAAAGGGTCAAAGATCTTCGCCAACTGTCTCAATAATGATCGTCTCGTCCAAGACTAAGGACTAGGATCAACGACTAGTTGAAATTGAAATTCATCATTTTTGGGATTCCCAGACAAGCCAAGAGCAGAGACCGTTTGATCATAGTCTTTGAATTCTTTGGGTTTGCTAATCTTAAACTTATCAGGGATCTTTAAGAGTACTTCCGCCGAGTTAGAAGACCATTTTCTCAGAGGAAAACCGCCTGATTGAGCTTAATCTAGAAGTTCAGCGCCTTTTTGCTGTGCTTCCAAAAAAAAATAAGTGCCAGAGAGACAATCGTCTACATAGAACTCTTCTAAGATAATTTTGGCGGCTTTTGGATGTGAATGAATACTATCCATTGCCAGCTGTCGAAGAACACGAGTAGCCAAATATGGCGAACTGACCAGGCCATAAGTTACTATAGTGAGTAAATAAGTTTTTACTGGATCAGTTGGTTGTGAGTGCCAAAGAATAGCCTGAAAGACCTGATCCTTAGGGTGAACCATCATCTGTCTGAACATTTTCTCTCCATCAGTAGTGAATACAAAACTATAAAATCTCCATTTAAGAATAATCTCAAAATAATTACGTAATAAATTGGGGCCTGAATGCAAAACGGAATTCAACGAATGGGACTCACGTTTTTTGAATGATCCATTAAATACAACTCTTAATTTAAAAGTTTCACCGTTAGTTTAATAAACACGATGATGGGGTAAAAAATATCGAGCACGATAAGGTTCATGACCTTTCCTCATATGCCCCAAGGCTGAGTACTCAGTCATGAACTGGTTATAAGCCTTAGACAATTCAGGGTCTCTGAGAAATCGTTGCTCTAGCTGCTTGAGCATGGACAATGCAGCCTGATGCCAGAACTTGATAGCAGCTTTGAGGTCGTCTGCCGACGCTTTAAAGGGTAAACGGACCATATACCGGCCATCAGGTTGCCTGAAATAAGTGTTAGAAAAATGCTCTTCACATTTAGATTCCTCAGGACTTAACGTAGGTTTCGATATGGGCTCCTCAATCGACCAAAACTTATGTACAAGATAAAAAAGATTAGAATTATCTATGATATGTAAAGAAACTGGCTCTGTTGAATTTAACGACGATAATAAAGATACTGGGCCTGACCGTAGCCAACATAGTTTGGAAGATGAAGCTATGGGTTGACCAACTTCACCTTTTTTAACAAAATTATTTATTATTGCAGCATGAACAGATGCACCAAGTAATAAATCTATTTTATCCAGCCCCAAAAAATTGGGATCAGCTAATTGCAGACCCTTTAAATAGCTTTAGTTTATTACCTCACAACAATCTGGAGGTTTACAAGAAGTGATCCAAGGCACTACCAAAGCTTCAACTTCCAAACTGAAATTGGATTCAAGATGAGATTAAATTTTGAATTGAACTGACTGTTTTATATTTACAGCTTGGTCTCCTATACCAGACAACGAGATGTTGGTACTGCGACTCTTAAAATTCAATAAGTCATAAAGAGATTTTGAGACAAGAGATGATTGCGAGCATTGGTCAATTAATGCTCTCACTTTGAGACTCGAACCATTAGAATCAAAAATGTATACCACTGCAGTGGCAAGAAGAACTCTGGGTGCTCTGGGAAAGTTCACTTCAGAAGCAATACCGGCATTAAGACATGACCTGTTTTTAGGATCAAGATTCTCGTTATTCTTTTCATTATTAGGTTTGCCCTTGTGAGAATCAAACTCATCTTTATGCATCAATGTGTTATGCCTTTGATGACATTTAAAGTAATTAAATTTTGATGTGCACTTATTTGAACTATGTTAACCAAAACAATTAAAACAAATTCTTTTGCTTTCAACAAAACTCTTTTTTTCATTCCAAGGCTTTGATTTGAAACTGTCACATTAGTAAAACTTATGAGTTTGATTACAGAACAAGCATTTTGATGTATTGGTTTCAGAAGAATGAGCTGCAGTTTGATGCACTACAACTGACTTATTAGGTTTGCTCCTTTGGTCCGGATTGATCGGGGTTTTTCTAGTAGAAGCTTCTAAAGTTATATTTTGGGCTGTTAAAAATTCTCGTAGTTGTCCTAGCGTAGGCGTATTACTACTGCTCTCCAGATGCTTCTGCCAATCTTTATGTGTGTGGAAATCAAATTTGCTAGTCACGAGAGCAATGAAAATGTCATTGTCGCCCATGTGTCTTCCCATGGCTGACAAAGAATCGAAGGGACCCAGCATTTCAATGCAAGAAGAGTTTTTCATTGGTTGGGGACTAATAAAATTGCTGGCACATGAGGACACTAATCGACGCTAGTTGTCGTTAAAGGCAATCAGAGTCTCCCAAGCCTGCGAGTAGTTTTCCTCAGTAAGAGGAATTGTTTCAATTAAATCTGAAGCATCACCAGTAACATGAGTACGTAGGTGCTGGTACTTAATAATACCTGGGAGATCCTGCTTCCTGTGTACCAAAGCTCTATAGACATCTCTAAAATTCTCCCAACAATCAAGGTTACCATTAAAAACTGGTAAATTAATAGAAGGTAACGAGGCGTAACCTTGCACACAATTTTGAGGTGGGGCAAAGTTGGGAGGTACAGGAGCTGGATTATCAGTTGATAACAAGAACAGGTAGTCCTCAAAGTCCCCAACAGCCGAATAAAAAAGGTCTCTACCACCCTTAAACACGCTAGTTTTGAAATAGTCGTGTTGTTAATCAAGAGGATCCAAAGTCATAATAGTAGTATTAATCGTTTTAAGTTGTTCAAACACATTTTTGATTTGTTGTAGTCGAGCCACAGCTTGACCCTTTGTCATTTTGGCCGAGCCAAGTTTTTTAAAATTAATGAAAGCATTCTTTATTTTGGTATAAAGGCCAAGCTGCGTTGAGTTATATGCATCCATAGTGACCAAACGTTATCTACACCTGGCAGTGACAATCAAGCTAGCTCTGAACAGTACAAATTGTTTAAATAAATATAATAATAAAATAGTAGAAAATCTCTAAATTGAATAGTTATATAAATAACGCAAATCAATACTTGCACTAGTGCTTAAATAAACTGAAATTTTCTAATTTTTATCGCTAAAATGAATTGTGTGATTAATAGTTATAGTCCTTGAAGACGACAATTATGTGCACAGGTATTCAGGCCCACGCAATGGGTATCCAGACATTGAAGTGGCTCAATAACGACGATGGTTTACGTTGAACCTGCAGGCAATGGCGGCCTGCAGCTATGATAAGAAGCACTTTCAAGTGCTATGATGCCCTGCAGTGACAGGCGAGCACACCGTAAGTGTTAGCGCACTGCCGATAAAATTCTTGTTGTTCTGTGGAGCAAGAAGGTTTATAAGTACGGCACACAAAGGAAATTAAAAGAGCGAGGGCACCAATGGCCGACTATGTGCAAGCCATGTGCTTATGAGTGTAAGAGAGCACTATGTATATGGCTACGAAGGCCAAGGCTAAATATAAGCCAATTGTTTTCTATGTAGCTGAAAGCTATTTACCAAAGTAGCAAACGAGTAATAGGACTCGAGCTAGTACAGCTAAAAATAAGCTGAGCTTTCATGTGAAGCTAAAAGCTATTTACCAAAGTAGCAAACGAGTAATAGTACACGACCTAGTACAGCTAAAATAAGCTGAACTTTTATAAGAAGCTAAAAGCTATTTATCAAAGTAGCAACCGAGTAATAGTACACGAGCTAGTACAGCTAAAATAAGCTGAGCTTTTATATGTAGCTAAAAGCTATTTACCAAAGTAGCAAACGAGTAATAGTATTTGAGCCAGTGCACAAAACAAAAAAATAAGTCTGTCTGCACAACGCAGGAAGAACAAGATGGCCAGCGAGTAGGTACTAAGGCCTGTGCACAAAAGATGGTGACAAATCGCACGAGAAAAGTGTAGCAATAAGCTACGCAACGAAGCCAACGAGTATGTACTCGAGTTCGTGTACGATGAGAAAAAGCACTGAACTTACCACAGGTATCAAGTGTTGTTGTATGCAAGTGTGTGTGAGAGAGAGAAAGTACGCCCAACGGACCGGTGCACTGACCGCGTCCACACGTCGCTCGTGAAGAAGAAGTTGGTTAAGATGGCCGACTTCGTCACTTGCACGAGGCTAATAATAAGCCGAAGCTCTCCACTCACCCTTTTGATCCAGCTCAAAGGACAAATGTTTAGGATTGAAAATCCAATGATCGTGGACTGTATAATTTGATTTACCAGTTGCGAGGGAAAAGAGTGAGAGCCAATTGCTTGGGTTTATTAAAAGATTAACACTCACACCTTTTCATATATAACAAAATAATAAAGTATATTAACAGCAGAAATTACAACATTTGATGAGAAAAAATTGAAAAACTGTGGTAAATATCAAAGTTACGTTTTATGTGCGCTAGTTTAAGGATATTGAACGAAGTTGAAGAACAGTTATTTTACTAATATAATTAAACTAAAAATCATGTCGTTTGAGTAACGCAAGTAAATTACACAAAATCTCTTTCTATTTAAAATGATTTACTCGAGAAAATGTCTACTTGGTTGGTGTACACAGTGACCACACTGTGGTTCACTGGACGAGCGATCGGTGCGGAATGACTAAATGCTCACAGGCGAGCAGTCGTGAGCAGCCAAAGTAACTTAAACGTGGAGCGCTATGATGGTGGTCTGTAACACTAATAATTTTTCATAATCATTACTCAACCGGTTTTCGTAAAAAGTAATTTGTGTAGGAAAATGTGTAAGAAAGTGTGTCTAAAAGTTAGTAATTATAAGAAAATATAAAACAGTGTAATAAACTGCCAAAAACTGTAAGCTGTTATAAAATATTACGCATGACAACATTTTCTTACGTTTTAATAGAGTTTCTTACAGTTGCTTTTTCACGAGATTCGAGTGCCTTTTGAGAATCATAATAGTTAACGTAACGAGTCGTAAGATAATATATTGAGTTGTAGTCGACTGTAAGTAAATGCACAAAGCGTAACAAACTGTAACTGTGGTACAAAATTCAATTAAACCTTACATCACATCACAGAAAGTTACGGTTTGTTAAGTTTTCTTACATTTTTTTTCCGTTGGGGTACTTTTGAGTATGGACTAATTTTCCCTTGGAATAAAAAGTATATGTAAAGTATAAGTTAAATTTGTGAGCGAAAAGTAGTTGTCAAATTAATTACTAGATTTATTGTTGATGAACGTGTTAAGAGACACAAAACAATGTAAAATGTACATTTATAAGATCTTAATTATCAATTAGGTAACCAAGGTGGTAAATATTATTTACGAAATGATGAAATAAAAACCATAAGTTTCAGATGTACCTCATAAGGACGTAAATTATTTTCTGGGTGTCTAATCCAGTCTAGCGAAGTGGGTAAGACACTCGACTACGAGTTCTCTGGACCAGGTTCAAATCTCCTAACTGGCGCAAAGAGTAGCTTTTTTTTCACTACTTATAATAGCATTTCTAACAGCTTTTAAACAGAAAAAATTTTAAATTACATGGGTTACAGTTTATACTGTTTTATTTTTTAGTTGCTAAAAATCTTGCTTAATGTCGTGTAGGATATGATGTAGGCTATCGTGCAAGAAGTCTTACACAATAAACTATAACATTTTGTGTAGGATATCTTGTAAGATATCGTGTAGGATATCTTGCACGATATCGTGCAGAAATTTTTTTACGGGGTCTTAAGTTATTTCCTCTGTGTCTTGCAATACCCAAGCCTTTATAAGGATTGCAACATCTGTTTGCATGGGAAAGAACTGCCATAACGATTGTTTATCAACGATAACAGTATATCTTGAGTGATGAGTATAACAAAAACTATGTACTCAATTTAATAAAAAAACTCATACATAATTTCTACAGAGACGTATATAAAAAATTTGGCTCATGGGAATCCAATCATTGTTTTTGAAGGTCATTTTTACAACGTCTGCAAAGTGTAACAAAGACAAGAAGGAAATAATAGTTAAAAAATTGATCATCTTTCAACAGAGCTAAAGGAATAAAATTAACCACTTAATAATGAGGATATAGTGTATCAGCTTGTACGTATTTATACAATTATTAAAATAATTATTGTTACTTATAATAATAGTGCACTTACTAAAGTTCTGCAGTAGAATTTTTTTTTAATAACATTGAAATTAGGTATTGAAGCGTCAATACTGAGTAAATGTAGCTTGACGATGTAAAAGATAAACGTTCAAAAATGTACCAGTACCGTGGTGGTAGTTTAGGTACGTGTTTGTTACTGACAAAAATTTTTTCTACATCAAATTTACATAAGCATATTGATAAAACCTCAAACGTCCATACAGAGATAGATAGGAAAAGAATTTGTATGACCTTATAAATAGGCATAAAGCAACTTATTAAATAAAAAGTCTTACTTACTTACAACTATGTACCTTAACTACCACTTTGCTAATGGAATCTTGATGGACCCTGCATTTAAAGATAAGCATATGCTTGAACTGTCCCGTGCAGAAGTCTCTCTTGAGAACTCTTTTAAGAAGTCTCATGAAAATATCCAATTCTTATAGGATTTTTACGCATAAGTTCTGTAGGAATATTCAGACGATTTTTGGAATTTCAGAGCTGCATGGTCACATCTATCTTAGATAAAATCATCTTAAATAGTAATACCATGCTTATGACAATACCAAAACAGAGAAATCCAAGGATTTTTTCGTCAAATTCCAAGAAAGAAAAAATTTTATTATTCTTTCAAAAATTTCATGAAAAATACTGAAACCCCCCTGTTTTTCTATTAGCATGAGCATGGCAATACTATTTAAGGTGACCATATCTACAATAGTCATGAGCATGAAATTTTAAAATTCAAAAAAGCATCAGAAGATTCCTATAGGATTTGAGGGCGAAATGATATAGGAGGTCCTTGATATTTTTATAAGAATTCCTATAAGAATTCTCTTATGAAACTTTTTTAAGGGGTTTTCGTCTGCCACACTAGACCGGCTGTTTTGAACTTCTTGCATATCATTTCTGTTACGCAAGTTCTACCCCAGATTATACGTATAAACCTTACAACAGACATTAGCATGTGAACATAACTTGTTACGAAGTGTTAATAGTACTAAGATTGTAAGGTAAGAAAACCAACTATTTAAAATCGCGCAACAATTATCACTAAATAATTTTCTGCAAAAAAAATTCAAGAAACTTTTTTACTCTTTCATTCATATATTTTATATTCTTATAAAAATAAAGTCTATACATACTTTTAAAGGTTGAAAACATGATGGTGTAAGCTAGCGTGTCAATTTTAGTAAAAGTAAGTCGATAAATTAATTCTAGTATACAGTAACAGTCTTTCCATTATATTCACTCACTGTTTTGTATACTTGATACTCACAAAAATAAACATAACCTAATTTTTAAGTTATATCAGGAAAGTTGTGCAATAAAGAAATTATTATTTTAAATTGAAATGATCTACTCACTTTCAATACCGATAATAGTATCAGTTAATGATAAGTAGTAACTATTAGGTTGACGTGGTACCCAAAAGATTCACTTTTAACGTGATTTTGAAGTTATTTTTGAGGTTATTGTTGACATTTATAATATAAATTTTACCTAACATTAGATTTCATTACAGTAACCAGTACAAACCTATTAACTCACGAAAAAGCACTAAGATGTATTTTTTTCTGTAATTATTTAAGCAAAAATGAGGTTCACACTAAATTCAAGCCACCATCTTGAATTAGGAAACGAATTTTGGTTGAATGCTCGTTAGCACACAAGACTACAAGATTTTACCTTTATGTTAAGCCCAAATTCGTTTCAATTAACTTATTAAAATTTCAAACGACATGGGGTGGTCACTTACCAAAGAATGATTCATATATAAATATACATACATATACATGTACACTAGTGGGGCTGATGCCCCCCTGCGCGCTCAACTTGCCAACCCCCCACTAACAGATTGAGTAGACAAAATAACGACATTACGCGTGTATTTATTAATGCAAGCGGATAATTAGCTCACAACAGCTGAATACGTGAATTAAAAAAGAAGTTGATGAAACATATGGTAACATAAATATTTTCCAATAAAATTTTGAAATAATATCAGAAAAGGTCTTCCACCACACGAATGAAAATAAAAATAAATGCTATAGTAGTGTTAATAAGAACTTTGAGTAAATTAGACGGTCTCTGTAAAGGCACAAGATTAAAAATAACAAAATTATTTAAGTATCATATAGAAGCAGAAATAATAACGGGAGAAAAAAAAAAGCAAAGTTTATATTCCTAGAATAACGTTGAATACTGGCACCTCATCATCCTTTTGTCTTCTATAGAAGACAGTTTCCCTTTGTATTAGCATGTTATATGTTTATCAATAAATCACATGGACAGAGATTTGATTCCTTTGGATTGTATATTAAAAAACCTTTATTTGCTTACGGACAATTATACGATGCTTTATTAGGACGTAAGAACATAAAAAAAATATTTATTCAAATTGAATCCGAGAATAAATCAGAATTAAAAAATATTTATCAGCAAGAAATTTTTTAGTAATTCAAAAATATGTAACTTTGAAGATCGTCACATTTAAACAGACGTATCTTAATTTATAAAAATCATGAAAAAGAAATATGTAAAAAATGTAGAAAGGGTTTTAAAAGAACAGATAGGTTAAAACGACACATGAAATGTCACAACATTAAGCTAACAGAATAAATTATTGTTTCAAAAGCTTAATTGTGTTTGTCTATTCAATTATACCTTCTGCTGAATTCTGTCTTTTTGTAAATAAAGTCCTCAGGTAATCAAGAATTTTATATTTGGGTAAAGTACACATGGACCAGAAAGAGATTTGAAATGTGGAAGTTCAATTAAGTTAAACAAATAATGGTACTTCAGAGACACATAGTAAGTAAGGGGTAGCGAATAGAGAGAGGGAGACCTATCATCAGTGACTTGGAAAACCCTAAGAACGAGGTATGACTTGGGTACTAAATTACATATGTTTTTTAACATTTATGATGGTAAAACATTAAATAAATAAGTATTTTTGTGGGGGAGGTGGAGGGGGAGCGAGGGGTGCTGAGGGGGAGCGGGGGCGGGAGGAGGTTATTCAAATATAATTTGATCAAAAATAACGTCAAAACATGGAAATAACTATGTGAATCGAGGGGGAGCTGTGGGGTAGCTGAGTGGGAGCTGAGGGGGAGTGGGAGGGAGCTGAGACTCACTTTCTTTAATACAACTATATAATATAGGAAGATATAGACACCTTGTTAAAAAATCGCCTAATGTGTATTCTCAGGGACGCGGACTACGAGCCAAGAGGGAGAGAAAGGACCAAAGACAAAAAGAAAAGTTAAGATAATGCGAGTAATGGTTGAGTGAGTATGTGTATAAGAGGTAACAGGAAGATGGGTATGATCGCGGTGCGTCGGGGACAAACTTAGGGCCCGGTATTCGTGGCAAGACCATAGTTTCTTAAGCCTCCATTGATTTACTGGTTCATAGGAGTGGAGGTTTCAAGATGCAAAGGGATGGGTGCACTCACCTATACAGACTTAGTGCATAGCAGCGTCAGTATGGTACGAAGCAGCATAGAGAGTAAATAGTAGTAAGAAGGATATAGAAATACAGGAAAAGTAATAGGTGAGAGAAGATTAGAAGAAAAAAGTATCAGCAGAGATAAAGAAAGGTGATTAGTAGCAAAGAAAAATTATTAATAGAGATAGCGGGGAACAAGTCAGAGTAGTCAGATAAGAGAAAAGAGAGCAGCAGCAGTTAGACCTGCCTCAAGTCAGCCATGTAGCCAAGCTACCGTGAGGACCAGAACGAGCTCTAGGTAGCAGTGGGTGACAGCAAGGATAGTGATAAGGTAGGTGTGCTGTGAAAAGTGCACTAGGAGTATATACCAAGACAAAGGGTCGGGAACGATCTGAGCGAGCGAGAGTTAATGTGTGTGGGCTTACATAAGGATAGGGTAATTAAACCAAGTACAAGATGTGTTATGATGCCAACCAACTTATGCTTATTGTATATGTTCATAAGGTATATACAGTGTTTACAGTTTTTACCTCATCCCTCATCGTGCATCATCGTGTCTCATCAACGACAAAGTATAAGTATAAACATTGTACTCTTAACGATTGCGTTTTTTTCATATATATCACCACTGCTCCCCACAGGCAGCAGGCTGCTCTCTTGTGTTCTGATATCTGCAGTCAGACAGTGACCTGATGTGTAACAGAATTTACTCTCCATCAGCGTAATGATGGGCCGCCTTTCAAGGGTAGAATTAATCTTCTGGTTGGTGACAATTTATACAAATTTTCTCAAAAATATTAATAAATCATTGCCGTGTGTGATGACTTATATGGAGCATCAGTTACAAAAGTAACAGCAGCAGCAAATATATAACAATAATAATAATTATCAAAAGAGCTCAAGAAAGCGTTGTTTAAGAGTGCGAAGCCTGCTGAATGCAACCCACCAAGCGCAGAGTAAAAACGCTGACTTACCCATATTTATACGTGTTAAGTATTTCTATTGTCTCAGGGTACAAATCAAAGTGTTATTGAGAATTACTTTAGGTTTGTGAGTCCTATATGCTCAAGGGTCATCGACATTTTTGCACATACATTTTTTTGGAAGTAAAAAATATATAGAATACTGATACGTACCAATACCAAGCTCTTTTTCGAGTACTTGTACACTTATACTTTGTTCCAGGAATCTCAATTATTTGTCAAAATATCAAAAAGTGCATCGATGTGTGACAAAGGTCGGTTAATAAGTAGAATCGTGATGTGATATATCGAAACCAAAAACCAAGGTGGCGTTTAAAGAGGGCAGCGGTGGTAGCGTTGGCAGAGTGCAGTGGTGGTGGTGTGTGTTGTATAATTTGTCGTAGCAATAGCATTAAGGCACGCTTTTTCCTCTTTCTCCACTAGTCTTTATATACCTTGTATGGGCGGTGAAAATTGATCAATTTAGACAAGAATACAAAATTGCAAGATTGATATAAATATTTTGGGACGCCTCTATTGCTGCGATACTCACTCGACGGCCAATACCGCTCGTATCTCACGCGTGGACGATATTAATTTTATCCATGGCTGTTACTTTCCTTGTGTTGCTGTTGTCGTTACCGATGCTGGATTCATTAAATGAGCCCTGTAATAAATTCGACCAAGAATAAGACAAAATGTGCTGCTTCTGCTACTTGATTTGAAATATTTCATCCCAAGCATCCTGCATCCAACATTGACAGCATGACGAGTTGGGCCACTGTCGTCGTCTTTTTTGGCATCTCCAGCCTATTGTTTGGAATGCCATTATCCATTTACAGGGAAATTGACAACAGTAGTAAGTATTCATGACACAAGAACTTTTGCAGTTTACGAATTTACTTTTCAATTGTATTACACATAGAATCAAGGACTACCTTGGGCTCTCGAGCTGCTATAGATGATATAGAAATATCAGTTTCCCAAGATCCAAAAGCAATCGAGGCTGGTAGTACATCACATCTCGTTCGCAAGACCCTCGAATCAGCGTCATTCATTTGGTGGAGCTCGGTTGATAAAAATTTAACTTCTGTCAAGGAGTAAGATTTCGTTCAAAGACTCGATTTGAAGAAAGTAACGAGACTTGACACTGGCAACTACACTTGCAAACCTTTAATTTCAAGCAAACTTGTTAAAAAACCGTACATGTCTGAGTCATAGGTACGACGGTATTTCGTAATTGAATTTCTTGAAAATTTTATTCTGTATTTGATTAGATGCACTACAATATTATTATGATTGTAATTATTAATTTTTTTTTCAGATTCAGCTAAAATAGCCCCTAGCGATAATACAAGCATCAAGGCTTTGGAAGCTGTAAACTTGACTTGCCACATTCATGGCGAACCTTTTTTCAAATTTCAGTTGGTCCAAGAGCAATGAATCGGACAATTTACAACGTTTGAAATATATGACTAGCTGGTCGCAAGCCAACGAGACCCACGATATATTACTACTTTCCATAAAAAGTGCTACCCGTAAAGATGATGGTACTTATACTTGTAAGTCTTCCTATTATTATGGCACAGTTACAGTTGAAAGGCATTTATTCGTCGACGGTGTGTCTCTGATAAGCATCGACTTTTTAAAGTCTGATGGTGCTAGAAGTATATTTTTGAATTGGACAGTCAATAACGGCAACGAACTCATACAAACTTATTTCACCTAGTACATGAAAACTGGAACAGATTCCTGGCAGTATAACACCGATCTGATCAATGGAGTAAATTCGAGCTTTGTTTTAAAAGGATGGGACAAAGGTGCCGCTTATCAAATTGGTATAAGAACAAAAAATAAAATTGGCAGATCACATGTACAGATAGATCCAAGATGGATTACCACGCTCGACAAAGGTATCGTCTCAATATTCAAACATGTTTTCAACACTTCAACTATCTACTTATGAGTCAACTTTTCAAATCCCATTTTTATACCAAAATTAAACATCAATGGCATGACATCCAGCACAGCAATGGTATCCTCGAACCATCCACCACTCAGTCTCCACGAACAGATTCATTATTATATTATAGTTGCTCGCAACGAGGACCGAATAAGAGAAGTTGTCGTTCCAATCCAATAAAATCATTTGTATTTATTTAAATATTTAGAACCCGCAACTACTTACAAGTTTAAGATATCTGCATGCAGCGAATATACGCGTAAATGTGGCAATTGGAGTAGGCAATTCGAGGCGGGGACGTTGGATGAAGGTAATGAAAAAAATGCATACTTTGCAAATGCAAACTTTGATATAATTATATACTGTGATATTTAAAATTGAATAAAATTTTTTTT
The DNA here is from genome assembly GCF_036245765.1 of Copidosoma floridanum. Taxonomy (NCBI): domain Eukaryota; kingdom Metazoa; phylum Arthropoda; class Insecta; order Hymenoptera; family Encyrtidae; genus Copidosoma; species Copidosoma floridanum. Next base: position 1,169,737 of record NW_028321895.1, read on the forward strand.
ATCAACACAATTTTATTAAATCAAATTTGTTGATTTTCAGTACCAAGTGCTCCTCAAAATATGTCAGTCTCGTGTCGTTTCGACAATATCAGCAGAACGAGTCTCATGTCGATTCATTGGGAACCGTCGCAAAAGCGTAATAGTATAATTTTGCAGTACAAAATTGAAATAAACGGTAAAGCAAGTTACAAAGACACGGATGGACATGTAAAAACACAAGAGTTGAGGCCGTACGTGGATCACGTTTATTTTCAGTACAATACTTTTCGAAAGAATCAATTGTCACCAAATACAAATTACACGATAAAAATAATAATTTTACGCTAATGACCTTGTTGTTTATACTTTTGTGACACTTGATAATTTATTTCTAGATGCATGTTTCTTGTCAATCAAGACAAAGATTTTACGGGGAAGAGGCTGTGGCCAATAGTATGATGCCTGTCACATTGCCGGAACGTGATACATTAAATTCCCGATCTTGGTATAAAGTTGAAAATCAAGGAAGACAGCTTCTAAAAGTCTACATACCATGAATTTCCAACATAAATGGGCCCATTTGTTGCTACAGAATTTTTCTCGTTAAACTGGTGCCTCATAAAACTCTGGCCGATTTGCCTCCACCCGAAGAAATGTCCATTTTTTCTTATCAGTACGTCCACGTCTCGCCGCTAGGAGGAGCATATCTTGCAGAAATGTTTGATAGCGAGCAGTTGCCCTCCGAAGTATTTTTAGGCGATGAGAAAACTCATAATTCTACATCATCTTGTCAACAATGCATCGGATTAAAGCAAAAAGCCGTTCCAACATTGTTGGATTTTGTGTCAGAGGTAAAAAGTTTAACTAAATACTACTCATTTTTATTATTCAAACTCATCATTTTTTTATAAACACAATCATCATCGATAAAAAAAACAGCAGTGTCAACCATTGCAACGACAACTGAAAGTGATGGCATTGTGACGACAAAGAAGAATCAGTCAAAACTGATGCACGAAATCGACAATGAATCGAAAATTTGGCAATGATTCGACTTTGATGACAACTCCGCCATCGTTCAGTCCGACGGAAAGTACTCTTAGGAAAAAAAGGGAAAATGTAGCTAGCAAAAATTATGAAAGTACCAAACTTTTACCGTTTGATGGTGCTTTGGATAATGAAGCAAATTATACAGCTTTTATTGAAGTAATAGGTAATCTCGATGCTTATTTGCAAATAATTTCCACGCTCACGTGGTACTTGTGATTAAACAAAAGTGTTATCTTTACATGCAGTGTCGCAACTTGTCGCTGCTACTCCACCAGACGTGCCACCCACATCGAAAAACGAGCTCATACAAGCCTACTTGGAGCGTCATAGGGACTTGGACTATGGCTTTCAGCACGAGTTTAAATTATGAACTACAAGAGCCTTGGAGGCTCGGGAAAATATTTATAAAAATCGTTATCTCGATATTAAATGTTACGATCAGATGCACGTCAGACTCGCCCAAAACGATGGCATCTCTGGCTCAGACTACATCAACGCAAAATGTGTGTTGGGCTACAAGGAGAGAAAAAAGTTTATATGTGCGCAGGGCCCAATGTCACACACAGTCAACGATTACTGGCGCATAATTTGGGAGCAGCATCTTGAGCTCGTGTTGATGCTCACCAACTTGGAAGAATACTCAAAGACCAAGAGCGCCAATTACTGGCCAGATTAAACGGAAACAAAATTTTGCCGACGTTTCCGTGGAACATGTGGCCAAGCATCAGTATTCCGATTACGTAGTGCGAGAATTGAAAATGACACGGGATGGCGAACGAGACAGGTACAAGATCGTTCAGTATCACTTTCTCGTGGAGAAAGACTTTATGGCACCAGAACACCCACACGCGATTCTCAGGTTTATCAAGCGTGTCAACGAAGCCTATTCACTGGAAAAGGTTCCCATTTTCATGCATTGCAGTGCTGGCATAGGCAGAACCGGCACTCTCGTTGCCCTTGACTCTCTCACGTAGCAGTTAGCCGAGGAGGGACAAGTTTCTATATTCAAAAGCGTTTGATCTCTTAAACAGTACATCTTCATCTATCGTGCCCTTATGGAAATGAGCCAGTATGGTGATACGGAAATTGCCGCGTCCTAGCTCAAAGCCAGTCTCGAAAAACTTCATCAGAGGGAAAACGGCAAGGAACAATGCCGTATACAAGAGGAGTTTGACGTAATTCATATGTATATATATATCAGTAAGCTGTACCTCCTTTGCGAAGCGTAATATTCCCATAGAAAACTTTTATTTATTTTGAAAACCATATTTAATTAATCATCGTAACAGAACATTTTATCATTATTCATTGATAAAAAGTATTTTTTAAATTATTAATTTTTTTCATTAACAGTTCTGTTGTGTCTTTTTAAATTATCATCTCTAGAAAAAATTTCACCACAATCGGTAAAAATGATTCCTTTTTATAAATTAAATCGTTTAAGATCCCTGAAAAATGAAGAACAAAAGATATATGTCCAAAAATATTAAAATGAATAAACATTTTTTCAACGAAAAGTGAAATACAAATAATTTTTTAATTATAAGTGAAATACTTACTTCACATAGCGAGTACCTACATTATTTAAATGATAAGATGATAAATAATATTAAAAGTTAAATAAAGACACATTATAGTAATAATAAAGAGACATTCAAATGAGTTAACTAATCCAACAACATTATCTTCATCAATTTTCTGAAAAAAATACAAATTAACATGGGTGCTTCACCTCACACACTTCATTGAAAAATTGGAGCAGTCGTTATGTTAAGGTGGCTTGGGCGGTTGGTGCCATACCTAGGGTAGGGTGCCATAAGTGCCCGTAATAAATCAACGCTTTTTGACGGTTATTTTTGTGATAAATATACTTATTTTGATAGAACAAAAATACAAGATCAAGAAATTGCCTCAGCAGTACTGAAAAATGTTAATTGTAAAAATTGAGAGATGTTTCAAGGCACTTGATATTGACGGTACGTTTCTGCGTGTCAACGTCCCATATTTCAGCGGCTTCTATAGTTATACCCACTCGCGTTGTCGTTCAATACATCAAAATATATCCACGTCAAACAAATCTTTTTATATATACTAATATGCATGTACATAAAAATTTAATAATTTAATAATAATTTAATAACATTACATGATATACATGAAAATTTATGTTTAATAAATAAACAATAATTATTATATGAGAAGGAAAATAAAGCCACACGTTACATAATGTAAGAAGTTTTTAGAAGCGTTCTACCTTGTGTAAAATTTTTTAACAGTTTTCTTCTATTCTACTAGAAAAATGCTAACAAATTGCTTCTTTTTTAATGTTACGATGTTTTCTTGTGAAGTACGTTCAATTCATACATTATATTATGAATGTCATTTTCTATATAGAACACATTTTCATAGTTCCTCAAAAATAATAATTAGCGATGATCTCCCGTGTTGTTATTATTTTACAACAATAAAAAGTGTATTTACATTTGCTCTTACCTTTAGTAGTTTCCTCAGCTGTAACTGCAAGATCCATTTTGTACTAATCTATTTATCTCTTTACATAAAAACACTTTATTTATTATAGTATCAGGATGTCTTATTATAAGCTAGTTCGCAAGCCTACACCTACCAAGAGTACTAAGCACTGTATGCGCTGCCGTCCCATAGAATCGGACGGCGGATCTCCCAAACGCTTCGTGCCGCTATTTTCCTACTTTAGGGAGCCTGGCCACCTTTAATAAGAGAGCAACGGCATAAACGCATTGGGAGCGCTGCACGTGTCAGTTTTAAGAAGCTAGCACTTCCAATTATTTTCCAGTGAAGCAGGCTTGAGAAAAAATTTCGAGGCGGTGAAAAGGGCAGAACGAGGCCAAGGAAAGTGTGGAAAGGAAATGAGGGAGGAGTAAGCAGGCATCAATAGAAATTAAGGGGCGGTGAGAGGCAGTAGTGGGGATTCATCAAAAATCTTATGAGGTTAATTTTACATTGAAATGAAAATAATTTTCCTTTCTTTTAAAGGAGCTAAGAAAAGGCTAATAGATAGCTTAAAGAGGCAGATGAAAAAGTATTAAGGGTGCAAAGGTGGAGTTAAATTATGACAATGGGGGTCTAAATCAAAAGTTCAGTCAGTCAACTTCCTAATAAAATAAGAACAAATTTCCCTTGTTTTGATTGGGGCTTAGGGGAAGTCAATTATAAGCGAAGGGATCCAAGGAGGAAAATGTGGATAGCCCCGTAGAAATTATTATATCTTGATTATTTACACAGCAAAGCTGCTAAAATCATTGTTACATCCGAACTTCAAAGTGAAGGGTGGAACTCATAGATTCGTTCTACAACAAATAAATTTAATTTTTTCTCATCAGGAACCAGCCGTCGGCCCAAAGGCCTTATTTGCTCTTACTTACAGTATAATTTTTTTTAAATCATTGACTCGGTGTTGTGGTGTTGGGTTTTAACGAATGGTATGTGTAGAGAGGTGTTGGTATATCGTATGCCGAGCTGGCGTTGACCTACTGTTTGAATTTATCTGATGTAATATGGTCATAGTGTATTTTATTCGTCTCTTTATCTTACATCCTTGTAAGGTCTTTATCATCCGTTATGTATTTAATTTTTTCTTGGTATATAATTTATTCATCAAAGTAAAATTTATATTTCTATCAGTTGAAATTTTAATTCTTAGTACACTTTATATGATCAAGTAATTGGAGTATTTTATTTAAGAAAAGAAACATAAGCAACAACCAAGTTATGTCTTATCTAATGATTTAATCATTCAGTGATGCTGAAAATAATTAACTTTACAAATAATATAAATTATAAAGGTTCAGATTCGCGTTTACAATATTTTAACAAGTTTTTATTTTTTTTAACTTAACTTACTTCTATGGTCGTTGGTTAACCGCTGCTTGCGCGCACGCAGCCGCAAGATCTTACAAAGTTGACCGCAACGATGATCTTAATTCTACACGAGAGTACTCGTGGCGATGGAAATAATTAGGCTGCTGCTTTTAATGTCAGAACCCAAGTCAACGGTCCTTTCTTTCTTTTTCCTCCTTGATTCACTTTTTAGGCAAGTTTACAGGGGTCTGGTTTGCTCGAGCTTTTCTCACACAGCTTAGTCACCGAACTAAGTCTTACATTTGCTTGAAATGCACGCTTTTAATACGTAGCTTAATTACCGAACTAAGTCTTACATCAGGTTAAAAATGCACTCTTTTAACACATAGCTTAATCACTGAACTAAGTCTTACATCCGCTTCAAAGACGCAACAGAACTCACTCTCCAACCTTTATAGTTACTTTGGAGCACTTGATAAAAGAGAAAAGGCGTATATTCTTATGTGCAAGGAGTTTTTATACTTTTAAGTTTAAGAAGAACACATCAGGTTGGGGATCCAAACGACCAATCAGAGCTTAACCCAATTACTCTCAATTTACGCAAGCATAAACGTGGTGCAACAACTATACCGCAAACAATGGTAAAAATCGCTGATCTCTCGAATTTTACATTTGGTACAGTTGATGTTGAAATTGTGCACGACATTCGCTGTGGATCATTTTCAGTAATAAATGGTGAAACTGCTGATTGTTTTCATTCTTGCGGATATTAAGTGCAAATTGATTTTTGTAAAATGAGCGCTGTACACGATTATTTAGAAATTGTACGCGTAGTTAGAGTTTTGCGACGGCAGCTCTTTTCAAAGGAAGTAAGTTATATGTCACGAGATTGCAGAAGCAGCTATACAGCTCAATGTTTAACAATCGCTGAGCATTCGCTTTTTATAAGTTTTTAATGAAACTGTGTATTTCGAAATAATGAATATCAAGTATATGACATGGGATGTCACACCATTGTAACTCCTAACCGCAAAAACTACTCAACCGATTTTGCTGAAATTTTGCATACTGATTTTTGATGATTCCGAGATGGTTTTCGCATAGTTTTTTTCTTAGAAAAACTAATAACAATAACGATAAATAAGCTCGGAAATTTGCTAAAATAAGCTAGCTTTGCGCTTTAGTTCAGTACAACTCACTAACTGGCGTCGAAGTAAAATTTAAGCCACCCACAATTAAAGATAGTCAAGAGTGGTTATAAGATGCCCCATCGAATTGTCGATTATCGTAGTTGTCCATCGGCAGTACACCAAGAACGGAGTTGTTAGTCATGCAGCTAGGCATCCTGGCTATTGATGACACTCTTTTTTCATGGGCAAGCCAAATAAATCGGTTGTTACCTCAGATCACCAAGATAACCGAGTGCCACATAAAAATAGACGTTTAAAACTTCAACATCTCTAGTAGAATATCGGGAGACGTGTCTAGCCAGAAAACAACCTGATCCAACACTACAGACTTTTGTGGCCGTTCAATCATCTGATCTGATGCTGTCAGAGGATTTTCTACTTTAAATGCGAGCCAGGGAACGCAGCCCTGAAGAGTACAGGCAGCCACAACGACCTCCTTTTTAGTGGTTGTCATAACGGCATACCTACAAAGTAGGTGTTCTCTATGCCCACTTTCCTGGCTAACGATGAGCGGTTCATTGTCTGGGGAATGACTTGAAGACAACATATATTTTAGTCAGTGACGTACGTTCCTCCAGTATCTTCTTCATATATAGCGACTCCAAGGATAAGAGGCAAGCTACCTGCAGCTGGCTCTTAATCAAGAATAATAATAAGGAATAACTGGAAATTTTATGACCGGTCTTTTCAGGGCCATTGTAAGTACTTACGTTCCCTATTTAAATATAAATCTCATCGGTTTTTTTAAGAGCCATCTAAGTTTAAGCTACCTTGCCAACATATACATTTTTACTACCATTTCCAGAAATAATTCGTCGACTAAAGGACTATGTAAAGCAGGTCACTATTAAACAAAGTCAGTCATTCACTGGCAGATGTCACGAGCGGAGTTATACATCGCAAGGTTGGGACCCCCGGTGACCAACGACTCTACTGACCAAATAACCAATTTTTCAAGTTTATCATTACTTTTTGGAATTTCAGCAGACATATGTTTATCTTTTTATTCAGGTGCTATCAGTTTATCGTAATATACGTGATAGAAAAAATGTAGCCAAGTGTTAGTGGGGGGAATTTTTGCAAAGCATTTGCTTTTTAATATTTTGGTTACTGCAATAAAAATTAATATTTATACCTTATTTACCTTCTGTAAAGAGTATTAGTATGAAATTAATAATGATTCACTGAAGGGCTTCTTCATACGACTAAAATATCAGCGTACAAAAAAGATATAATACATGTCATAAAATAAAGTGATATGGCAAGAAGGGATTATTAATTTTCGATAAATTTAAAAAGAATAAACTTACCAACGAAAGTTAAATTCAATATTGCTGCTTGCAAGTGCGAAAAAACGATCTCAAGTTTATGTTATTACTGTAGAAGGATCGATATGCAAGGTTTTTCTTGTGTAAAAGATTTATGTAAAGAACTGAAGTCTGTAGAAAAAGTTTTATTTCGAATATTATGTAGAGAATCATTGCGATGTAAAATCGTAGTATAAAAATTTTTTGTTGACAGTATTGTTGTGCAGAGTTTGTATTAAACTGACGTGTAAGGAATGATTGTGATGTTAAATCATAGTGTAGAAAGTTTGTGTGAATAGTAATATTGTGCAGAACTTAAGTGTATCTCAAATTTGGACTGGGAATTCTTGTAAAGAACTAAGGTGCAAATAATGCATTGTGTACAATGTTACTGTAGTAGAAATCACTGGGTTAGATTATGATGGTGTATGATTTTATTTCCAAACAAGTCTGGAAAATATCTGTGTAGAAAGCCAAAGTTTGAAAACTAAAATGTCGTGTATACAAATATTATGATGTAAAACCATTGTATAAATTATTATCGTATAGAAAATACCTATGCACGGTTAAAATATGTACATACTTCTGATGAAAAAATACGTGTAGAATATTTTTTGTGGAAATTTAGATTGACGAAATTTAATGTTATTAATTTAGATGATTTTAAAAAATTGGTGTATTAAAAAACACGTGTATTATTTTCTTGCATAGAAGAATGTCATTGTCTAGGCTTAAAATCTACAGAGTATATAAAATATATAACACGGACGTTAGCACCACCTAAGATATTTAAATGTAATATTTTTTAATCACGTCTTTAAAGTATAGAATACTAAATTATATGTGCGCAAGTGTGCACTATAACGAGTAACACTCACGACTGACTAAAAGTATGAGTGAATAACCTTACAACAAGTTAAAGGAAACTGCTATGTTCTTTGCCTGAAAGGATGTATTAGCAATTTAGAGTCATTGTCAAAATGTTTCGTTCGTATCAAGCCTTCTATTTAGGTTATCATGATTCATATGTATGTAAAGCATTTCTGATAATAGTTTCTTAAACTTATTATTCTCAACGTCCAAAATTTTTGAATTGGCAAAATCAAAGTTTAGTAATGTATTTTTCAGTTGTTGCACTAATGCTAATTTATTCTTCAAATGCTTGCAACCGCTTTTGTGTTTACTCATCATTGTTCTTAGACTTCAAGAAGACTGTCCTATGTAACAAGCTTTGTTATCGTTAAAATTCATTTTATAAAATACACTTTTTTTGTTATTATTATTCAATGGATTTTTTTCCTACTTTAATAAATTTCAAGAATTTGTCGATACCTTCAAAAACAAGAATCATTTTGTTCTAATGTAAAATATTCTTAATAACCAGAAAAAAAACCTTAAAAAAGAACAATACTATTTGTTGGGAGTTATTATTTTTCTGACTTCAAACTATTTTGTTAGTAGGGTTGTTTATTTTCAATTCTTTTATTCTATTATTATTTATAAACGTAAGAGGGTAATTATTAGCTCAAAGTAATTTTTTTGATATTTTAAGGTTTTCCTAATAAAAATTCTTAAACTGACAATTTAATAGTATAATCAACTAACGCATAAATAATTTAAATTTTTTAAGGTAAAGCATGGTGAGAGTGATAATTTCAATATCAGCCCAAATGAGCTTGTTTTCGGTACCCATTGGTGATTATTGAACCATCACTGCCCATGATTATTTTCAGATCAAGAAAATTCATTTCAATATTTGTTGCCATTTTAACTGTAAGTTGTTAGTCATTATCAAATTAATTTAATACCTTCAAAGTGTAGTTATTTAAATATGTTGGAACATAAGTTAATATATCATCAATGTATCTGTTATGTAAGGGTACTTCAAAACCAAGAGCATTCAAAAATTTTTTCTAAGAGTCTCATCGCCAAGTCACACAACACGAGACTAACGCGACTACCCATTGCTGCACCAAAAGTTGTTAATAAAATTTATTATTAAATAGAAAAGGTGTGGTATTCAATACCAGTAAGACACCTTCACAAAATTTAGTACATAAAAGGTTAATTTCATAATGTAGTTGTTTCCAATTAGCATTAATAGCTCCTATGATGATGTTTTCACCTGTATTAGTAAATAGGCTAACAATATTTGAACGTATTAATTCGTAACCAGTAGGTATACTCATTGTGTTTGTTTTCTCTTTAAGTTATAAACTGTTTCTTGTGTATGTTTTTGATTTTGGAATGTTATTATCAGAAAAAGTAGATAAAAATTTCGAAACAATGTATTAGGAATACTTAATTGTAGATACGATAATGCGAATAGGAAATCTTGCTTTGTGCATCTTGATTAAGCCATAGCAACGTGGCAAACATGAATTATTAATTCCGTAATCGTTTAAATGAAGCTCACAATCTTCAAACATATCCAACTTTTACCAACGCTCTACCAGTGTTAATGTTGTCTTAGTAATCTCATTACCAGGACTCTTCGGTAACATCTCGTACTTTGTTATTTAGTTGACTCTCAACTTTATCTACTCAAGACTTTTCTAAAATGAAAGTTGCGTTCTCTTTGTCAGCTTCTGTGACTAACAAGTTTTTGTTACTTGCAAAAACAACATTGTTTACTGCAATATTATAAAACATATAAAAAGAAAGAAGTCTGTTATATAAGTGGCCTTCAAGAAAGTCTTAAATGCCTTCAAAATTTCATGGGCACATTTTGTTAATGAATACTAACTTAATAAAAGCAGGATTACTATAATTGCCTATGTTTTTTCGCATAACAGTACATTTTATAAACTTATTATCCCAAATAATAGTTGTGTTACTAATAACCAATCCTTGCCCACTTAAGGGCGCATTTTATTACTAGATAATACTAAAAAAACTATTGGATTGCTCATTAACCAAAGCACTCGCCCAAAGAAAAATTTTTTTTGCTTACTATACTAAAAATCAGTTGGCTTGCTTATCATTGATACTTGCACGGCAGAAGCATGTATTATTAATGAATATTATTCAAGAATAGTTGGGTTGCTAACACTTGCTTACCTGAAGGTATATTTTATTGGCTAACCATCTCGAATAATAGATGGATTGCTTGCCGCCAATGCTTGCTCTAATCAGGGCCATTTCTATTAAAAAATAATCCTAAGAAAACGATTGAATTGTCGATCAACCAATGCTGCTCACCTGTAGGTATATTGGGTCAATTTTCCATACTGAAAAACTGTTGGATTCTAATTGCTAATACTTGCTTACTTGTTCACACAGTTCATCAAAAAATAATACTAAAAAATAGTTAGGTTGTTAATTACCAAAGCATACACGTCTATGGGCCCTTAATGCCTAACGTTCATAAATAATAATAGCAAAAAACTGTTAAGCTGCGAAACGCCTATGCTTGCTAATCTGAGGATTCATATTTTTATATTAACTATACTAAAAAACTGTTAGATTATTATTCACCATTGCTTACTCATCTAAAAAGATTTTTATTCATAAACAATACAGAAAACAGTTGCTCGTTGCCAATGCTTGCTCGTCCGAGGATATATTTCATTAATTTACTGTGCTAAAACACGAACGTACTGCGCACGTAGAGCTAAAAAATTATACGTAAGTCTCTGCGTACGCAAATTCACTATGTTGGCGGAGCAAAAGTGATGTACAAGAGCCTCCGAGTACTCAGAGCAAAGTATAAGTACATATAAAAGATTCCGCACACGTAACTTACTGCATACGTGGAGTTATCATTATCACATATGAGACAATGTATACGTAAAATAAGAATAAGAAAGTTTAAGAGATTCTGCTTACGTTTTTTGCCTGCATACGTGGGTCTAATATTATATACCTTAAAAATCCTACAAATGCAACTCACGGGCTTGCTACAGCATAATAGTTGTAAACGTATCAGTAGGGAAATTTTTCAGCTGCTTGATACTTGCGTTCACATTTTTGTTGAATGATTTCTATCTACGTTTAAGAAATCTAAATAGAATCTAGAGCTAACTTGATGTCAAGAAACACCAGTCTAGTTTTGGGCCCAATGTTGCCGACCTGATAAATCACAACAAATTGAATTGACCACAATGTTACGTATTTAAGTAGGTAGATAATTGTGCTCATAACTAACTTTTGTGCTCTGATTGTTAGCACATGATTAGAGGCCACTATGTTCATATAGTCGCTATACGTTTTTATTTTTTTCGTTTTAACATAATAACGAGTCGTTACATATTAAACTAGTTTTCAAACTAAATTAAAACTCGCACCTTAACGGAGACTGGTAATACGCAAAGCAGAAATAAACTCAAATTGCCCTTAACAAAAGCTGTATAAAGTTGCTAACCAGTAGGATAATATAGCAGAAAGCAACAGCGATAGACTCCTGGCTAGAGTTTTTTAAGTTCAAGCAACAAAGATAAAAAGAATACAAGGACAATTAAATAAGGTGAGAATCGAATATTTATGCCCTGAAGCATCTGATCACAACAAGGAAAAAAAATAAAGTGACTTGAAGATAACAAGACAGTATGCATAGTTACAAACACTCGGGGAGATGCTAATTTAGAGTCAGAAGAGCCGAGCAGGAAATACTTACACAATAAGCAAGCGCCTAGAGACGAGAGTGGCGTAACGGTACCAATCTTCACCAAAAAAAGTCTATGCTTCAAAAGCCAATAGATAAAAAATCAGGCTACTCAATAAAAAAACCAGCAATTGAAGGATGAATCAAAGCTACAAGTATACTCGCAATACTAAGGAGACCAGTTAAATTATTGAAGGCTCGCAAACCACAATTCGATATACGACGCAAAAAGAGACCGTATTTATCAGTCACACCACGAATAACTAAATCGTTAAAGGAAATAATAATACCAAATTGTGGAATTCGACAAAAGATAAACACAAGAACAAATACAGAAATAATCACTATAAAACAGGAAACCAACAAAGAAAATAAAGAAAATACGGAATGGGGCACTTACGCATCACTGGACATGGAAGCCGAAAAGGAGCCGATTATACATTATCTATTGGAAAGAAAGTCTCATGAATATCGAGCCCAACTAATGATGGGTATTGAAAGACTTAATGCAGGAGGCAGATCAAAAATGGTAATTGATGAATGAGAGCCTAACGAGACTGGACCTGTAGAAAATGTGGCATCACAGATATGAAGGAAGGTGAATGACATTTTACACAGCTGGAATGAGGAAACCAAGTGAGATAAATATAAAAGCCTAGCTGTTAAGGAACCCAATATACGATAAGATACCACTACGCTTTTAAATAAGTAATTGAAATTTTTAAAAGACAGAACGTGAAAGAAAATTTGTGTATGCGCACAAGCTGGTAGCATTCTGACAAAAATGTCAGAAACACTATCCAACCTACCTCGAAATGTTTGTTCCACAGTCTTCTATTTTTATTTGCTCTTGACCTACTGACCGACAAGCTATGCGCAATGCTACGAAATTTAAAGTTATCACAAAAATGTAGAGAGCTGAAAGTTATAAGAATCACATTTTTGTGATGCAATGTGATGAAAGCATGCAAAAACGATGATTGCATACACCTATTCTTCCAAGAATTCAAGTCAACAATATGTGTTATTCTAGCGCTGACTAATGGGAGTTATATTTACATTACATCGCAACAAATAATAGTGAGTTTTGTTATATACATTTACAGAGCGCCAGTGAAAACGCACACTATACCCTTTTACAGAAGTCTCTCACATATTAAACCTTAATCTAGAGCCAGGGGAAAAACTGTAAGAAGACTACTAGAGAAGCAGTGAAAAATACTAGAAAAGCGAAAAAGTAGATAAGAGTATATACCGGAGGCAATAACGAAGAGTGTCAAGAGGCAGCGAGACGTGGAGCTGAAACCAACTTAGAAAAAAACGAGCTTAGACGAGCCCATTAGAAAACTCACGAAAGAAAACACACAGCTAGCAATAAAAGACAAAAATGGCTCTAACCACGTCAAAGTAGAGGAGGAGGAGCAAACGAATGATTTGAATAAAGCGCTTTGCAAAACAGATAACAAAAATGAAAGATCAGTGCATGTAACAGTCACATTATTCACCATCAATGGGGAAGTGTAGAGTATGTGAGACACAGTTATAAATCGTTCTTTTACAAGGAGCACCGAAAAAAAAGGAATAGCTAACTACTTAAAACTGAGCAAGATTAAGAGCCACCCACTTAAATATTTGGTAATCTAGAATTTTGACAGTGACAGAAGTCGTATCTAACACAGACGCCATGGATTCACTACAGGAGAGAGGATAAATTAATCTAACACGTATGAACAACAAAGAAAGATGCGTAGAAGAAACTAAATTCTTAAAAGCAAGAAGAATAGTAATTATGCATATATATGTAAAGGAGCGTTACGAAAAAATGGCGCTCAAGTCAAACATTTAAAAGTGTAAGAAGGTACTAGAATAGGTAATAGGAGCAAAAGAAATAAAAACATTCTGAATGATTAGGGGCCTAGCAATCCTTTGTTTAACCAAGTAGGGTTAAATATTCAGAGATATGAGATCAACAGTGGTACTCTACACAAACACCTTAGTAATTCCACCAGAAGAGCAAAGACTTACAATTATTAAAGAGTACTATGTGGTGGCAATAGGTACACATAAGAAAATAAATATGAAATATAACAAATTGCACACAATCACTACTGAAGAAACAGGCACCCAGATGTAAGATAAGTAATTTTTGGATGCACTTCGTATCTCATAACTCATCCAAGTTAAAACAAACCAAGCCATGCTCATTACCAACACACTGAGTAGATCGTTCAAAAAAGTTTCTATGGACTTCTATGGACCTGTTAGTGAACTCTCAGTAGCCAGAATACACACATACTATCTGTGCACGACTGGCTGAATCATCAAAAATCAGGAAGGATCACAAATAAGTGCATAACATACTTTGGACCCTCCGAACATTTACTATCAAATTGATGTACTTATTTAATGAAAAAAAGCATGGACAAACTCGCAAAATTATTTGAAATTGATAAAATAAGCAGTATAACATTCCATCAACAAATAAATGGCTCTAACAAGCAGACACATCTTACTCTTGCAGCTTACATAAAGGCCTACGTAGAACAAAATATGCACTATAACGAACGGTTGTTGATGTGCATGCACTTATACAGTCTAACGAATCATCAGAATATGAGCAAGATTGCTATCTTATGTCAAACTGCCACCCAAGAACCAGACTTCCGATGAATATTTCAAAGAGTTAGTTGACACCTTGAAATTAATAAAAACTATCACAGCAAAGAACCAAGTTCGGGTGAAGTACCAATCAAAAAGTTACTGTGACCGCAAAATAAATACTGAATATTTCTTGAAGGAAGAAATGTTACATGTGCTATAGAGCAATCTAAAAAGAGAATATAAGACTATAGAAAGAGGCCGAAAGAAGAATATCTCATATAGACAAAATCGAAAAAGCGTGCATGGTAAAAGCTCCACCAAAAGGTTGGAGCTATAAAAAGGAATTAGAAAAGCAAATCTCAACCATTGAATAGGAATGAATTGAATTTGCAATAAAATTTTTCATGGGCCCCCTAACGATCCACAAACAGATACATATGAAGAGAATTTTCTCAACTGCCCCAGCACCACCGCAGACAGGCTGCGTGCGCGCAAAAGACGTCTTTTTCTTCTCGTCATTTGAGCCTGAGAAAAGTGTTTTGAAAATCATGAAAGCAGCAATCTCCATACGCTTTTTCCTTAGCTTTCTGACGGTGCTATCAGTTTTCACAAATTTTCACTTTATAACCTATAAAGATACAAATTTTGGTAAAAATGCGTTAAATCTCATGCAAGGAACCACGTTGTCACACGCGTGTAATTTCAGCTCCAAGAATTTTAACAGCTACGAGAACACATTGAAAATCACAATTTCTCCAGTCATTAAGAAGGTTTTTTTGTTTGTTTTTTGAGGAAAAACAGCGAGGAGCACCAAAAAAAAAGCAAATACACTGGTATATCGACAGCATCAAGTGTGGAAGCAGCAAGAAAAATTTCCATATAACTCCTTCTCCATATTTTATTATATAATGGAATTTAAACAAGGAGCAGTCGATAAAACGTGGGAGGAAGAACACTAACAAATTTTAGTATCACAGAGTCAAAACTTACATGCGTAATACATCACCAGAAAAGGATTCATACCTCTAAGTTTGTCTCGACCCAAACAAGTGAAATGTATAAACACATTAGCTCGTCTCAACCCAAACAAGTGAAATGTATATACACAAATGTAACAAGTGTGACCGATCATCAACTACTGAGCTCCACCGTATTCCTAGATCATGTTATTGTTTGACCCCACTTGAAAGTAGATAAGCAAGATGGGGAGCACAATATCAGATCTGACTATACACATAACCATTAATAGACTCGTAAGCGCTCATAGAAGTAGATGTAAAATAGAAAACATATGATAAAATATATGTGATGTAAGAAATTTTCAAATAGGAAGCAGCAGGAAAAAATGTTAACAATAATAATAATGATAAAAACAATAGTTATAATAAATAAAGTAGTATTAATAACAATAATAACAGTAATAATAATAATAGTAATAATAGTAATAGTAAAAATAATAATAAATCATGATAAAAATAATAATAAAAAAAAATTGTAATAAAACGTATTAAGAAATTTTCAAGAAAGGTCAATCGTTGTATACCATAAATCTTTGGAAAGAGCCATACTAGCAACTTTACACTAAATATAAAAGATATGATAGATAAATGAATAGAGACGTTAGCGTTCGTAAAACTGTAAAATTTAATTTGATCTTAAGTTACCTAATACAAAATTTAAAATATATTGTGTTATGTGTGAAACAACACCTAATGTAGGCTACTATCAAGCACCTAATCAATTCATGGCAATTCCCTTATTTTGCAAATTAAAAATATGTGGCAGAATCCTGGATTAAGCAGCATCATCTAAGTGGTTTGTTGAAAAATGTACTGAACATTTTCATGTTGCTGATTTCGTCAAAAATAATCAAGGCTAAATAACACGCTAGCTACGGAATTCAACTCCAATTCAGAAGCAGGTACTTGAAGTAAAAATTATCCATGAAAATTGCATAAGACAGTTGGGTGTCTGATAAAAAAATTGATAGTACAGGGATAACTGTATGGATTTTGAGGCCAAAGAATTGCTTACATAAAGTTTAATTACTTCTCTGAGTGGTTACGTATGCAAAGCCTCGTCATAAGAAATAAGTGTTCTAATTGCAAAAAAATAATTTAAAAATAACTTATGTAATGCTGAAAAATATTTGGAAAAAATAATAACTATTATTTACCGTAATTTTTATGAAATGTATTAATAACATTTTTTCTTAATAGTTTGATAAAAACAATAAATATTGAGAACACAGGGTTTTTGCGGTATAAAAAATGTTATTACTCAAAATTTATGGAAAAACAAGTGAAAATTATGTTAGTTAAAATGAATCATACAAATACTTATGCTACTACAAGTAGGAAATCAAAAATGTTTCCTCATAAGTAAAACGTACAAAAAGTATGTGCAACTTGCAATACATACTTTTTTTATTATTATAAGAACCGAATAAGACTGATAAATGGTTAACTACTAATTTTTTAATTTTGCTCAACGTATAAAATAAGGCTTTGTTTTGAGAAATAGTTTTTTGTATAGCTCACAAAATGAACACTAAAACGGTTTTAGTGGATTCAACTTGGCTAAGATGCGGTAATTAACAAAAACAGTAATAATTGCAACCTTTCAATTCACAAGACATTCGTTATGTAATAGACAAAAGCATGTAGAAAGCGTTTGAAAATCCACAGTTGTATGCAGCATGATATGTAACGGTGGCATTTCCCGAGAACCGCGTGTAGAGCGATTTTATCTGACGCGAACCCCGTTGGAATTAATTTTTTAGGGCAAATAGCTTTTAAATGGGAGCCGATTGAAAATACGTTCCAAACTACCCCTCAATGGGGTTGGAAAGCTATAGCGCGCCCGCATGAACTCGCAACGTTGCCATATTGTTATTGGAGCTTAGTCGGTAAGCAGTGAGAACTATATCCATGTGCGCACGCAAGAGCGTCAGCTACTGCTAGTAACTTGAAGGTTGGATATAAAAAGTTTCGTAAATCTTAAGGTAAATATTGTCTGCTCCTTATGTTGTCAGTTGTTTATCCACGCGCTTACTGTCTTTCTCACTCTTATGTAGGACAAAAACAACTTTAAATTTTTATACTTAAGTAATGTTACCTCGAATGAAAGTAAAATACCATATCAGTAGGGATTTTTTCACTCTACACGACAGTATTTTTGCAAAAATATTGACCTGTCGGTCAAAAATATTGTTGTTAGGTATGTCTTGCTTACGTTCCCGAGTATGTCGTCTGTACACGATTTAGAACGAGTCCATTCATAAATTGCAATAATCAAGTACCCAGGAAGTGCCCGGGAAGTACCCGCCAAGTGCCCGGAAAGTACCCTAGGAAGTGCCCGGGAAGTACCCGCCAAGTACCCGCTAAGTACCCGCCAAGTGCCCGGGAAGTACCCGAGGAAGTGCCCGGGAAGTACCCGCCAAGTACCCGGTAAGTGCCCGGGAAGTACCCGAGTAAGTGCCCGGAAAGTACCCGCCAAGTACCCGAGGAAGTGCCCGGGAAGTACCCGGGAAGTGCCCGGGAAGTACCGAAGGAAGTACCCGACTGTATTGTACTTGGCGGGAACTTGGCGGGTACTTTCCGGGCACTTACTCGGGTACTTCCCGGGCACTTGGCGGGTACTTGGCGGGTACTTCCCGGGTACTTGGCGGGTACTTCCCGGGCACTTGGCGGGTACTTCCCGGGCACTTCCCAGGTACTGGATTATTGCAATTTATGAATGGACTCGTTCTAAATCGTGTACAGACGACATATTCGGGAACGTAAGCAAGACATACCTAACAACAATATTTTTGACCGACAGGTCGACTATTTTTGCAAAAATACTGTCGTGTAGAGTGAAAAAATCCCTACTGATATGGTATTTTACTTTCATTCGAGGTAACATTACTCAAGTATAAAAATTTAAAGATGTTTTTGTCCTACATGAGAGTGAGAAAGACAGTAAGCGCGTGGATAAACAACTGACAACATAAAGAGCAGACAATATTTACCTTAAGGTATAAAAATTTTTATATCCAACCTTCAAGTTACCAGCAGTAGCTGACGCTCTTGCGTGCGTACATGGATATAGTTCTCACTGCTTACCGACTAGGCTCCAATAACAATATGGCAACGTCGCGAGTTCATGCGGGCGCGCTATAGCTTTCCAACCTCATTTAGGGGTAGTTTGGAACGTATTTTCAATCGGCTCCCATTTAAAAGCTATTTGCCCTAAAAAATTAATTCCAACGGGGTTCGCATCAGAAAAAATCGCTCTACACGCGGTTCTCGGGAAATGCCACCGTTACATATCATGCTGTATAGTAGAGTTTGAGTACATTACATAAATGCCTACTCAATGTTTCATACTTATTTATTGAATAAAATTGATAAGAAAGATGATTTCTAAAAAGTATGTTGCGACTGAATGTTCATTTCAGCTTTAATTTTTTTTTAACTATATAAATAGCTTGATGAAGTTTAAGCCTCAAAGCTTTGTTATATTCAAAATTTATTGAGCTCTTCTATCGTAAGTTCCTAATGTAGCTCCACGTTATTATTTGGTATATACGTAAATAATCGAGAAAACACAATTCACTATGTATTTTTTAATGTACTATTTTAGTATTTAATGTACTATATAGTTAATTTTGGTACTTTTTTTTTAAACAATCTGCAAAATAAAAACATGGAAACCTCTAAAGAAACAACACTAAAAGTATTGCAAAATTATAAATAGAACAATTCTTTAGGACACGTAAGTCATTGAAATATGTAATTAGTTAGCAGTAATGTTAAAAAATAACAGCTAAAAGCCACAGTGTAGAGTTACGTACTTAATCTCTGGGTGGCTTCTCAAATTTTTTTATCGGGTATTTTAATATCTAATTTTATAGGTGCATTTTTTTAAAGTTCTAGTTATTTTTAAAAATAATAAGGACTGCTGTTTTCTAATGTAATATGAGCTCTAATATGATCCCTCATAGTAGGGTTTCATGATTTTACTCCGTAGATTATTGTAAAAAACTTAAAAAATTAATCTCATTAGTTTATAAAGCAAAGTCCCAAAAACTATTGTCATCGCTAATCGTAAAAACTATCTATTAAACCAATTTTGCTAAAACTTTGCATACTGATTCTTGACTTTTCCTAAATAGTTTTCGCATAGTGTTCTCTATAAAAAATTCAATAACAATAACAATAAATTAGCTTAAAGTCTTGCAAAAAAGCTAGTTTTGCGTTTTAATTCACTTAAATCCCTTAGACGATATTGGCAAGAGTCAGGCTACTCTGGGTCTAGATACCTGAGCTACGTGATTCCCGTTGGCTGAGTCAAGTTATGTGGCAGATATGTGCCGTTCAAAGAATACTAGATCTGGTTTGTCGAATCATAAACCCATAGCCAGCTGTCAATAACTGAGTAAAAAATTACTTAAAGTATCGCCAGTCCTTTTCAGGCCCATCATTAATATATAACTTCATTACACTGTCATAAATCTCATCGGTCCTTTTCAAGGTCATCCAACGTTGAACCACCTTGCGAATGAATATATTTTTAAGAAGTACTATTTCAGATAAAAATC
This sequence comes from Copidosoma floridanum, assembly GCF_036245765.1. Classification (NCBI taxonomy): domain Eukaryota; kingdom Metazoa; phylum Arthropoda; class Insecta; order Hymenoptera; family Encyrtidae; genus Copidosoma; species Copidosoma floridanum. The sequence continues at coordinate 1,189,891 of NW_028321895.1, forward strand.
TTGAAGCAACTTCTGACAATGATTCATCCATGAGTAGAGCTATATGAAGCCAACTGACATTAAACCAAGTCAGTCTTTCATTGAAAGACGTTAAGAGTAGAGCTGTTTGTTGTGAGGCTAGGATCTCTGCCACCGATAACGCTGCATCATCCTCTCAACAATAAGCTTTTAACCAGAAATTATCGATCCTTTACAGTCTGCACACAGTTTACTAAGTCTTTCTAAATAGTTTTTTTAAGGGCCATGAAATGGTTAGCTATTTTACCAATAAATACATTTTTCAGAACTATTTTAGACAAAAATCTTGAAATGACTTCGGACAACGAGTCATCCACTAATAGTAGAGCTATATAAATCTGGCCAATATAAAACCAAGAGAGTTATTCTCTAACAGACGTCAAAATCACAGCTGTTTGTTGTGGGGTTGAAAACCCTGGTTACCAACGACCGTGCATTATAATCTTGACTTTCAGCATTCAACCGGGAATTATCAAAGTTCTGCAGTCTGTGCTCATCTTACTGAGTCTTTTTCACCAGCTCTTTTCAAGGATATCTATCGTCAAATGAGTTCACGAACAAATATTATTAAAATTTAAGAAAATTTCCGAAAAAAAGCCGTGTTACTAAATTTTTTAACAATGCCTTAGATTGCAAAAGCAGAAATCAAAAAAAAAACCTCACATGTTTTAAATATTTACAATTTAATACGTCAAGAAACTGACGCAGAGAATTTATTGAGATTGCAATAGCAGCGTCAAAATTGATAAATAAATATTCATGTGGGTGACAGATCAGCTTTACATTTAAAACTTGCATTGATTACATAAATCTTCCAGGAATTTAAATAGATAGAATGATATGGATTTGCCCTTGTTGTGGCGCTAAAAAATAAAGAGATGAGACCTCAGGATTTTGTTACTTTGGTGGTAAAACTTCTCTTGATCCATCGGAAAATCCCACAAAATTTGTAAGATTGTTGTTGATGGATAAACATCCTCCATCAAAATATTTCCTTGAGAATAGTAGACGTTAAATCTTAAATGACTTTATTTTAAGAACTTTTAAAGTTGAAGGTCAATTGTAGCACTTGATAGGCAGCTAACTACCACAAAACGACAGAAATCCAGAGGGCTGACAAATTTATTTCATGTCTAAAGCACAAAAAATTATATTGATAAGATCATTACAAAAAACTATGCATGATTGCAATCCCCCTTATAAAGACTTTTAAATTTAATTATAAATCAGGAACAGTAGATAAACATCAAAACTTAAAATTGTTTATTCATGCTAACCGTACCTATTAGTGAGCATCAGGGACAATAGAATGCGCTTAAGTTGAATAAAGTTACTGCACTAATAGTTAATGAAGAAAAAGGTCCCAGAGATATTGTTCTGCATTGTTAACCTGTGAAGTTGGAATCACTTTCTGAGATCCACCGATTATAAGACTTTTTTCAATATCCTCTGATGTATGATATTATTTCAAGGATTTTCCACTATAAACTAAGGAAACTTATGGGTATTCTCACGAAGGAATCAATATATGAAGACGGTAATGCTTGAACCTACAGTGTCGAATTTTAAAAACGAGGGCTACCTTATGCACAAATACTTTCATGGCTTACAAGAAAAAATTAACAAGGTAAAATAGATAATATAATTTCAGCTGGATGATCAGATTCTCATTTAGATTCCTTGCTGTCGAATATTATTAAAAAAAGTATGATTCTGTGGCCTTGCGGTGAATTGAACATAGCTTGACCATGTATAAATAATGAAAGGTGTATACAACAGTATTCTCACAAATTTTTAAAAGGAACCCAAACTGCAGATGAAGACTATTCTAGCTATAGTAAAAGATCATATGTAGATAGAGCTCATAGTTCTACAGCTACAATTCATGGTAAAGATGTACCAATCGATAATTGCTGGGTTTCACCTTAACTACCCATTTTTTCTTGATGCTTTATTGCTCATATTAACGTAAAATTTCATCATTCAGTACAAGAAATTAAATTTGTTTGCAAATACATCAACAAAGGAACGAATGTATTACTTTTTTAGTTGTCAGTATTGGGAAAATTGCAAAGTATGCAAATGAACGCTATAATTATTCCTCTAAAGAGTTGTAGCATTTTTAAAATTTTTAGATTTATGCACGGTATACTACAGTCTTACATTTGGATGTTACCTTAATAATTATAAAAAAGCTTACAGCAATCAGCTGAATATTCAATAAATTCTCAAAAATCTAAGAAAAACAAGGTTTGCTGCGTATTTGGAACTTTGCGTAATAGAAATTGCTGAAACTATGTAGTATTCTAAAGTTGTTGGCTATTACCGATGGGACACTAATAACCTTTTGAAAAGAAAACAAGGGAAGGATGTTCCAGGCTGGCCAGGAGTAAAAAAAAATTTAGCCGTAGATAGAGTTCATACGACTCATTCCACCCAATTGAAGTACGTCCGATTTCCAACTTCAAATATTACTCCAATTTGGTCAAAGCCCAACTTTATTTGAGTTCTTTAAAATCGTTGATAATATTACTTATACAACTTTTGAAACTGCCTACTGCAAACTTGGTTTATTAGAAAATAAAGATCTATGGAAAAATGACACTTATATATGCTGCTTTGTTTGAGAATCTTTCTTCTAATCTTCATGACTTATTTGTAATCATTTTAGTTTTTTGCGAGCCATTGCAATCTTAAATTTTGTGCAATATGCTTAAACGACAATGGTGCAAAGGAGTTACTTTCTTTTAGAAAATTCAACTTAAAACAAGGTCATTTATCTTTCAGAACAGAATTTCGCTTAATTAAGGCTATATGCAACAGTTCTAGATCAATTCCATCAGACTTCGTTACAGTCGTTACTATTTGAATAAATTTGTTGAGCAAAATCTTCCAAAGTTGGTTCCAAATCAACAACAAGCTTATGACTATATAATTAATAGTGTCTATGGTAGTGGAAGAATCTTTTTTCTGGGTACTCATGGAGGAACTAGAAAATCATTATGAATCAATCTAATGTTGGCCACAGCAAGATCTGCTGGAAAACCTTTTTTTGATGTTGTATCTTTTGGCATTGCTGCTACTTTCTGAAGTAAAAAGAATATTACAAGATCTAAGATCAAACCAGACATTAATGGAGAACATCACATTTGTTTTTGCTGGTGATTAAAGGCAGACACTACCAGTAATTCCGAGTGAAACTAGAACTGATATCATTCATGAATGTTTAAGGTCATCATTTTTGTGACTTTATGTAGAGTTTTTTATTGACGTACTAATATGAGAACATATCTCTGTGGAGAAAACACAGAATTTCTAACACAGTTAAAAATTGGGAACAGCACGATAGAAAACGAAAACAGTTTTATCATCATAGATTCATCAATTGGAAAACTGATTACAACTGTTGATGATCTAGTTTCTGAAGTTAACTTGGATACTGAAAATTTGTCGAACGAATGGCACCAATGGTTATGTGAGAGGGCGATAATTTTACTAAGAAATGATGCAGCAGAGAAAATTAACAACAGCATTCTTTCAAAATTTTCAGCTGATTCTTTAGAACACCTCTCTATTGATTAAATTATCTCAACTGAAAATAATGTTAGTTATCCTCAGGAGTTTTGAAATTCCCTGACTCAGAAAAATGGACGGAATCAGTCATTTTTTACAGATTGTCTATCATAAAAATAGCTTACAAATAATTATATTCTGACTTCTTGTGTTTGTTATTAAATATCTACAACGAAGGTCCCACTAAAAATAGTAGACACTATTTATGTAATTAACACAAGTATTATATAAATAATGCAATAGCATGAAGTTGTCTCAGAAAAACGATGGAACAGGTGATTCTCCGCTGACATTCTAGTATACGTATAGCACGGAAACAGCTAAGTTCTGACTAAGAGTTTAGAATTAAATTTTCGTACCTGCGGCCATAAATTGGTTATTGTACTGTACGTCTGCTCCATGGATGATAGTAATCACTTCCTGGCCATAGCGGTACGGAAAGTCTTATACGTAGAACGGCTAGAAATAGAAAAATAAAGAAGCCTCAGATCGTCCATTTATCAATATACGGACAAACTAAGACTTTCTTTATTTTTTTGGCCTAGATCGTAATGTACTAACACATAAAAAAAAGTCTTTTTTTTCATCGTCAGCATTTGCTTGAAGACAACCAAGTTGCGACTTCTAATGTTTATTATATAACATCTAGAACTAAGACCCTGATAAAGTTATCATCAGCCAGCGATAATTATACAAAAAAAGTATTAAAACTAATGTGTGCTGGTAAATACGATGGAGTAAGTGATTGTACTTCGATTTTTCAATATACGAATAGGTTGGAAACAACCAAGTGTTGACTTCTATTGCTTACAATAAGAAATCTAGAGTAAAGGGCTCACAAATATTTGAATACGTTGTTTATTATCATATAATCAATAGATTAGAAAAAAAGGTTTCCACGAACAATGACAGAGCAGGTGATATTAAACCAACTTTTTATGATAGGCATAGCTGAGAAATAACGAAGCTTCCACTTTTGTTACTCATGATTAAAAATCCATTATAAACGCCTAGCAATAATTTGTATATATTGCTTATAAGCACATTTTTCCAAACTTATAATTTTTGGCTTTCTTAAAATTAAATTAGAAAAATACGTCATCGTAAGAAAATATAGAGAGTGCAATAAATAGTACTTCTATCAATATGTGGCTATAAATTTGATGATACACATGTACCACAAATATTGCTTGTTATACCAATGATAATGTTACTAAAATTTTTTCTGTTTAATTTATCAAAAAGTGGAAAATTGTTTTTCAAAAACATACCTTATAATAAGGTAACAGTTTTCTTTAATGAAGCAAAATAAAAATATGGACAATTTTCTTCTTATGCAGTTTTTAGGTACGACGGATGCTCGAGAGTGCCTTATGATTTTTCCAGAGAAAAAAGTGTACGTACCATCGATATTTATTGTTTTTGTGTAAAAATAATTTTGGTAAAAAAAAATGGTGATCGTGGATTTCAGCATCAGGGGTGTGTGTGTGTGTCTGGATGTGTGTATGTATGTATGTATGTATGTATATATGTATTTATGTATGAGAGTATTCAAATTTTCTGACTAACACTCATACAGCTTTTATTGGTTTGCGCTGAAATTTGACAGAGAGCTTCATATTTTACGTTTTGCAAGGATTCCTATTTTAGAAAAACGATCGTAGGCATTTTAAGATAGTACTTTCAGAGAAAAAAAAAAAGTTTCTTGGCTATAGCCTTGTTACTTGATGTTTTCGAAGTTTTCTGTAAAAGACAAAGTTGTTAATATAATTAAAAAATAACTTTTTTGTATTTACCACTTTTGTCCAGGAAGTAACCTGAACGTTCTGTAGGCCAAACAGTGCTTGAAAATCACCAGTATACATTTTTCTTCTATTTAAATTATTTTTGTTATGTTTTGGGTTATAAAATCAAATATAAAAGTTGTAGATTTTATAAAATACACCTTTTTTGTGTAAAACATTTTAATCTTGGATGTAACCCAAGCATTTTATGATCCAAAAAGTGCTCGTAAGTAAATAAAAAATAACTCTCCTCTTTCCAACTTTTTTTTATAGATCTTGTCAAAATATACGTTTTTTGCAATTAAGATATTTAGTTATGACATCAAATTGGCACTCTAAGTAGAAAAAAGTGCCAAAAGTAGGAGAATATCATTTTCCTCTACCTCACTTACTCGTTTTGAAAAGTACATTACAAAGTTAATGTCAAACTTATAGATCTATGAAAAATATAATGTTTTTGTATCCATCATTTTTGTGTGTAAGATAAATAAGTGCCATTAATCTCAAAAACTAATATAATAATAGCTTGTTCAGAAGACCTACGAATGACGTTAGAGGGAAAGCTAAAGGAAATAGTGATAATCACTATATTTTAAGACTCTCTTGGTCCCGTGGAATGTATAGACTATCTTACTGACCCCACACCGAAAATTACCTAATTTTGTCACAGTGTGGTAATAACAATCATATATTCCCTCATGTCAGTCGTGCTTTATGTATAAAAACTGCCTTTTTGCATAAATTTGGACATGTGTTATTATAAAAAAACTTATAAAAATTAACTGTTACTTCAATACATCAAGCGCTAAATCAGAAACAAAGTAGAGAACTGATTACTTTTATTTTAAGAATGAATCAATTTATCTTAGTTAGCATGGCTACACTTTTCTCCATTCAGATTTGCTTGTAGTACGTTAGAAAGCACTCAGCAATAATGTGAAGAAGACAGCTTATGAGCAAGAATACTATTACTTTTTTTTAGTTTCAAGCATTTTTATAAATATTCAATTTCACAAAAAGGATAGAAAATAAAGAATCAATAAATAGAACGAGAATCAAATAAGTTTCTATTCATCGAACGTCTAAAAAGAGTCACTATGCAAAAGTATTTTTTTTCTATTGAATTCAATAAACAAATTATCTTGTGAAACTTAACTTATTTACAGTATATCTGCTATGGTCAAAATATTTTAAAGTCAAAGCTTATATTCAAGTTATTTTAAGATCTAAATTTTAAAAAAATTTCAGCTTATTTTTAATTGTATCTTTCTATCCTGTAAGATTAGTTAAGGTAAAATATGTCCAACCCCATTACCTGAGAACTGTCGATAAGAGTTTATTGAAGATATCTAAATTAAAGAACTAAAAATGTATATGTTATAAAACTTAAATAAGTTTATATTTATTCAAGTTCAAACAAAGCCAATACAACATTTGTTTGAAAGAGAACAGTAGCCCTACACTGCAACTTAGATACTAGATGAATTTTTGTTGGCCAAATGAAATTTGATTTTAAATATACAGGTGTCTATATGTAAGCCCCCGAGATACAAGAACCATGAACAACTGTGATACCATATATTTAATATACTAAATTTTCCTTAGATCCTTCCCTTACTCTTCTGTTTCCGTTAGCAGATAAGAGTGGTTAAAAAAATAGGAAGCGTGACAGTCAATATTTAACTTTGTTGTTCAACAAACGTTTGTATTTTCAGTCCCAAAGTTTTACTTTCCAAGATTTCGTATATAAATCGATGAAAGAATATTTCAAGAATAATAGTTTCATATTTGTTATTAAAAAATATCATTGTGTCGTACAAAAGTTTTACTTTTAATATTTATTCTTACAGGAACTGCATATCCATCCAAAAGCTTCAAAAAGTGATAAAAGTCAAATCGGGGCACCTATGCCTGGCACTGTTATAGACATTTATGTAAAAATTGGTGATATCGTAGAAAAAGGTGCTGCTCTCATGGTTCTCTCAGCAATGAAGATGGAAATGGTGGTGCAGGCACCCCAAGCTGGTAAAATTAAAAGTATTGAAACTGCTATCGGAATAAAACTTGAAGGCAATGACCTTCTTATAACTATGGAATAACACATCACGAGTAGAGTGCTTAGACTTACACAATTTTTTGCTTTGTACTTTGTTATATAAAATAAAATATTATTGTCCGTGGCTATATTTTATAATAAAAAATTGACGAAAATGCATAAACAAGAACTATACATTTTTTCTCATAAATTTGGCATTACTTTTAATTTGTTAAGTCCATACTTTTAAGTAAAGAGTAAACCCCGGAGATTTTTTCTACATACAACTAAATTAAGTTTTTGTTTATCAAAAACCAGTCATCGGCCCAAAAGCCTTACTTGCTCTTACTTACAGTATGCTTTCCTTTTAAATTGTTGACTTGGTATTGTGGTGTTAAGTTTCACCGAGTGCTATGTATAGACTGGTATTAGTGTGTCATACATTGAAATAACATTGACCTACTGCACGCGTTACTGTCGAATGTAATGTAGCAGTTACGTATTTCAATTCGTTTTTTTATTTCACGACCTAGTAATGATCTTTGTCATACGTATTCTGCTTATTTTTGTTGTATATTTATTTTATCAGTTGAAGCTAAAATTCTATTTTTATAGTTAAAATTTTTGGTTTAAAAATATGTGAACTTAGAAAATAAATTTAATTAACAACTAAGTTCTATCTTATCTTATGTATGAATTAATCTAGTAAAGCCAAAAAACAGTATTTAAACTGGTTTCAATTTTTCTTAACTTAACCTACTTCTATGATCGTTGGTCAGCCGCTGCTTATGTGCATGTAGTCTCTAGATCTTGTAAGGTTGACCACAATGATCGTTTTAATCAAACATGAGAGTGCTCGTAGTGATAATCATAGTTAGGTTGTTATTTTACGTTAGAACCTAAAGTGATGGTCTTTTCTTTTTTGTTCTTTTTTGTTTGACATTTTAAGTGAGTCTACAGTGGCCTGATTTGATCAAGCTTTTCTAATACAGCTTAGTCTCCAAGCAAAGTTTTAGATTTACTTAAAATGCAAGTTTTTGACACGCAGCTTAATCATCGAATTAAGTCTTGCATTCGTTTCAAAAATGCAACTGAATTGACTCTGCAACTTTATAGTTACTTTAGAGCACTTGATAGAAGAGAAAAGGCGAACATTGGTATGTATAAGGAGTTCTTATACTTCTTAATTGAGCGAGGACACGTAAGGTCAGCGATCTGAACGACCAATCCGAGCTTAACCTAATCACTCTTACTTGACACAAGCACAATTATAGTTCAGTAATTCGTTCCAGTAAAAAAATTTAAGTTTTTTCAAATTATATTTGTTCTAAATTATAACAAAATTTTCTGGAGCACGCACAAAAAATTCTACGTCACTTTAAATTCTTAATTAACTTAAACTGTCTTTACTCAAATACCTTACCTTTTTAAATGTGGGAGAGATCAAATGCTTTTGAAGTGTATGATGTATAGTAAGCAAGACATTTTGGAACTGGAGCATGGACTTCATATAAATGAACAATTTTCAAATATGTTTTGTGAAAAAATCCTTTATATCATTGATAAGTGTCCTGTTAAATGTATGATTATTACCAAAGTAGCCAGACAAACAATTTTATTATCACAGGAATAAGGATTTTTTTTACAGTTTTTGTTCAAGTGATATTTATATTTTTCATAGCTCGTTACAGAAAAAAAAATTTATTTAACTTTGAAGTCGTGCAAACTACTCAATGATGTACGTTCTCTATAGCCATCATAAAAATAAAATTTTTCAACGATTGCAAAAGTAATACGATTCGTGTTCCAATTATCCAGGGGAAAGGTGCCTCAGAAAATTCAAGATGTGCTTATCTGGCTTAGTCTTGAAAAGATGGTGGTCTCACTTTATTTACTTTGTTCAGAAATTTGAAACAACGCCACCCGTAGATAAAGTTGTAGATCCTAACTTACAAAGATACACAGAGTATTATGGACAGTAATATATTACAAGCGTTTATTTTAACAATAATGTATATTACAGAACTAACATAATTTCTTTGTGTGTTGAAATTTCTTTCGAGCTGAAAAATACCTATAAAAAAGTGCATTAATAAAAAACTTTTTTCTCTCCTCATGTGCATGTATTTCGCGAGTATCTATAGTGCTTTTCCTCAAAAATCAATTCATTTTGTGGAGTACTTTGAAATCAGCTCATGAAAAATTCAATATGCTCAGTAATATTATTGTTGAAATAAACATTTAAAACTTATCATTGTCTTATACGTTTGTAAGATTTGTAATTTATCTTGTAAGATGCAGTGTATGCTTGTTAGTTAGCATCGAGATCTCATCCCCTGCAGATTTCATTGTTTCAAATTGCTGCACGAAGCAAGTAAATATGACTAAGTCCGTATCACTATATGAAAATCACTATTCTATAGATTCTATAAAAGCTTGTATTTCTGCAGCGTACTATCTGTACACTATTCTTATTGAGTACTAACATCAGTTGATAATTAGTTCAGATTTCAGAGAGTTAACTCACCTATGCAATTACGTAGTTGTCTAAAAATAACAAGTGTTTAAGGTGGCTTGGGCGATTTTTATCGGTTTGATTAAAACGTCTGAAATTCTGGAATTATATAAATAAATCATTCCAAACTCATTTGCGATAAGAAAGTACTAGGATCAACGACTTAATTTTTTTTTAAATCACTA